>NC_079321.1:27632500-28327500 GCF_029931775.1 Euleptes europaea
TGCCCCCAAAAGGAGTGTTTCCATGCCTCATTTATCTTGCATTTAAGCCTTTTCCCTCCGTTTGGAAGCTAATGTGCACAGATATCATGCAAAGTGACCCAGAAACAAAGACCCAGACTGGAATCTGCTCTTTCCCCCAGTCCTCGGCAACACTGAACTTTTGAACTTTTGCAGGCCCATAAAATTGGACCCCCTGTCCCAAAGTTCACCAAACTTTGTTGACCATCAAAGGAGAGTCCCTTGCAGCCATACTGCAAATTTGGGGACTCTACCTCCAAAAATACCCCCCAGGAGTTTCAAAAAATATCCCCATAGACTATAATGGGACCTGGATTTTTTGGTAAAGCCAAAACTAAGTCGAATACCAAAATTTACCAGTACGGGTATTCAGCTTATTTCAGGTTCACCAAAAAAATTGGGCCCAATAAACCCAAACCCAAAATTTACCGAATTTTTTTTTACACAACCCTAGTGAGAACTCTTGTGTAGTTTCTTGCACAAACTTTAGCAGAGGAGTAGTGATGACTATGGTCTTTCTGATCACTGTTGTTGTTGTTGTTTTTGAGCCAACTCTTCATTTGTGCAAGTGTTTGCCTTTTTCTCCCCAGTCATGTTCAGTTTGCCCTTAACAGATGTAGCAATCATGCTAGTAAGAACTGTGACTTCCCTTCAAAGAAAGTGAGGAGCAGGCTCCTTTCTAACCAAATGACTGTGTGGGAGGAAGGTCCTTAGACTTATCTGGGGGACCTGTTTGTGGGCCCACAGGGAGGAGAAGAACAATTCAGATGTGGCACCATCTGACTGCAGGTAGTGCAGCTGGGCAGCATTCCCTAGGGCCTCTATGGCAGTGTGGGCCCTCAGAATCTCCCTCTCCCTGGCCTGGCCAATCAGGTGATGACCTGGCATGGCCAGGGGAAAGACTTAGGCAGGAGGACTTGGGGAAGGGCATCTTCCCTCTGGTCCACCCAGCGAAGTTAAATGAGGCCCTGCTGCACACTGTTGGCCTTGTGACTTTCAGGAAATACTGCCTGTATATTTTGCCTTCTGTCTTTAAAAGCTTTTTTCTCTGTGTCATTCTTAGGTGAAAGCTGGAAATCAAGGTAAGTGAATGGCCTAAATAAGAACTGGGCCTACTCTGAACCTGGACTATATAGCAACTCTGGATTTAGGGATGATGACAACCAAAGGATAAGCAGAGCTTATCTGTGAAATTCCTCTACATTTTGAAATTATTTTGCCTTAACTCAATATTTCCATAGATGCTTTATCTAGAGAGGAATACTAAATGTGTTTCAGCTCAACTTTTAGAAACATTCACAGAAAAATAGTATGAGTGAAAATATTTGTTTCATTAAAAATGTTGTTCAAAATATCATTTCTTTTTCTGTGTGGGGCAGTTCACCAAAAAAACAAACAAACAAAAACAAACAAGGCAGCCCATTCTTATGCCTGTGAAACTGATACACAGTGTGAGTTACAGTTGCCAACTTCCAGGTAATTAATGGAAAGAAACGTGTGCTGATACAACGAAGTTAAAGAAATAACAGCACCAGCTCAAAGATGTATAGTAATAGTTAATTTACCTTGGCAATATAAACATAAATCACATATAAATGTTAACACAAATAGGTTACTTCACCATCAGATCTCCTCAATAGTAATTATCAAAGTCCAATGCCAATCAGACGAATAGCATAAGGTTCCAACGAAAATGTCCCGAATTGGGAAATGCAGAACTGTAATCCAATATGTCAATTGTAGTCCAAGTCGAAAGACTTTCCAATATAGTAGATAGGTCCAGTCCAAAACGGCACCTCCGGATAGGTGATCGTTTCACAATATGAATTGCTTCTTCAGTTGATTTGTTTTGCCTTGATACACATACTCCTTATAGATAACGAGTTACTCCTTATAGATAACGAATGCTTAGTTATAGGGCACAAAGACCTCTGTAAAAACAACATCATGCAATGAGCTATAACATGCCTACACAAAGCCATCCTAGATGTTCAAAAGGAAAAAGTTCACAAAGGAAAAAGTTCACAAATTCCAGCTTACCAGCAAAAGACCAGCCATACCTCGCGGTTCCTCAGGCTCTGCCCTGGCTGGTACCGAGTGCAAAACCCACACAGAATAAATCCCTATTCTCAAATAGCCTACACCTGTAGGTGTGGATAAATGAATTCATTTAAAGATAACAAGACAAATCAAATTCATTGTTGAGACCTAGTGGTGTCATGGATTTAAATAAGTGAACAAATTTCATTTCATGTCTGTGTAGTACCTTAACAACATCTTCTTGATTGTAAGGGCGAGGTTTGTATTGCCATAAGGCAAAAAATAAAAGGTCTTTGTCTGTGTGGCCTTTCTCTAAGTAATGATTGGTTAACGGGGCCTCACGTGTTTTGGAGCGTATCCTTGCCCGATGCTCACCGATACGAATTTTTAATTGCCTCGTGGTCGAGCCGATGTATAATAAAAAACATGGACAAAAAATTCCGTACACCACGTTGGAAGAACTGCAATTAGTGAATTGATTAAGTGTGAATGTAAAATTAGTATTGGAGGAACTCACTTCCTTGATTGGCAAACAATACGCGCACATGGCACAAGAGCCGCATTTAAAGTGACCCTTCGGTTTAGATTCTGCCTTACTATCCAAACAGTCCGTTTTAACCAAGTAACTTTTAACTTCCAGGTAATAGCTGGAGATCTCCTGCTATTACAACTGATCTCCAGCCGATAGAGATCAGCTCACCTGGAGAAAATGGCCACCTTGGCAAATAGATTCTATGGCATTAAAGTCCCTCCCCTCCCCACCCTTCTCAGTCACCAACCCAAAAATCTCCAGGCGTTTCCCAACCCGGAGCTGGCAACCCTAAGTGTGATCCTAAGCAGAGTTACATCCTTCTAAGCCCCTTAATTTCAATGTATTATGAAGATTGTAATTGTGCTTAAGATAGCACTATAGAAGAGACATTTCCTGCAGAAACCTACAGGGTATTATTACTATTACTTATAAGCAGTCATCTCAAAGATCCAATAAATTGAGAACCAATAGCAAGGGGGCAACCTGAAAGCTGAACAGCAATCTGGATGAAAATAAGTGTTAAATATACACACCTGGAATATCTCTTTTTGCCTTAAAGTTTTTACATCCTGACCAAAGAAACTATATCAATATAGAAATAGCCCCACTACCTTCAAGGTTTTTGAAGCTGAGGATAGTGCAGAAAATTAGCATATATTATCCTGGACCTCTTTGATGTGTTTTCAAAGTGGAAGCTTCTGTAGGCATACATAACAGCTCATCTGAGAGTCAGGAATAATGTGGTTAGTAATCAATACTCTCTCTGTATTTAAATGTCAGGTTGTTTTTTATGCTTACCATTTAGAGTCTCAATCACATACACACACAAAAATAGACATTTTTGGCAAGTGCCGTGGACAGGAGATACTTTCAACAGCCTTCATTTTTTTCTTAGACTGCACAAACATTAAAAAGCTGCCACAAGTTTTAGAGTTCACTAGGCTGGATATATTTCATTTGAAGGTATATGAAATCAACATGCAAGAATGTTGGATAGTTCAGCAAGCCATCTTAGTTATTTATTTAAGTATCTTTTTATCCCTGCTTTCAAGGTGCTCAGGCAGCGCACATTGGTCTACCCTCCTCAATTTTACTTTCATAGCCAGCCTCATAAGGTTGGTTAAGCTGAGACAGAGAGTGACTGACCCAAGGTCACCCAGAGAGCTTCCATGGCTGAGTGGGGATTAGAACTTGAGTTTCCCTAGTTCAACAATATGACCATTACACAAGGTATCATGGGGACTTAGACCCAGGCCCTGGGGACAACAGTGCCAGATCATCATTGGCCTCCGTGCCAGATGTACTAACTAGACATTAGGAAGAATTTTCTAACAGAGCAGTTCCTCAGTGGAACAGGTTTCCTCGGGAGGTGGTAAGCTCTCCTTCCCTGGAGGTTTTTAAGAAGAGGTTAGATGGCCATCTGTCAGCAATGCTGATTCTATGACCTTAAGCAGATGATAAGAGGGAGGGCATCTTGGCCATCTTCTGGGCATGGAGTAGGCGTCACTGGGTGTGTGTGCGGGAGGTAGTTTGGAATTTCCTGCATTGTGCAGGGGGTTGGACTAAATGACCCTGGTGGTCCCTTCCAACTCTATGATTCTGTGATAAGTACTTCTTTTATGATTCTACAAATACACCATGCCTGAAGGGACCCAAAAAGAGCTGTAGGGAACTGCTGACTGAAAGATACAATAAGAACTAGCCTGGAAATATAAATATGTTGCTCCAGGCTACACCCTCTGGCTATCTGACTCCCAGCCAACTTTTTGTTGTAGTTGTTAATGTGTTGGACTAAGATCTGGGAAACCCAGGTTCAAATCCCCAATCTGCCATGGAAGCTTGCTGGGTGACCTTGGGCCAGTCACACACTCTCAGCCTAACCTACCACACAGGTCTTAATAAAGTAACTAAGTAAATAAAAGCCTGAAATATTAACCTGAAAGTAATTTCCTAAAAGGTTTAACAATTGTCATTTGACAAAAATAAAAGAAAGCATACTCTGGATTGATTGAATACTTTCAACAGCAAACTTTTATATGAAAAACTAAAACAGGAAAGAACACTCTAAAATTTTTGACTTATCAGGCTTTCTTTCTACCTATAAGTTATACTTATGGACATTAGAGTGATTTTTGACTTGCAAAAGACTCTCCGCCATGTATGGAACATCATATGTACCCAGTCTATTATGGCTTGTATACCCCACCTGTATAAGCTATCTACCCTGTCCAACTGTGTGGAAAAAGCATGAATAATAAATTCTTATAAAATGAATTCCAAAGCCCTGTCCTTCATACAGCTTAGAGTCAGTTGCCATAATGCCCACAGACACGATGTTGTGGACCCATGTTGTAGATCATCTAAGGATAATAAGGCCAGTCTATAGCTTTAGCATATTCACAGTTCTGGCGGGCAATTGCTGGCCAATTAACTGGGCTGGATGTGGAAGTCAGGCTGCTTCTGGTTGGCGGTGATCCCACATAAGTGTGACGATGTCACTTCTGGGTTTAACCTGGAAGCACCAGCATTGCGATGGAGATGCTAGTTTGCTCCCAGCAAAACTATGGTTTCCATAGAGTTTTTTGGGGGGAGTGGGCTACAGCATCCCTCGTGATGCCAGCGCTTCAAGGGTAAACCCAGAAGTGATGTCATCCCGTGTGCGGGATTGCCACTCCCAGCCCTGACCCCAAAAGCTCCCGCTGATGTCGAGAGGGGACCTGGCAACCCTACCAATCTATCTGGTAAACTAAGGGCCATATTTATTGATAGTAGAAAACTGATTATTTAAAATGCTGTTAAGGAGAGACTACACCATACGGAGTTTACCTGTTTGAACAACTTTTGGGCAAGAGTTATAGGGAGAATATGCACTGTCACTTTAGCCTCCTTTATTCCCTGTTTCAGCCAGGATTGAACGCATGCATTTTCCCCGAACATGTGTTCGATCCTGGCTTAATCCTGGCTGAAACAGGGAATAAAGGAGGCTAAAGTGACCATGCATTTTCGCCCATAGACTGTTTTCTTATTTCCACTGATTTGATTGATCTGGTAAACTATCTTGAGGTGGGGAAAACCATTGCTAGCAATTACATGTCCTTATTTCTACTAATAAGTTTGCCTAATAATTTGTGTCCAAAATAGTCATCCGATACCCATTTGTCAAGATCATAACAGAGACCAGTAAAATGGAGATCTGAAAACTATATTTGGTGTAGTGAAGCCATTGCGCAGGGAGGGGCCGTGGCTCAGTGGTAGAGCATCTGCTTGGCATGCAGAAGGTCCCAGGTTAAATCCCTAGCATCTCCAGTTAAAGGGACCAGGCAAGTAGGTGATGTGAAAGACCTCTGCCTGAGACCCCGGAGAGCTGCTGCCAGTCTGAATAGACAATACTGACTTTGATGGACCGAGGTTCTGAGTCAGTAGAAGGAGCTTCATGTGTGTCCAACATCTGATATGTTAGGTACCACTGTGGCATCATCCTGTTCATTATGTGGCCAGTGATTGGCTAGGAAAAATCAAGCCAAATCAGCACAAGTGAAAAATCCAAGAAGCATTGCTTTTGCTCTGAATTGGCTTTCCTTACCCTTCATTTGTCATCATGTGGTGGCATCTGATTGGCTGTTTATTATTGTTGGATCATCATGTTTGCTATATCATCCTTGGCTGATATCATGTTAGGAAGGAGGTGAAATTTTTAACTGGAAAAAGTGGTATCCATTGTTACTGTCACTTATTGTACATTCAGCATCAAACAGCATAAACAAATGAATACTGTCATAATATTGTCAAAAATACTTCCCCCTCCCCCAGAACATAACACTTTTAACCTGAATATAAAAACAGGGGAAATATTAATAGAATCATAGAGTTGGAAGGGACCACCAGGGTCATCAAGTCCAACCCCCTGCACAATGCAGGAATTTCACAACTACCTCCCCCACCACACCCCCAGTGATCAGAGGATGGCCAAGATGCCCTCCCTCTCATCATCTGCTTAAGGTCACAGAATCAGCATTGCTGACAGATGGCCATCTAACCTCTTCTTAAAAACCTCCAGGGAAGGAGAGATTACCACCTCCCGAGGAAGCCTGTTCCACTGAGGAACTGCTCTAACTGTTAGAAAAAAATTCTTAATGTCTAGATGGAAACACTTTTGTTTTAATTTCTACCCGTTTGTTCTGGTCCTACCTTCTTGGGCAACAGAAAACAAATCGGCATCATCCTCTATATGACAGCCCCTCAAGTACTTGAACATGGTTATCATATCCCCTCTCAGTCTTCTCCTCTTCAGGCTAAACATACCCAGCTCCTTCAACCTTTCCTTATAGGACTTGGTCTCCAGACCCCTCACCATCTTTGTTGCCCTCCTCTGGACACGTTCCAGCTTGTCTACATCTTCCTTAAATTGCAGTGTATCCCTGGTTTTTATTTATGGGTTTTATGTTGAATTTGAAAGCCACTTTGATCATTTGGGAAAGCAGAGTAAAAATGTTTTTCAGACATAAATTTTAAGAATGTGAGCTTATGCTGAAAAGTTTTCCTTGTAACTTGCTGTCCCCAAAGCACTGCCATCATCAGACCAATATTTGGAAGCACTCAAGAAAAATATTCAGATTAATGCAATAAAGTGACATTGCAATATAAGTTTATACCACAAATCAAATTAGATAGACTTAGCTCTGCTTATAAGAGAGTTAATGAGAAGCTTCCTGGTGTGTGCATATAAATCTAGCTACTTTGTTACAAGAAGGTTCTGGAAAACCTAGAGAGACATTGATGAAGTGTCTGTGCTATTGTAAGTACTTCATGAGAAGGAGATAGGTAAATCAGATTTATTGCCATTAAAAATATTAAGAAGGGGCATGATTAACGTGTGTTATAGTTTTGAAGGACATGGTTAAGGTGAATGTTTGAAGACAGTTGAGTGAAATTAAAATGGGCTGTGAAAGGAAACATGATTAATACACAGACTGAAAAAGAGGAAATACACAAACAGAAAATGCAGGCTAAACTACAATGCAAATTTAAAAAAAGATGAGAGAAAGTTTATACTCCATATCCCGACGGATGTTAGGAAATTTGAATGCAAACTGTAGTACAGTTACTTTCTGAAATAACTGAGTAGGTGTGCACTTTGTCAGAATCCAGCAGAAATCCCCAAATATTGCTGGCATGAGGCAAAGAAGATGAATTTTTCTGTGTTTGTTCTGTGGATAAGAATGAACAAAACCATTCTCTGTGACTTACCCATCTCTCTATTCTCCTTAAAGCATAGTGCTCACAAAATATAGGAGACAGGCAACTGTGCTAGCTTCCCTATACAAGCTTATAAATCGCCATTCAGTTTTACATTGTTTTTCTGAGACGGAAATCAAGGTGCCTGTCTTCCAGGAATTGGGCTCAGTGGAAAGCTGTAAAACAGAGTCCCAAATGGAAATAAAGTCAGGGCAGCCCTTTTCTGATCGGAATCAAAGGCAACGCTCTAGACGCCATATTAACGAACAGAAGTGGGGGCCCATGCACCTGCAAGAAAGAAAGAAAGAAAGAAAGAAAGAAAGAAAGAAAGAAAGAAAGAAAGAAAGAAAGAAAGAAAGAAAGAAAGAAAGAAAGAAAGAAAGAAAGAAAGAAAGAAAGAAAGAAAGAAAGAAAGCGTTGGCACTCTTTCATAGAAGTCCAGAGTCAGATTTCAGTTTTACATTTTTGCATCCTCAAATGTATGATGAATGCTATTCAGGGACTGAATGGAGTAAGTCTAAGGACAAAAAAAAGATAAGGAGTGGCCTTCAGTTCTTTATCTGGTTTTATGTTGTTGTTGTTGTTGTTCTTATTCATGTTTCAGCTGGACCCTGATATTGCAAATAGACTACGGATATTTCTGAAAGACTCCTCTAAATTTCTCTCCATCTTGAGAATGATTTTAAATTTTTTGCCCTTGCTTCTTGGATCCCCAAATCCCTTTTTTGATTTTGCTCCTTCCTTCTGGAAACCCAAGCTACGATTCTTTATTTTGGTATTATTTTCCTTTTTCTTACCCCAGATTTTCCCCATGAAAAGTGCATTTTTCCAATGCTCAGCATTACAGTACATATATATGATACATATACACTGAGTGTAAAAGCTGTGCATCGTGTATGAAATATAAATTAATATGCAAAACTGACTGCAAATAATTGTGATATTAAACAGTAAAAAAATGAATCAATATAAAAAGACACAAAATTGGAATTAGTCACATATCCCTACCCCAAATTATGGAGTTCCAAATTACATTGCATTGGATCCAAACTTCTACAAAGAAGTTTATGGAAGCATATCATCCCTGTCCTCTCCTTCCCCCAAAGGCAAACTCCCTCACCCCAGTGAATTCTGAGAATTGGGGGACTTTCCTAAAGAAAATGATACTACTCTCTCTCAGTTATAGTTCCCCCCCACACACACATACACACACTAATAATAGTGACATCTCTTGCAGGGCCATTGTAACAAGATAATGAATGTGATGTACTTAAACACTCTGGAAGCTGCTATACAAATGCCAAGTATTAGTACTGTTAATTTTTTAAAAACTGCACAGGAAGCTATGTTGGTTTGATTGCATGATTCCTTTCTCCGCAGTACGTCGATCATTGTGCATATGCATTCAGGTGCATCAGAAGGAATACATACAGCAAGTTGCCCATTCTTCCATTGTGAAATGAATGCTGGACCAGGGGTGTCAAACACAAAGCCTGGAGGCCAAATCCAGCCCCTGGAGAGCTCTTATCCAGCCTGCGAGCCAGCCGAAGCAGCCACCCCACCTCCCCAGTCTTGATCTGGGCTGGAGAGGCATGGCCCGGCCAAGTGACATTTATGACATATCCAGCCCTCGTAACAATTGAGTTTGATGTCCCTGTGCTAGACATTCCCCAAGTTAATCTGGAAGGCTGCAAGTTTCACATGAACACATGAAGCTGCCTTATACTGAATCAGACCCTTGGTCCATCAAAGTCAGTATTATCTACTCAGACCAGCAGCGGCTCTCCAAGGTCTCAGCCACAGGTCTTTCACATCACCTACTTGCCTAGTCCCTTTAACTAGAGATGCCAGGGATTGAACCTGGGACCTTCTGCATGCCAAGCACAAGCTCTGCCACTGAGCCACGGCCCCTCCCCTATTTAAAATGGACATTTCCATTCTTTTTGAATACATGAAGCTCATTCTACTGAATCAGACCCTTGGTCCATCAAAGTCAGTATTGTTTACTCAGACCAGCAGTGGCTCTCCAGGGTCTCAGGCGGAGGTCTTTCACATCACCTACTTGCCTAGTCCCTTTAACTAGAGATGCCAGGGATTGAACCTGGGACCTTCTGCATGCCAAGTAGATGCTCTACCACTGAGCCGCAACCCCTCCCTCGAACATGGAGAAGCAAGCTATGTGGAACAATGATGAAAGGGACTAGCCATCACTAGGAATAGCTTGCCCAAGTCCTGACATAGTGGCATGATGGCATTGTACTTTTGCAACCACACATCAGTGGTTACTATTAGATATTAGGGAAAATCATAATGCCATGACATCAGGCTGTGACTAGGATACAGTAGAAAGGGGATAAAAATAAACTAACCTTTGGCTGCTGGTCTGATGTTGCAGCTGGGTGCATATTCCAATGTCTGGGTCCACCTAATCTAATTGTATTACTATGCATGCTGAAATGAAATCTAAGGCTATGCACTTTTAACTGCACTGCTTCAGAGCTACAGGCAGAAACCTCTATCCAGTTTTTATTTCAGGGCATTTAAAGATTTATACAAAGTCTTTCTTTACGAGAGCAAGCCTTGATGACCTGTACGCTTCTTATCTGTGAAATGCCCTTTTGACTGTGACACTGATTTAGAATGATACTGAACTTTAAATATGATGCAGGTAAAGAGTTGTACTTGTCGACTGACTGGAAAGGAGATGGACAATAACTCTGGAATTCGATATAATATACCCGCATTCATGCATACTCAAGATAGATCTTGACAAAGATAAAGAATTAGAAGTGTCTGAATTATTCTACAGATTTGTAAAGTAAAACATGTTTCATCCAGTGGCAGGGAGGGAGAAACGCACATGGTCCTTTTGTGCACATAATGTAATTTATGTCATTACTTTGTAATAATATTATCATTGCTACACAGAATGCAAGCCATGAAAAATTCTAACAATTACATGGCTGTTTATGCATTTAAATACCATTGAAATTGTATTAAGAACTCAAATACCACTGTGCCTAAAGCAACACATAATATAACTGCTTTTTGATTTATACTAGTATGTTAAAATCTCTTCTTTATATGCACACACAAACACCTAAGCTTCACCATGGCATAGCCCAAACTGGACCCAGAGAAGGGGTAATTAGCTTAATATGTGTTGGAATATATATCGTGGGGATATTCCTGTATTTAGCAGAGTGCCTTAAGCTTAGCAACAACAGAAGCTACACGTGTGTGCGTGTGTGAAAATAAAAAGGAGCAGTCGTTTGCTCTAATCAAACTAAAGTACATTTATTGTTGAAATACACATTGGATAGGAAAGGACAAACAAGGGTCCCCTATCCTGATCTACCTTGCTAATTCTCTAGCTATAAAAGGGTATCTGCCTTCCACTCCATTTTTTGGGGTGGGAAGGCCTCGACTCACGGAGTGCCTGGCTCCTAGGTCTTGCTTGGATGATGGGCAAAGGGGAAAAGAGAGAGGGGGGAAGTTTCCCTGACAATACATCCTCTAAACATCAAAGGGGCAGGAAATGAGGGCAAGGTGTAACTAGAGATGACCTCGCCCTGTCCTGTCTATCTATCTGACTCTGGTCAGTTCCCCCTCTCAATGTGCAGGCAAGTGACACCGTCCTAGAAGGGCAGATTTTCCAACACCCCTTCTCAGTGTAACTTGACTCACTCCATCAAGTTCATCTTTCTCCTGAGATCTTCAAATCTCACTCTGGCAAGCAGCTTGGTAAGGATATCTGAAGTCATCTCTTCAGTGGGACAGTGTTTCAGCGCAATAACTTTGCCTTTGTGCATCCCTCTTACCAAGTGGTACTTGACATCCATGTGTTTGGTTCGCTTGTTTGTGTCTTCTTGTTTTGCTAGGGATATGCAGCTCTGATTATCTTCATTCACTTCTATGGGGTCAGATGCATCCATCCCTAGGTCTGTCAGAAGTCTGTGTAGCCATAGTATCTCTTGACAGCCTTGTGCAAGGGAGACGTACTCAGCCTCTGTGCTGGATGTGGCTACAGTGTCTTGCTTCCTGCTTAGCCAGCTTATAGCTCCACCTCCATAGAAAAACATATGGCCACCGGTGGACTTTCTGTCCTCTAAGTCTCCACCCCAGTCTGCATCTACGTATGCTATAAGCCTGGGCCTCTCATTGGCAGGGAGCTTAAGTTTATAGTTCACTGTGCCAATTAAATATCTTACAACCCTCTTTATTGCATTCAAGTCCTTGTTAGTTGGAGCTGCAGCCTTTCTACGCAATATGCCCACTGCTGAACTGATATCTGGTCTAGTTCGTGTACTGACATAGTGCTTCACGGTACACGTTCTCAGGTGGCAGCAGTGCACTGTTGTCTTGCTGCTTCACACAACTTCCATTGGAGTCGGTGATGGGGTGGCTTGGTCCATTCTCAGGAATGATATCAGCTCTTTAATCTTCTGTTCTTGACTGATCAGGAAACCTTCCCTCTGGACCTGTGTTCCTAGATAGTGGCTGACAGGTCCCAGTTGTGTCACTTCTACTTCTTTGCTTATGTGATGCACCAGTTTCTTGCAGTCACCTGGGTTTTCATAAGTAATAATCAAATCATCAACATAGGCCAGAACAAATATCCATTTACCTTTTTCATGTTTGGTGTACAGGCATTGGTCATTCTCACTTCTCTTGAATTTTGCATGAAGAAGCATGTCATTCAGTTTAGCATTCCACGCTCTGGCAGCCTGCTTTAGTCCATAGATGCTTTTCTGCAGCTTGCACACAAGTCCCTCTTCTCCTTTCTGGCTGAAGCCTGGGGGTTGTTGCATGTAGATTTCTTCTTCCAGCTCACCATGCAGAAAAGCAGTCTTCACATCAATGTGATCAACACGCATGCTCTTGCTTGCTGCAACACTCAAGAGAGTCCTAATGGTGGTATGTTTAACCACAGGCACAAATGTCAGGTCGTAGTCCTCGCCAAATTTTTGTGAATATCCTTTTTCCACGAGTCTAGCTTTGTAGCGCTAGACCTCACCATTGGTATCACGTTTGATTTTAAAGACCCACTTGCAACCTATTGCCTTCCTGCCAGAAGGCAACTCAACTAAAGTCCATGTTTTGTTCTTGTCTGGAGAGTTGATCTCCTCTCTTGCAGCTTGCATCCATTGCTCACCTTGTTCTGGAGGCAGTTTGGAAACATCATTCCAGGAGGTTGGCTCGAGTTTGTCCACTGCTCTTGCAAAGTAGGACAATCTCAGCAGTGGTACACCTCGGTTTGTGCGTTGTGACCTCCTCACTGCACACTCGGTGGCCTCTCCTGCTTCGTCAGGATCCTCCGGTTCAGCAGCCCTCTTTGGTTGGACATCTGTGGCCTCTTCCCTTTCTGGGTTCGCCATAGGTTCCTCAGTCTCCTCAGCTTCTTCCTCTTTAGGGCTGAAGTCACCAGGGTATATGAGTGTGCTGTCCACTTCTGCCTTTACCCCCTCTGAAGCTGGCTGTGTTTGGCTTTCATCAAAGTAGACTGCTCGACTAACAGAGATTCTCTTAGTGACTGGGTCTAAGATTCTGTAACCCTTGCTCCTGGCTGAATAGCCTACAAAAATACCCTCATGTGTTGTGTCATCCAGCTTACTGTGCTTTTCCTTTGGAACATAGGCATAGGCCTTGCTGCCGAAAAGGCGCAGATGCTTTATGGGAGGCTTGTGGCCGTGCCAAAGCTCAAAAGGTGTCTTCCCTGTAGCTTTTGTGGGCAGTCTGTTTCGTGTGTATGTAGCTGTCATGATTGCTTCGCCCCAAAAGCTGTTTGGAAGTTGTGTGTCATTAAGCATGCATCTCACCATTTCAACAAGTGTCCTGTTCATCCTCTCTGCCACGCCATTCTGCGATGGTTTATATGCCACTGTCAGTTGATGCTCAATGCCTTCATCTCTCAGGAACTGCTCCATCGCCTTAGATCTGTTTTCCCCAGCACCATCCAAATGTAGAACTTGCAATTTCCATCTGAACTTGTTCTGCACAAGAGCTGCATACTCCTTCAGCTTTTCAAAGACCTGGGATTTCTCAAAGAGCAAGTACAAGACAGTATAACGTGAGAAATCATCAATAAATGTCACAAAATAGCGAAAATTACCCAGTGTTGGCTCCAGAGGTCCACAGAGATCACTATGGATTAGTTGTAGGGCTTCTGTGGTCCTTCTTTCACTCTTCTTTGGATAGGGTTTGTTAACACCTTTGGATTTAATGCAGCAAACACAGTTAGTATCATAGTCACAGTCTGAAAAATAAAAATCTTGAGTAAGATTCTCTTTTGTCATTTGCTCAATTGCTTGGTAATTAGCATGGCCTAGGCGACGATGCCATAGATTGACACATTCTGCTTTCTCACAGCACTTTGCCACATTAATTTCTTGTTTGGGAACATCAGCACACAGTTCATGGAAGTCAGCATCCTTCTCCTCTTGAACAACTGGCAAACTATTGCAGTTTTCTGTGTTCATGCAAACTTTTCCATTCAGTGAAACTGTACATTTACTGCCCTTTGCAGCACTCTCATATCCCTCTTTAGCCAATTTACTCCAAGAAATGAGGTTACTTATGAATTCAGGTATATACAAAACATCTTTCAAGGGAAATTCACATACTTCGCCACCTTCTAGTTGGCAGTGTAGGATTCCAGTCCCTCTCTAGTGGACTACTACCTTAGTTCCTTTGCCCATTAGTACTTCTTGAGGGGAAATCCATTCTAAGTCAATGAAAAATTCTTTTCTATTTGAGACGTGTACAGTTGACCCCGAATCTAGTAGGAAATATGGAGTTTCATAAGATTTTTCTCCTCCAATTGAATAGTTAAAATGTCTGGGTTTGCTATCATATTGCTTCCTCTCTGAGCCTCTTTGTCTCTCTTGTGGCCAATCTCTGAACAACCAAAGCATACTACTGTAGGAGAATTTCTTGATCCCATCTCGGGGGAGGGGCTCTTTGCTCGCGTGCCAAAACCATTCCCTTTGAATTGGCCGTTTGCCTCCCTGTTCAGCCCCTCCCTTTTTCCCTTGTGGCTCATCCCTTTGTTTCCAAATTTAGGAGATGAAGCCCTCTTAGAGACATGGTGATCCTTCACAGTCAGTTTATGCACCATTTCTTCTGGCAAAGAGCGGCTGTTCTCTTTCCAAAGCTCCCGTCTCATAATTTCCATCGTAACCTCATGGCAGGCATCCTTGAAAGTTATATCAAGTCTGCGTTCTAGTTCCCCAATCATTGGGATATATTGTTCTGGGAGACTCATAAATAGGGAGCAAAGTTTCTCTGTTTGGGAGACAGGCATACTAGCCATCTCGATTTGTGCTAACAACTACTTAAGTTGGTAGATATGTTCCCTTATATTTTCTCCATCCTTATACACCAGGGAGGCTAATTGTCTCCTCAAGCCGAGAAAATAGGGCCAGCCTTTCTTGGTAAACATCTCTGTAATTATTTTCATCATCTCTTTAGCAGTTTCAGCCTCACATAACTCACAAAGAACAGAATTACTCACTTTACTTAAGATACGATCTTCTGCACGTCCATCTCCTCTGACCCATTCATTAACGAGCGGGGTCGGAGGATCATCATGAAGGTATTTGTTAAGACCTTCAGACTTCATAGCAACCGTAATTCTAGTTTTCCAAGCATTAAAGTTGTCATCATCCAGAAGCATTATTTTGTGACGATCATCTTTCTGGCGGGCCATGGCAGTAGCCTCCGGCACACGTAGCCTCTTGCACACACACACACAGTCTTAAGCATGCCCATGGGGTTTTTGGACTCACCTTCCTTTTTCTTCAAAGAGATGCTCTTCCTCCCGCGTCTGTAGGGAAACGATTGGATTCCACCAGTCCTTTCGGCAGCCGGAAAGCGAATCCGTAACCCTTCGAGGTTCAGGAAGCAGCTTCAAAACGGGCTCCACGCAGGAACAAAATCAGGAACAAAATCCAGGCAAAATCATAACCTTTAAATCTGGGCAACCATAACCTGTTGCAATATCTATCGTGGGGATATTCCTGTATTTAGCAGAGTGCCTTAAGCTTAGCAATAACAGAAGCTACACGTGCGTGCATGTGTGAAAATAAAAGGAGCAGTCGTTTGCTCTAATCAAAATAAAGTACATTTATTGTTGAAATACACATTGGATAGGATAGGACAAACAAGGGTCCCCCATCCTGATCTACCTTGCTAATTCTTTAGGTATAAAAGGGTATCTGCCTTCCACTCTATCTTTGGGGTGGGAAGGCCTGGACGTGTGGAGTGCCCGGCTCCTAGGTCTTGCTTGGATGATGGGCAAAGGGGAAGAGAGAGAGGGGGGAAGTTTCCCTGACAATACATCCTCTAAACATCAAAGGGGCAGGAAATGAGGGCAAGGTGTAACTAGAGATGACCTCCCCCTGTCCTGTCTATCTATCTGACTCTGTGGTCAGTTCCCCCTCTCAGTGTGCAGGCAAGTGACACCGTCCTAGAAGGGCAGATTTTCCAACATTATGGGATTCCAGAAACGAATAATGCAAGATCCTGTAGTCCATGTATACCAGGTTGGTTTTAAATGCCAATTTTCTCTGCCTTTTAAGGAGAATCAAACCGGCTTACAATCCCCTTCCCTTCCTCTCCCCACAACAGACACCTTGTGAGGTAGGTGGGTGTGAGAGAGGTCAGAGAGAACTGTGACTAGTTCAAGGTCACCAGCTGGTTTCATGTGGAGGAGTGGGGAAACCAACCCGGCTCACCAGATTAGAGTCCGCTGCTCATGTGGAGGAGTGTGGAATCAAACCCGCTTCTCCAGATTAGAGTCTGCCGCTCCTAACCACTACACCACGTATGCAAAGTACTTTGGGAACTTACAGGCATTCCTGATCATAAAGAAGACTCACAGTGCAACCCTAAGCAGAGTTATACCTGTTTAAGTCTTTTGAAGTCCATGGGTTTAGGGTAGTGTGACTCTATTTAGGACTGCCCAGTCGGTAACTCACAATCTACTTGGTTACTTTGAATAGTTGGCAAAATCATGCGACATTTGCAAGCTGGAATTTAACATTTCTTTTAAAATACTGTTTCAGAGTCACACCAGAGGAGCAAATCCAGCAAGCATATGGGAAATCATCAGAGCCAAGATTTCAATAATCTTCCCTCTGGGATGAGAAAAATATCCACGGGTAAACCTCTGCAGGAGTTTGGCTTTCAAAGGTCATGACAGCAAGTTAGAGTTCAGCAACCCTCTACGGATAAACTGTGAGTCAGTCTGAAAAATTATGGAATTAAAATAACGTCCATCCTTCTGTGTGTCTTTTCTCAGTTCCTGTCCATTGATTATATATGACAGCCCTGCTGCCAAGCTCATCTTTGCAGTCCCAAGAGCTGGGAAATTAGATTTGCAATCACTAAAAAGCTGCACTTTATCATGTGCTTTTTAAGAAGCCTGAACGATGGCTGGGTTCAATTTAGACTGTGACAGCTGGCAGCACCAAAGGGGGAAAAGCTCACACAGGATGAAGCAAAAGATGTGGAAGGAGGCTCGGAAAATAAGTTGGTGGCAATCAACTAAATCCTTTGTTTTCACAGAATAACTTGGCTCTTTTTTTTTTTACATGTCCTATCATTTCGATTACCATTATAACTACAGCAGAAAAGTATTGATGCTTCCTGTCCGGAACAGGACTGTCTGTAAAGATTGGACTGAGCCAAAAGTCCAAACAGAGGAGGGATTTGGGAGCATCCTATCTGACGGAATACGGCTGCATCTTCACATCATTAGATGCTGAGCTATCATTGTACTGGAGCAACTATGCACAACTGCATTGTCGTCTCCACACAGGAAAATACAGTGGCAAATGACTGCTTTAGTGTAACAATCACTTAAGGTAGTTAGTACTATCTCATAATCTCATAATACTAGAGCTTGGGGTCATCTGCTGAAGCTGGAGGGTGAGAGATTCAAAACAGATAAAAGGAAGTATTTCTTCACACAACACATAGTTAAATTGTAGGATTCCTTGCCCCAGGATTTGGTGATGGCTGCCAACTTGGAAGGCTTTAAGAGGGGAGTGGACATGTTCATGGGGGAGAGGGCTATTCATGGCTACCAGTAAAAAGGAATACTAGTCATGATGCATACCTATTCTCTCCAGTATCAGAGGAACATGCCTATTCTTTTAGGTGCTGTGGAACACAGGCAGGATAATGCTGCTGCAGTCGTCCTGTTTTTGGACTTCCTAGAGGCACCGGGTTGGCCATTGTGTGAACAGACTGCTGGAGTTGATAGGCCTTGGTCTGATCCAGCATGGTTTTCTTATGTTTTTAAGATGCAACAATTTGTTGGCTATTGCACACTTTCTATTGTCCTGGGCTGAGCATCTGCCCCTCTCCTTTTTGTTAGTAAGTCAAACCTGCTCGATCAGAAGTAACCATGAGACTGCAAAAACAAGGATGCACAATATGTGAAATGACACTTTTCATTTGTTTGTTTGTTTATATTATTAATAGTATTTACATTATGTATAGTCCACCTTTCTCACTGAGATGCAAGGTGGATTACACAGAGTAAACCAATGCAATCATCAGGATGGAACATAATAGGATCATGAATGTAGAAATCTGAAACCACGCTAAGAGCTGAAGCAAAACTGAAATAAAATTGTTTAGGACTTTATATTCCTTGGCTCCATCATCAACTCAAAGGGAGACTGCAAGCAAGGAATTGGAAGGAGATTGTCACTGGAAAGGGCAGCCATGAAGGAGCTAGAAAAAAATTCTTAACTATTCTTAACTATAAGGATATGTCACTGGCAACCAAGATCAAGTTAATTCATGCCATCATATTCCCTATTACTATGTATGGGTGGGAAAGTTGGACAATGAAGAAAGCTGGGTACCCAAGGTTGGGTTTTATTTTATTTTTACTGTTTTTCGGTTGGGTTTTATTCCCCTCCTTTTTTCCTTCACCAATGAAGAAAGCTGACAGGAAGAAAGTAGATTACTTTGAAATGTGGTTTTGTAGGAGAGTTTTACGGATCCTGTAGACTGCCAAAAAGACAAGTCAGTGGGTTCTAGATAAAATTAAGCCCGAACTATCTCTAGAAGCTAAAATGACTAAAATGAGGCTATCATACTTTGGTCACATTATGAGAAGACAAGAGTCACTGGAAAAGACAATAATGCTAGGAAAAGTCAAAGGCAGCAGTAAAAGAAAAAGACCCAACATGAGATGGATTGACTCTATAAAGGAAGCCATGGCTCTCATTTCGCAAGACCTGAACAAGGCTGTTAATGATAGGATGTTTTGGAGGACATTGGTTCATAGGGTCACCATGAGTTGGAAGCGACTTGGTGGCACTTAACACACACACACATATTAACATGATGTGGGAAAGAAGACAGAAATAATATAGTAGGATAATACATACAGCAACAGACAGTACATACCGTAAGTAGAGGTATAGTCCACAGTCCCTTTGGGCTCTAGCTTTTAACTCAAAACACATTCTCACTGCAGTTAGTCATGCCTAAGTCCTATTGATAGCAATGGAACAAATTAGTCATAACTAGCTGGAATTCCACAGTTGTCAATGGCCCCGAGGAATGCTTAACTAGAGCTGGATCAGGGCCATTGTTGTGCTTGAGCCTTATATAGAACACTGACCATGCAGTCCTATGAAATCTTATCCTAGTCTAAGCCCATTGATTTCAGTGGATTTAGAGTAACTCTGCATAGGATTGCCCTGTAATTCTCATATCCCTTTCAATGAAGATGTGTTCAGAGGATTGTTTTACTAAGGGAGCTCATGAGCATCGAGCCCTTATTCTGTGTAGACATCCTTACAGCGGTATGGTTTCACACACCAAAGTGGTTTGCGGGAGCATTGCTTTTAATTAAATCACAATGTGGAAAATTGCTCCATAGCTTTTATTAAAAACATCCAAGGTACATTAAGCATTTTCCCCCAAATAAGCCCACATTCATCAAAAAGAGGCAATTAGAAAGTGAGATCCCATTAAATTAAAACAGTGCAACCGTAATTAAGCTCACTATGAGAGGTGAAAGACAAGCTATTTGGTGATATCATCATCAGCTTTGTGTATAGCAGAGATAAGACATCAGCTGCTGTCACTAACAATGGAGAAGCACTGCTTTCTTGAATACCAATGAACAAAGAGATTCAAGTTACTGAAAATAAATTACCAAGCTCCTCCCCCTGTTGCTTGCTTACAATGAAGCAATACAAGTCTCCATCCAGTTAACCTGAACCGGACACTGACAGTGCCATCCTAAACAGAGTTACAGCCTTTTAAATCCATTGAAGTCAATAGGCTTAGAAGGGTACAATTCTGTGCAGAACTCAAGAAGAGGTTGCCTCCAGACATATGTTCAGCCCAGGTTTTCTGCAAAAGAGACAAGCCACTCCTGGTTTCCACTCCGCCTCCCTACTTTCCTCCTTTCAAGGAACCATTTGACAAAATGAATAGGTCTTTTTAAAAAGACCACTTACCAACAAGAAGGCACTAGTTAGATTGTCATTTTTGAGTGATGTAAGTTATTACAAGTTAAGGGCAATGGAGAGCCCTCTTTCTCTTCCCCAAAGGCTTCCTCTCCTCTGACCACCAACTCACCACACTTCGTTTGCAGTTATGCGTTGATGTTCTTTCCTTGAACAGCCAGACAAGCAGGTGGTCTCTCTCATCCTCTGACATCATTTCCTTCTTATGTCAGTTTCCCCCCAATCTCAGGGGGCTGGGCAAAGCAAAGGCCACTTGCCAATCACAAAAGTATCTCATTTGCATGTTCTACCAAAGTTCTGGGGGCAAACGTTCAGAGGAAAAATTAAAAGCATTGCCAGTTCAGAAGAATACCTTTGTGTCTGTTCCTTTGCTCACCTCAGGGAGTACACAGTAATGTGATCAATAAGTATAACTTTTACCATCACCATAATGTAAATAGTATGAAAACATATATACAAGACAGATTTGGTAACTTGGGCCTTCATAATGCTCGTTCTAGCATCACCTCCTCTGCAGTTCCAATGAAGACATAAGACTACATGATATGGTTTAAACTAAATTGTATTAAATGGCTGATCTGGACCATCCAATTACAAAGCAACTTTTAAGTGTGGATTGCAACTAAGGCTACCAGCATTTGGGCAACTTTACCCAGGCTCCAAAATTTGCCACCATTACCATCAGTTTTGTTTATCCTTGTCTGTGCATACTTTGCTGACAGTTGCCAAGTCTTACCCCCACCCCCCACACACAGACAGACACACACTCAATACAGTATGGAGACAGCTAAATGTTTGCTTGATCCTACTTAATACTAAAAGTGTTCCTTTGCCAAGCCACCTCACTGTACAATGAATACTAGGCTGTTTTAGGAACAGCCCCTCATCTTTTGATGCCTCTGACTGCTAATAACTGTAGAGATGTTTGCAAAACTATTGCAAAAATAATTGCAAAAGCAAATAAGATCCCCTATCAGAGCCAATTTCGAAGGACTTCCCCAAAATACCATTTTTGGTCGCTAACAGTGACCAGCTAAACCCATGTTTGCTCAAAGTGGGTTGTTGCAGAGTACATGGAAAATGGCTGCCTGGGAGGGCAGAGCCTGCTTGTAAGCTTCTCAATGAAACCCTGCCATTGGCTATGCACTTGCCCATCTCAGCCAATTATGCTTTGTGCTACATTCGAGGCTAGCATAATGACATCCATGGCTCGATCAGAGCTTGGAACACACTTCTGTGAGCTTCAGCTTTAGCTTGCATAGGCATGTATTATGAACAAAGACACAACTGCAAATGCGGAAGCTCATGGATGGAGTTTCTGGAGGCAGGTTCCTGAACATCCCGGTTTCCCCCAGCTAAACTGGGATTATTGAAGAGTAGGTTTTTAATCATGAAAGACATGCATTTCCATTAATCTCTGAATGTTCACAAAATACCATACTTTCCATTGATTATCAGAACTTGGTTGACAAAAGTCATTATCCGGCTTTCCCAAAAACCAGACCTTGCATTTATGGCTCTTACAAGAGAGCAGCTCCTTCCCTAGGGCTTCTTGAGAGCTTATAGCCTCCTACTCTGCAATCATATGGCCTTGGAAAAGGATACCCAATTTAAGCAATCATGAGACTTAAGCACTAGTGTGCAGAAAGGTCCTCCATTCTTAGCCCACCGAGATATTGCAAGCAGGACTAGGGCAATCAAGCATAAGTGAAGGGTAATCAGGGAAAGCTGAAGTTGAAAGCGATACCCTCAGAATTTTTGTTCGAGGTCAACTGGAAGCCACAGCAATCATCTGGGTGATCAGGATGCATTTTCCCAGGCTCTAAGAAAAAAAAGGCATCGAGGGATTGTATAAAACAGGAGAAACCAATCTCTGCATGTGAAGCAGTGTGGCCACATTTCAGTCATTTTTTCTCCTGCATAAGTGTTGCAAAATGGTTCTCATTCCTGAGAAAGGCCCAAGGGATAGCTCACTGCAGGATTGTCATCTTCGGTCCTGTACTTTAAAGTGTTGTTACCTTGAATTTGAGGTACCAGAATCAGGGCTTGGTGCCACTGAATCCCAATAAGCCACACCAAGAGTGAAATGGCTTGCTTCTAAAATTTCTTATAGGGTTACAACTGCATATCCTGACTTCCTAACTCCCTGATCCATGAAACTACTGCCATTGGTAAATAGTTCCAAATCGGGATTATCTAATGGCTCCACTCAGTCAGAGAAAGAGAGAGTAAATACTTAGGAATCTAGAGGACATCTGCTGGGGGGGGGGAGGGGGTCAGGTTGGTGAAACTGGTAGACATTGGCACAACCTTATATGTGAGTACTGGCACATTTTGGGGAAAAAAACCCCATAGAAAGCACTGTTCCCAAGTTTTATGAACTATTATGTGTGTTTCTTGAAATAAGGAATCACCTTGATAATCATAGTAAAAAAAAGTTACAAACTGATTATTTATTCAACTAATCTGGCTAAAATGGGGGGGAGTAGGATTCAGTCCAAAAAAAAATTGGTATACAGATCCTTCTTGAAGATTCATTTCTAAGAATATAGTTGCAACAAATCAAGAAAAGCTTTCAAGCTTGAAACCCTTTTATGAACATTATCTGCAGAAGAAGAAAAATCCCCAAATGTTAAAAAACTTCATTCAAAACTTGAACCCAGTTTTTTTTTTAGAAAGTTCACTCTTGAAGACAGAGAAAGCAAAGTCAATTTCCTTTGCTCAACATCGGTGCTGAATGTGGAAGATTTATTATTGATCTCTGTATAAAAGACATGGTCCCCAAGCACATTACTCCTGGGATGCAGCTGCCACCCAATCACATAAAAATGTGGATTATGCTGTCAATCAATGAGTGCATGCTAACTGCATCTATAAAGATGGTAATCTCTGCAACAGCAGAACAGATGGGAAACAGGCAGGCCAGTGCTTCAGCTGCAGAGGCAGACACTGTAGTTTGCACTGCTGCAAATAAAGTGGTTAGCTATATCACACAACTCTGCACCACTTTCTGTTTGAAACATCGATCAGTCTGTCTTATGGTTTGCTTCCCTCCCTACTTAAAGGTAAAGGTAGTCCCCTGTGCAAGCACCGGGTCGCTACGGACTAGGGTTGCCAACTGCCAGGTAGTAGCAGGAGATCTCCTGCTAATTCAACTGATCTCCAGCCGATGGAGATCCGATCACCTAGAGAAAAAAGGCCGCTTTGGCAATTGGACTCAATGGCATTGAAGTCCTGCCCCTCCCCAAACCCCTCCCTCCTCAGGCTCCGCCCCAAAAATCTCCCGCCGGTGGTGAAGAGGGACCTGGCAAACCTACTACTGACCCATGGGGTGATGTCACATCTCAACGTTTACTAGGCAGACTGTGTTTACGGGATGGTTTGCCTTGTCTTCCCTTTACCCCCAGCAAGCTGGGTACTCATTTTACCGACCTCGGAAGGATGGACAGCTGAGTCAACCTTGAGCCAGCTACCTGAAACTGACTCCCATTGGGATCGAACTCAGGTCGTGAGCAGAGTTTTTGACTGCAGTACTGCAGCTTACCACTTTGCGCCACGGGGCTCTTCCTACTTATTGCCTTTTTATTCTGTCCTTCCCCTAAGGATCTCGGGGTGGCACACATGGTTCTTCCCTTACTTATAGCGAATATAGGTATAATTTTCTGATGATGTAGGGATTTCCATCCACCACAGTTGGATGTAATAAAGGATCGCCTTATAACAGTAGTTACACTGTACTGTGGAGGATAATGACTTTAGGCTGTAGATTGAGGTAGCACATATTTGAGTCGACTGCTACAAAAAACTGTGACTAGCCCAAGGTCACCCAGTATGCTTCATGTGGAGGAGTAGGGAAACAAACCTGGTCCCCCAGATTAGAGTCCACTGCTCTTAACCACTACTCTACGCTGGCTCTGTTGTTAACCTGGACAAAAAAAGTTTAAAAATATGACTGCTAGCTGATAAAGGGAGGCCATCACAAGGGGGAGAAGAACATTGATCTGGACCCTCAGTAATCAGCCAAAGATGAGGGCGCTCTGGTCAAAGGAAGAAATGGCAAGGGAGATCTAAACAAACTAACCTGTGATTGTTAGGGATCCTAACCAGGTCTACTTGAAAGTAAGCCCCGTGTTATTCAATGGGGGTTTCTCCCAGAAAAGTGTTTGTAGGTTGCAACTTTTTGTTTTCCCAAAGAAAAGCTATGGGGGAGAAAGGAGAAAATGAAGGAAAAGGAGTGACTCTAAATCGTTTTTTAAAAACCCCATCTATCTCTACCCTTCCACCCATCCCTTCGCTTGTCCTGTCTAAGCATATATGCAGGTTGTTTCCTTACAATCCTACTTCCATAGATGAAAGCTTCAGTCACACCTCTGTGTCTCAACTATGCGTTTAAACTTCATTTTGTCCTGTCCTTCTAGCATGTTCCAGAAAAACAATTATGAAGCTAAGATTTGTTCACAGGCCTAAATTGTTAATGCCTCATTATCTCAGTATGCACATTTGTTTTAGCTTATATTTTTCCATTTCATACATTTCCCCCTTTGTCATGTTTAATCAGTGCTGTTTTCTTGTTAGTATATTGCTAAGCACTATTTACTTTGGACATTACATTATCCTTCTTTTCACTCAGTGATAACAACACAAACACCATCCATCAATACCTTCAGTACCTGGCAATATCTTTCAGTACCTGGCAATACCTCTGCAGAAACTTTGATACTGGAGACGGAGACACATTGGCCAGGATCCAACCACATAGTTCCTCTGAAGGAATGGCAATTCCATTTGTGGAACTGGGGGTGGCTTTTTCTGCTGGTATGGACAACAGTAGGAAAGGGAAATGGGGAAGCCCCATTTCGCAGAGTCTGTAGATGACTTGATACTTTACTGCTATAGTTTTTACTGAGTACTTAAGGTTATACATAAGTCAGTTAACAAGGCAGGACTTAAATGTGTAATTAATTAAATAAAACACTGAGCTACAGTCCCATACCCTCTATTATCTTTTATTATACAGATCTGGCAGGGGGATAGTGGGGTGTAGGAAATATATATGTGTGTCTTTTATGCATTGCTGTTTCACTCGCTGTCACCCTCCGATGACTTCATATCTTTGTATTGATTATGCATGCCATTTCCAACCGTCAGAGGCTGCCTCGCGCTCCCCCTGCATTTCCCCATGTTTTGCCTGGGTTTTCAGAGACTTGTTTTATCTCAAATTTGAAAATGCGGGGGAAATGTGGGGAAACGCAGGGAAAGAGCAAGACAACCTCTGACAGTTGGAAACGGCATGCATAATCAACACAAAGACTCGAAGTCATCAAGGGGTGACGGCGAGTGAAACAGCCATGCATAAAAGACAATAGGCACTTTATAAAAATTTAAAATGGGGATACAATTTTCAGTAGGGGGAAGCAGGAAGGGGTGTTTAGTCTTTGCCCCAACAGCCATTTTGCTGCTTTGTATCGCCCCCTCCCAGGTGTTTTACCTGTATGTGCAGCTTGGGGTGGGGGGAGTGATTTAGAATATGCACATGACTCCAACTCAAAGGTGTTTTTCTTTGTAAAAGTGGTTGTCATGGCTGATGAGTAGCACACAGCTGGATGCTGCCAGCTCAGCCTTAAAAGCTTTTCATCTGTCTCTAGCTCAATCATCTTCAATACCATTTTCTCCAGAAGGAGATGTGACTCGCAAGTAATCTATCAGATCAGCTCTGGACAATTCAAGGAAGCAGCAAGAGAGTAAGCAGAAGCACATAATTGCTCTCCTCGTGCTTCTTGGCCTAGTACAAAGGGTGGAGATGTTCATTACACCTGCAGAGAGAGGCACATTATCCCACTGTGAGGATAAAATTCACATCCCCGTTCTCTCGCGGTACCTTTTCAACATCCAAAGTAACTCTCAGACAACAGGATATCCACTTATCTAATTGCAGAAAGACACTAGCACTTGTTTTTAAAGAGCAGACTTTGAACCACCAACTGATCAAAAGAAAAAGAAGAAACTTATCTATTTAAAAATGTATCGTACATAGGGTTTCCATCTCCAGCTCAGAAAATTCCTGGAGATTACGGGGCGATGCCCAGGAAGGGAGTAGTTTAGGAAGGGAGGGAGCTCAGCAGGGAAGTGATGCCATAGAGTTTGTCATCTGAAGCTGCCATTTCCTCCAGGGGAATGGATCTCTATAGTCCAAAGAGCGTGTTGTAATTCTGGGAGAACTCTACGTCCTCCCTACCTGGAGGCTGGTGCTAACCCTTAAAATATGGCAGGGCCAGCCCTATAATTAAGAAGGAAGCATCCTTCTCATGGAGCAGATTTGAGAGTTCCATTAAAAGGCAGCATTTTTTATTATTTAAGTTATTAATATCACTATTGTTTAGATTTGCTTCCTCAGTTGAAAATGTTTTGGGGGCATCTCTTGTGTGAAGGGAAGGTTCTAGCAAACAAACCGAGGGGATTGTGTCAATCAAAAAAATCAGCATGAGAAGTAGCAGCTCAGGTTGTTTTTCCCTGAAGGAAAATCTTGTTGAATTTGCAGACTTTTTTTTTTTTTAGCTCCAACCCTCTTTATTTCTTTACAGAGTTCAATTTAATACAGAATAAAGGTTGCAGTGTAATACAGGCTGAAAAAAATAATTCTTCTCGAGAGATGTCTTGAGTGAGGTGATTAAAACATGACAAGTTCTCTTGCACAAAATGTCAGGAGGAACTTTGAACAGAAAGTGAGCTGTAGGTCTAAGGGAGAGGGCAAAAGGACATCCCCATCAGATTAAATCACGATTAGACTGCCAGTTTATGCTTCCTGAGGCTGTTGTTTAAGGGCACACAGCAAACACATCATTTCACCTCTAAATCTTAACCTGACTCTTCAGATCTCACAGACAGATTTCCACTAGAATCTGGACTGCAGCCAACCCTTTCTGACCGAGCTGAAACTGTTCACCCAGGGCTCCTCAGTGTTGAAGTCATTATTTCTGATGGATCTAGCTGACCTTAGAATTAGAATGTTGCTGAACCCTATGCATGTTGACTTAGAAGTTAGTTCTACTGCCTTTTATAGGATTTATTGCCTAGAAAGCATGCACAGGACAGCAACCTTGCAGTGCAATCCTTTGCAGATTTTCCCCAGTCTAAACCCATAGTTCTCAATGGATTGCCTGCAGTAACTCTTTGTAGGGCTGCACTGTTAGTCTGTTTAGATCCTGATGGAAGTCGGTTTCAGGTAGCCGGCTCAGGGTTGACTCAGCCTTCCATCCTTCTGAAGTTGGTAAAATGAGCACCCAGCCTGCTGGGGGTAAAGTGTAGATGACTGAGGAAGGCAACGGCAAACCACTCCATAAACATAGTCTGCCTAGTAAACGTCGGGATGTGGCATCACCCCATGGGTCAGTAATGACCGGGTGTTTGCACAGGGAACTACCTTTACCTTTTTAAAGATTTCATGGATTAATCACCTGGGTTCAGATCCCCCACTCTACCATGAAGCTAGCTGGGTGACTTTAAAACAATCATTCTCTCAGTCTAATCTACCTCTTAGGGTTGTTGTGAAGATAAAATGGGAAAGGGAAAACTGTGCACACCGCCGTGAGTTCCTTGGAGGAAGGCTGAGACAAAATTTTATTATATAAAGAAACAGATATGATCTCAACCCTTTATGATCTGATTCTCTATTGAGAGAATTTTAGAGTATGGTGAAGATTTTTATATTTTAATGTGATGCTTTATTCTCCCTCCCTTCCCCTTGTTTACGGGTGCAATTACAGAAAGGCAAATCTTGTGAATGTGCATGCCAGATGGAAAAATTTGAGGATAAACTTCTGTTTCCCTTCTTGTTTGAGGTAAAAACCAAAGGGCAACAGCCACATTGATCTTGGCCCGTGGCTGTTGCCCCATGGTCCACATCTTGTATCATTGTGTGAGCCAGCCCAGTTTTCATTTTCATTTGGCTGTCTATTTGTTTAATTATATTAAATGTTTTTAAGCCAATTTGGATCTTTAGTCAAGCTGGTCAGTTGGTAGAAGGGCTATGCATCAATGTTTTGGGGGGATTTTTTTGGGATTTGGGTTTATTGGATATGAAAAAAACTTGAGCGGGGGAGCCAAATACCCATCCTGGTAAATGGGGTTTTTTTTCGTGTGGCTTTTTTCCGGCTATCTGGATTTTTTTGGCTCCATTAAAGTCTATGGGCATCCAGTTTTCCTCCATTTGAGTGCCCATAGAATTGCACCCCCTAACCCAAACTTCACCAAACTTGGAGATTTTTCAGAGTGTCACCTGCAACTATACTGCAAATTTGGTGCCTCAAACAGCCCCCCAGAGCCCCACAAAGAACTCCCATTGAATGCAATTGAAGCAAAACAGTTCCCACTCACCCCCCCATTGAAGTCAATGGTGGGAACTTTTCCCCCCACACATGCTCGGGTGTGACATAGGCCCATTAAAGTCTATAAGAAATTTTGCAGCATGTCTGCTAGTGACTCTTCTCAGAATAACCCCCAAATTAGCAGAGCAGGTGCACATTTATTTCTCAGGGGGCTATAAGCAATCCACATGGTATTATAACAAAGCCTCAGTTATCCAGTTTAGACTCAAGTAGGCCTGTCTCAAAGCTACTCTGAGTAGTTCCATTTTTAGCCAGAGGACAGCTAAAGGGAACTGATTTAACATGACTTTCTTCTGGGTATGTTTTGTGTTCCTCCCTGCCTCATTTTTCATTCTTCTTAATTTGAAATTTATCTGTCTTGCATAATAAGGACCAATTCAAAAGTGAAACCATGCAAGAAAACCCACCTTACACAGAGTTCCATATGCCCAGTCAAACTGAGTCCTTGGCTGCTGTGCATGCTGGGGACTTTTTCTCATTTTTGGGGGGGTTGCCAGTTCTGGCCCCTTACTGCTTCGGTTTAACCCCTGTTGTCTGCCAGCATTTTTGTGCCTTTAGTTTTCCACCTCTTCCTCTTCCTCTCCCCGCCCCACTTCCACTCAGGTTTCTTTTGACACCACTTTAACCCGTTCTTTTTCTGGAAGCCAATTTTGAGTTGCCCTTTCCCTTGTGCATAATGTTTCGGTCATTTTTCTTTGTCATACCCACTCCCCCTCACCTCCAGCCCACTTTTCAATGTTGTCATCATCAAGCCACTTCCCCCAAAAGACAAGTGTTTTTTTTTAAAAAAAGGCACTAAAATATTGATTTATTAATATATTGCTGTATTGATAGGTCAAGCAGGTTCTCTGAATTCCTAGCTTTTTTGTGTGTTTTTTTTTTAAAGTAAGTCTCTATTCCCCTCCCTTGCCAAGATATAAGGGAAAAGGCATATTCTTTCATTACCTCAGTCTTTCCTATGGGGGAATATAATTAAAGGGTTAGGGCGAGAAATCCGTTTTCCAAAAATGTACTTGTATACACAGGGTGAGTACAAACCTCAAAAGGACAGTATATTTAGAACTGAGATCAGTAATTGCCTGTGTACATAGAAAATGTAACGTGAGGATCAACTCTATGGCTACACTATCGGTGTATATCGAACCATCCACGAATCTTGTAGAACAGGACTTTCACACTTCTCCCTCCCACTGAATTCCACTGAAGTCCCTGGGAATTTTGCTCCTGGGGTGTATCCAGAACAGCCAGAGACAAATGGAAATTTGTAGCAGGAAGGCAGAACATCAACATATCCTCTTGTGAAGAGTTGTGTCCTTAAATCTTCTAAACTGTGTGACTGGATATGTGCTGTTAATAGTTGTAGACTCTTTTAATGAGTAATGAAGGATCATACATGGAAGGGTCCTTATCAACCCTGAAAAATATCACTACATTTCAGTGTTTGAAATAACCTTCTTACCCCATCTATCTCCTGTGGATGGACCATCCATTCATCTAATGAAGTGAGCTCTGGTTCATGAAAGCTTATGGGGGAATAAATGCTGTTAGTATTTAAGGTATCACTGGACTTCTGCTCTATCTTGGTCAGTGAAATATAATTCCAGAAGCAAGAATGATTTCAATATTTTGGATTTTGCTCCTTTTATCACTTGTGGATTCATTGTCTTCAGGGCAAGGTCTTGTTTGATCTGCAGACCTGTTTGATCTGCAGATGTAACCAACATATAGTCTTTCCCCCCTCCTCTTCTATCTTTTACCTAGGGTTGCCAGGTCCCTCTTTGCCACCGGTGGGAGATTTTTGGGGCAGAGCCTCAGGAGGGCGGGGTTTGGGGGGAGGAACTGCAATGCCATAGAGTCCAATTGCCAAAGTGGCCATTTTCTCAGGTGAACTGATCTCTATTGGCTGGAGATCAGTTGTAATAGCAGGAGATCTCCATCTAGTACCTGGAGGTTGGCAGCCCTACTTTCACCTTCAAGCAGACCATAACTGGCTGGTAGCTGGGATAAGGCCAACTGTAGCAATGGTTCCTTAACTCAAGATTCTGATAGGCAGCTTGGCCAACCTTTTCTTTTTCTTTTTTCAAAATCCCATTAACTTGAGGTCTAAAAATCAATAAACAATGGGAGGCTCCTGTGTGCAGGCAGAATGCAATACTTGGCTATTAAATCCAATAATATTTTCTTCATCTTTCAATTTTTGAGACATGAAATCTTAACACCTTGCTATATTAAGTTCTGATGTCAAATATAGATTGTTTCTGAAATGTTTACATGCAATCTATTTTTTCCCCAATTGGCACAAGGCAGGGTGAGAAACTGTGGAGTGCAGCAGTAATGGCTTACCACATTCTGTGAAGGTGGATTTGGGCTCATCCTAATTGCATCCTTAACTGTCCTGACCCAGACAGTCCAGGTTTGCCCAATCTTGCCAGATCTCAGAAGCTAAGCTTGTCCTGGTTAGTACTTGGATGGGTTGCTAATTTCTTCCAAATTCTTTGCACACGCCCCGCACCCTCCGGTGTGACCTGGATGATCGAGGCTAGCCTGATCTCAGAAGCCTAAGCAGGATCAGCCCTGGTTAGTACACATGAACATATGAAGCTGTTTTTATACTGAATCAGACCCTCGGTCCATCAAAGTCAGTATTGTTTATTCAGACTGGCAACGGCTTTCCAGGGTCTCAGGCAGAGGTCTTTCACATCACCTACTGCCTACCCTTTTAATTGGAGATGCCTAGAATTGAACCTGGGACCTTCTGCATGCCAAGTAGATGCTCTACCACTGAGTCACAGCCCCTCGCCAAGTTAGTATGTTCAGGGTTGCTATGTAGAGGCAAGCACTGGCAAACCATCTCTGAACATCTCTTGCCTTGAAAATCTTATGGGGTTGCCATTAGTCAGCTGCAACTTAATGGCACTTTCCACCACCAAGCCTGTTCATTTCACCGGGCCTAAAGGTAAAAGGTAAAGGTCCCCTGTGCAAGCACCGGGTCATTCCTGACCCATGGGGTGTCGTCACATCCCGACGTTTACTAGGCAGACTTTGTTTTACAGGGCGGTTTGCCAGTGCCTTCCCCAGTCATCTCCCCTTTACCCCTAGCAAGCTGGGTACTCATTTGACCGACCTCAGAAGGATGGAAGGCTGAGTCAACCTTGACCCGGGTACCTGAAACCAACTTCAGTTGGGATCAAACTCAGGTTGTGAGCAGAGCTTTTGACTGCAGTACTGCAGCTTTACCACTCTGCGCCATGGGGCTCTAGGAGGGTGAAATTCTGCTTAAGTTTGCACAGTCTGCCTTAAAAGGATCTGAACAGGTACATAGCACACTGCAAGCCTCAACAGAGAACCCTAAACAGAGTTGCACATTTCTAAGCCCAGTGACTTCAACACACTTAGAAGGGTATAACGCTGCATAGGATACCACTGTAAGAATCATTAGGGAATCCCCATAAGTAGGTTACTGTTGCTTTATACATAGAGCACATAAAGAACCAAAGAGCTAGTGATGTGGCTACAGATTTTGCCCTGTACTCATGGCTATGGAGTGACGAGAATGGGTTTTTTTGCTGCTCGTGTGCTTTACCACCAGCTGTTCTGCAATAATGTAGACATGGATACTAATTTGCTAACACTTCGTTTTGTTTCCATGTAAACAGCCTATCCTTGGCTTTCTCACAGTGAATATTTGCAGATGCATTGTTCATGACAAGCGGAGAGCCAGACAGAAAGGGAAGCACGCTGCAGCTGGTTCTAGAAAGAAAAAATAGTACACTGAGTGTGAAATTGCATTAGATAAACCAAGATGCTCTGGCTTCTGTTAGAGCAGGGAATGAAGGAGAGAGAGAGAAAATCCCTGTTAAAATTTTCAGCCTATTATTGACAGACAATTGAGTCAGGTAACTCACACTTTCGATTCTCCAGTGACCTTTGGCCAAGACCTCAACCTCTCTAGTAGGAAACAAAATTAAGCATCAACAGTCTTTGAATCCTCTAGCGTATTATCATTGTTCAGCAGATGGGGAAGCAGAAAATAAAAACTAAGTTACTCAATTCACTCCCAACTCTTGATCCATTGCTTTTATTTATTTTTTGCCTCCGAAGGTAGTTTCTCAGGTCCAATAGGCAGTGACATCAACACAGAGAACAACAGAGTTATTGTACTCAAGCCCTGCTCTCTGTGTCCTGTCTTCAGAGGTGAAGCAGGTGGCAACCAAAGACAGGGCTTTTTCAGTGGTGGTCCCTTGCCTTTGGAGTGCCATCCCCTCTGAGACTTGTCTGGTGCCTACCTTGCTTTCCTTCAGGAGTTAGGCCAAAATATTGCTCTTTACCCAAGCTTTTTAACTAAGGGGTTTGATCTTTTGTAGATGTTTTATAGTCTGCTTATGGCTTGAGGTCTGTTCTATCAATATCAATTTAAGCTGCTCTGTGTTTGTTTTATGCTACTTTTATGCACCAGCTTGTTCTTAATGGCTTGCTGTTAAGGGCCTGTATTTTATCACCATGTTTTATTGTTTTAGTTGTAAGCTGTCACAACCAGGCCTTACATGTTTTCTAAATACATATATACTGTATTGCCAAGGCAGGATCAAGGATCAGCAAAATTTCCTATTTGTGTGTATTTTTGTCAACAATGTGTTCTGAGCTTTTCACTATTGATTTTATAGATTTATTTGCAACATACAAGTTGCAATTTGTATGTGTTTTTTATTTACAGCCTAGGTCATTTAAATAGATAGTGTTTATTTACTGGTGCACAACAATGAAAAATGTGTGCACGTTACAGGAAAATGCAGTGCAAAGAAACAGAAAATTACATGAAACGACAGAATCATGGGTTCCATTTGGCAAAGGGCATAGTGGAATGAAAATGGAGTTCTTCACATTGAACTGAAATGGCAGGTATAGGAACTTTGAAAAAAAATCTGTATGCTTTTGACACACAGTTTCCCCCCCCCCCTCAATGCAGGAAGCTTTTTTCCTCTTTATGTAGGGAACCCTACCTATTCACAATGTGAAGTTACACCACCCCCCAAAGAATTTATCATGTGATATTAGTGGATTACTTTTGCTGATCTCTAAAATGGAGGATTGTCTCCAAGCAATAAATACACCCTGCTTGAATGGGAAAGTCTGAATAAACCAACATATCTGTCCTTTTCCTTTTCTAATAAAGAACTACGCACAGGATGAAAGGTGGTTTTTCCATTAGTGTTCTCCGTCTGCTTTCCTAACAAGCCTCAGTGCAAGTTTTGCATTGAAGTACCATTTCCTTGGTGAAAATGTGCTTGATATTATACCTTAAATACCCTTGGCGAGCACTCTTGCCTATTAGTTTGAAAGAGTTCAGCTCTAAGCCTGGGAACGAAATGAAATTGAATGACCAGGGCTTTCTTAGCCATTGAGGTGTGCTCCTTTGAGATATATAGAACAGAAAAAAATAAATAAATGAGGAATGGGCCCTGGCTGTGTACAGCAAGGAAAGAATAGGAGGGGAAGCCATTCTAAAGGTGTAAAAACAGTATAAGCCTAACTTTGCTGCTTTTAAAAGTGGCATCCCACTTCTAAATAATGATATTCATTGTTACGATCAACGACCAGCGCAAAAAGCAGCAAAATATTAATCAACTATGCTTGATCATCAGCAACTTGTTCACCAACAGTATCAGTGTTCAGATGCAACTCTACTTGGGAATAACTCTTCAACGTCATCTAACTCAGTAACAAACAAACATTTCAGACAAGGTCCCTTTGAATGTCAATTGCAGCATCACTATTTCGAACAAGAGACCAACAATTCAATCCAAACAAGAGTTAAACCAGTCTAGACCCACTGGGCTTTGAATGGGGTTAGAAGGGGGTAACTCTGCTTGATATTGCACTGCTAATCACAGAAATCTCAAAAAATGGCAAAGGAGAAAGAGTGGGGTCCCTTACCAGCCCCAGCCCCATTCAAATTGGCTGTGTTTCACAGAAATTTTAAAAAAGACATGAGTTTTTAATTGTTCCATGGTTATGGATGCAGATCGTATTTCAGGATGGCCAAGAGGAAGAAGCAAAAATAGAGTCTTTCCCTATCAGTCTCCCCCACCACCACCACCAGCACTGTTTGAAATACACAGTTCTTGTAAGTTTGAGAGTAGCAAGGAAATGTTGTACTCTTTAACGAAGCATGAGACTGATTAAAATTGTCAGCCATCATTCTGATCCATGAGAAGGGGGAATCCCACTATGTTAGTGTCACATCTTTTTTTATGAAGATCAATCACAAAATAGTGGGTGCAAGCTATCCCGAAGACTATAGCCTCCTTTATTCCCTGTTTCAGCCAGGATTCAACCAGGATCGAACGCATGAGTTTCGCCGAACATGTGTTCCATCCTGGCTGAATCCTGGCTGAAACAGGGAATAAAGGAGGCTAAAGCGACTATGTGTTTTCGCCCTATTCTCTAAATTTAAACAATGACTTTTTTTAGATGACATGACATATCCCCCCACTGCCCCATGATGCAGTATTATTTTTCACAGGAATACCATGGGATGATGAGTGAGTTCTCTTCACAAGTATCAAAGAAAGTTGGGGGCTGGTGCAGCCAAATTTATTATTTTGCGGAGAATCTTAACCCCCAGAGCTAGACTTTGAACGGCCCTTTTAGTAACCAAATTTAAAATCCATTCAATTGTCTAAAAGGCTGAGTAACAGATTAGTAGTTGCAAACTCATTATTTATGTTGGAAGGCATGTTTTTAAAAGTACAGCACAACAGGAAACAAATCTGGCACTTCATGTTACTACTGGAAAACAAGAACATGCGCACACACACAAAAAATCTCTTTTATAATTGGAATAAAACATATTTGGGACCCAAATGGTTTTCCAGCAACAAAATCTGTATGCAACGTCATAAGCCACAAAAGCCCATTAGGCAATCAGTGTTGTTGCTTGCTTTTTCCCCCTTTTCAAATTGTTGTTTGTTTAATTGGGCTAATAAATGAGCTTGCGTACCCATAAATTGTACCTTGCTGAGTCCAAGCTGAGGTTGTTCGTAACAATTTTCTTGCCGGACAACATGCTTGAGGCTTTTAGGGCCAGGCAATGTATCCTTTTCCACAGGAGCTCAAAATCCATGAATAGAATTAACTTGTCAAATGAAAGTACCTGCTGTTTGAAAGGGCCATGTACTAAAATAATTTGTTGAAGAATAGCTTGGCAAGATGTACTAGCTCCATTGTGTTTGGATAATATTTAGACTCTTGCACTGTTGGTTGCTTTTTGCTCCTTGTAGGAAGGGGAGTGCACATTCAAAGTAATCTTGAATCTGGAGAAGTATTGTGATAGCAAGTGAAAGGCATTAATTTTTCTGCAACATTTATGGTGGTGCTAAATGCATTTCAAAGTTGCCAACAACAAAATACTATTTTTTTTATTCTATAGAGCTAAATGGTGGATCCATAATTCCATCTTTTATTGTGACCCTCCTGGAAAGTGGCACCATCAGCAGACTGTGACATAATTGCTTTGCTGGGATTGGCATTTCTAAATTCAATGTATCGTCACAGCTGCTTCTAGTGCCGAAATTGGCACCAGGGTACTATCGCTTGGCCAGTTCTCTTGATTCACTGCCAGAGGACTCCATTGGACCCAGGATGAATTTCTGGATTCTATCTCTTCTACCCCCACCCCCACTCACAGCTGGTCTGTGGATGTATTGAGCACCACTGGCTTCAACCATCTCCTCCATGGAGCTGGAACCATATCCATAGCTGACACCTGCTTCCCCCAATCTCCAGTGCTTCCCAGCTGAATCCTGGAATTTAGAGAACACATGCAAGCAAACAGTTACATTCATAAAAACAGAGTTATATGCAGTTGGATTTAGAGAACATGGTCACTAAATATGGAGACAGATTAGATAGATAGATAGATAGATAGATAGATAGATAGATAGATAGATAGATAGATAGATAGATATGATTACCCAATCCAGAAAGGCAAAGGAAATAGGATCAGAAGTCTTAGTTCATCTTTCACAAATTGATCAGGACAGTTTATTATCACTAACTCCCTGCGTGTGTCTCATAGCTTAATACAACTTAATAGTTTTGATTACTGAAAAATGAAGAAGTCCCTTTCAGTTGGGGTAAAAAATTCTGAACATATATGTAGCTGCTGGGGCCTTCTTGTGCCCCACCTATGGAGGGTGGGATTGCCCAAAAGGCTTGGAAAGGGCCAACAATCCATGGTCCCCTAGGAACATAAGAACTCCAGGTAACTTAGTACTCACATCTTTTATTGGAGAACAGTAACACAAGTCTCTCTCACGCAGGAGAGCTGCATCACTCCCTGCACTGACTGCCTGGTCCCCTATCATCACCCATGCTATCGAAGACTTGCCTCTCATGAAGTCTTCCAGTTTCTCTCCACAACCATCCCTAAGTCCTGACCCAAGAGTTAACATTGGTCCAGGAACTGGAGGAGGGCTTCTGACCTTTTCCACCCCCTGTGTCCTCTCCAACCCAATGGGACACCTCCCCCTGTTAGGACAGCTGTGGACTAAGTTACCCATCTGTATGAATATGTAACAGTAATTTCAGAATTGTAGCAGCCCTAATAGGCCCAGACTAGCCTGATGTCATCAGAGCTCAGAAGCCAAGCAGGGTCAGTACTTAAATGGGAGACCACCAAGGAACACTGGGGATGCTCTGCAGAGGGAGGCAATGACAAACCGTTCAGCAACACAAGCTACAAAGTTTTATTGCTCCTATTGCTCTGTCTCCTCATCTGAACTCTGTAATATCTGTCAACACTAACATACTTTGCCTCCCCCCCCCTTATAGCAATCCACAGTAACTAAAGCAAAGGGTTCTTTCATGCAGTCACCATGCAAAGGTATCCAGAAGTACAGGAGTGTTATCTTGTGGTTTCTGTAGAAGTTTCTGGATACTCTGCACCACTTCAGATTCTTCCATGTACAGCCCTCATACGCATGCAGCTGTACTGAAGTACTCACAGCCAGGTGGCTTGGTTTGTTTACAGTTACAGGTGCCGCTTGCCAGGGTTTTTCATGTGTGCATCTTGGCATATTTTTCACTTCATACATTTAGATAAATCACTATTGAGAAACAACATCTGTATCTATAGGATCCCTCTTTGAAAAGGGATTTAATGCATTTGTTTCCATAGTGCAGTTCTTAAAATCTGTACCAAGATGACAAACCACTGGAGAGCCAGCATGGTGTAGGGGTTAAGAGTGGTGTTTTGGAGTGGTGGACTCTGATCTGAAGAACCAGGTTTGATTCCCCACTCCTCCACATGAGCGGCAGTCACTAATCTGGTGAACTGGATTTGTTTCCCCACTTCTACACATGAAGCCAGCTGGGTGACCTTGGGGTAGTCACAGCTCTCTCAGCCTCACCTACCTTACAGGGTGTCTGTTGTGGGGAGGGGAAGGGAGGTAAGCCAGTTGATTCTTCCTTAAGTGGAAGAGAAAATCGGCATATAAAAACCAATTCCTCTTTTCCTTCTCCTCCTTCTCCTATCTTCACCACATAGAAGATGTTTTGGGAAGCTGGTTCCAATGAATAAATGCTTGTGCACAGTGTGTTCATGCAGTGAAAGAAAAAAGTATGCACTCTGACATATTAAAGGGCACATAATTGGGTTAGTGGCTATAGCCACTAATTCTGCAGTGTGGCTGTGAGATTCATGACTGAAACTTGCTTGATAGGTTATGTGAACGAGTGTGCTGAACTCCATGGAGCTTCTGCGACACATGATGCAAGCAGCTTTGCAAGGATTGCTGTTTTGTGCATCTATTTGACCCAGTACCACTGTCCCTCAGCAAAGCCTGGTGCTATGATAAAGAATGTCCATGTGTCCAGTCTACTCGGTACATTATTACACATGCATCCACAGCTAATGACCATCATGAAAAAACAATGGTGTGGATCCAAACTTTCAGCAAGGAGCCTTCCTGAAGCCTAAGAGGCCTTCCTGCAAACTAATGACTTCAAAGACCAAACTAAGTCACTTCCATTCACCCATTTGGGACCAAGTCCCAAAGTAGTTGGGAGGTAACTGCAATAGTAACAACCCATGCATAAAAGGCCGTACAGAAAAGCAGGGTATAAAAACCTTTTCTTCTTCTCTAACTGAAAGGTAGGAAGGTTTGGGTAGACACTGCCTGTCTCTGAGTATCTACAGAGTGATAGTCTGAAATCTGGCAGACTCTCTCCCCCCCACCCCTGCCCCAATTTCTCTTTGGTCAAAATTGAATAGATTAAAAACTGACTTTGAATCCCAACAAAAGAGGGAAAGATATGGACTGTTGGGTTTCAAGGAGAAATTGGGTAAAGAGGAATTAAAATAATTTCTCTTAACAACCCTCTTTTAAATACTTCTGGAGTTTCAAGTGAATTGGACAATGGGGTCCAATTTCACAGCCCCTTGAATAAGCTGCCACCAGCTTTTCTTCTGCAAAGCAACAGACAGACAGGTGTATGAGCAGCTTGAGTGGGACCTGGTTAAGACGGCGGAGTAATCGGAAGCAACTTGGTGCCACTCACGTCTCTTCCTCATATCATGCTTGGATTTGGACCCGTTTTATCTGAAATTGTGGCTATTCACTTTCACTTTGATATTTTACTTTTGTTGGCTATTATTTCTTTTGATAAGCAGGCTTATAATTTCAAAACTATGAACCATAAAGGAAAAGAAACTAAGACAACTGCCAAATATTCTGCCACGGATGGTCAAGAAAAGGTAATTCTCTGGCTGAAAACAATGGCTGCTCAGCTAAAACAGCAGTGTGAAGATCTAAAACAGAAATCTGAAGAACTAAAATATCAGTCTGGAGAACTAAAACCACTTTCTGCTAATGATAAGATGATCCATGATTTAGTTCAACAGCTTTGGGAGCTGATCAAGTCTATCAGTGCACAGGTTCAACAGATGGAGTCCAAAATAGCTGCTTTGCAAGATCAAACCATGGCTCATGAAACAGCAGTATCAGCTTCATATAATGTACTGTCCAGCCAGATATCCCAGCTCGAGAACTATACTCATCAATTTACAGTATGCCATAATGAATTTATTATTTGGGGGTGCCACAACCTTCTTTGCTTTGTTTTCAACAGATTTACCTGGCTACATTTCTGGAACTTATATAGTATGTATGCGTTTTTGTAGAAATTTGTATGCCACCTTTCTAGAAACCTGCCCAATGCTACTCACAGTGTAAAACAATTCAATAAAATCATAAACAAAAACATAAGAATGATCAAAAACAAAACAAGACATAAAATAATTTCTCTACACACATGATAGGGAATAACCAAGATAGACCCTTTCTTATTGATGGTTTGAAAAGCCCTTAGAGAAAAAAGATTTACTTTGGCCACCAGATCTTGTCAAGCTCATTGGGAAATCTCAATGAAGCATGAATGAATTCCAAGGGGGGGGGGAGTTCCTGACTCGAATAGAGCCAGAAACACCATTTTGTCTGCCCCTTTAATTTAAGGAAGATACAAAGTGCTATGGGGCAGTTCAAGCTGGTACTCAGATAGTTGAAGGGTAACTTGAAGTGAATAATAAGCCTGCTCCACTTCTTGCTGAGCACCTTGAGGTATCTAAGGATGAAGGGCCATTCCCAGGTTAATGCATCACTGGTTTGTGTGGTTGGATGGGTTGTGGAGGTGATGAATAGCATCAACAACACCCTTAGTTGTAAGAGTGCTACATGAGGTCAGGAGAATGAGGCTTCTACTTAATGGTACAGTTTGATCTGTAGGCAAGGATAAATAAATCCAGCGGTAACTCTGACCAAGTTTAGAGCCACTGTGGATCTGCCCAAAATACTAACAGGCAGTAGGGGAAAGGACTGATTTGATTACTTGACAAAAATCAGGCAACGTCTCAATGTTTGGCTATCATAACACATCCTTAATGCACAGAAGGAATCTAGTCAGCAATCACCCCTATTTTAAGCCTATTATTTCCTCAGACACACTCATCAGCCCATTCCCGTTTCTGGATCCACCCTCCAGATCAGCGAGTGACCAGTTCGTTCCAGTCACCAACCCCTTAGTCTTTGGTATGTCACTGTTGCATCTATAATTTCTTGCCTAGCCATTATACTCAAATTCACCAATAAAATTCAAACATTTTGGCTCCAACCCAATCCCAGCTTTGGAGCACACCGGCTGCTCATCTTCCAAAACTTTACAGTATAAATATAGCCATCATCTTTGTCCTTGGAGCAAACTATGCTGACTCTTAAGTACATTTAATACCAACAATAAACCTGCTAGATCAGACCAAGGGACAAAGGTGCATTATACCTTGCATTATACCTTTCCAATCTGAGAGGGAAAAAACTCAAGCAATAACACCCTCCCAATTTTTGTTCCCTAATAAATCAGAAGGACAGAGTACATGGAAGTTTTCTTCAGCCAAAAGGTTTATTCTGAGCTCTTTTCTCCTATACAACCAGCAAGCACAGCCTGAAAAAAAGAAAATGAAAGAGAGACAGAGAAGGAGGCAGAGAAGGAAAGGAGAGAAGGAGAGGATGAGTGAGAAACATAAATAAAGATCACTGGAGATGAAAGAATGGAGAACATTTTTAAGGATGGGATTGTCTGTCTTTCTTAAGCTATTGTTACACTAACATGCTGCTCAAGATCAATTGATCAAGGAGCTTCTAAGGGATAAAAGGAAAGGTTACACTAACAGTGCATTCCTGAGAGGAATGCCTGCACCGGTCTTTGGCGGCAATGCGGCTGCTCTGCCTCCAAAGGAGGTTTCGGCCCTGCTGAAACTTCCTTGCGGTGGGAAAAATCTGTGCAACCCTTCATAGGGTTGCACAGGAGATAAGCCACTTAAAATATGGCATATCTTGCCAAAATAAAAAAGGGGCATTCCCAGCCCAAAAGGGCTTTGGAGGCCGCCTAACGGCAGCTCCTCCCCCAACCCAGCACCAGAATGCCCTGGGAATGCCTCCGGGGATGCCAGAATGCCCCAGGAACGCCTCCTGGGATGCAGGAGCAGGCTTTAACGCCATTGGGATGCTGGCAGACAGCTCCATCAGTGTCCTGGGGTGGCGCTGCCATGGCAGTGCCTGGCGCCCGGCGTCCAGGCCTTCCCACCGGCGTTTGGGCCACTAACTCCGGCGTAAGTAGCCCAGATGCTGGGGCTGGGGGCACGGATGCTGACGCAGCGCCTTCCTGGCCTCCTAAGGGCTTTTGACCTTAGAGCTCAGGAATGCACTGTAAGACTCCTCCATCACCCAAAAAACATATCTGAAGGGCTGAGAATGTTCCCATTCCCTGATCAAATTTCAGAGATGTCAAATGTCTCATCAGTGGAAAAGTCACATTGAAGTCTATTATCAGAAACAGGCTCATGTTGGTTCAAAAAAACAATTACCTCAAATATATCAGAATATACCTCTGCTCTTTAGCTGGGATCCAGGAACATTGATGTCCCTATAGATTAAACACTGACAGCAGGGAACCAAAGATACAGCTGAAGTGAGAGAGCAGATGGGGTTTAAGGGAATTTCCTAAGAAGCTTGCAAGTGAAACTGCTCATACCAGATGGTGCTATCCAACTGCCTTGACACAAAGGTAATGTTGATGTGATCAGTAAAATATGAGAGGAGGGATGTGGCATGTAATTTTTTTATGTGTCTGCTGCTACAGTATATAACTGTTGCATGCCTAAGCATTCAGTTTAAATACTGTACAATATTTGACAATAATTGCTGTTAACTTGTCAAATACAGGTTGAGAATCCCTTATCCGAAATGCTTAGGACCAGAAATAGGGTTGTCAGGTCCCTCTTCACCACCGGTAGGAAGTTTTGGGGGTGGAGCCTGAGAAGGGCGGGGTTTGGGAAGGGAGAGTCCAATTGCCAAAGTGGCCATTTTCTCCATGATCTCTATCGGCTGGAGATCAATTTTAATAGCAGGAGATCTCCAGCTAGTACCTGGAGGTTACAATAACAATAGAAAACCTGTGCCGTATATAACGTCGTTATGGAAATTAGCAGCACGAAAGGCTCCAAATCAAATCCAACTGGAATTACATCACAAAACTATATTGAGTGAAGCATTACATCATGCTAAGTAAAACAAAATCAAGCATACATCATGCAAAGATAACAAACATATGCGGCTAAGACAATGGCCCCAATGCAACAAGCTGGTAAAGTGGGGCAGGACAAATCCTTCTACTGTCTGGGATGGTCAAGTCGCAAGTCCAAAGAACCAACAAGTAAGCAGGACGGAGAAAGTTCATGTAGAGGAGAGGAGAACGCGTGGCTAGTCGCTGGTGCGCGTTTCAAAAAGGCTTTCTTCAGCTCCAATGAAAAAGGCAACGTAAGCTTTAAAGTCCATATGGTGATAAGCTGGTTGTCAAAAAGACCGTCAACTGTGAAGTGTAAGGTGTTACAATGTCACTTATACAATACATACAATACAAAAGTCCATGTGGATACTGTAATACAAAAGGAAACTTACCAAAATGCGTCTTAATGAAACTCAATAGCGCATTATACAAGGATCCGCGGTGGGGAGCTAACAGGAAGGGAGTTCTTATATAACTGCCAGTATAGCTTCTTAAAGAGACATGACCCCTAATTCAAAAAGCAACCCCGAAATAAAAATGTAATTATATGAAGCATGACAAATCGAACTCATTATTTAAACCCTTAGGTATAAGAGTCTGAAAGGCGTATATTAAACGAGATTCTTGCTGCAAAAGAATTTTCTTGGCATCTTGAACGTGAAACGGTTTAGATTTAAATTGCCAAAGAACAAAAAAGAGTAGGTCTGTGTCAGCATGGCGCGCATGGATGAAATGTTGTACAAGTGGAGCCTCCAAATTCCGTGCGCGAATTCGCGCACGGTGCTCACCGATCCTAAGACGGATTGGACGGGATGAGCAGCCAATGTACATGAGACGACATGGACACAGAACCGCGTACACAGACATAGGGGTACCACAATTGCTAAATTGGCGAAGAGTATAAGAAAATTTTGGCGAGGTGGAGTGAACCACTTTGATAGGTAAACTGTAAGGACACATAGAACAGTGACCACATTTATAGTGGCCAATAGTTTGAGATGGTCCTTGAGGTTGGTACACATCTGTTTTTATGAGCATATCTCGGATAGACAAAGTCCTTCTCATACCTAAGATGGGTGGTTGAGAGCAACCGGGAATAGTGTCCAGCAGGTGCCAATGACGATTCAGGATCTTTTTGATATCGTGAGTCAAATGTGAATATTGTAAGGAAGCTATAACTCTCGAGTCAGACTTAGGAAGATTGTAAGTGGGCGGATTAGACCTGTCAGTGCCCAAAAGAAGGGCACGAGATCTAGAGAGGGTTTTATGAAAGGACCGTCGAATGACCTCGAGTGGGTATCCTCTTCTTTGAAATTTAGAAGACATGATGTCAGCAGCAGCAAAAAAATCTTGTTCCCTAGATGCGTTCCTCTTAATGCGAAGAAATTGACTAAAAGGTAGATTTACACGTAAGTGTAAGGGATGAAAGGAAGAGAAATGTAAATTGAAACCTGCATCTGTAGGTTTGGTAAAAGGTTTAACCGCTAGGGTATTGTCTGGAAGCCGGAAGATGGTAACATCCAAGAAGGGAATCTCGTGTGAGTTAATGCAGCCAGAAAAGTCCAAGGCACTATGTAAGGAATTGACCCAAGAGGAAAAACTGTGAAAATGATCACAGTTAGAGAGAATGGTAATATTTTCATGGCTCGCTTTGAAAAGACGCTCCTTTTTCCCTCTGAGACTTTCACTTCTCGAGTATTGTGGTACAGGCGTTTCATTGATGACGTCTGCACCATTCTCTCTAACTGTGATCATTTTCACAGTTTTTCCTCTTGGGTCAATTCCTTACATAGTGCCTTGGACTTTTCTGGCTGCATTAACTCACACGAGATTCCCTTCTTGGATGTTACCATCTTCCGGCTTCCAGACAATACCCTAGCGGTTAAACCTTTTACCAAACCTACAGATGCAGGTTTCAATTTACATTTCTCTTCCTTTCATCCCTTACACTTACGTGTAAATCTACCTTTTAGTCAATTTCTTCGCATTAAGAGGAACGCATCTAGGGAACAAGATTTTTTTGCTGCTGCTGACATCATGTCTTCTAAATTTCAAAGAAGAGGATACCCACTCGAGGTCATTCGACGGTCCTTTCATAAAACCCTCTCTAGATCTCGTGCCCTTCTTTTGGGCACTGACAGGTCTAATCCGCCCACTTACAATCTTCCTAAGTCTGACTCGAGAGTTATAGCTTCCTTACAATATTCACATTTGACTCACGATATCAAAAAGATCCTGAATCGTCATTGGCACCTGCTGGACACTATTCCCGGTTGCTCTCAACCACCCATCTTAGGTATGAGAAGGACTTTGTCTATCCGAGATATGCTCATAAAAACAGATGTGTACCAACCTCAAGGACCATCTCAAACTATTGGCCACTATAAATGTGGTCACTGTTCTATGTGTCCTTACAGTTTACCTATCAAAGTGGTTCACTCCACCTCGCCAAAATTTTCTTATACTCTTCGCCAATTTAGCAATTGTGGTACCCCTATGTCTGTGTACGCGGTTCTGTGTCCATGTCGTCTCATGTACATTGGCTGCTCATCCCGTCCAATCCGTCTTAGGATCGGTGAGCACCGTGCGCGAATTCGCGCACGGAATTTGGAGGCTCCACTTGTACAACATTTCATCCATGCGCGCCATGCTGACACAGACCTACTCTTTTTTGTTCTTTGGCAATTTAAATCTAAACCGTTTCACGTTCAAGATGCCAAGAAAATTCTTTTGCAGCAAGAATCTCGTTTAATATACGCCTTTCAGACTCTTATACCTAAGGGTTTAAATAATGAGTTCGATTTGTCATGCTTCATATAATTACATTTTTATTTCGGGGTTGCTTTTTGAATTAGGGGTCATGTCTCTTTAAGAAGCTATACTGGCAGTTATATAAGAACTCCCTTCCTGTTAGCTCCCCACCGCGGATCCTTGTATAATGCGCTATTGAGTTTCATTAAGACGCATTTTGGTAAGTTTCCTTTTGTATTACAGTATCCACATGGACTTTTGTATTGTATGTATTGTATAAGTGACATTGTAACACCTTACACTTCACAGTTGACGGTCTTTTTGACAACCAGCTTATCACCATATGGACTTTAAAGCTTACGTTGCCTTTTTCATTGGAGCTGAAGAAAGCCTTTTTGAAACGCGCACCAGCGACTAGCCACGCGTTCTCCTCTCCTCTACATGAACTTTCTCCGTCCTGCTTACTTGTTGGTTCTTTGGACTTGCGACTTGACCATCCCAGACAGTAGAAGGATTTGTCCTGCCCCACTTTACCAGCTTGTTGCATTGGGGCCATTGTCTTAGCCGCATATGTTTGTTATCTTTGCATGATGTATGCTTGATTTTGTTTTACTTAGCATGATGTAATGCTTCACTCAATATAGTTTTGTGATGTAATTCCAGTTGGATTTGATTTGGAGCCTTTCGTGCTGCTAGTACCTGGAGGTTGGCAACCCTAAATCAGAAGTGTTCCATATTTCAGATCTTTCCATATTTTGCAATATTTGCAAGTACATAATGAGATATCTTAGGGATGGGACCCAGGTCTAAACACAAAATTCATTTATATTTTATATACACCTTATACACATAGCCTGTAATTAATTTTATACAATATTTTTAATATTTTTGAGCATGTGCACACTTGCCATTTTATTACCCTTTGTGGGCCCTCAAAAATTTTAGGATTTTGCCTTTCTGATTTGGATCAGTATGGGCGAAAATGCATGGTCGCTTTAGCCTCCTTTATTTCCTTTTTCAGCCAGGATTCAGCCAGGATCGAACGCATGTGACCTTCGGCAGATGATGAGAGGGAGGGCATCTTGGCCATCTTCTGGTCACTAGGGGTGTGGAGGGGGGAGGTAGTTGTGAATTTCCTGCATTGTGCAGGGGGTTGGACTTGATGGCCCTGGTGGTCCCTTCCAACTCTATGGTTCTATGATTCTATTCTGTCAGCAATGCTGATTCAAATTTGGGGCTCCTGAAAGAAGAGTCCCTTGAAGCTACCCTAAAAAATTGGGGAAACTACCTTGAAAAATGCCCCCCCCCCCGAGAATAATTTTAAAAGTACTTACTTTTTACAGTCTGTAATGGCCGCATCCATACCCAAGAGTCAGGGGAAAACTCAGTTTCCCATGAATGCTTGCTTATATATCATGTGTGTTGAAAAATGGGGGGGAGCTAATTTTCTAATTAGGGCACTTTCACACATGCAGAATAATGCACTTTCAATCCACTTGCAATGCAGTTTGCAGCTGGATGACATGGCAAAATCCACTTGCAAATGATTGTGAATTGAAAGTGGATTGAAAGTGCATCATTGGCATGTGTAAAAGCATCTACCTCTGAAGCCCCTGTCATTCCAACTTTTGACGTTGGATGCTAGCAGGTTCCCAGTCTCTAGTTTGATTGTTATGTTAGATTACAGTGCTTGCATTTCAGGAACAATAAACCAACAATGGAGGGTCATCTCATTTGGAAAAAAAAAAAAAAAAAAAACAGAGCCCTGCAATGTCCTAAACTGCTGACAACTTTTAGTTAAAATGATGGCACCATCAGCTGGGGAAACAAAAGCTGGTTACGTTTGCCCCCTCATTATTCAGTTATTATAAGCAGGAAACCCCAGGAGCAGTCACACAGTTACAAAGGGTAAGGCAGTCTTCAGGGCTAGATAACATGTAATGAGACCCTGGTTGAATAAATGCTACCGTGCCCCACATTGAAACTGAAAAGCTAGCTCTCAGTCCTATGAACTAGAAACTTCTATAACAGCAATTAGATTTATCAGGGAATGCGGCTAGGGGGAAAATAGAATTTACATATGCAATTTACAAAATATTGTCGAAGGCTTTTACGGTCAGAGTTCATTGGTTCTTGTAGGTTATCCGGGCTGTGTAACCGTGGTCTTGGAATTTTCTTTCCTGACGTTTCGCCAGCAACTGTGGCAGGCATCTTCAGAGTAGTAACACTGAAGGACAGTGTCTCTCAGTGTCAAGGGTGTAGGAAGAGTAATATATAGTCAGAAAGGGGTTGGGTTTGAGCTGAGTATTGTCCTGCAAAAGTATTGTCCTGTAAGTATCAAGATAATGTGCTAATGAGGGTATGGTATGTTAATATGGAACCATTGTATCCTGAAGTGATCTGTTAATGTGTGTAATCCAAAGCTAATCTGTATGGCTATTGTTGAATGTTGTCTTTGTCTGGAGGTTTTTCAGGGCAGGAAGCCAAGCCTTATTCATTCTTAAACTCTCCTCTTTTCTGTTAAAGTTGTGCTGATGTTTATGAATTTCAATGGCTTCTCTGTGCAATCTGACAAAATAGTTGGTAGAATTGTCCAGTCTTTCAGTGTCTTGGAATAAGACCCTGTGTCCTGTTTGTGTCAGTCCATGTTCAGCCACTGCTGATTTCTCAGGTTGGCCAAGTCTGCAGTATCTTTCATGTTCTTTTATCCTTGTTTGTATGCTGCGTTTTGTGGTCCCGATGTAAACTTCTCCACAGCTGCAAGGTATACGATATACTCCTGCAGAGGTGAGGGGGTCTCTTTTGTCTTTTGCTGATCGTAGCATTTGTTGTATTTTCTTGGTGGGTTTAAACACTGTTTGTAGGTTATGTTTTTTCAAAAGTTTCTCCATCCTATCAGTGACTCCTTTAATAAATGGCAAGAATACCTTTCCTATGGGAGACTGTTTTTCTTGAGTTTTCTGATTTTTGTTTGGTTTAATGGCCCTTCTGATTTCATTCTTGGAGTAGCCGTTTGCTAGCAGTGCGTGATTTAGATGATTAGTTTCTTCCTTGAGAAACTGTGGTTCACAGATCCGTCTTGCACGGTCCATTAATGTTTTGATTATTCCTCTTTTCTGTCGGGGGTGGTGGTTGGAGTTTTTGTGTAAGTAGCGATCTGTGTGAGTTGGTTTCCGGTAGACCTTGTGACCTAACTGAAGGTTTGTTTTACGGATGACAAGGGTATCAAGAAATGGGAGTTTACATCGGGACCACAAAACGCAGCATACAAACAAGGATAAAAGAACATGAAAGATACTGCAGACTTTATTGCACTGGCATTATTATTTTATGCCCATTCCAATATACAGTTACTGTTTAATATAAAGCCATTTGGGATTATTACTCCTTATAAAGCAGTGTATGAATAAAAGTCACTTTAGTTCAAGGGTAAAATCAAGAGAAAGGAAAGCACTCCTGAGTGCCATGGAAATCAATAGGAAAGCAGTGAGCAACTATGAACTTCCCATACCTTACATGGCAGCAAATCCGGGTTTATGACCAAGTCTACAAGGGAACAAAAGGCATTCCTGGGGACTCTTGTGCTATTGAGACTTTGGGTTGAATACAGCAGACTACACAAGGATCATGGTTCTTTCTGTCTTTCCCTTTTTCCCAGCAGTACTTTCTGATCTCAGGAATGAAATCACATCAAAATCAAATACTTTATTACGGTCAATGACCAGCATTAAAAAAAAAAAATCTCAGAAGCAAATCTAATAAATAAAATCAAAATACAGTATATGATATATAATTAAGTTACATTAAATTATCACTTTAAAATCTAAGATTTATCTAAAATCAAATCAATAGCATGTCTTATCCTTGTTGCTATGAAACAGAATTATGCAGCATGTTTGGTGACTTTCGGGTCTTTATCTGAAAGGAGATATTTAACATAAAATTCCTCTGTGCGACCTGGTAACTTTCTTAATAGTGGTTGGATCAGCTCTCTTCGAATATCACAATAAAACCTGCAGTATAAGAGAATGTGGCCCTGACCTGGATGGCCCAGGCTAGCCCAATCTCATCAGATCTCGGAAGCTAGGCAGGGTCAGCCCTGGTTAGTATTTGGATGGGAGACCACCAAGGAATACCAGGGTTGCTGTGCAGAGGAAGGCACTGGCAAACCACCTCTGTTAGTCTCTTGCCATGAAAACCCCCAAAAGGGGTCGCCATAAGTCAGCTGCGACTTGACGACACTTTACACACATAAGAGAATGTGACCAGTTGTTTCGATCTCCTCTGTGCTACACGGGCATATTCTCTGATCAACTGGTATCTTGTGATATTTGCCATCTAACAAGGCTGAAGGGAGGGCATTCAAGCAGGCTCTAGAAAATGCCCAGCGATATTTGGGATAATCTAATAAATGTAAGTAAATTTCTGGATAAGATCTTTAAGGATCTCATAACATCCGATAAATGTTGGCAGTTCAGTTAATATCATTTTGGAATTCTATATCCCAGATCCCCTCTTTTATAATACTTCTGGCCCTCCCAAGTTCTAAGGTTAAGAGATAGTAAAGGGAAAGACCATATACAAGCAGTTTCTGATCCCAAGAATTAAACCTGTAAATAAACCCATGTGGACCCATGACAGGAAGCTGCAGTGAGGAGGGAAAGGGGAGTGGGAGATGGCTCCCTCCTGCCTCTTTCATCCATGCAGCCATGCTCAGAGTTCTGCCCCCGTCCTTCTCCCCACTGCAGCCTCCCAGCCTGCAAGACTATTACTCCATGGAGGTCCTGTGAACCCAGGAATAAAATTTCCTAGGGCTGGAAAGGGCTGTTGGGGGTGGGAGGAAAGAGCCAGAAATATTGGTGCCTTCTGGTGACAGATCATGGCAGCAAACCAGCTTTATGATCACACTTAAGAATCTTGGCTGTCTGATGAACATACCAGCAGAAGAGATGTGATTCCAAATAGGTCATTTCTCAAACTGTTGTGATGCATACATGTTGTCCCCCCCCCCCCCAGCTCTATATAAAATAATATACTGTTAGATGTTTTATTATGGATATTTAGTTTGATGTATTCGCATTTTTCCATGCTGGGGCTAGACTGCTGAGAAATGTAGGATTTTGCTTCCCCAAATGTTAGGCAGTGTGTTTGAGCAAAATTGCTTCTTTTTTCCCTTTCTCAGCACAGATTCTGTGCCTTCAACAGCTGCTTCAAAAGCAGGTGCCATTTTCTTCATTCTGCAAGTACATGCAAGGGAAAGCCACACTTGTTGGCCATGCAGCTGATAAGGCAGAGAGACTTAATAGCAAGAAAACGGTGGCCATCCTATTGTTTAGCAGAAGAAAAATATATGATAACCAAAGACCAATTCTGCAATTATAAGCTCAGAGAACTAATGAGTGAAAAAAAATACTCAAGGGATGCATTTGAGCGAGGATTTAGCCACTCAGCCTTTGCTAAGACGCTGTGGGTGGCTGCTTGGGTGGTAAATTGGATTGCCATACAATTATTGCAAGCAAAGGAGATCTGGGTGTTCCTGGTTCCTGTACTAGGCTAACAGTTTGGCTAATTTGTAATAATGCCTGACTGCGCTCTCTGAGACCCTATTCTGCTCATTCTCATCCAGAATTTATGGCCAGGGAACATCCTGGGGCTTCTGAGCTTCCCATCTGAGCTGGGTATCTAATTAGCCATTGGGGGGGGGGGAATTAACCGTGTGCCAATTTAGCAGAAGTGGATTTATTTGCTTCCAGTTATTCTGCGTAATAAAGCTGCCTTTTACTGGTTTTTAGTCCATATAATTATTCAAGCTCTTTATTAAGTTTATTCATGATGCTCTTGAAACCTCTCAGGTTTATACGCCTCTCATTGAGCTGATTTCTTTTTGTATGGTGTACCTTGTACTTTTAACTGAAAGATTGTATAGAAAAGATCACTCCCCCATTTCCCATTCCCCAGCTAGGGTTTCCAGGTTCCTCTTCACCACCGGCAGGATGATTTTGGGGCGGAGCCTGAGGAGGGTGAGGTTTGGGGAAGGGAGGGACTTCAATGCCATAAAGTCCAATTGCCAAAGTGGCCATTTTCTCCAGGTGAGCTGATATCTATAGACTGGAGATTGTAATAGCAGGAGATCTCCAGCTAGTACCTGGAGGTTGAGCAACCAAAATAAACATCTCTGTACTGATACCACCGGTAAGGAAATGAGTACTGGAGAGGCTAGTATAACCAATTAAACACAGCTGGTGTATAACGTGTATTGGGTGCATTAAATGACAAATAACAATAACAAAGACAAGAAACTATATACAATACTCTATGAATAGTCCACCAGGGGTACTAGTATCACAAGTTCAAGGACGTGTGAGTAGGGAGGAAATCTTCATAACAAAGTAGCAAGGGAGATGATAGTTTCTATTCTTCTTCAGCCCCGTTTAATTGAAGTCATATCAATTACAAAAATATTCCATACTCCCATAGGGATGAAAAAACAACTATGTAGAATATACGGTAAGTAATAAGGTTCCAATTCAGGATACATCATTTCAAAAACATAGTTGTACAGACAGGTTCAGCCGTTCCCTTCGGGATACCAAAAAAAAAAAAAGCAACCCTTTCCCCAGCAGACTCTTGCACTCCTGGAAAAATAGCTCTTGGGGGTCAGGGAACTCTTGGGGAGTAAGCAGTAGAATCAGAAGACATCTGCTCTTCTTTCCTCTTGCGCAAGGTTCTCTGAACACAAAGCAAGCCCTCAGACAAGAGGTAAGAGAATATGCCATTTCTCCTGGTTTCTCTTCAAGCAGGAGCCCTTTGTGGTGCCTTCCACTCTGTTCCCAGATGCTGTTTAGGAGAAACTTTTCCAACACTTTTCATGGGGGCCTTCTGATCATCTGGACAGCTTTTCAGGAGGTAGAAAAGGCTGCAGGGGAAGTGGGAAGAGATTAGTCCCAAGAGCTCCTTCCATCTATGGTCTGTAAGATCCAACTCAATATATTTCCAAGTGTATATGTTTTCAATGTTCTCAGTTTAAGACCTGGTTTGTTAATAAACAGTCTTTCAATTGATGAAGGCAAAAGAATGGTACTATTTTGTAGTCATATGGGCCCATTCCAGGATTTTCCTCATACAAAGAAAGGTACAGAAATAGTTATATCCAATAAATGTGTAATGGCCCTTCTGAAAACTGCTTGTAAAATAACTCTACCCCCATGCCTTTAAAGGACCGCAAGGTCTCAGTGTTATTTTATTTGGCATGTTTCCATTACTACCTTCACCAGACACTGATTTCCAAATATCATTTAAATGTGCTCAGCATCCAACTCTGAATACTTAATTTCTCTACATAATATCCCCAGTATTCAAACAGCATTTTCGCTATTATTTTAAATGACAGAATAATCTCACATGCAGCAAAATAATCTCACAAAAGCACACAGCTAGCTCTGCTTGTCTTTAATACTTGAAAACTTGCTATTTACAGGAAAATAACATGGCATCTGAAATGGTGCAATTAAACCTTATTATGTATGACAAATGACTTTGTTATTTAGTTGGATATTTTTTTGAGAGAGAGAGAGAGAGAAGGGACTTGGCTACAGGTGTGAAGACAAAGCACAAGGAATGTCTTATTTCCTGCACAGATTTAGCTTAACAACTCAGTCTTTTTTTTTTCTTTGCTCAGAAAGGTTCTGCGAAGTTCATTCTGAGACTCTCACAGCCTTTAAATTAGTCAATAATAGAGCTGTCAGAAGGATCAGTGAAAACTTTTTATATTTCACTCCAAAGGGACTACTCCTTCCTTTCCAGAACTAGACACCACAATGCTTGTCGGTGTGTTCCTCCAATGCATTTCCATTATCATGAGGTGGCTCGGGGTGGGGGGAATCTGTTTCACGATGAGTTGAATCCAATTACTTCCTTCTGCTACACAAAATCTAATGACTCCATTCTGCCATATCTTCTCTGACAGGAAAAAAAACTTCTTCCCAGGAAGAGGTGTTCTTCATCAAAGGGAGTCATTGGATAACAGAAGGGAGTCATTGGATAAAATCCTATGTATTGCACTCACACACTCCTCAGTTCAAGTACATATGTGTGGAGTTAGAAGAGAAATAGGGAGGGGCTATAGCTCAATGGATGCTGAAGCATCTCTGTGTCAACCCTCAGCACCTCTAATTGAAGAAATAGATGATGTGGAAGTCCCCTATTTGAGTCCCTGGAGACCCATTAGCAGTCATAATAGATGATTCTGACTTCATGTGATGCTTCCCCTCATCAAAGTCATTTTATCCGTATTCCACCATGACCTTCCCCACAGTGGAGGATGCACAAGGGCCTCAGATTGGAGAGGGGAGAGGGTTGCACCATCTGATTCCTCCTCCTTGCCATACCCTCTACTCTCACACACTGCCCGAATGGGGACATTCCATCCTCCTTGGACAACTGCTGATTCTCCTTATATAGGCTACCCAATCGCTTCCCAGGGCTGGCTCATCCCCTCTACACTTTTACTCAACCAGGAAGTCTTCTGGAATTCTATCTCAGCTGCAGCCACCTCCTGGGTTGCTCCCTCCTATGAGTGAGATTTGGTGATATGACAGGCTCCACCAGGCTGCCAAAATTGATTATTTAACCCAGAGTAGGGTTGCCAGCTCCAGGTTGGGAAATATCTGGAGATTTAGGGGGTGGAGCCTAAGGAAGGTGGGCTTTGGGGAGGGGAGGGGCATAAATGTGGTATAATGACATACAGTCCACCTTCCAAAGCAGTCATTTTCTCCAGGTGAACTGATGTGTGTCGCCTGGAGATCAGTTGTAATAGCGGGAGATCTCCAGCCACCACCTGGAGGTTGGCAACCCTCACCTAGAGTCTGCAGCCCCTCCCTGCTTGTTTCGGGCATTTCCTGGCTGGCCTGCTGTGGCCGCCAGCTGCTTACAGATCACCTCAGCTGAGGTGGGTTGTGACTGTAAGTCCACTGGGAGTTGGGTATTATGAGGCTCATAGGTATGCCATAATGCTCTTCTGTCTTCCCTGTCACATATATTTGAGTACTAGAAAAAATTATGCACAGCGATTATGTATTTTGTTTCAGGCAGGCACACTTAATTCCCTAAACATGGCCCATTATTAACTAATCACTGCATCAAGCATTAGATTTATGAAAATGACAGTTTCCAATGTCCCAGTTTGCAATGAGATGGGCCTGTGACATGAGTTTACATCTTTAATAAGATAAGAAAATCCTTTATTTGTTTGGAAATTCTCTACAGAGGCAACATTATTAAGTGATGAAAAAATTCCATTTGGATGGTACAGGAAGTCTTAGGCAGTAGACACAAGATATTTCATTTTAAATATGCTTCAACCATTCATTCCTAAAACAAAGAACTGACTGATAATTTCATGGGTTCTCCCTGATTATATTTTCAAGAAAGGGCATTGATGATTGTCCAGCCATATGTCATATTCACAAAAGCTTAACAATAGCCATGCATTTCATTGTTATATAATCAAGCATAAAGAAATAGCTCACCAACAGGGAAGAACTGGTTGATGAGGTTAAAGAAGTAGACACACTGGATAGTAGTGACCATGTCATCTTGGCATTTACAATCTTGGGGAAAGGAAAAACTGTACGTAGTTGGACTTTAGGAAAGCAAATTTTAACAAGCTTAAAATGATGCTGGGTAGAATCCCATGGTCAGAAATACTTAAGGAGAAGGGAGTTCAAGAAGGGTGGGAGTTTCTTAAAAATGAAATACTGAGGGCATAATCACAAACCATGCCTATGAGAAGGAAAAATGGCAGGAGCCTAAAGAGGCCAGGTGGCTCCATAAACAGCTTTTTAGAGAGTTGAGAAATAAAAAAATACTCCTTTAGGAAGTGGAAGGAGGGCCTTATAACCAAAGAGGAATATAAACAAATAACTAGGGCTTGTAGGGAGAGTGTTAGGAAAGCTAAAGCTCAGTATGAGCTTAGGCTAGCGAGAGATGCTACACACAACAAAAAAGGGTTCTTTTCCTATGTACAGAGTAAGAGTAAGAACAAGGATAAAATAAGCTCATTGTGGGGACCGGAAAGTAAAATTGTAATGGAAGATGAAGAGAGAGCAGAACTCCTCAATTCCTGCTTTTCCTCAGTCTTTTCTTCTTCTCCTCAGTTCCTACTTCTTCCTCAGTCTTTCCTTAGTCCTATGAGGAAAGGTTGAAGGAGCTGGGTATGTTTAGCCTGAAAAGGAGAAGATTGAGAGGGAATATGATAACCATCTTCAAGTACTTGAAGGGCTGTCATATAGAGGATGGTGCTGAGTTATTTTTAGTTGCCCCAGAAGGTCGTACCAGAACCAACGGGTTAAAATTAAATCAGAAGAGTTTCCATGTAGACATTAGGAAGAATTTTCTAAGTGGTTCCTCAGTGGAACAGGCTTCCTTGGGAGGTGGTAAGCTCTCCTTCCCTGGAGGTTTTTAAGCAGAGGCTAGATGGCCATCTGTCAGCAATACTGATTCTATGAACTTAGGCAGTTCATGAGAGGGAGGGCATCTTGGCCATCTTCTGGGCACTGGGTATGTGTGGGAGAGGTCGTTGTGAATTTCCTGCATTGTGCAGCGGGTTGGACTAGATGACCCTGGTGGTCCCTTCCAACTCTATGATTCTATCTGATTTTCCTTTAACTGGTAGGTAGCACAACATTATCAACATGAATAAGGAGTGCTTAAGATATAAGAATTCACTTTCCATTCTTTAGAACAGGAATCATTATTAGTCCAAAACACATTTTAAAAATAAACATGGTGTCTGATTGTGTGAAGGAAGCTACTTTGTGTGGCATAGTCAATGTTAGAATGGATGGCCTGCAGAGGAATTGTTGTCAGCCATTTCCTTGAAAAGCTTTGGAGCTGTCCTTGTTCTATGGTTTGTCAGTGAGTGGCAGGAACGGAGAAGGTTTGCCCTTGCACTTGATAGCTGGTTTGTCATTATGTGTGTCAGCTATTGAGAGGGTAACTGCAGGCAGCCTTGCTGTTTGGCTTCATCCTCAATATCAGCTGTTTGAGTGTGTGTGTTTAAGTGCCGTCAAGTCACTTCTGACGTATGGCAACCCTATGAATTAATGTCCTCTAAAACCTCCTATAATTAACAGCCTTGCTCAGGTCTTGCCAACTGAGGGCTGTGGCTTCTTGTATAACGTCAATCCATCTCATGTTGGGTTTTCTCTTTTCCTGCTGCCTTCAACTTTTCCTAGCATTACTGTCTTATCCAGTGAGTCTTGTCTTCTCATAATTTGACCAAAGTATGATAAACTCATTTTAGTCATTTAACTTCTAGAGACAGTTCAGGCTTGATTTGATCTAGACTCACTGAGTTGTCTTTTTGGCGGTCCACAGTATCTGTAATACTCTCTTCTAACACCACATTTCAAAAGAACCTACTTTCTTTCTGTCATCTTTCTTCATTGACTAACTTTCACACCCATACATAGTAATAGCTAATACTATGGCATGAATTAACTTGACATTGGTCACCAGCAAAACATCCTTACACTTAAGAATCTTTTCTAGCTCTTTCATGGCTGCCCTTCCCAATCTCAATCTCCTTCTGATTTCTTGGTTGCAGCCCCCCTTTTGGTTGATGATGGAGCCAAGGGATAGAAAATTTTGAACATATATGGTAACAGTCTTTGTTGTAAGATTTGGAGCATCACTTTACTCACATGAGAAATTAATGTGATAATCTGATAGTTGCTGCAGTTTTTGACATCTCCCCTTTTCAGAATTGGAATGTAAATTGAGCATTTCCAATCTGTGAGCCATTGTTTTGTTTGTAGCATTTTCATAATTCCTCTTTATCCAATTTCTCCCTGAAATTCCACAATCCATTTATTTTTCTCTTTTTACGAAGTTGGAGTCTGTTTCTTATCAATTCCATTTTGATCAAAGAGAAATTCAAAGAGAGGTGGGGGAGTAGGGGAAAGCCTGCAAAATTTCATTAATTCATTCTGTATATTCTCAGAGGCAGACAACATCTTCCCAAAACTTCCTGACCCCCTGGAAGAATACCACCTTGTGGTGTGCAACATAAAACAACTGCCAGAGTTGAAGTTACAAAAGAGAAATGAAAGAGGAATTCCTCTTCTAAAAGAGAGAAAAAGAAAATAAGAGGAACCAATGGTTATATCTTAAAAAAGGAATTTGATCCTGGGATCAGCTGTTTGGCACAGAGAAAAAAATGGAGGGCAGAAAACGGCTGTGGAGAAAATGGCTTTAGTTTTGCAACAGGGCTTGGGTTTTGCATTGCAGTCTAACTTTGGGCTGGTAGGTTGAGGGGGAAAGGGGGTTGGGTGCTGCACGGAGTTCAGAAAGATCTGGAGGGTATGTGCGCAGTGCTGGATGCTCATGTTATTCAGTTCATTTGAAGGATAATACATTGTCAGATTTTAAAGGTTATTGTATAGTGTTGGCCTTTTAGTCCTCTGCATAACAACCCTGCTATTCCTTGGTGGTCTCCCATCCAAGTACTAACCAGGGCTGACCCTGCTTAGCTTCTGGGATCTGATGTGATCAGGCCAGTCTGAGCCATCCAGGTCAGGGCTATTTCTTGATACATATAGATAATTGTTCAAGTTTCTGTACTTGGTTTCCACATATTCCTCCCTTCCTCTCCAACACAGAGAATAAGACATTTCAAAATTGAAAATCCTGGATCATTCTGACATGAAGAAATATAAGTCTCATTATATATAAACAAGAAGACCTACATTAAGATTTCCAATGGTTAGCACCACTTCAGTGTGACATTATTTTGAATTTCCTTATCTCGCATTCAAAAAATAACCCTTGTAAGCTTTGGAGCTTGTTTAGCTTTATTGGTGCCTTTGTACAGTACCACCTAGGGTATTTCAGATGATAATTACAGATATGGAAAATGTTCCCAAGGTAAATACACTATTACTTATTGCAAATTATCCTGTGCATATGTTTTATTTTAGGCTTCTTGTTTTGGTTGCTATACAGGTTAAAGGCATTTTTGGATAATTACCAATGTCATCTAAATGGAGCACTGTAATTTTGTTCAAGAGTCTCATGTGCTTATTTATACCGCACATCTGTTTGTTTGTTTTTTGTAGAAGCGACATGGGGGGGGGGGATAATCACTTTTACTGTTGCCAGAACGTACTCTATGTACCACTTTATTTAGCAAATAAAAAGGTTAAATTAACCCAAGGATATACTGACTGCGTAGCTTGGTTAATGTCTAAGAACGATGTACAGAGCAAATGAGTACAATAGAGAGATTTAGTTACCTTTAAAACAAACCACATTTCTAGATGCCATGAGATGTCATACAGTGTTGGATACACTTATTTCTGATGAGTGGAAAGAGGGGAGTTGTATCATTTTTTAAATCTGGATCCTTTTAACCCACCTTTTTCTGCTCAGTGCAGACTCAAAGTAGCTTACAGTGTCAGAAATTACAACAGGAAACCCTCAGATACCAAAAATATTTTAACCTTGGTTACTACACAACACATCTAATTAACAGATTAATCCACAGTTAAAAAAAAATGGTAAAGGTCCCCTGGGCAAGCACTGGGTCATTCCTGACCCATGGGATGACGTCACATCCCAACGTTTCCAAGGCAGACTTTGTTTACAGGGTGGTTTGCCAGTGCCTTCCCCAGTCATCTTCCCTTTACCCCCAGCAAGCTGGGTACTCATTTTACCGGGTACTCATTTTACCGACCTCGGAAGGGTGGAAGGCTGAGTCTACCTTGAGCCGGCTACCTGAAACCAACTTCCGTTGGGATCGAACTCTCGTCGTGAGCAGAGCTTGGACTGCAGTACTGCAGCTTACCACTCTGCACCATGGGGCTCTTATCAATAATCCACAGTAGGGCTGTGCAAAAAAAAATCGGTAAATTTCGGGTTCGGGGTTATTGGGCCCAATTTTTTTCGAGAAATCTGAAAGCTGAATACCCATACCCAAATATGGAACACCCAAATTTGGGCTTTTGGTTTATTTCCCGGGGGGGGGGTCATTTTTCAAGGTTGCTGTAAATTATGGGAAATTGAGTTTTCCCACACTTGTAATGGCCGCTTTCTTCCTTCTTTCTGTTTCCCATAATTCACAGCAAACTTGCAATCGACCATGAAGGAGGAAGGAAACAGATGGCAGCCATTACTGACATCAAATCTAAAAAGGTCAGTACATTTAAAATCAAGTGGAACCTTAGCCACTTACTGAAATCAAGATAAACTACGTCCACAGTGTTCCCCTGGTCCCACAAACTTGTAACTCTCTCAAAAAGTAGATAAGGTTAGTTTGACAGGCTTGTTCTTGAGGAACTTGTGCTGGCTCTTAGTAATCACAATAATTTTTTTCTAAATGCTCAAGGACTGACTGATGATTTGTTCTAAAACCTTTCCAGATATAGACATCAAGCTGACAGTTGGTAGATACCTGGATCCTCCCTTTCCCGTTTCTTGAAGATGAGGACAACATTTGCCCGCCTTCAATCTTCTGGCACCTCACCTGTTCAACAATTCTCAGATTCTCCGATAATTCTCAAAAATGATGGATAGAGGCTATAAAATTATATCAGTTTTCTGTGTGGCAGAAAATGCAAAAGCTCAGTTTGCCCTTATAATAATATCTTTAGGTCATCTAAGTGCACAGACTCTCTTTCAACAAGTAAAAAAAAAAGCTTCATTTGAGCAAACTGTGGAAAAATTGAGCCCAAGCAGTGTTCTCTTTGTAACTCCACACTGCAGCTGAATCTATGATTAGGTAGCTAGAAAAGCAAAGCAAAGGATTTCCCCTCCCATAGCTGCCATTGGACATGCAAGAGAAAGCAATGAAGCTACAAATAATAGAGAAAGGGACCTAAAGTCAAGGGACTGATTTCCCTCCCTTTTTCCCAGTTCACCTTCTTTTGATAACTATGGTCCAGAGGACAAAGGAATGTTAAAGCCTGCTGCTGGCCACCATTTCTTCATAGATAAAAGGAATTGAGGCTTTAACGGCATTCGATTTGAATAGCTTGCCCTCTACCAGCTTGCTTATATTTATTCATTTTAAATCTAGCGTGAGCTGCCAAGGAAGAATTAAAAGGATTAAGAAGTTTGTGGCTATACTCTATTTTTGAAAGCAATTATTTTAAGCAGAACAAGAATAAAATTGTTTATCAACTTTGATTAAATGAAGCCACCTATCTATTAAAGGGGGCTGAAACAAAAAAGAACAATGTTCAGTGAGAAAAGTAATCCTTTCCAGAGAGCTTAATGCAGTCTAATCACATGGCATATATGCGGAACTCTCCTCAACCAGAACATCTAGATAAAGTTGTTAAGTGTATCCAGGTGAGAGAAACTTTGGCTCCAGTCTGAAAGTGGATTTGGCTCTGTTGAGGAATATTTCCATGAATTTTGCTCCTATACTGTCTATGAATTCTTTATAGATCACTGTGTTTTTCTACAGAATTGCACATTCCACCTACATGAAACAACATTCCTGTTACTCTTTTGATAGGTGGTTTTCAAACAGTTTAAGAAGAAATCTGACATTTTTAGTAAGTGTTTGTTTCATTATATGCTACTTTTACAATCCACCTTTCTCAGTGAGATGAGAATACAATTCAAAGCAATGCAAAAAGGGAAGTATAATACATACAAATAACAATGCCATAAAACTGGATTACAAAATTAGAGCACTAAAATCAATACAATAATTACAACAATAATGATATAAAACAGTTAAAAATTAGATAAACAGTGTAACAGTATAATATACTAAGGCTGTTGAAAAAAATTCAGGAAAGTTCGGCTTCGGCAAAATTCGGCCCTTTTAAATTCGGGCCGTACAAAAGTCTGAACTCCCCCGCTTCGGATCCCCGAAATTCAGGCGAGATCCAGAGTTCGGGGGAAAATTCGGGCCCCTGCAGGCCTTCACGGGGCTTCCATGAAGGTGAGCGGGGTGCTCTTTAAACAGATCTGCGCCTTCCAGCTGGAAGGCGCAGATCTGTTTAAAGGCCCCCCCGCGCGCCTTCAGTGAAGCCCCCTGAAGGCGCGCGGGGGGGGGGGAACGGCCGGGAGGCACATATCTGTTTAAAGGCCCCCCCACCCGGCTTCAGGGGAGCCCCTGAAGGCACGCGGGGGGTGGTGGAAGAGATCTGCGCCTCCCAGCCAGGAGGCACAGATCTATTTAAAGCCCCCCCCCGCGCGCATTCAGGGGAGCCCCCTGAAGGCGCATGGGGTATGTGTGTGGAAGAGATCTGTGCCTCCCGGCCAGGAGGCACAGATCTATTTAAAGCCCCCCCCCCGTGCCTGCATGGAAGCCCCGTGAAGACGTGGGGGAACCCCAAATCTGCTGAATTTATTCGCCGAACCCCCGAAGTCGGCGAATTCAACTCCCCCATTTCCCGCCTTTTTTGAGTTCGGTTCGTCCCGAACCGAAAAACAGCCGAATCGGGGGAAATTCAGCTTTTTTTTTGTTCGAGACTAACCAAATCGACAGCCCTATAATATACACAATGAACAAAGCATTGAAAACTACCTAAAATCTTACTATAAAAAAGAACCCCATCTATTTCAATGGTTTTTACAATATTAATGAATGGGGGAGGGAATAATAATGAAATAAAATAATGAAAAAAATGAAATAATCACATTTTCCTTCCTTTTTCATTAGTTTTTTAATACTGACAAATCAATGCAAAGCAATGCAGTAGAAACAGTTCCCTGCTCCCCTACTCTCACAGTATGAAAAACATACCCCAAATTTCTTTGATTAGGTATGGTGTGCCATTGTGTTAGACACTCTGCTGTGACCCTTACTGGGTGACTTTCCACAGAGAACACCCCAGTGTGCTCATAGGACAGGTCATTTGCAATCGACATAAACACAATCTGTATACTATCTATAATGTCTCCCATAACACTCTAATTCTAATGAATGATAACCAATCCTTCTGTTTCTGCAGTTAAACCAGAGGAAGAGGTTGGATGCATTATTTGAAACCAGTTCGCCTCTTTCTCTGTATTGCCATATGATTTCCATCTTTCCATGAAGATTTAGCTTCTAGAAAGAGCTTCTTTTCTGTATTGGAGAGGGATAATGTACAATTGTGTGGGCTGTAGATTGATATATTCACTAAAATATACCAGAATTATGTTGATGTAAATAACCATTTCCAGTCTATGTTATCAGGATTGTCAAGTATTTATAAACAACATTTTTAAAATGTCAGATTTCCTTCCTGGCTTCTGATGCTGTTAAGATTTTCTTCTAATACCTAATTGTTTTTGATTGGCCAGGCTTAATCCTTGGCCCATAGCTCATTAATTGATTCAAGACTGTATTCTTGCATACAGACACCATGATAATCAGTCAGCCCTTGAGACTTTGGGATTTGGCTTTCTTTCTGATACACAATGAGAACATTTGCAGAGAAAAGAAAAGTACCTTTTGTATTTTACCATCAGCAGGGGCCTCCATAATGTTCCTGTCTTCAGTGTTACTTCCAAGATGACATTTATCTTTGGATTTCAAATATTGTAAAGAGGTCACCTAGAAGGTCACATAATAGATATTTTGTTTACTTTGCCCTTGTGCAAACACAAGTCTAAGGCAAAGCCATGGGAACGGAACAATATGGCCAAGGATCAAATGCCAACATTACAAGACTTGATTGCTTTGCCTGGGGAAATACTGAAATGACCATTTAGATAGTTGCAACCATGGTTTGATTATTTATTCTGCTGGATCACCTTCCTCCCTCATTCTGGGGACTCAGTATAGGTAACAACTTTCATTTATTTATTTAGATATGTATGCCCAACATTTCTCCTCAACAGGGGCACAAAAATGCCTACATCATCGGTCTCTCCTCCTTAGAGTTGCCAGCTCTGGGTTGAGAAATACCTGGAGATTTGGGGAGTGGAGCCTGAGGTGGACAGGGTTTGGTGAGGGGAGGGACTTCCATGGGGTATAATACCATAGAATCCACCTTCCAAAGTGGCCATTTTCTCCAGGTGCACTCATCTCTGTTGCCTGGAGATCAGTTGTAATAGCTGGAGCCACCACCTGGAGGTTGGCAGCCCTACTTCTACATTTTACCCTTGAAATAATACTCTTGTGAGTTCCTATAAGGTAGAAAGGTGACTAATAAATGTTTTAAATAAACACAATAAATAAAGAAACTTTTCCAGGTAACACCAAGGCAATCCAACTAGGAGGGTGCCCCACAAGTAACTGAGGGAATTCAAGCAAGGTATGTTTGCCTGGCAACTGTGGTCATGTTGAAGGTCTTTGTGTGCCTAAAATTTTCTTGAAGGACTAAAAAGGTATGTTACATACCTTTGCACTCTCTGTACTTCTCTCTGCCAAGTATGTCTATATATACCCCATACATTTTGATGCAAAATAATCTTTAACACTATTATTCATTCATGCAATAATTTTACAGTTTTGATAGTAAAAGCAGAAAGTAAATCATTATCCCACACAGAGTAGCAGCAGTTCTGCTGAAGCAGTTGCACAATACTTTCAACTACCTTACGCGCCCATGTGGCTTTTATTTAAGTATTTATTTATTTTATTTATTTAGGTCTGTCACCTTAAGACCTCCAGAATAAGAACCATAAGAAAAATGACATCTTACACATGCCAGAACCTAACCAATCCTTTATTAGAATCAATACATTGTACATGTAGTAGGATAAATTTAAGTTGCTCTTTGCAGTTATGGTACATTTCTTCTTTTTCATAAGTATTACTGGGGAAAAAAACAAATAAAAGTTCTTAGAAATAAGAAGCAGGTGGTGAGCTTTATCCTCGGTGGTTTAGTGGAACTCTGAGGTAATTCATTAAGTTCCAGTCTACTAAAATAATTTATAAACCCTCAAAACTGTTCTGTATTTATTTATATCTCAGGAGAGACATAACCTATTCCTCCCTCTGCTGCTACCAATTCATCTAAAGAAAAAGAAGCAACAACTCAATTCTTTATATTGAAAATAACATATTTCATAGTATTTCACTGTTCACGAACATGGTTCATGACAATGGTGAGCCAGAAAAGAAGGAGTGTGGCATCCTTCCTCTTCCTTCTCTTCTCCAGAGGTTCCATTCAAAGTCTGAGAATGCTGATAGAGTATCTTTGGAATGAATTCCCTATAGTAGGGAGTGGCTGAATTGTTCTTGAGATGGACTTTTGGGTATTCAAACATCCCTAGAGCCAGTCCACAGGGAAATAATGAAACAGAACTGAGGTAATTGCTTTCCAACAAATGATAAGGAGGTGAGAATCACAATTTTAATGATTTCCCATAAAAGAACCTACATACAGTATATGTAATTTAATATACCATTTTCCTTTGCAGGCAATGTGGAGCAGGGAAACAAAAAAGACACTTTTCCTTTGGTCTCTCTGAGACCGGAGCCCATACATTTCTAGTACTCCAAATTCCCTTCTAAAGTTACAATGCCAACATAGGGTTGCCAGCCACTAGGTGAGACCTGGGGATCCCCCAGAATTGCATCTCATTTTCAGACTACAGAGATCATTTCCCTTTAATGTTGTCAACTCCAGGTACTAGCTGGAGATCTCCTCTTATTACAACTGATCTCCAGCTGATAGAGATCAGTTCACCTGGAGAAAATGGCCACTTTGGCAATTGGATTCTATGGCATTGAATTCCCTCCCCTCCCCAAACCCTGCTCTCCTCAGGCTCCACCTCAAAATCCTCCTGCTGGTTGCGAAGGGGCACCTGGCAGCCCTAGTTCCCTTGGACAAAATGGATGCTTTGGAGAGATGGACTCTATGGTATGGTACCCCTGTTCTTCCCAAGTGCCACCCCCAAATATCTAGAACTTTCTCAACCTGGAGCAGGCCACCCTACCCCTCTACCCCTTGCTGGTAGCCAGGGAGGACCTGGCAATCCTATGCCAACATGAAAAAGGAGAGAGAGCAGAAGGGCTGATTGATTTAGAGGCCTGGAGGAGAGGTGTGACTTTGGGGGATTTCCAGGTGGGGCCTGGAGATGTCCCAAAATTACAGCTGATCTCGAGACTACAGACATCAGTCCCCCTGGAGAAAATGGCTGCTTTGGAGATTGGGCTCCTGATGAGGCCTCTTCCCTCCCCAAATTCCATCCTCCCCAGGCTCCATCCCCAAATCTCCAGGAATTTCCATTCCCAGAGTTGGGAACCCCACTCAATGGCCCAGCTTCTTGCTGCCTGGAGAATTCTCGTGCTCTATTCCATAAAGAGAAAGGGGCTAAAGGGCTACATCTCTCCTCATGATATATGGGAAATGAGCTTACATGCAAGGATATTTTTAGATTTTCCTCATCTGCATTGCTACAGTCTAGAATTTTACAACTTCACCTACTACCCCATTCTACAAAACATGGAGATTGACTTTAATGAATGAAATTCTGTAGCCTCTCTTTGGTATGCGAGTGAGGTGTTCTTTTTGTGTTGTTGCAGTTTTTGTTCTGAAGATTTGAGAGTAATTTTAACAATTGTTAATACTATTCTGAATAATAAGTTGATTTTATTATTTAACTAATCTAGTTGGACCAGATTTCTTCAAATACTGCTTGTACCTGATAGGTCATAACCTTTCTCTCTTGCACTCCTTCTGCCTAGCCATTCCGTCACGCTTACAGTGCACATTTCCCAAATTTATTCATCATTTTTATGCTCGTTACCCATTCCCACTAAGGATAACTTCTCTCCCACCACCCCAAGCTGGTAGATAAAGTCAGCTCAATATTAAACTGGAATGTGTTTTGATTTGCAAGGCACAGTAAAAGCAGTGCCAAGGCAGTTTACACTGGCGACTTTAGGGTAGCCCATAATGCTCATAAAAGACTCTAAAATTTAGAAGTCACTGACCGTGCGAAAGCACTTTTGAGAGGAGATATTTCTCAAGTTGCTCCAATATCAGTTCTCTTTTTGCTGTCTAGCACATTGTCATTTTGAGTTGGCCAGATGTTTTGCCACAAATTTCTAGTTATTTTGTAAATAATTCTCATGCCAGGATAATAAATATTGGAATAATGTATCTGTTTTATAGTTGGCTTTGGCAGGGAGAGGAGAAAAAAGCAGTCTGTGTTATTTTCAAAACACTTTTTGAAAGGCCAGTGTCTTTGAAAAATGGTATTTTCTCGCTGGTGCAGAAAAAAAATAGTTTTAGGAGATGGATAGATTTTTGCAAAATGGACAAAGTCCTTGTTCTCTAAATCTTGTTCCACTTCATTGCGCTTGAGTCATTTATTTTTCAATTTGCATTTCACTTCCACTCCTTTGGAGCAGGTATTATACCAAATCACAGCAAACAGACACTGCGTACATCTTTTCTACCTCACCTCAGTACAATCATTAAGATGGTGCTTCTCCCATGCAGTTCCTAATTTCTTCAAATAACGAATATATTAAATATTGTACAAGCCACACAGAATGCCTAAGTTTGATGAGAAAAGACAAAAGTTGATCTGCGGATTGTTCTGTTGGATATGCAATAAAAGTAAAGAAATGCACAGAACAGCGGTGTGTACAAATTGCTTCAGCCAATTTGAACTGCAGAGTGTGAAGCAGAAATGTTTTAAATGAATAATATATGCATGGTTACTTTTCCCAGGTACTTCAGTGAGCCCATTCCCCCTCCTTTAGATTGGGAACTATTCATAAGAAAATAGATATTCAGGTTTTTCTTTGTTTTAAAGGTGGTGGGAAAGAATTTGAAAAGTATCTTCAGTTACTGCTATGGCTATTCCATTTAATTTATTATTAAGACCACAGAGAATATCACCAAAGCACAATTGATTTCTTACAATATGTCACTAGAACTACCTCTATTTTTCATAGCATGACTATCAGCACCAAGAGCTAGCACTAAGAGTTCATATGGTGAAATGGATAGAATGCTGGACCTAAATCAGAGAGACCCAGATTCAACCCCCTCCCATGAATGGATAATTTTGTGCCAATCAGTGTATCTCCTCCCAGTATCTTCTATGAACAGAAGGCTGTAACTCTTCTTCAGATTGCACTGTCAGGCTAACTCACTGGGTTGTTGACAAGGCAGGTGTCTTTTTATAACTGTCCTAAACTGCTTGAAATTAGGGAGAATGTTTAGTTTGCAACCCACTTACGTTGGAAGTCAAGGATTGTGCAATGTTTCTTTGTACCAAGCACACCAGTACTCCAAAGGGGGCAGCAGAGCTAATAAACTGGTAGGTCAGATTCTTCTGTATCCTTCCTATTGTCTGTTTCACTGCTAATCTTTGTTTAAGCAAATAGCTACTCGTGGGGACTTCCTTTCTTCCAGCTGCCTCCTCCTCTACCTGCCTCTCTGTCTAGCTGCCACAAGGGCAAGATGTATTTATATAATCCTCAGATTGATAGCTACAATGCCTATTCTTCCTTTCCTATTGTAGTATGGAAATTTATTAACAATAAAGGACAGCCACCAGATACAAGGAGCTCCATTTACTTCAGTGAAAGTTGTGCAAAGCTATCTATTTATAGCATCCATAAACTGTAAGGGGAACCCAAAAACTATTACAATGAGATAACACTTAAGATATGAAGGAAGTTTTTAAACAAAGTTTTGAGGTGGTGGTGGTATGGAAGCTTCCAGGTTGCACACAAATACTTCTTCAAACACAAAGAGTTGCATGCCATTTAAAAGCTTTGGTGTTCATGTTTGGAAATATTTTGTATCATTATGATTTGTTGTTTTGTTACATTATTAGCTTGTTATTAGGTTGTGTTGTTATATGTTGATTACCTATTGTGTTGATTATATGTTGATTGTTAGTTTTATTTATGATTTATATGATTTAGATATTGGTGAAGTAAGTTGTGGAGTTTACTTATGTCTGTTTAAATGGTAATTAATAGAATATATTTTCAACCACATTCCATTTTTTTATTTAGTGTATTTTTATCCCACTCATACTTCAAAGAACTCCAGGAGGCACACATTATTCTCCTGCAGGGTTGCCAGACTGCAGCTTGCAACCTCTGGGAGAAATTAGGGAGTAACAAATGGAAGTAATGTCATGAGATGCTCTAGGATTAAAAAAAAAACCATCATGGTAAAACAGTATCGGTTTTGCAAATCCTAGTAGGGCTGTTGAAAAAAAATTCGGTAAAGTTCGGCTTTGGCAAAATTTGGCCCTTTTAGATTAGGGCTGTGCCGAAGTCCGAAGTCCCCCGCTTCGGATCCCCGAAATTCGTTGGGAGATCCGGAGTTCAGGGAAAAATTCGGCCGGGTCTTTGAAGTGGAGTCGGGAAGGGGGCGGGGGTCTTTAAAGAGCCCCCCCCCCCCGCGGGACTTCACGGGACTTCCATAAAGGCGCGCGGGGGCTCTTTAAACAGATCTGCGCCTTCCAGCTGGGAGGTGCAGATCTGTTTAAAGGGCCCCCCGCGCACCTTCAGGGAAGCCCGTGAAGGCATGGGGGACAGAGGGGTTTAAAGACCCCCCGCCCCTCTTCCCGGAACTCCCCTGAAGGCCCACGGGGGGGAGCCTTTAAATGGATCTGTGCCTCCCAGCCCCCTGCGCGCCTTCAAGGGACTCCCCTGAAGGCCCACGGGGGGGCCTTTAAATGGATCTGTGCCTTCCAAGCCCCCTGCGCTCCTTCAAGGGACTCCCCTGAAGGCGCACAGGGGGGCCTTTAAATAGATCTGTGCCTCCCGGCCGGGAGTAAGTGATGTGAAATAACTCTGCCTGAGACTCTTGAGAGCCACTGCCAGTCAGAATTCACAATACTGACCTTGATAGACCAGTGTTCTAACTTGGTACAAGGTGGCTTCATGTGTCCAGTCTATAAACTGCACAGATCTTCAAATATGCTCATGACGGTCCTGTCTCTCTTCCTATCCACAGATACTGTCAAACATTCCCCCAATAAAAATATATTTTTGTCTGTTGTTCCAATCCAAGTTATCCATGTCATGGATCAGAATAGCATATCTATTAATTTTATTTACAGAATTTATATACCATCTCTCAAGGTGCCTATAAAGTAAAAACAATATAATAAAATAATGAAAAACCCAAGAATTTCAATATTAAAACAAGCCATAAAAGAAATCAGGGCACACAGCAAAAAAAAACATTAACATAGTGTGAAATGAAGATACCAGGCATAATGCATGGGTTAATTACAGGATGAAATGTGCGTAAAACTGACACACACATACACCTGTCCCATTCTGCAGCCTAAAAATGATATCCATAAAACAGTCCTCAGACTAGAAGAAGACCATAAAAATGATGGAATCCTTCAGTTAAATGTGTGAGTAAAAAAAGAAATGTTTTGGCCTGATGCCTAAAAGAGAGTAAGGTTGACACCAGGCAAACCCCCAAGGGAGGATATTCTGGAGGTGAGGTGTTATCAAATATTAAACCTGGGACCTTCTTCATGCCATGCATATACACCAAACCACAATTTCTCCCATGCTAAATGTGCCCCCCCCAATGGTCCAAGTGCATGAGCCCCAAATAGTTTGAATTGCCATTATTTTCACATTATAGAAATGGAACCATTTCCAGTGTTGAACATGTGTTTCTGTCATCTTCATACACATATAGTTTTATTTTCTTTTTATACCTAAGAATTTTTTTAAAAAACAACCCTGAAAATCCTTTGAGTAATCTACTTCTACTGCATGTCACATGGATATGATTAACATTCCCAAAGCAAACTCCAATTCTGTAATTCGTAATTCGGTTTTCTAAGCCTCATCATCATTCAAGCATCTTGCTGTAGCCACTTTGTGAAAATTAAATAAATTTCTATAATCTTTTTCATCACATGAAAAGCTAATAGAACATTCCATTTTCTTTTTCTTTTTTGATATGTCTGCGCTGGTGTTTGCTCTTCCACAATTCCTATTTTTTCCCCAGACAAGTTAAAATCAAACTTTGTTTCACAATTCACTTTGCCCTTATCACACTGCTTTACATCCCTTTGATATGACATTTTGAAACTGAATTTATCTTCCTACTTAATGTGACATATATGAACAAAACTTCCTAAATTTAACATTAAAATATGTTTGGATCTTTGACCCATTAACAATTAGACAAATTAACATTAATTTCAGGATGTGCAACACAGAGGCATTTATGGGGGTAGGCATTCCAGTCTGCCAGTTGTATGGATGAACCTAGACAAGGGGAAGTATATGTAAGATGCTTTTTAAAAGAGCAGGAGATGTTCAGTTGACTGAGGATGGCAGAGCTAGAGAAGTAAAGTTAATAGACTGGAGAATAATAGAAAATAAGGCCAGAAAGATACACTGGGGGAAAGCCAAGGAGATCTGTAAGGCAAATGGATTTGTATTCTGCAAGGGCAAAGGAAGCAGAGGAATAAAGGAATGGCAGGAACTCAAAAGTAGGCAAACATTTCTGTCCATCATTTGGGTTGCCAACATCCAGGTGGGACCTGGACATCTGGAATTACAACCAATCTCCAGACTACAGAGATCAGTTCCCCCAGAGAAAATGGCTGCGTTGAAGGATGGACTGTATGGTATTATACCCCACTGAGTTCCCTCCCCACTACACCACACCACCAGAAACTTGACACATGACACATGAAGCTGCCTTCTACTGAATCAGACCCTTAGTCCATCAAAGTCAGTATTGTCTACTCTGACCGGCAGCAGCTCTCCAGGGTCTCAGGCAGAGGCCTTTCACATCCCCTACTTGCCTAGTCCCTTTAACTGGAGATGCTGGGGATTGAACCTGGGACCTTCCGCATACCAAACAGATGCTCTACCACTGAGCCATGGCCCCTCCCCTTTTCTACGCTATGATGTTTGCAGTATCGGATGTTAATATTGACATGCTTCATATTTTCCCTCAAGACTATGATCACTGAAGTACAGTGTTATGAGAAAAAAGAACTTTCCTTAAGTTTCCTTTGCCCTGAGTTTCCTTATCTGTAGGATCCTCTGCTGGTTCCATGGTGCAATTTATAGTTACAAAAGTAACTGGGAAGCCTGGAATGAAATGAAACTTATTCAGTGGAAAGAATGGATATCAAGCCCTTCTTCCATTGTTGGGAGGATCCATTGAAAGATGCCACCTGTAGATTCTCCATTTACAGATTCCTTATCTGAAAGGCTTCCAAATTGTTTTCATACCCAGGCTTAAACAATGTGCCAGCAGATAACTGCTGACTGCTAAGAGAGGAGTAAAAGTTGGTTTATTCATAATAGTATGATCATTTGCTGTCTTAAAGAACAGTGGGAGAAAGGAGAAATGAACTTGAGCAGGATTCTGACAAGTGCTTCAACTATAATAGTGGGGTACAAAGGTTCACTCCAGCTAGTCTCTAATAGGAGAAATAATTCTATGTTAGTAAGGTAAGAAAGGGGAAAAGGAAATGAAAAGCCCAGAAAAAAAGAGAAATGTTGGAAAGAGAAGAAGGTTTCTTGAAGTAGCAGAAATGTCTAGGGTAAATTAGAATTGTACAATGAGTCAGGGAAGGGTATTTTTTTTAATTGCCCATTTTCTCCTCACTACTATCTTGTTAGGTAGGTTAAGTTGAAACAGAGTGTAAGTCTCATGGATAGCGGGGATAGTATAGTAAAAAAGAGATCTGAACCTGGCTTTTCCTTATCCCAGTTCAACACACTCATCACAGATTTCAAAGTTTCACATTCTTCTATGAACACTGGGAATATTTAACTAATCTGGCTCAAAATTTGTTTTGGTACAGAAACAGCCCAGCTGAAATACAATGCACAACATTTGGCATTCCAGAGAACTTAGATATATTCCATTCAAAAAAATAAATAAAACCCTCTTTTCCTTTTGGAATAGCAGGTAACCATGACAAGGGTGGCCAACCTCCAGGTAGTGGCTTGAGATCCCCCCCTATTACAAGTGATCTCCAGCCGATAGAGATCAGGTTACCTGGAGAAAATGGCTGCTTTGGCAATTGGACTCTATGCCATTGAAGTCCCTCCCCTCTCCAAACCCCACCCTCCTCAGGCTCCACCCCCAAAATCTCCAGGTATTTTCCAACCAGGAGCTGGCAACCCTACCCAAGACATATCAAGTCCTGGTTTTGAAACGCTCCTCAGTGCTAAAAGAAGGGTTGCTATGGAACACAAGGGAGAGCTGCTGTTCAGAAAACACAATTCCAAAGTCCTTTTCAGCATGCAGAACTCTTGGGGGTCTGTTTTTAAATATTCCCCCCAAGGAACTTAACAGCCAGTTCAGCGCCCAAGGGACTCAAGCAGCAATTTGGGGTGCCTTATCATCTGATGTTCCATCCTCAGTTGGCAGGAGAAGGGATGGAAAAGAGCCCTTCAGGAAAAAAGGGAGATCTGAACAACTAGTCAACAGGAGTGCTCCTCCCCAGGGCAACAATGGGATCTAGATCTAGTTTACTAGTTTAACAGGAAGACAAGCACTGGACAATCACAAGCTAATCAACGCAAAGCAACTAAACCAGCAAGCGTTCCAGCTGAGGTTTATGTAATCTTAGAAGGCAGCAGCTCCACCCATTCTGAAAGTGGTTGCTAGAGCCTCATCCTACAAAAACTTACTTAGGCCATGATTCTGTGAAGAGTAATATGCAGGAAAAGCAGCCTGGCTTGGTGACAGGAGAATGCCCTGAAAACGGGAGTGCTGGTAGAAAAGGAAGGGAGGGTTGCCACCTCCAGGTGGTGGCTGGAGATCTCCTGCTATTACAACTGATCTCCAGGTTAGGGCTGTTGAATTAAAAAAAAATTCGGTATAGTTCGGATTCGGCTGAATTCGGCCCGTTTAGATTCGGGATATGCTGAAATCCAAACTCCCCCACTTCGGGTCTGTGTAATTCGGCGGGAATTCAAAGTTCGGGGAAAAAATTCGGCCGAATAAAGCTATTAAAAACACAACCACGCCTTTCCGCGGCTCTGGGGGGCATTTTGGGGGGTAGTGGTCCCAAACTTTCAGAGGAGCTTCAAAGGACCCTTCTTGCCAGACCCCCCAAGTTTTGTAAATATTGGGTCAGGGGGGGCTGAGATATGGGCCCCGAAAGGGGTCCCCCACCCTTAATGTGCATTTCTGAGCAGAGCTTGCCGCCCATGCACAAAGACAAACAGCTGATGAGAGCAAGGGCGGGGCAGCTGCTAAGAACTTTGCAAAGCAACACAACTGCAAAGCAACACCTTTGCAAACATGCAAAGGGCGGGGCAGGTGTGAAGAATTTTGCAAAACAATACAACTGCAAAGCAACACAAGCGCGCAATGCAACACCTTTGCAACAGTGCAAAGCAACACCTGACACCTGGGAGTTTGCAAACCATGGAAAGGAATAGAGGCAGCTAGCTATGCATAATGAGCAGGAGGGGGTGGAATTTCTCCTTTTGCATTGGACTTGGGACCAGGCAGATGCATTCTTTAAGTCACCATTTGAAAACCAGTTTTGAGCAAGCATCAAAATAACCTAACTGATCTTATGAATGAGGGAAAACCTGAAGACATAAAAATGAAGCCCCCGCCCTCAAACCAGGGAGAGAGAGACTGGAGGGGGAACACACACCCCAGGCAGAACCGGCAAAAGCCTCCTTTGGCTTCCCCCCCCCACCCATAGAAACTGCTCCCTCCCCACACACACACAGACTCTGCTTTCCCCCACACACACACACACAGAAAAGAAAAATTACAGAATAAGCCCCCAAAGGGGTCTTACTGTGGCTGTCTTCTGTTCCATCAGGAGGGGCTGGGAGGCTGGGTAATCCAATATGATTCCATTTGTATCCAATATGAGATCCATATGTATGCATCTCTCGAGGGTGATCCATTCATCCCAATAGGGAAAAGGGGAAAGCCCATATCTCGGGGGCCCTGACCCAATGTTTACAAAACTTGGGTGGTCTCTTAAGAAGCCTTGTCTGAAGCTCTGCTGAAAGTTTGGGGTCGGCACACCCAAAAATGCGCCCCCTGCAGCCACGGAAAGAGAAAAGGGGGGAGCCGATATTTCTGCCCCCACTGAACCCATCTTTACAAAACTTGGGTGGTCTCTTAAGAAGGATTGTCTGAATCTATGATAAAAGTTTGGGGGCTGCACCCCCAAAAAAGCGCCCCCTGCAGCCACGGAAATGGAAAAGGGGGGAGAGGAAAAAGGGGTGGAGCCCATATCTCGGGACCCCCTGACCCAATGTTTACAAAACTTGGGGGTTCTCTTAAGAAGCCTTGTCTGATGCTCCGCTGAAAGTTTGGGGTCGGCACACCCAAAAATGCGCCCCCTGCAGCCATGGAAAGAAAAAGGGGGGAGCCCATATCTCGGGACCCCCTGACCCAATGTTTACAAAACTTGGGGGGTCTCTTAAGAAGGCTTGTCTGAATATCCCCTGAAAGTTTGGGGTCTGTACCCCAAAAAATGCACCCTCTGCAGCCACGGAAAGAGCGAATGTGCACAAGCACCCCCCCACACACACACGACGATTTCCCTCTCTCTCTCTTTCCCCGGTGGGGCCGCACATCAGCTGATTCCTCCAGTACTCAATCCTGACTGATTGGCTAGAAGAAGACCCAGCTTGGCCACCGATTGGCCGGGGGAGGAGAAAGCTGCTTACTGAAGGTTATGCTGCTTACTGACGGCCCCGAATTGGCCGGATTTATTCGTGAACTCCCAAACTCGCTGAATTCGGCTCCCCGGTTGCCCGCCATTTTTGAGTTCGGTTCGTCCCGAACTAAAAACCACCGAATCAAGGGAAATTCGGCTGATTTTCAGTTCGGGATGAACCGAATCAACAGCCCTACTCCAGGTGACAGAGATCAGTTCCCCTGAAGAAAATGGCCGCTTTGGCAATTGGACTCTATGGCATTGAAGTCCCTCCCCTCTCCAACCCCACCCTCCCCAGACTCTACCCCCAAAATCTCCAAGTATTTCCCAACCTGGACCTGGCAACCCTAGAGGAAGGGCGGGACAGTGAGTATGATGTTGTACCTACAATGTGATGTTACTTGTGGTGAAAACCTGGAAGCAACATCACTGCTTCAGGGAGATGTTTTCGGATCCTCCCAAACTCAGGTTTTAAGGGGATCCCTAGACCACCATGCCAATGCAGTGACTACACTTATAGGGTTTTGCCAGATGTGGCATTACACTTTCAGCACAATGACTCTTTCTCCACTTCCCTTTCCCCTTTCCAAGTGAGGTAGGCAGCAGGTGGACAGCAGGAGGTCTCCCACCAAAGCAGGATACCTGATAAGCCTACCTGGAAGCTGGGTACTTTTCCTATTTGGGGCTGCTTCCTCATGGGCCTGCTGCCTCCAATGACCTTCTTGGATGGGAGGCTAAGCCTGGTAAGCTGCTGGTTCAAGGCCAGGTCCTACATGGTTGTCATACAGCTGTTCCTTGGGTTTGAAGATCAGCAGATTATCCTGCTGGAATGGCTCTCAGTGTGGCCTGAAGCCTTTGCATCTAAGGACTCATGCCCTAAGGGGGCTCTGGCACCATTGGGGATCAAGAGCAGTTCCCAGATCTGCTGTCCCACATATGATGGGTTTGTCCCTGGGTCTAATCCTGGAGGGATTTAGGTGATTGCAGACTCCAGATGAAAATCTGGCAGAGCAGGACTGGCACTGGGAGGAAAGAAGGCAAAGTCCTAACCCATAACCTTCAGGAATGAAATGCCTCACATTTGTATATATTCATGGTGGCTACTGCTTGCAGACAATCAAGAAAGACCAGAGCCTCCCCCCCATCCCCCTAAGGAGCACCGTGCTCTCTCTCTTCCCTTATTAGGAAAATGTTGTCTGCCTTCTGAAAGATTAATTATGCATCCCCAGTGAATTGCGGAGCTTTTGAGTCCCTCCCTCTAAAAATGCAGCCATCCCCTCCACTCACAGATCCTGAAGGACAGGTTGCTATTTGCAGTGTTTTGTTGTTTTTTACTTGGAGGAGGTAGGTGAGCTCTTAAAGGGACTTCTCCCTGTCTGTGCATGGCTTTGCAGTGGTGTGCTTTTGCGAAGCTGAGAATTTTTCCTCACCCTTTCTTCAACAGCTCCCAGCCAGGAGCTGCCTTCCAGCCCTTGCAGCCTCTCTCTGGTTGTTGTCTTCCTTCCCATTTCATGAATGTTTCACTCCCTCTTTTGTGCTTCTCATTTTTTTTAAAAGGCTTCCTCCACTGTCATCCTCCCCCCCCCACCATGGGTCTCCCCCATTTCTCTCCTTTTGCAGAATGTTTCCAGGAACTGCCACCCACCACCCCATCTTCCCCCAAGTCCTTCCCACAATCCTTCTCTTGCAATGCATACAAACCCTCCATGCTCCTTCCTCCATTCGATCAGGCTGAGTTCTGAAACACTTGCTGTGAAAAGAAACAATAAGCAGCCTCATAGCATTCTTGCTTTGAGGGAAGGGGTTGGATGAGAAGGACAGACATGTGGGGGGGGGGAGCCAGAATGGCTGTGGGGAGAGAAATTCAAAGTTAGGACTATGCATGGAAACGGCGGCAATTTGCCTCGCTCTTGCCTTGAAGCAGAATTTAAGTTCATGATAAAACAGCATCCTGGAACCATGGGGAAAACGCGAGGTGGGAGAGAAGTCACTTCAGTAAAATAATGAATAATGAAGCCACGAAGCAGTCCCACAGGGATCATGAGGCTAAACACCCCTGCATAAATGGCCAAGGTGAAACCAGAAGAGGTAGAGACAGCAATAACAAAAAAAACCATTACAAAAAAATCATGGGGTTTCTTTTTTCATCATAGGCTGTTTAGATGGGGGGAATTTGTTTTGTTTTCATATTAATTATAATAATGACAAAACACCCATTTTTGTTATTATTGTAATTTATAAAATATAAGCACACAAAAATAATCTTGATGCAGCTACACACAAAATCTGTTTTTTCCCCTGGTGGTTTTATCAATTCATGCATGAACATCAGGGAGTAGATGGGAGGGAGGAAGATATAAATGCACCGATGGAACTTGAAAATACATGCACAGTGCTCAGTAAAAATAATAATGAAACAGTTTCCAGAGTATTGTTTCTACTTTGTAAACAAAAGTTGGTAATTTAGGACTCTAAAATTCAGGATTGAGAGAAGCAGAATTTCAGAAGCACGGCACCTGACCATCTGTAAAAACTAAAATTTGCAGTTTGAAGAAAGTGTGGATGTGAAAGAATATAACAGAATGGGATCTTTTCTTTGAAACAGCTCTATTCCTGCTAACATTTGGACAGGAACATTAGATGTGTAAATTCTTCAGCACCCTTATACTAAAATTCTTCACACCTTTACTCTATAAGGATTATATATTGTAAAGACCAAGGAATATTTTCAGCATAATAACAGCCGCTGATGCATGAACATTCACTTCTCATGCACGTTATGATGCTCATCCGCATACAAATAACCTCATTTTTAACCCAGGGAGGTTGATGATTTTATACATTTTAACACAATAATATAAAAATCATATTTTTTTCTGGCTTTGTTATACATTGTAACTTTATGGGCTCCCAAACACAGTGGGGTGAGATGGGGGAATTGTTCTATTGCAGAAGGAGCCTAGAATCAAGAGTCTTATGCTTGATGCAAAAATTCGTGAAGCACAAATCCAAAGAGCATTGCATAAATGCAGCACGTATTTCAGGGGACAAGGGAATGATAAAAGGAGAAACATAGATGTTCCAAGACTACCAATGAAATACCAGCCTTATAAATCTCTCTTTTATTCATCTTAACAAACTAGTCATTAAATCTCAGCAAGACTTGATGGGCTGAATTCATTCTCCTAGAAGGAAAACAATGGTGTAATTCAGATAGGATGGCCACATTCATTTACAGACTGCAACACAGACTGCTTATCAAAGAAAAAGTAGCCAAGTAGCCTACTCATCCATTTCTTCACTGAGAAGTGGGCAGAAGGCAGGGCACCACTGGACAGTTCCTAGTAGGGGAAAACAAACAAACGTTTCCAATTTTGTTTCTTTTTATATGTTCATATATATGTTTTTACCAATGGTTTCCATTCTCTGCAGTTGGCTTTGTTCATACTTTAGCATTGTGTACACATGTCATGTGGTACGTACACTAAATTGACATGGTATTCATACATACAGGGTTGAATTGGTTTTGAGGAATGAAAGAAGCCTGAAATAAAATACAGACCTTTTACAGAGCGCCCATAAAAAGCTTGAGTTACTCAAGCAGAACAGGACAACACTTTTAGTTTGAAAAACAGGATGGGATCAGGTGATAGGCCCCAGAGCTGGCTCCATCATTTGGTGGAGAGCTATGATAAATGGTTTTAATATCCAGTTCTAAAGTCCTAGAAATCACTGATTCCAGACATTGCGGGGAGGGGGAGGCAAAGTGGGCTTGAGTGGGAAAGAGTTGGCTAACCCGCCAGATCTCTCAGTGGAGTTTGGAGGGAAAATATAAAAAAATCAGAGTCAAAGGAGTACGTAATGCCAGTAGTCCATGGTTTGACATCATATATCTACTATCAAATCAAGGCAAAGAGTATATTATTAATAGGTCTGCAAAATGAAGCTAAGGAGAGATGGAGGAATTTCTCTGCAAACAGGAAGTTCCAGCTTTGCTAAAAAATCTGAAATCTCAGTAAGGCTTTCGATAAGGTTCCACATGATATTCCTGTTGACAAGTTGGTAAGATGTGGTTTGGATCCTATTACTGTTAGGTAGATTTGTAACTGGTTGACAGACCGCACCCAAAGAGTGCTTGTTAAGTGACAAGTGGAGTGCCTCAGGGATCTGTCTTGGGCCCCATGTTGTTCAACATCCTTGTAAAGAGCTTGGATGAAGGAACAGAGGGGATGCTCATTAAATTTGCAGATGATATTAAATTGGGAGGGGTAGCAAATACAGCAGAAGACAGAATCAAGTTTAAGTTGTTTTCTGTTGCCCCAGAAGATCAGACCAGAACCAACGGGTTGAAATTAAATCAAATGAATTTTTGGCTAAATATTAGGAAGAACTTCCTGACAGTTAGAGCGATTTCTCAGTGGAACATGCTTCCTCAGGAGGTTGTGGGCTCTCCTTCTTTGGTGGTTTTTAAGCAGAGACTAGACGGACATCTGACAGCAATGCTGATTCTATGACTCGCTATGAATTTAGACAGATTGTGAGAGGGATAGCAGGAAGAGCACTCGGCTCTTGTGGTCCTTTCTTATATGCCCAGGGTAATGCTGATTTCCACTTTGGGGTCAGGAAGGAATTTTCCTCCAGGCTAGATTGACCCAGGTATTGTGGAGATTTTTTTGGCTTCCTCTGGGCATAGAGCAGGGATCCCTGGGGGAGTGGGGGGAGGCAGCTGTGAATTTCCTGTATTGTGCAGGGGGTTGGACTAGATGCCCCTTGGCCATTTTAGAGGCTGCTTGGCAACCACAACAATACTGCCTCCTAAGGCTAAGTTTCTGTAACCTGGAGGACAAGACAACCCAGGGAAAGGTCTCATCCCTCTCCCCTGTCACGTTCCCTGGTGAAGGAGGACTAACAGGACAGACCTGGAGGTGACCACAAGAGACTTACTACCCACATGACTGAGGTTGTCCTGGGTAGACTCAACCTGGTGCCTACAATGCAATTCAGCACACCCTGGCAGAGGTGCCCTCCAGACAACTCAGCCTGGCCTGGAGATTGAAGCCTAAAGATGTGCCTGGCTTAACAATGGGGCTAGCTAAATCCTGTTGTGTCACCCTAAGGTGATTTAATCAGCACTCCGAAAAGACCATTACGCACCCGATCTTCGACCACTATGTGTGCCTTGGATCCATGCACCCACTCCCACTTGTGTGGCAGTCTCTCTCTCTCTTTGCTTTTGGAAACATTGGTTTTGCTTTTTGGAAACATTCCTCTGCATCGCTGCTCTCGTGGACGTTCCTTCAAGACTGGTAACTTCCCTGAACCCTATCTAATGCCCTCCCTTTTCTCTAAATTAGCTCTTGTATGCTTTGTGTGTGTTCATTGTTTGAAATATATTTCTTGTTTTTTTTTTTAAACCTGTTTCAGTTATAATTACTGCCTGCTAATTTAAGTACTCTCACCCAGGACAATCCTGGTATACATAGGTTATTGATCCTAGTTACCCACTCTCGCTCTGTCTCCAGCTAATTCCCCCAACTTAAATGGAAACTGTCTGCTCAGAGTAACAATGCAAGATAAGGAAGAAACGAGAATCCTCAGTATAACGTCTGTCTGGTTAATAATCATACCATGGCTCAAGGATTCCTTATGATGTTTTTCTCTGATTTATTCCATTTTATTCCAAAATAGGATGAACAGTTGACATCGTTTTTGGAAGTAATCATATAACTCTCTTCTTTCTTCTCAGTGCTGAATATGCAAGCTTTAGTCAAACATGATTACTGTATGCTGTAATTTATAAATCCAAACTTCTCCTGTGAGTAACTCTGTTATACTTTCAGTGCTTTGCACTGTAATCAATAGAGCATGAATCTTGAAATAAAAAAGGTGTGCAATCACATCACGATTGCTTCTTTCAACATTTTATCAGAGCCATAAGGACAGCCTTGGAAGCAATTCTGATCAAAATCTCTTTATATGTGGCTTGCTATACTGATGTGCAGCCTACTCAAGTAAATAGTTCACAAAAAAAGAATATATTAAGAAATTATTTCTGATTCTGATATCATAACTTTCCTACATAGCAGTGGTTTCAGACTATATTCCAGGGAGTCTTGACTTGAGGGTGCTCAGAAGCTTATCAGACATTTTACACTGAGAGGATCTGTAACAGTATCACGATGCCCTGAAAATCAACTTCTTTTCCATTAGCAATCGCCCTCCAATATGCCACCACAAGATATTCTGGATTGTATTATCTGCTTAAGGAAAGCACTGCTAAAATCCAGTCCCCAGCTTCAGCTGGATCAAGGTGGTTATGAACTACTGATTTTATTAGAACTGTCAGCAGCATTTTACACAGTTGGCCACTCGGTCTTAGTCATCTGTCTGGCCATGAGCCAGTGCCTGGATGCTGTGGTTGGATGGCTGAGAGACAGCTGGTTGAAGCTGAATCCATCAAAGAGGGCTGGGCCGATATGGGGATATCCCGGCTCATGATGGGGTCTAACTGTCACTGGTGGACTCTGTGAAGAGCTTGGGTGTATGATACTTCACATTCACTGGACAAACAGGTGTCCACAGTGGCGTGGTTCTTCTATCTTCTCATCAGCTGACCCTCTGACTGTCTCAGTTGGATCTGGCCACAGTGATTCATGCCAAGGTCACCTCCAGATTGTACTATTGCAGTTTACTCTATGCAGCGCTGCTCTTGAAGATGCTCCAGAAACTTCAGGTTATGTAGAATGCAGCTGCTAGGCCTTTGACCGGTGCATCTTGGTCTATGCACGTACAGCCAATCCTGAGGCAACTGCAGTGGTTGCCAGTTGTTTTCTGAATCAAATTCAAGGTGCTGGTTTTAACCTTTAAAGCCGTAAATGTTCTGGGACCACCATACCTGAAGGGCCGCCTCTCCCTCAAGGAACCCCATGTAACCTGAATTCGTCATCATGCAATCTTTTGGTGGTACCCAGCCCAGAGTGATGACCTCCTCTGTGGTGGCTCCGTCCTGGTGGAATGTTTTATCGGAGGACACATGTGCTCTGAAAAACCTTGTTAGCTTCTGCAGGGCTTGCAAAACAGAGCTCTTCCAATGGACTTTTGATTACTTGTTCTGTATGCCTTGAAATTCTTGTATTATTTCTACTGGATCATTTTACTGTTCGGTTGTTAGATGCAGCCATGTTCAACAGGAAATGTACATAGTTGGTTTTAAATTGTGTTATGTATTTATTACTATTATTGCTTTAAAGATTGCTTATTGAATTGTATTTTAGTTTGATGTAAACCACCCTGAGCCTCATTTCTCAAGGAAGTGATGGGGTAGAAATTTGATAAATAAATAAATAAACAAGGTCTACCTAGGAACAGATTATGTGTATTACAAATCGGCTTGCCAAACCGCAGCTAGCAGCATCCTGATTGAGTGTTGATATCACTCCCCATGTGACAGGAAGTGATCTCAGCACATTGCTGTGGAAAACACTATAGAATGATGTCAGTGCATTACCAGCAATGCCATTACATAGTCACTGAGGCCCCTCTGTAGCACGGTAAGTCTTCCACCCGTTGCTGGAGGGGGGGCGGAGACCTGGAAACCCTTATTAGAATGTGCTCCAGAACCTTCTGCAACATGTTCAGGGGTTCTTCAGCAGTGAATCAATGTAAAAGGGTTCCCTGAAGGTCAAGAGGCCTAGGCATAAAACTAAGGTAAGTACGACATGACCCTTCCTGTAAATTGCCAGAATTAGACCAATCTATTTAGTAATATTTTAATTATTATTTTCATTGTGTAGAGTATCACAGAACACTATCAATGTTGATCCGACTAGTTCTGTTTCTGTCCTGTTTGTAAATAGCTTGAAGACTACTTTATCAGTATCATTTTAGACTATTCCATTTGATTTATATGCTTTTATTCCCTGGTTTGTCTTTATTATCTTGGGTTGTTTTTGTTGTTGTTGTTGCTTGGGGGTTTTTTGGGGGTTTTTTTGTAATTGGAATATTTTATTGACTCATTTTTATTTATTTACTTAATTGACATTTTTATTGATGTCATTTCTTTTTATTGAGTCCTTTTTATTGTCAAGGTTGGTTTTATTTTGTTGTTTTAGTTGTGAGCCACCTCAAGCAGGTCTAGAGAGGCAGCCTACAAATTTCCAGAACCAGTAACTGCTGGAACAGCAAAATTTCACTGAGAAATAGTGGGGTCACATGTTCTGTTATTTTGCTTTGGGAATTATAATCAAAATACACTGCAGTCCTGTGTACATTAAGTGTCAGTAGGGTCGCCAGCTCTGAGTATGGAAATACCTGGAGATTTTGGGGGTGGAGCCTGAGGAGGGCAGAATTTGGGAAGGGGAGGGACTTCAATGCCATAGAGTCCAATTGCCAAAGCTGCCATTTTATCCAAATGAACTGATCTCTGTTGGCTGGAGATCAGTTGTAATAGCAGGAGATCTCCAGCTAGTACCTGGAGGTTGGCAAGCCTACATCTTCTGCAATTCCAGTTAAAAGATCTGATAGTAGGTGACATGAAAAACAGCCTGAAACACTGGGAAGCCACTGCCAGTCAAAGCAGACAATATTAACCTTGATAGGCCAATGGCCTAACCCAGTGTGAGACAGCTTTATGTGTTCCTATGAGAATATGGGGCTGGGGGGTTGCTTCCTTCATGGTATTTATGTGTAACCCTTTGAACATTAATGTTTGCTTTGTTTTGCTTTGCTCTGTGATAATGATCCAGCTGGGCAGTCCATCAGATTCTGTCTTATAAATATTCAAGCACCTATTTGTTTCCTAGAAATGGCTCTGCTCTGTGGCACGCTTAATCTGATGTAAATGTTACCACCTTAACCTCCTGCACTACAGAACAAGAGTCAGCAACATGTTCAGTGTCAAAAGGCCACGACAGGGGAAAAAGATTTTGCAGAAAGTAGTTATAGTATTTCAGAGCTGAAAGACACTGGGTGATTGTTGCTGGCAGGCCTGGAGCCCCAAAGGGCATTGGAGCACAGGTTTAGCTGGAAATTAGGTTCCTGGAGGTAGCTAAAGATGGAGAAATGCTGGGGGCTGTGTGCACATGACAAATGACTGGCAGACTGCTGGGAATCCACTCCCATTTAAGCGACTGCTAACTTTATTAGGGGTCTTTCGAATGAACAAATGAAAAAAAGATACATTCCTTATCTTTGACTTGCAATGTACTTTACATGGGGCTGTCTTTGAAAACGGTCCAATTGATCCAAAATTGGGGCTGCTATGCTAGGCTGTTGTCCGGGGCAGGATCCACGGATCGCATCAACCCTGCACTGAAAGATCTGCACAGGCTTTCTATTTCCAGGCACAATTCAAAGTTCAGGTTCGCAATCCCCCCCCCCCCCAAAAAAAACCCCAATATACGGTGATGTGTCACTGGTGACCAAGATAATTCATGCCATAGTATGCCCCATTACTATGTATGGGTGTTAAAGTTAGGCAATGAAGGAAGGTGACAGGAAGAAAAGTGATTCATTTGAAATGTTGGTGTCGCCATACATCGGAGGCAACTTGATGACACTTGACTAGGGTTGCCATCCACCAGGTACTAGCTGGAGATCTCCTGTTGTTACAACTGAGCTCCAGCCAATAGAGATCAGATCACCTGGAGAAAAAGGCCACTTTGGCAATTGGACTCTATGGCATTGAAGTCTCTCCCCTCCCCAAACCCTCGCCTCCTCAGGCTCTGCCCCCAAAACCTCCCATCAGTGGCAAAGAGGGACCTGGCAACCCTACTCTTGACACACATGCATTATAAGGCAATTAAGGGTGCAATCAAAGCACGGTTATGCATCCTTCTAAGTCTATGACTTCAGTGGACTTGAGAGTGTAACTTTACATAGGATCACACACTTTCTTAAATGAAAGCAAGTGGATTGGGAATTAGGAGATTTCACAGGTACAGTGGGGGCAGTTTGGCTAATGCACAACAAATCAAGATTAGATTTAATATTGAATAGATGAGAGATACCATTCTGCATTTCTGACATTACAGCTGGGATCCCTACAATGGCCTCCGAAGCCAAAGAATGGTAAACGTATTTGAGCTAAGTATCTGAAGAGGCTTGGAACTCACCTTGAGGAGTTGGCAAAGAAGAACCATGAATAGTTGCAAATGGGACTGCTGTGTAACTTTGCCAGATTTATCTTCTCTCGTATATCTAACGGCCTTTGAATTTCTGCCTCACCTTTAAGCAAAGCTCAGCACGTTAAGCGCTTAACTGTGAAAACAGAACTTGTTCAATAATTCTCTCTCAGAATAAATCTTACAGCCATTTTTAATTAACATCTCCTTTGACTTTTGTTTGGAAGACGATATGGTGAATGTCAGCGAGTGCTTATGAAGATTAAATGGACTGAGACTGAGCAACGGCAAGGATCCTGCTTTCTTGCTACGGGCAATGTTATTAAGAGTAAGCACATGTCACAAACTATTTCAGAGACGTGCCAGATTATTTACATGAGGCAGAGAGAGATGTGGAAAGTCTCAATCTGTACTTCCTTCCTCCACCCTAATGCTTCCACAATTCTGTGGAAAGTTACTCCAGTCTCAGTCCAAAGAAATCAATTATACCATGAAATCATGAAGAGCAACATAAATTATCAGTATTAAAAACAAGCCAATTACCAGGTACAGCGTGGTGCAGAGGTTAAGAGCAGCAGACTCTAATCTGGAGAACTGGGTTTGATTTCCCCGTTCCTCCACATAAACAGCAGATTCTAATCTGGAGAACCAGATTGGATTCCCCACTCCTTCATTTGCAGCTTGCTGCATGACCTTGGGCTAGTCACAGTTCTCTCAGAACTCTCTCAGCCTCACCAACCTCACAAGGTGCCTGTTCTGGGGGTGGGGTGAGGCAATTGTAAACCACTTAATTTTTTAAATTAAATTTTACTGTTTTTATAGAACACATACAATTCATACACATCACACATCCATTAAGCTCCATATCAACGACAAGCTCCCTCCCCAATAACAGAGCAGAGCTAATACATTCTATATTGGTTACTGCGTTCCTTATTAGCCTGAACTCGCACTATATTCTTTACTAACACCAATACATAAACATTTCTTCTCTAACTTACATTTAGATTATTTATCTTCATTTGTAATAATGTTAAGTTACAATATTAGTACTCCTAATTATGTAAACCGCTTTGAGACTCCTTTCAGTAGAGAAAAGCAGGGTATAAAAACCAACTCTTCTTCTTCTTCTACAGGCAGTGGAACCTTTCCACAAAGTTTAATCAAAGGCTTGATGGAACAGAGCAGCCTTTAGGGTTGTCATATCCCCCTGGCAACTGGCAGGGGATGGGGAGATTTATCAGCTGAGGAGGGAGGGTGGTGCTGATGCACAGATGTCAGTTCTGCAAGTGATGGCATCACGTTGGTGATGTCAAGGGAGATGCTCTGGTATTTGGGCAAAAATTCTATGGTAGAAGCTTTTTTTACCATAGAGTTTTGCCCAAATACTAGAGCATGTCCTTCGATGTTGCTGACATGATGATGTCACTTCCGGAAGTGACATCATTATGCTGGCGACATTGAGGCCTCGGTCTCGTTTTAAGTCGGGTAAGACCCTCGCTGGCTAGTTGGATGGTGTGGAGGTTAGGGCACCCAAAGCAGGGGACAATCCCTTGCTGGCAACACTAGTGGCCTTACATGCCCTGTGGAATGCAGGAACCATGGAATTCAGATCAAGCCCTGTGCAGAAAATTAAATTGAGCATGTGATCTGCTTCATGCCTGGGAGCCAATACAACCCGGGAGAGTCCCAGTGTTGCTATGGCAGCTGAAAAGTCTGAGGCAGCTTCTGACAAGGTGGCCTCTGTTTGTATATTAAAATACCCCAAACTAATAGTTTGGGGAAACACAACACCCACCTGGCAACTGCCTCTACCAACCTGCTGGGGCACTAGGTGGATGGTATACCAACAGAACACCAACCCTCTCCCTGGCACCCCACACAAGGCCCACACATTCAATGACTGAGATGATTGGCACAGGGATCCTCTGGAAGGAGAAAGAATAATGGATGAGAATTGCCACTCCACCCCCACATACTCCTATTCAAGGTTAATGGAGAATAGAGTACTCTGGGGAAATCAGTTGGGTGAGTGGCACCACTTCATCCTCATTCATCCAGGTCTCAGTCAAACATACCAGGTCAAAACTACCCCTCTGGATTAATTCCTGGTGATTGGCAATCTTATTCCTTATTGACCTGCCATTATACAACATCAAGGTCAAAGAGGAGGAAAAGAACTGATCCTGTTCATCATTATTCCTTGGGATTGGAAGGAGGTTAGAAGGAGAATGGGCATACCTACATCTCGTAAACCTTCATACCATAATCCTCCTCCCACCACCATACGTCTCACCAACCTACCCATCTTGCTGGAATTCCCTGTCCTCCAGGGCACATTTCGGAAAATATTTTAAGTGCTTCTGTGAGCAGATGGCAGAGTTTCAGAGCAGTGTTCTTAAGATACCCCCCAAGTTTTGTGAACATTGGGTCAGGGGGTCCCGAGATATGGGCTTTCCCCTTTTCCCTATTGGGATGAATGGATCAGCCGATCCTGTGCATCTTCTCCAGAGCAAAACGTCCCGTGCCTAATTGGAATCATCTTGGATTACAAGTCCTCCCCAGCCCCTCTTGATGGAACAGAAGACAGCCACAGTAAGACCCCTTTGGGGGCTTTAATCTATAATTTTTCTCCTGTGTATGTGTGTGTGTGTGGGGGAAAGCAGAGTCTGTGTGTGTGTGGGGAGGGAGCAGTTTCTGTGGGTGGGGGGGAAGCCAAAGGGGGCTTTCGTCGGTTCTGCCTGGGGTGTGTGTTCCCCCTCGAGTCTCTCGCTCCCTGGTTTGAGGGGGGAGGTTTCAGTTGTGTGTTGCAAAGGTGTTGTTTTACAAGGTTGTGTTGTTTTGCAGTTTTTTTGCAGTTGCTTTGCAAATTTCTCAGCTGTTGTCGGGGCTGGGAGCTTTGTGCGTGGGCGGCAAGCTCTGCTGAGAGATGCACATTAAGGGTGGGGGGACCCCTTTCAGGGCCCATATCTCAGCCCCCCCTGACCCAATCTTTACAAAACTTGGGGAGTCTTTCAATAAACGTCCTTTGAAGCTCTGCCGAAAGTTTGGGACCTCTAACCCCAAAAATGCCCCCCCCAGAGCCACGGAAAGGCGCAATTGTGTTTTTAATGGCTTTATTCGGCCGAATTTTTTTCCGAACTTTGAATTCCCGCCGAATTGAACGGGATCCGAAGTGGGGGAGTTCGGACTTCGGCATATCCCGAATCTAGACGGGCTGAATTCGGCCGAATCCGAACTATACCGAATTTTTTTTAATTCAACAGACCTAGTTGTAAGCAACAAACTCTAAAAGCCTCCAACAGGCCTCTGGGATATATAGACAAACAAGTTGCAATAGCACTGATGCAAGATAGTGTGAATGACTCAGCACTTTCCTCTGACTGCAAATAAAGATCCCACTCAGAAGCTGTTGAAATGATGTCACAGAAGGGGGTTGAAAGCTTCCAAACTCCAGGTTCCAAATTAAAATTAACTCCACATGTGGTAGCTTTCAACACCTCCTTTTGCAAACGTCTGGTGGAACTCAATATAGATATCCTAAACAGATCCTAAGCAGAGTTAAGCCTTCTAAGTCCATGGACATCACTGGAGTTTAGAAGGGCATATCTAGACTACGCTGCTAATATGCAACAGCACCCTCTATTAAACTACAGAAAAATAGCTAGAGATTAGCACTGAAGGGTTTTCTTCAGCAAACGTGATATGACACAATGCATCAATGTGATTCTCAGTCACCAACTGACCGACTGTTTTCTTCCCAGATTAGCTGTTAGCTCTCTTTCAGAGTTCCAGCCCTGATGTTCCTTTCTTCCCTCTTCTGAAGTACCTGTCCTAGGGCTGTGCATATTGATAAACCCTAACCAGAAATAAACTAGAATTTTCTGCAATATTTGGGTTTTGTTTAGGCCGAATTACAAAACCTGGAAGTATACCCAAAGCCGAATAGGTGATTCCCGAAAAGGTGAATAGATATTTGGCTATTTCAAGTTTCGTCTGTCCACCTTTGCTCAGATGCTTGGCTCTGTGCTTTCTCCCATTTTTCTATCTTTGCCTGGTTTTGTTGGGGCCCTTTTCAGGTAGGGGTCTTGTAACTGAAGCCAACTTGGTCTGACTAACCATCACCTTTCAGTGGGTTCATCTGGATAACCAAGTCCCGTCTGGAGGGATATACCCTCCAACTAAAAAGAACCAGCTTCAACCACTGCTCAGACCACCAGGCTTTTGAAGGAGACTCCCTCACCCACACGGATGAGCAGTCTCCTTCAGAACAGCCCCCATGGTCAAGACTTCGGCTAGCTCTGATATCACCCCCCCCCCCAAAAAAAACCTGTCCTCAAACTGAAGGTTGCCCCGAGTAGAGGCTTCGTTTCCCTGCACCGTGACCATCTCTTGAAATCAGATTTTTGATGACTATAATAAAGGACTGTTCACAGGATGTCATTTGCCCCCAAAATAATTTTTTTCTGTGCCTTATTTTTCTTGCATTTAAGCTGTTTTCCTCAGCTTGGAAGCTAATTTGCATTGACATCATGCTAGAAGCAGGGAATAAACCAACCCTAAGAAATGACCTGGAAAGCCCCAGGCTAGCCTGATTTCGTCAGATCTCAGAAGCTAAGCAGGGTCGGCCCTGGTTAGTATTTGGATGGGCAACCTCCAAGGAATACTAGGGTTGTGATGCAAAGGCAGCCAATGGCAAACCACTACCAAACATCTCTTGCCTTGAAAAGTGTACAGCGTCACCATAAGTCTGCTGTGACTTGATGGCACACAAAAAATGTTCAGCACAATAAAATCCAATTCTTGAGTTTCCTAATACTCTCACTAACCCCCATTGACTGGAATTAATAATTTAAAATATAGCTCATAAAGGGAAATAACATGAAACCACCTTGCAAACAGGCAAACACAAGAGGAGGAAAAAGTGATTAGTGACAAAAATCTGTTTAAATTTAATGAAGACAGGCCAATAAAAATATAAAAGAAATAAGCACGGAATTTGATTGCAGTGTGATGGTTGGATAATGAACTATGACAAAGAGAATGAAAACATAATGAAGTTTTATATTCAGGGACCATGGAAAGTGTATTAAGCTGTACTTGTTCCACCGAAGCATAAACAGATAAAGACAGGAGGAGGAAGAGTTCTGACCTTCTTTATTTTCTTCTATGACTAGTATAAAGCTCTGGACTGTGTGAGCAATTAGGGCTGCAGAGAAGAAAAAAATAGCCCAAAAATAGGAGGACAGGTTTGCTTAAGAATGAACATTCACAGTTGTATGCCCCCCCCGCAACACACACAGACACACAAACACACATAGCAATTGCCAGTTGAGCTGAGGGGGGAGTGTTTTCCTCTTGCAACAAAGACATAGAGATCAACCCTAATTGTAGGACTGACCTGCTTTTGCTTGACCTTCCAGAAACTTTTTTTGGAAAGAAAAATCAGTCCCGGCTTCTGCTGACTTCCATAATTAACGGAATAATAGTGGCTGCTTGAAAACCAGCAATAGGCAGAATGTACTTTCCTATCATTTTGGAAATGGCCCCTCAATTACAGGTGAGAATGAGAATTCCTGGGACTGGGGGAGGGATATTATTGTTTTCCAGAGAGTTCTAAATAAATTGATATATGTTCCTTTCTCTGCACAGTTCATTTCCAGGAAGGGTGCATGTGCTTTCTTGCATTGCCCCTAGGAAGATGCAGTGTGTGGGCAGGAAAGTGGCATGTTACCTAGACAACCATGCAGGCTGCTCGTTCACCAAATTGTGGTGGAATTTCCATCACTAAATGTGGGTAAAATCATAACTCAAAGATACACAGCATTTTAAAAATAATTTCCCCTGCGATTCTTCATGCACAGTTCCAGTGATCCAGATTGAGCTGATCTAGAAGTATAGTGCATGATCCAACAAACCTTTTAGTCACTGTAATTTATGTATTTATTTCTTTACTTACTTAATTTATACATGGGATTAATCCTCAGTGGGGATGCAAAGGAGCTTGTGTTGTTCTCTTCTCCTCCATTTCATTTTCACAACAACCCTGTGAGGTGATTTGGGTAGAGAATGTGTATCTGGCCCAGCCTCACCAACAAGCTTCTATAGAAGAGTGGGGATTTGAACCCACTTCTCCCAGATTCCTGTCCTATACTCCAATCACTACACCACACTGGCTTTGTAAACTGCAAAGTTAAAAATATGGAAACAAACAGTGCTATCCTAAACAGAATTACACCCTTCTAAGTCAGTTGAATTAAATTAGCATAGAAGGGTATAACTCTTCTTAGGATAGCACTGAGAGATGCTGAACTGTGGCAAATATATTGCTAAGTTTGAAACCCTATGCTTGGAAGCATGATATTTGTAGGCATAGTGTTAATAGTGCCTATAATGTGGACCACCAATCATAGCTGGGCCCACTTATATTCAGTTCCCAACCACCACCACCCCAGTCTGTGGTTGGATGGCCAAAGTCCACCATCCCATAGGAGAAACAGATGACAGAGCCTGGAGCAGAGCCTCAAGCTCAACACAGTTCAGCACAGCTGAGTTGAACAGTTCATCAATTCAATAGTTCAGCATAGTCCTTGCACCAACTAAATACATTACACTTTACATCTTGAGTGGCCAGATGTAAATTAATGACACCAAGCATGGTTTTTACAGCATGGTAACTTGCTCACACAAGCATCTGGTATAAAATTATCAATGTTTCTGGATGTGTGTAACTTAGGGTTGCCTACCTCCAGGTGGTGGCTGAAGATCTCCAGCTATTACAACTGATCTCTAGACAACATAGATCAGTTCCCCTGGAGAAAATTGCTGCTTTGGCAGTTGGACTCTATGGCATTGAAGTTCCTTCCTGCTCCAAACCCTGCCCTCCTCAGGCTCCCCCCCCCCCCAAAAAAAAGTCTTCAGGTATCTCCCAACCCGGAGCTGGCAACCCTAAACATCCACCAGAGTTTTTAATAATAATATGTTGTATATATGACCACTGAGGAATGCCCAAGAGACTGAAATGTGTATGGTGTTGTATTGGTCATTTATAATAGGTGTATCATGAACTGAAATCTTTGTAACAATTTATACTGGTGGTTTTATATGCAGCCTTCATTCCAGGCCCAGTGTTTTTAAGATATCTATTGTGTACACTATATAATAAATATAATTATTTTATAAGATTGTTTAGTTTCCAACTCAACCTTTGACCTTACCTTTATTGAGTCAATCCGTCTTCCTCCTTTCCTGCTGCCTTCTACTTTTCCTAGCATTAATGACTTTTCCAGTGAGTCTTGTCTTCTCATCATGTCACCAAAGTACAGTAGCCTCAGTTTAGTCATTTTAGCTTCGAGGGAGAGTTCAGGCTTGATTTGATCAATAACCCACTTATTTGTCTTTTTTGGCGGTCCACAGTATCCATAACTCTCCTCCAACACCACATTGCAAAGGAATCTATTTTCTTCCTGTCAGCTTTCTTCATTGTCCAACTTTCACGACCAAACGTAGTAATGGGGAATATTATATAGTGTGAATTGTCTTGATCTTTTCTAGTTCCTCATGGCTGCCCTTCACAGTCTCAGTCTCCTTCTGAGTTTTTAATTGCAGACACCCTTTTGGTTAAGGATTGAGGCAAGGAATAGAAAATATTTAATAATTACAATTTCTTTATCATCAACCTTAAAGTTGCACAATTCCCAACTACTCATTCTATTTGTCTTCTTGATGTTCAGCTGTAATTCTGTTTTGGCACTTTCTGCTTTTACCTTCAACTGCAGTCGTTTCAGCTCTTCACTATTTTCTGCCAGTTATGTGGTATCATCTGCACATCTCAAATTGTTAATATTCCTTTCACCAGTTTTCACTCCACCTTCACCTATATCTAATCCAGCTTTCCTTATGGAATGTTCTGCATATAGATTGAACAGATAGGGAGATAAAATACATCCTTGTCTGACTCCTTTGCCAATTGGAAACAAACATGTTTCTCTATATTCAGTCCTAATGGTAGCCTCTATCAAGGAGAGCCAGCTGCTGCAGCTGCTAAACCTCGCTTGTACTGAAGGAGGGCAAGCGTCAAATTTAACAAAACACTGAGCAGAGCGTCCACCCCGCTCTAAGGTAGCCTGCCACCAGCTCTTGTTTAGGGCTCAACCCAGAGGCCAAGAGCAACCCCAGTCTGCCCTTAACAGTTACCAAAACCAAACACCAACCCTTCAGAGTAGCACTCCTGCAAGGTGGGGGTTACGTTCAAGAATTTCTTAATTGGAAAGCATGCTGCCTTAACCAGGCCACTAAATTTAGCTTGAGCCAGCAAAGTCAAGATGGACTACAAAGGAACGTTTTACAAGGTTTATTAAGGTTTGTACTTAGTTCCAGGTTATCAAACATACGTGGGCACAGCAAGAAAATAACAAAGCTTAAGGCAATTATCTAACTACACAATAGAGGCTTAGTTTCAGAGAGGTTTGGCAAGCAAAAGACTGTTACCATTTCACAAAGGTTTCATACGGGATTCCCCCATTTCAGCATTCAAGATATTGTCCAAGGTTGCAAAAGGCAGCATCTCGCCTTAGAGGAATAAAAGGCAAACAAACATGGTGATGGTCTCCATGCCATCCAGCATGCCGAGAACCACACACTGACTAGGGCAAAATCAGATGTTCTTATCCCTGCAGAACCAGAGTGGGGTGAGCTCATGACCCAATCAAGTTCTGCAGAGGATCATAAGCAGGTGCTGTAAATTATGCTGAGTCACTGGCCCAAACTCTGCCCCTTTGAAGTGTGGTTGTGAAGAATGGCCGTGGTCCATCCATCAACCCCCTCCCAATCTCCCAAGGGACAGGTGAAACTCCTTAATGGGCAGAGTTATTTCCCCAGCCACTCTCTGGCCTTCACAACAGGAAGGAGGATGACTGAAGATTACCCACAGCTGGATGTTATCTGTGATGTGTGAAACCGTTCCCAAGGATTTCAAACACTACTTGCATACCAAACAGCCCTGAATTGGGAATCAGGCAACCCAGGCTCAAGCCTGAACCAAAGATTACCAGGAAAGGAATTATGGGGAATCTCAATTCCTTGATACCCTCTTGACCAGAGTATGAGTTACACATCATGACAATCAGATGCTGTAGCACACCCATTTCTTTTATAACCAGTCATAGGTTTTCATGATCCATATAGTCAAAAGCCTTCCTGTAATCTACGAAACACAAGCTGATTTTCTTCTGAAATACTTTTGTGTGCTTCAGTAACCAATGTAAATTTGCAATAAGATCTCTAGTGCCTTTTTCTTTTCTGAATCCAGCTCGAACATCTGGCATTTCTCTTTCCGTATATGGTAACAGTCTTTGTTGTAAGATTTTGAGCATCACTTTGCTTCCATGAAAAATCAATGCAATGGTACAATAGTTGCTGCAGTCTTTGACATCTTTTTTCTCTCCAAATTGGACTGTAGATCGAGCATTTCCAGTCTGTGGGCATATTTTTATTAAGATTTTGATGGACTCCATTTCTGTGGCTTGCACTAACTCTATTGATATCCCATCTACTCCTAGTGATTTGTTTCTCCCAATTGCTTTGATTGCAGCTTTCACTTTACTTGCAGGTTCTTCTTTGAAGGAAATCTGTCATCCTTTCATCTCTTCTGTATAGTTCTTCAGTGCACTGTTTCCATCTTTCTTTATTTTGTCTGTTCACTTAACGTATTTCTGTGTTGAATTTCAGCATGCCTCCCATTCAATTTAGCTGCATTTGTTCCAGAATAATCCTGAAGTAAGCAGGGACAAACCAGCCATTTAACTTGCAAGGCAATTTCCCTTGTGACCCTGTGGGGGCTAGAAGCAATCAAAGCCAAGGCCTAGAAACTCAATGCCTTGGAGGTCACTTCACCGAGATCCTTCATTAGCAGTAGTAATGTCTGGGGAGGAAGAGAGAAGAGGAAGCTGCAAAATGACCGGAGTTGAATCAGTTAATCCCTTCCTGATTATTCTCATTTGCTGTGCCCCATAATCTTTTCTCCTGGGGCCTTCTGCTTCTTTCTTATTTACTTTCCTTCTCTTTAAAGTATATAGGGATGGCCTCCTCTGTCTGTAGTGGTATTGTGGAAAATATGTTTCAAGAATAGGTAGGGCATGGGAGAAAGGACAGGAGCAGAATGTCCAGTTTCAGTTTTTCAAATATTAATTTCAAACAACCTAGCTGGAACTCACCTGCATGAAAGAATGTAAGCGCACCAAAGAATGTATTACTCACCACTGAATAGTCACTGTGAAGCTCCTGCCATCGCCTCCCCTGAAATCTGAGATTAGGACTAAAGGACTGAGGAGAAATAATGCTCAAGCGGGTGGAAGCTCCAGAATTTCTCGCAGTGGAACAGGGGGTCTTTCCCATCAGAAGGGCAAGGGGCTGAGGAGGTATTATGTGCAGGCAAGTCTTAAACACCACTACCTCTCACTGCACAAAAAAACAAGGTCTTTCTTTGAGACAATTTAAGTAAATCTGAGCCAAGAATAATCCCTCCTCTGAATGCTGACTGAAAAGTCTGCATATGCCCCCATGACAACCATTTTGTGGTGGCACTCTGCATAAGTACAGTGCTTTTTATACAGTGCTGAGCAATTTTGTGGTGCCACTCTGTACATGCACAGTGTTTTTTTATACAGTAACCACCCACATCTACCTACCTGGCATTAGAGGATAATTTCTAGGATTGGAAGGAATGGTTTATAAACTAGTGTGATTTTGGAATTGCCCACTGTAGTAACTGAAACACAGATTAGTTGTCTCCCCCCCCCAACTTTTTAACTTTCCACAGAGCTTAGAATTTTACTGCTACTTCCGTAAATATCTGCTGATGAACAAAACTCTGATGTGATCCACCTGTCCCACGTGATTCCATCACTTAGACATTAGAAGTGCCGTTCCGGTGTCAAGGAATGGTACCCAAGCAGAATGAAAAAACCAGACCTCAATATGATGCTGAACTGTTACTCATCCTTACACTAATTCAGCAAGGAATTCAACCACACACTTAAACTTTCAACCCACAATAAATTCCTATTGACTTCTTTGAATTAGGGTTTAAATTCTATCTTATCACAGAGTATTGGGGTCTAACCGAGAAAGGAGTGAATCACCTCCTTTGGAAGGAAGCTGCTTCTGCTGAAATCAATAGCAAATTACAATTTGCACTTTAATTAACAGTGCTATGCTAATTTATACTAACTGTTATGGGTGGAAAGAAAACTCGCTTGTTCCTAGAACATTTGCTATAAGGAGGAAAATATTCAACTACAAGAGAAGTTTCTCGTTAAGTTAGATTCCATTGATAGGACTGATATTTGTTGGGGTGTTTTTCTTGGTATTGCAATGATGGTGTGGTGGCTATGGGGGGAGAGAGGGGGGAACAGTCTGAGGCAACTGCCTACTGGACTGAAGAATGTCAGGTCCCTCACTTTGGCCTCTCTTATGGATTCTTTAAAGCCCAACCGCCCATAATCAGGTAAAAAGGGGCACACAAGCTTTTGATTAAAGTATTGGTGGCGTGTAAACCCCCTAAAGGTCTCTTGTCTGGAAACCTGCTAGACCAACACTGTAATTATGTCAGGTAAATAGAAATCACTTTTTTCCTATGTAAGTGGCTAGACAAACAAAACACAGGTAGAGATGGGCAACAAAGGTTTATTTAACTGAAAATAGAAGAAAAAGAAGAAGAGTTGGTTTTTATATGCGACTTTCTCTACCACTTAAGGGAGAATCAAACTGGCTTACAATCACCTTCCCTTCCCCTCCCCACAACAGACACCCTGGGAGGTAGGTGGGGCTGAGAGAGTGTGACTGGCCCAAGGTCACCCAGCTGGCTTCATGTGGAGGAGTGGGGAAACAAATCCAGTTCACCAGATTAGCCTCCGCCACTCATGTGGAGGAGTGGGGAATCAAACCCGGTTCTCCAGATCAGACTCCACCACCCCAAACCACCCCTCTTAACCACTACACCACACTGTAAATAAAGTATTTAACAGGGTAAGGATCTTGTGTGGAAATGTTTCAGTATATAAAGTGAACTGTTTCTCAACTTCATCCCCCCAATGGGTTATAATCTTTCTCTAAGGAGATTAACCGCTTTATAGCTAAGCCTCAAGTGAAGTAAATCAACCCTGAGGAGAGATCTGATTCCCCTTTCTTCACACAGGTTACCTCAGCAGGTTGCTAGTGGGCACTCACACATTTATTTGAAAATGAATAAATAAGTAAAAATGTGTTTCTTTGTCATTCTTTAAAACCAATTAAGTAAATAAATATAATACCGTATATACTCGCGTATAAGCCGAGTTTTTCAGCCCCAAAAATGGGCTGAAAAAGCCGGCCTCGGCTTATACGCGAGTCAATACGGGGGAGGGAGGGAGGAGGGAGGGGGGAAACTTACCGCCGTCGCCGCCGCCGCTGGGCCCGTGCCGCTTCCTGCCGCCGGGTGCGGCCTGGGGCAGCCTTCCTGCAGCTGCAGGATGGCAGCCCCGGCCCCCCCGGCCCCCGCTGCCATTTTTCCCGGGTGGGAGGGGCCATGGGCAGCCTCCTGCAGCCGCAGGATGGCTGCCCAAGGCCCCCCCGCCCCCCGCCATTTTTTTCGGGCGGGAGGGGCCTTGGGCAGCCTCCTGCAGCCACAGGATGGCTGCCCAAGACGCCCCCGCCGCCATTTTTTTCAGGCGGGAGGGGCCTTGGGCAGCCATCCTGCGGCTGCAGGAAGGCTGCCCCGGCCCTTCCCGCCCCCCCCCCCGCCATTTTTTTCGGGCGGGAGGGGCCTTGGGCAGCCATCCTGCGGCTGCAGGAAGGCTGCCCCGGCCCTTCCCGCCCCCCCCGCCATTTTTTTCGGGCGGGAGGGGCCTTGGGCAGCCTCCTGCGGCCGCAGGATGGCTGCCCAAGGCCCCCCCGCCCCCACCGCCATTTTTTTCGGGCGGGAGGGGCCTTGGGCAGCCATCCTGCGGCTGCAGGAAGGCTGCCCCGGCCCTTCCCGCCCCCCCGCCATTTTTCCTGGGCGGGAGGGGCCTTGGGCAGCCTCCTGCAGCCGCAGGATGGCTGCCCAAGGCCCCCCCGCCCCCCCCACCATTTTTTTCAGGCGGGAGGGGCCTTGGGCAGCCATCCTGCGGCTGCAGGAAGGCTGCCCCGGCCCTTCCCACCCCCCTGCCATTTATTTCGGGCGGGAGGGGCCTTGGGCAGCCTCCTGCAGCTGCAGGAAGGCTGCTCCAGGTCCCCCTGGGCCTTGCCGCCGCTTCCTCCCGCCGGGAGCGGCCTGGGCAGACTCCTGCAGCTGCAGGAAGGCTGCCCAGGCCCCCCCGGGAAGCGCCGCCGCAGGACCCTCGCCGCTGGAGAGCCCTGTCAGGTAAGCCTGCGGGGGGGAGGGGTTATAAGCCGACCCTCGGCTTATACGCGGGTGCCTAATTTTTCCCCATTTTGGGGGAGAAATTAGGCACCTCGGCTTATACGCGGGTCGGCTTATACATGGGTATATACGGTATTTGAAAGAACAGGATTGGCTGGAACACTGGGCAAGCATCTGTCTATGAAGGGGGCTCACCTGAGCCAGCCACTTATCAGCTGTATGGCTGGGGGCATAAGGAGAGCAGTCCCTTGGTGCTGAGCACTATTCAGCAGAGCCATAACTGTTGTCCAGCATGAACAGCTAGGGGGCTCATGAGCTCATGGGGCTCAGCACCTCTCAGCACAATTCTGTGCAGAAAATACTGTGCAATTTTTTTCTTACCATTCTCCTTTGATAAAAAAAAATGTGTGTGTGTGGTAGGGACATAATAGCTTTAGTATTCACACCTCCAGTTTTCACCATAATCTCAGTTCTTGGATCTATGAGTCGTAGGCCTTTTATGCAGGGACGTTTCCCCACGGTCACCCTAGCCGACTGCTTCGGGGCTTCCTTTTGATTATGCATGCCTTTTCTGCCCATCCGAGGTCACCTTGTTTGTTTTGCCCATGTTTTCCAGATGCTGTTTTAGCCAGGATCTGGAAAATGCAGGCAAAATGTGCAGGGAGAGCGAGGGGACCTCTGACAGGTGGAAAAGGCATGCATAATCAAAAGGAAGCCCTGAAGAAGTCGGCAGGGTGACTGTGGGGAAATGTCCCTGCATAAAAGGCCCTAGTGGAATCTGAGTAGCATCTTCCTTGGAGCTTAGATATGCTGAGGAAGAGGATAGCGCCTTCTCCAGTTCCTGGTCTCCTTTCCTGATTCCTTCCAAGCAGATATTACCTTTTGAAACAAGAATGACACATTCAAAAAGACCTTCAAAAATATGACCAGTTCAGTCCCAGATGATCCTGGACGGTATTTATCTAAGAACTGTTTGTTTGCATGGTAACCACCATTTTCATTGAATAATAACATTTCTATGAGAATGGAGGCAAAATCCCCCTTCAAATACTGGTTTAGCAAATTAGATTGAAAACATCATTTTATACTAGAAGCTTGATTGTATGATAAATAACAGCTTGATAGGACTGCATCATCATTAGTTGTTTAAAAAAGCACTATCATTATATGCAACAGTGCCTTCAGCTTGGTTTGATATTTCAAGCAGTCTCATTCTTTAGCTTCAAGTAAAAATGGAAATCCATGAACCTCAATGCAGTGTGACAGTTGGCAAAGTCTCTACAGTCCATTTGAGCAACTTCATTTCTGAAATCAAGTGACAGCATGTCAAATTCAGGGGATTTAAAGCGCACTGGACTAGGGAAGTGAAAACCAGCATAATCAGACCAAGTTCTGAAATTATATTTACAAGAGGCATTTTTGAGTGAATAGCGCTTCCAGCGATGAAGCGTAAAGTAGCAGAGTCAATCTCAACGGTTCTATATGATGAATGCTCACACACTTGATAACTTGTTCTCAAGTCTCTAGGATCGACATCCATATAAATTCAGAATTCTTCCACAGAGGTGCTTCTATACTGACACATATCTAGATTCCTACTCAAATTTGGAGTTCTCAATGGCCTGATTTTCAGTGCAGCCCTTAGCATAGTAATATTGTTCTAAGCCCATTGACTTTAAAGGACCTGGAATGGTCTAACTTTGCTTAAAATTATTTGTTTCATTGGTTTCCCCCCCACACACACCAAGTTTAGTGTGGAGAACTGTGCACATACATTTTGCCACAACATTCAGTTTCTTCTAATTCATGTTTGACTCTTCATTTCGTTCATTTTCTTCTTCTGCACATCAGTGTGTTTGTGCACTGATTCAAACACAGCAAAAAAGAGAGCAACATTGATGTAACTATAGCAAGATTCATTATATGGGTCATTGTACCTGTACATGTGCACACTAGTAGATCATCACAAGAAAGGGACCAAGATGGTGACCATTGCAGATGTTTCAAAACCTTGCTCCTTTTAATTTTTATTTTGAGCTGTATACTTGCCTCCCTGAATAGTGCAAGATATTGAGTGTGGTTGTGGAGTCTGATGGAAATGTTATCTAGCAGAAATATATGATTTTATGAGGCCATCTACTATTTACTTTTATCTTTGAAGTTCCAGTAAAGTTCCAGTTAAATTTTAAATGAACATTGGGAAAAGCTGCCTTTCTCTGGCTTGAAAAAAGAAGGACTGGATTTGTTTGCTTTAATAATTCTCACAGTGACTATAATTTTGGGGAATTATCGGTTCTTGTAGATTATCCGGGTTGGGGAATTAGTTAACTGGGACTCCACGGGCTTTGGATGGAAGACATTAGAAGAAAGAAGAGGAGAGTTATAGATTTGGTGCTGCGTTATTTTGTGTTACCACTGGGGAAAAGAACTTTTATACTTATGTTTTAGAGGTATGAACAGTAGAAGAAACACAAAAATAATCTAAAAGTAATCCTACATACAATCAGAAGGTTTGCTTTTTTGCAGAGCTTTCTCAATGCGTACATATATCAGTCATATTGAAAAGGCAAAAAAAATGCAATGTGAATGTTGCAATGAAAGCTTTCTCGAATTCTCCGTAGTTAAACTGGAATTCGTGTGGCACAAGGATCAGCAAAGGAATGCAACAAGGGAAATCTGTTACTCTCTGCTAAAGCACCTTGGCCCTAGAGTATTGCTTTTGGAGAATGGTTGGTATTCTAAATTGCCATCGCAGCATTCGCTTTTCTTCAACAAGGAATGGATAATATTTGGTCAAATTTGGAGAGAGATGAAGATCAAGAGTCCTTCCATGAGCCTCCCTGGCCAACTGTCTCATAGCTCCTTGCTTCTCAGACTACATCAGGGGCCAATCACTCTTTGGAAAGACAGGGAGAATGAGCAAGTGTTCACCAGTTTTCATGAATTTGTATTTGCTATTTATATTGGTCAGCTGCATCCAATCTTTCTTTTGGGGAAAAAGGCAAGCTAGAAAGATAACACATAAAGAGATTATCAGATGGACTCACTGCCTGATCTCAGGTCTTTTTTTTAGGGGGGGGGGTTATAGTTTTAAATTGTAAAAACCAGTAGTCTATAAAGGAGTAAAGAATTAACACTGCCAAAAGTAGCTGTAAGTGTTTCTTTTTTCAAGGAAACTAGTTTCCAGGCATTACAATGGGTGGGTCCGACACCATGTTTTGGATGTCTTTTAGACAATTGATCTCACAATTATACTTGTAGCCTAATCCCATGCATCCTTACTTAGAAATAAATTCCAATAAGTTCAATGTGACATTCCTAGGTAAGTATGTGCAGTTTTGTAGCCTTAGTGTGGTCAATCTTCTTTGGTGTTCTGAAAAAATGACCTTTCAAACTCATCACTCTGAACTTTGGCCACTTTGAGGAGAATATGAGTAAATTCTCAGGAGGAAAAAGATGTCTGGGCTATGTGTCAAATGGAGAAGATTATAGGGCATGCCTTCAACTCTTAGAGAAAGGAGAAGCCTGGCAAGAGAGAAGGTGAAGGCTGTAATCAAGACTGGCTGCTATGTGAGTAAACAAGTCCTTGGCAGAAGAAACATTCAATCCTTCTTACCATTGCCCCATTTGACACACTCCATTCAGAAGTAGGAGAATCAATGTCATATTCTAGTGATCTCCAGTGTGGAACCAATGACAGCATATTACTTGTTGATGTGTTTCCTATAGCCCATTTGCATCTATCTATCTATCTATCGATCTATCTATCTATCTATCTATCTATCTATCTATCTATCTATCAACCCACCCTCCCTGTAGGGTTGCCAACCTCCAGGTACTAGCTGGAGATCTCCTGCTATTACAACTGGTCTCCATCTCTCTGTTGCAACCCTATTTCACACTGCTGCATGAGTTGTGATACTGAGGGGGTTATCTTGTGTTCCTTCCTGCAGACTCATGTTTCACTGATGAGGGAGGTTAGACTGGTGAGCCAGAACTAAGCCTTCTGCTGCACTGAATTGTATGGCCTACCCTTTTGTTTTGTTTTCTAATCTAAATCAGCACATTTATTCATCCCTGTGCAGCACTGGTACCCATGAATGTGATGCGTAGGGATTTTATTGTAGTATTGTTTCAGACTCAAGAAGGAGAGTTCAGCTTTCCTCCAATGAAAGCTTTTTAAAATATTTATGACACCCATACTGCCGTTGAGACTGACTCTGCTGTGATAAAACTGAAGGTGACAGTGTATTCAGGTAATCTTTGCACCATGTGCGTTAGCAATATTTTATACATCTAACTGTAGATGTACTTACAATTCTCATTATATCTGAATGGGTTGTCGTAGGCAGTTTTCTCAACAGCCTAATGGCAAAAGACAACCAGGTGGCATTACATTAGGCAACAGAAGCGAGCCTGGTGATAAAACTCCCTGAAGATAATTTTATCTCTTTCTAGTAGCTAGGTTTCTTTTATAAAACTGTAAGCCTTCTACTCCCTGTCTTTCCCTTTTTAGAAAATATTTTAACATAAAGTTGTGCCATACTTGTCTGGATCTACTGCATTAAAAGAGGGAACTGGGAATGAACCAATTTGAAATTACAAGTATCATCCATTAATCTCTAAAATGCATCTTTTCACTTCCATTAATTTACAGTTACCAATGTGCAACATTAATTTTTACTGTTATATACTCAATTTCAATGTTCTCCAGTTTTCTGTTCAATCATAAACCAACTCAAGGACCATCTAACTATGGTAAATTTGACCTACATGTCTTTCCAGTGCTTTACAAGTGTTGATAGGCATTTGCAAGGATAAGCATTAGGGATTGTGTACTTTTTATTTATTTATACAGCATCTCCATGGTAGGGCTGTTGATTCGGTTCATTGCAAACTGAAAAACAGCCGAATTTCCCCCGATTCGGCGGTTTTCAGTTCGGAGGGAACCAAATTAAAAAAAAAGGCGGGAAAACAACGAGCCAAATTTGGCGAGTTCAGGGTGCACTGAATAAATTCGGCAAATTCGGGGGCTCAGAATCAGCGGCATAACTGTCAGTTAGTAAGAAGCATTCTCCCGCGGCCAATGGTGGCCAAGCTGGGTCTTCTCCTGGCCAATCAGAGCAGGGATTCTCACTTTTGAAATGACCAGGAGAAGAGTCTAAAAACTCCCATCCCTCCCCTCCCGTCCCGACTGTATTCATTGCCTTCCAATTTAGTGGCAGACGGTGCTGCTGACAGATCTGATTCCTGACTGGGCCAAGGTGCTGGTGCTTACCGGAATAGGATTGGATTTGCTTTTTGCATTGGTTTTAATAGAGAAGGGGGGTTGCCCTCTTCCAGACCCCATAACTCCGGACCCCCTGACCCAAACTGCACCAAACCTGGGGGTTCCTGCAAGGAGGGTCCCCTCAAGCTACCCTGAAGGTTTGGAACCTCTACCTCCAAAAATGTCCCCCAGAGCCATGGGGAAAAACCTCCCATTGGTTTTCTATGGGAGGCAAGACTTCCTCTACTCTTCACACCTAGCACGTGAAAGTAGGTCAGTCTAATTAACCTCCCTTCTTTCTTCCCAAGATTGGATTGCATTGAGGGTTTTTTTTTTGCATTGGCTATAATGGAGAAGGGGGTTGCCCCCTTCCGGGCCCCATAACTCCAGACCCCCTGACCCAAACCACACCAAACTTGGGGGTTCTTCCAAGGAGGGTCCCTCCAAGCTACCCTGAAAGCTTGGGACCTCTGCCTCCAAAAATGCCCCCCAGGAGCATGGGGGGGAAAGCAATGCCTCCATCTTTCCTACCCCATTTCCTTCTAGCCTACCTAACAACTAGTGCAAAGTTAAACACCACCAGACACCATCACAAACAAGGCAGCTACCTAGAAGCAGAACTACCAACAAGGACAACCACACTGATAACACCAAAGTTCCTCAATCTGTTAACTCAGTCACAAGGTCTCACCACAGCCAGAAAAGTAGCTTGGCGATGCTGCCCTTGATGCGCGGGTTGCACATGCTCACCAACATGTAGACTGGCTCCTGGGCAACAGGCACAAGACGGGTTGCCACACCATCTTGCAGCCTACGCACCAGGGCACACACTAGGGCTGTCGATTCGGTTCGTCCCGAACCAAAAAACCATTGAAATCAATAGGCCTAGAAGGGTACAACTCTGCTTAGGATTGCACTGCAAACGCCGTACCATAGTATTGCCTGGGGTTCTTTGAAGTATTTCCTCCCCAGCATTTGCAAATCATGACTAAATTCTTCTGCTAAAGATACAAAAACCTTTAAAAACAATCCATTGCAAAATTAGCCAAATTTTGTCAGTTGCTTAAGGAAACACCAATTCTGTATAGAAATGGTAACATTATACTGGCTGTGTTGTTAATAGAGTGGTATCTTCCTTCTTCCTTTTAATGCATGGTTTTGTTTAAAAAAATTTAAAAAGACCAAAGAGTAGAGATGCCAGCCTCCATGTGGGACCTGAGGATTCTGTGCAATTACAGCTCAGCTCCAGACTATGGAGATCAGTTCCCCTGGTGAAAATGGATGCTTTGGAGGGTGGACTGTATGACATTGTACCCCACTGAGGTCCCTGTCCTCCCCAGGCTCCATCCCCAAATCTCCAGGAGTTTCCCGTCCTGGATCTGGCAACCCTACCCTCCCAACTCTGACCAGTGGCTGGGGGGACCTGGCAACCCTACCAAAGAGACAGAAATAACAACAGAGGGATATGTAAGGGTACGACAAAACACTGAGTTCAGAATTCAGTGCCGGTGTGGTATAGTGGTTAGAGTGCCAGGCTAGGCTCTAGAACACCCTGGTTCGAATGAGTGTTGGCAGCTGTAAACCTGAAATATATTTTCAGAACTGTGCAGAGATAGGGACTGAAGTAGGGTTGTGCGGGGGAGGGGGAATTTGGGTAATTTCGGGTTCGGGTTTTTTCGACCCGATTTTTTCCGGTAAACTTGAAATGAGCCTAATACTCATACATTTTTTAAAACTCTTTTGTGGGGGCCTTAGCAAATTGAAATGAAAATGGTGAATGACTTTTGGTGCAGGTAGATGGAATGAGTACTGTTTAAAAAGTACTGCGACATAACTAAAATGTCCATGTTGAAAGTGTGGCTTTAATATCTGAAATCCTACCACTCACAAACAAAGAAATTTCATTTGGATTTATGTTGCTTTTATAATTAATTTTTTTATTCTGTGGAGTGTTTAATTGAAGCATTGTATGAGGAATTAAGGATGAGTTGTTCTTTTCTATCTAAATCTTTACATACTATTATGACTTATAAGCTTTTGTAGTGATGCAGAACAAATGTCAATGGTAAATTGCTGGAGTATGATAATTGATTTCTGTATTGATAATAGGAGATTTAATGCTCTGTGGGAAGCTTTGATTTAATTCTTCACAAGGAATTTACTAAAAAGAATTGTATGAAAAAGGAGCAGATTTCATACAAGAAAATTTGTTTTCTTGATCACAGTTCTATTTGTTTAGATTTATATTGCTGCCGAATCCTCAGTATGTGCTAGAAATATCTAATAAAGCAGCAATTTTCAAACATTTTACCTTAAGGAAAGCTTTCCTGTCTGCCAAAGAGTCACCATATGTCTGTCATGGAATCTCTAGGCATGGCAAAGGATTATGGGGGATGTACAAGAGCAACATTTTCAGTGCACATAAGATACTGATCAAGCCTGTTAGTTTTCCTGACTTGTTTGAACAGAGAGGGTAGCTTAAAAGTCACCCAGCACTCTGACATAGCTGCATATTGCAAAGGAAGGTTGGCTCTGGTAGGCTGACTTCTTCAGAAGCTCTTCTGCTATTTTTAACTTCACAAGGAACCCCTAGGAAGTGTCTGAAAAATCCAGCGTTTACCAGAACACGGTTTTATATCACTAGTATAAGGCCAGAAATGGGGGAAGGGTTATATCCAAACTTGTTGGTATGCCTTTGCCCTGAAAAGTCCTATCATCATTTTGATACAAAGGCTCATTTCTTCCAGGATATACACCTGACATGATTTTTTATGCATTGAATGGAATTTTTTCTCAAACTGGAGATTTACAAGCATGAAATGGGATTCCAAAAATTTCCAAAGATCATGATGCTTTATGGGGAATATCATTCTATAGCATTTGGGTACAATCCTTAAAAGAAAGGATTTTCTAACCCTCACACAACACTGGCTCAGTCAGGCCGATTCCCCTCCTTTGTTCCCTTCAGCAGTGAAGGAAGAGTCCTCCATACTGCTTAAAGAATCCACGGGAGAACATAGCTGACATTCTGTTTCACATGACCTCTAGAGCCAATTGTCCCTCAGATAGGATTGCCAACTTCCAGGTACTAGCTGGAGATCTCCTGCCATTACAACTGATCTCCAGACAATGGAGATAAATTCACCTGGAGAAAATGGCTGCTTTGGCAATTAGACTCTATGGCATTGGAGTCCCTCCCCTCCCCAAACCCCGCCCTCCTCAGGCTCCACCCCAAAACCTCCAGCCGGTAGTGAAGAGGGACCTGGCAACCCTACTCTCAGATTCTGTTAGCAGCAAAGGCAAGCTCTTTTGAGACAGTGGGAAATTGGGTTTGTTAAACATGAACTCTGTGCATCCCCTGACTCTGTTGTTCTCCTCCCCTCTCTTAGTTTCCTGGCTAAAGGGGAGCAACAGGGAAGCTGTTTGTACCCAGCATGGGAAGCAGCAGGCAAAGCATATGCATAAGAGCCCTTGTCCTAAACAAGTTTTTTCAGGTGAAAGTGTGGTTGCCAACTTACAGGTGGGGTCTCGAGTTCTCCCCCCATTCCCTCCCCATTTAGGCTCCCAGAGTGGCCACATGTGGGCAACACATACAGGTAGCAACAGGGTGCCACTTTACAAACATGACGCCAGTGGCAAAAATCTCAAAGTCATGGTTGGACTGTCTCAGTTAAGTTCATTAGGACTGCTGCTGAGATATCTTCAGCAGTTATCGATAGCAATCTGTTCCTTTAATAGCACACTAGCTACTTCCCCTGAGCAGATATTGACTAATTGCTAAAGGAAGAAGATGATAGCATCATTCCTACCTTGCAAACAGAGCAATGTACACCTCAGGATGAAATGAGGCAGTTAGACCATGCAGGTTACTGTCTTGCCACCAGTTTTAAAGCTGAACTAAAATAGAGTTGGGAAAGCAATTGTGGAACAAGTTCTACTTTGTCAATACTGGTCTTCAGGAGTTGTAAGGCTAACATTTCTCCTAAGATTTGAGTGGCACCCCCTCCCCCGCCCCACCCACACACACACACACACCTTGCTCTGAAGAAATAAAAATGGACTCAACAAGAGATCGCCTAGAGCACAGGTCCCCAACCTTTTTGAGCCTGCAGGCACCTTTGGATTTCTATCACAGCGTGATGGGCACAGCCGCAAAATGGCTGCTGCAACTTACCTTCAGTTACATAGTGAAGATCCCTGAGCTTTTCCAAGGAGGCTCATCTCCATAAAAGCTGGTATAAAAGATCCAGTACCCCAAACCTCTCATTAAACTTAGTCTCCAAATGCTAATTCCCCCATCTAAAAATGGAGACTGCCTAACAGGGGCAACACAGGCACTTGGATTGGACAGCTTGAAGTATCTAGTTTGGTTACCTCTCCCCATCCTATAGGGTTACAGCACTGCCTCAGCAAATGCTGGGAGATTTTTTAGGGTCATACCTGAGGAAGATGGAGTTTGGGGGAGGTTATGATGTCACTTCTTGGTGATGCTGTAGTAGTTACTCTAATTTCTATGGTAAAGACCATAAAGACATGAGGAAATTCCTAGAGCATCACTATGGAGGCTTTCCCCAGCCATTTTTTCCTCCTGCTCTTCAATTTCTCAAGGGTATGGATTGGGCAGAAGTTGATGGTTTATCTGCCATGCGTAGGCAAATGGCAAGCCAACCATCCTTAGCTAATTCAGAGTGTTTTCCGGTCAAATACACTTAGCCATTCTACAGTAAAGCTTAGTCAGATATCTTGGTTAGGGTCGTATAAGTCTACATTGAGCAACCATATTTAAATATACCCCTTTTCATAAATTATGAAACAGGCATGGTGTAGTGGTTAAGAACAGTGGTTTGGAGTGGTGGATTCTGATCTGGAGAACCAGGTTTGATCCCCGACTCCTCCACATGAGTGGCAGAGTCTAATCTGGTGAACTGGATTTGTTTCCCCAATCCTACACATGAAGCCAGCTGGGTGACCTTGGGCCAGGCACACTCTCTCAGCCCCACCTACCTTGCAGGGTGTCTGTTGTAGGGAGGGGAAGGGAAGGTGATTGTAAGCTGGTTTGATTCTTCCTTAAGAGGTAGATATAAACCCATATAAAAACCATCTCTTCTTTTTTTTCTTCTTCGGCTGTGAGCAATGGCCACCTTTACTTCTAAGTTTTCCACATGTACATGGGAGGAGTTCATATGGAAGAAAAAGAAGCTAGTTTGCATATGCCAGCTCACCTTTACTTCTGTGTGTGAGTGAAGAAATTTTTAATCAGCTGCTGCTATAAGCAATTCTGGCTGTGTTTTGAAATAACTTGACTTCTTTACAGGGCTTTCCCTTATCCACAGATAGCAGGCAGTCTATAATGCTATGGGCAGTACTGCATCAGGGAGGAAGCAGGCATGTTATTTCTCCCCCTCAAATGAGCAAAGAAGATTCATTATCATCTTTCTCAAAGACATAATGATATGTTCCTGTATTCATATCTCTTTGTAGTAAACCTGTTATTTGTCTGACTATAGTATGAGGATTATTGTAATTAAAAATAACAAACTCATTATCAGCACCTGCAGTGTATTTCACATGTATTTTGCTCCCCCACCCTGCCCCCCACTCACCAGAGGGAGATCAATGGCATTCTATGGTCTTTGTTAGAGAAAAATTAGAAAAACAGTTATATAATATCTAAGGGACAAAACTTCTTTTGTAAATTGTATTATATTTTATATGAAGTTAGCCGCCCTGAGCCTGATCCAACGGGAGAGGGTGGGATACAAATAAAATTATTTATTATTATTACTAATTGCTTTCCTGCAGAAGATGGCTCAAGATTTTTGCTAGCTGTCTACTTTCATCGAACTGCCAGGTATTTCCAGTGCTTTGAGCAGTCACATAATTTTGAAAGGAGTCACAGAAACCATACGGGCAGCCCAGTCCTGAATGTGGGGGGGAGATCCATGGCAGCTGGGAGAGGCACAGCCGTGCCGCCTCCTCAAAGGCTTCCTGGCCACCATGGAGGCAAAAAGAGCATTAAAAGAAAAGGGGGGAATGCCCCATTGAACAAAGTGAGGCTGCACAACCAAAAAAAGGTGGCGCAGCCCTGCCACCACTCAAAGGGGCATTCCTGGGGCAAAGGGGCTGTGGAAGCGGCCTAAAGGCCGCTCCACCCCTGGGAACATCCCGGGAATCCCTTCCACGCCAGCGCGGGCTTTCTATTCCAGGAAGCCACTTCTGGGAAAGCCCTGCTGACGTGGCAGCAGGGGCCGGTGGTGCCTGGATACGGGCGTGTTTGCCCCCGCACTGGCATAGGTGCCACCTTATTCCATGATAAGGTGGCACCTATGCCCGTGTGGAATCACTCCAACTCCAAAGCTGTTTGCCCCCCCCCTTCAGAGATGGGCTCATAGAGCAGTAATGATTAATTCAGTTGCTGTTGGCTTTTTGCAATGTGTTACTTTTTCATAACGTTATTGTTCACTTGGAATTATGATTGTTTGCATGCTTAAGAGCCTCCCTGGTATATTTTACTGAGCTAATAAAAAAAGGTTTGTTTGGCTACTTACCTGTCCAGAGCAAGCAGATGTTCCTGTGAAAGAATTATGATATTTTCTTGAAAGTCTAAACAGGATGACAGTAACGATACACAAAAAAACGCACTGAAGAAGTAAGAAATTTGTTGCATTTGAAGCCAATGGTCTTAATATGGGCACAATGCCATTTGCCTCAGAGCAATTAAAGGGTAATCATGAGAATGACATCTTCAGCCCACCCTCCGTTTAACTTTACATTTTGTTTTTAATCTTTAAGTGAGGGGAAAAACCCATGAAAAAAGAAATGTAGCATTTTCTACCTATTTAATACCTGGTTAAGTCACTGCTTAACTAGCTGTCAGTAGCCAAATTCTATTAAATCCGGGGGGGGGGGGTGTCTCTATAACATTCTAATTAAGCATTAGCTATTATTCACCACCATTAGGTTAAATTGGTTCCCTGGGAGATGACACAATAAAGCAACCATTTGAATAAGCACAATTCAGTTATATGGTTGCACTTAACGTCCTCTAGGAAGCCAGGCACTTTTAAGGCCACCTGAAACACTGTTTTAAGGGGATTTATTCATCCTGCCATGCAGGCTCAGCAAAGGCACTGAGAGCGGTGTTATAAAATTGTTAACCTCCTCACATTTTGCTCAGCCTGCTGTATTTTGTGTTCGCGTCAGAAGAAGCTCCTGGAACTTCATATAAATGCTATGGGACATATTTTCAGAAATTTACTCAAACAGAAAATATTATCTGACGATCAAACGAGTACTTTGCTCCAAAGGATTTGGCACTCCTTTAGTCAACACTGTATAGTCCAAGGGCCATATGATGCGGAGACTCTGGCAAAGCTAAGGAGTTCTGGTCTTGGTGAGTGCTTGAATGTACCCGCCTTGAGTTTCATGATGGGAAAACTACAAATATAAATGTAATAAATAAAATAGGCATGAAAAAGTCAGTGAACATGTTCAGCAATTTGTATAAAGTGAGAGGATGTGCATGTGTGTGTGTGTGTGTGTGTGTGTGTAAAGCACTGTCAAGTCACAGCTGACGTATGGTGACCCCTTATGGGGTTTTCAAGGCAAGAGACTAACAGAGGTGGTTTGCCATTTCTTTCCTCTGCATAGCAACCCATGTATTTCTTGGTGGTCTCCCATCCAAATACTAACCATGGCAGACCCTGCTTAGCTTCCGAGATCTGACGAAATGAGCTATACCATGCTGCCTTCCCTCCCAAGGATGCACACACTGCACTGAAAATGACATTCACATCCTTGTTGCCCCAGTTTGCCTCCACATATTTAACATGCCTAACCTAAATGGGCCCTGACCTGGATGGCCCAGGCTAGTCAGATCTCAGAAGCTAAGCAGGGTCAGCCCTGGTTAGTATTTGGATGGGAGACCACCAAGGAATACCAGGTTGCTGTGCAGAGGAAGGCACTGGCAAACCACCTCTGTAAGTCTCTTGCCATGAAAACCCCAAAAGGGGTCACCAAAAGTCATCTGCGACTTGACGGCACTTTACACACACACACAACCTAAATGGACCTGTATTTATATCTGTGCTCCACCAGGAGCAGATTGTGTTGTGGTTCACTGGGAAGACTTCCCACGCTGGTGTTGGCCACCCTAACTGAATGAGTATAGTTGGTAAAAGCAATTTAAAGTGGTTGGCAAACATTTCTTTGAGTTTATTTCTGCCTGTATAAAATGCTGCAACATCTCTGCCTTTGAAGGGGTTCCCTTTTCTCAAGGAGATTTGTACAGCTGTAGAACATTCCCTGTGTACATAGTCAGACACTTAAGTCAAATTGTGTGAAACCAATGAATGTCACCTTGGAGGGGGGGGGGAATAAAAGCTGAGCAAACTTTTCCAGCAGTGAAAGTCTTATAATTGTTTACATTATGTTCAGTATCAGGCACATGGTATTAATCTGAAAGCTTCAGTTTCAGTAGCTGGAATGTAATTGTCCTTGACTGTCTTTAGATTTCTTATCAATAGTGTAATTTGAAATCTGTCTTAGAGAGTTCTAGCAAGCACCTGCATCCTTTGCCCCACATCTGGTGAAGTTTTCCTTGTCTCTTCCCTTCTCAAATATACCAGTGTGCAAAAATTCTGTCTCCATAATCTCATACTCTGATAACATTTAGACAAACTACTTTGCAGCCCAGTGTTTCCTGGTGTTCCACTACAGAATTATATCTCATGCCTTTGTGTAATAGTGATAAAACTGATAGTATGCAATGAATGTTGTTAATTCCTATCAAGATCAAGCAACACAGCTGATATAGTGACTGCTGTGGCATGTGGAATTGCATTTTTTCCCAGTAACGGAGGTTCTCGTGTACCACTGGTGACAAGGAAACAGAAGCCTATATAAAAGCCATTTATCAAGATTACTGTGGAACCTCTGGTCTATTTCTTGCAAGGAAGAATGCTCATGACAAGTACCTCTGGTTTTTCCTCTCATTGCATTAAAGATGTATCCAAAAATAGCTCTTGTATAATGTCGGTTATTTTAACCAACATGAACTTTAATTGCAGTTATGAACTGAATACAGTAACTTCCTTCCACTAAGGGAAGTGTCTTCCTCTGAGGGAAGGATATTTACTTCAACAGAAGGAGTCTTTCTTCTCTGAAAGAAGGTGCTTCCATTACGGAAGGCAGTAATAACAGGCATCCAACCTATAATTAATAGCATGTAAAAATTAACTAGAATTAAGACTTGGCTAGCTCTGGTCAAGCAATAAATAAATGGGCCGTTCATAAAGAATAAGATTAAATACGGTTGTTGGCAATTATGGTTCACTTTTGAACTATATTTTGAAATTCTGTTGTAGGTATGGGTAGGGCTGTCAAAAAAAAAAATTCGGTACAGTTCGGATTCGGCCGAATTTGGCCCTTGTGGGTTCGGTACGTGCCGAAGTCCGAACTCCCCCACTTCGGATCCGTTCAATTCGGCGGGAATTCAAAGTTCGGGAAAAAAATTCGGCCGAATAAAGCCATTAAAAACACAACCGTGCCTTTCCTCGGCTCTGGGGGGGGGCATTTTTGGGCTTAGAGGTCCCAAACTTTCAGCAGAGCTTCAAAGGACGTATATTGAAAGACTCCCCAAGTTTTGTAAAGATTGGGTCAGGGGGGGCTGAGATATGGGCCCTGAAAGGGGTCCCCCCCACCCTTAATGTGGATCTCTCCGCAGAGCTTGCCGCCCACGCACAAAGCTCCCGGCCCGACAAACAGCTGATGAGAGCAAGGGCGGGGCAGGTGCTAAGAACTTTGAAAAGCAACACAACTGCAGAGCAACCCCTTTGCAAATATGTAAAGGGCGGGGCAGGTGTGAAGAATTTTGCAAAACAATACAACTGCAAAGCAACACAAGCACGCAATGCAAAACCTTTGCAACAGTGCATAGCAACACCTGACACCTGGGAGTTTGCATACCATGGAAAGGGACAGAGGCAGCTAGCTATGCATAATAAGCAGGAGGGGGTGGAATGTCTCCTTTTGCATTGGACTTGGGACCAGGCAGATGCATTCTTTAAGTCACCATTTGAAAACCAGTTTTGAGCAAGCATCAATAACCTAACTGATCTTATGAATGAGGAAAAACCTGAAGAATAAAAATGAAGCCCCCCCTCAAACCAGGGAGAGAGAGACTGGAGGGGGAACACACACCCCAGGCAGAACCGGCAAAAGCCCCCTTTGGCTTCCCCCACCCACCCACAGAAACTGCTCCCTCCCCACACACACACACAGACTCTGCTTTCCCCCCCCACACACACACAGAAAAGAAAAAATATAGATTAAAGCCCCCAAAGGGGTCTTACTGTGGCTGTCTTCTGTTCCAGCAGGAGGGGCTGGGAGGCTGGGTAATCCAATATGATTCCATTTGTATCCAATATAAGATCCATATGTATGCATCTCTCGAGGGTGATCCATTCATCCCAATAGGGGAAAGGGGAAAGCCCATATCTCGGGGGGCCCTGACCCAATGTTTACAAAACTTGGGTGGTCTCTTAAAAAGCCTTGACTGAAGCTCCGCCGAAAGTCTGGGATCGGCACACCCAAAAATGCGCCCCCTGCAGCCATGGAAAGAGAAAAGGGGGGGGAAGCCAATATTTCAGCCCCCACTGAACCCATCTTTACAAAACTTGGGTGGTCTCTTAAGAGGGATTCTCTGAAGCTATGACAAAAGTTTGGGGGCTGAACCCCCAAAAAAGCGCCCCCTGCAGCCACGAAAATGGAAAAGGGGGGAGAGGAAAAAGGGATGGAGCCCATATCTCGGGGGGCCCTGACCCAATGTTTACAAAACTTGGGGGGTATCTTAAGAAGCCTAGTCTGATGCTCCGCTGAAAGTTTGGGGTCGGCACACCCAAAAATGCGCCCTCTGCAGCCATGGAAAGAAAAAAGGGGGGAGCCCATATCTCGGGACCCCCTGACCCAATGTTTACAAAACTTGGGTGGTCTCTTAAAAAAACCTGTCTGAATATCCCCTGAATGTTTGGGGTCGGTACCCCAAAAAATGCGCCCCCTGCAGCCACGGAAAGGAGCGAATGTGCACAAGCACCCCCTCACACACACATGAGGATTTCCCTCTCTCTCTCTCTTTCCCCGGCCGGCCGCACATCAGCTGATTCCTCCAGTACTCAATCCTGACTGATTGGCCAGAAGAAGACCCAGCTTGGCCACCGATTGGCCGGGGGTGGAGAATGCTGCTTACTGACGGTTATGCTGCTTACTGACGGCCGAATTGGCTGAATTTATTCGCCGAACTCCCGAACTCGCTGAATTCGGCCCCCCCCGGTTGCCCGCCAGTTTTGAGTTCGGATCTGTCCGAACTAAAAACCGCCGAATCAAGGGAAATTCGGCTGATTTTCAGTTCGGGCCGAACCGAATTGACAGCCCTAGGTATGGGGATAAAGATGCCAAATAAGCGAAGTCTAAGAGTACATTATTTTGTGATACTGCATATTTTGTAGGCTATGGCCAATGCTTAATATGTATTCCAATATTCCAAGTTATAACAGTTTCTTTTTGCTACTATGCTTTTATGAACACAAAAAAATGACTAGGTTCAGGCCCCCTTACTGTTCTTTTTTGACAAAATATACTATTAAATTTAGCAGTACTCCAACGCAATCCTAAACAAAATTACACTTTTCTAAGTGCATTGAAATCAAAGGATTGCATTGCTAGACAGGTAATGAATAGGTGTACTGAATACAGTTTGAAAAATCACTCATGACAGATCCATTTGTTACATTTAGCTGTCATTGAAGATAGAAGCATCACTTGGGCTTCTGAACACTAATCTCTTGTTTGGTCAAGTCATGAAACGTACAGTATCTTAGAACACACAGAACTGGCAAATGAGAGTTACACGTCAGTAATTTAAGTGTGGTGTGATGCAGTGAGTAATTACACATCTGTGATATTCACTAATACTTGAAACCTCCAAATTAGACCTTAGACTCAAATTTTATAATGGAACCCAATATTATACATAGTTCTTCAGACTGGTCAAAGCCCTTCACATGCATTATATCACCAATCCTTCCAACAGTCATGCAAGGTAAGTATTATGCTTAGTTGACATATCCAAGGTGAGTGTCGTTGCACCAGACATACAAAGGACTATTTAGTTGAATATCTGTATAAAGCTTACATGTGTACAACTGTAGATATACATGGCCATCCCCCCCACTCATTGATCAAGGTTCCTGGTCTGGCAGATAAGGTCTTAGGCATGTACAGGTGACATGAACATACATTCAGATTAACATGGGGAATTAGTTTGCGTGTTTGTGCAGGACACAACAAACCAGGATCTTTTACCTAAACAGGTGGCTGTGAGTAGCAAGTTTTCAGTAGGAAAAGGATGAAAGATACCTGATTTAAAGGAATATAGAGTTTACTGAGAGATTTGGTAAAATAGTGGGGATGGCTGGTGGTACTAAATCAAAGCACAGACACATTCCTTATCCTAATTAATAGAGCAACAACAACCCAAACATTCAGCAGAGCTACTCCAATTTGGAGCAGGAGTTAATCTTTGAGTTAAAGGTGTACATGTGTGGAAAATGGGCAATAGTCGTTTGGAAAATAAGGGGGGAGGAATAAAAGAGGGAAAGCAAAGATCACCTGTCCTACTCTGCAAACAAATCATCTGAAAGAAGGAAGGATCCAGTGCATGTTGGGAGTCTCTGTTGCAGTTGGTATCCAGGATCAGACTCTCACTTACTAGCTCTAAAGCCAGGCTAATTATACTGTTTTTAGCCCATAGCATAAAATGGGTTCTTTTCAGGAAACAAAAGATTATGACGGAGGATAAAGGAATACTTGGGAGTTGGGCGACTAATCAAGAGAAAACTATAGAAATGACTGTGTGTGTGTGTGTAAAGTGGCTTCAAGTCGCAGCTGACTTATGGTGGCCCCTTTTGGGGTTTTCATGGCAAGAGACTAACTGAGATGGTTTGCCAATTCCTTCCTCTGCACAGCAACCCTGGTATTCCTTGGTGGTCTTCCATCCAAATACTAACCAGGGCTGACCCTGCTTAGCTTCTGAGATCTGACGAGATCAGGCTAGCCTGGGCCATCCAGGTCAGGGCATAGAACTGACATGGGGAGTGCCAAAAAAAAATTCAGTTAAATTTTTGGTTTGGGTTTATTGGCACTTTTTTTTTCTTGGGAAAACCAAAATAAGCCCAGTACCCATACTGGTAAGTGGATATTCTGGCTTTATTTCTGGTTCCCCCATCCCACCCCAATTGGGCTCATGATACTCTATGGAATTTATTTTCAAGACTGGGGGGATTTTTTTTTTAAGTAGAGTCATAAAATTTGCAGCATAACTGCTAGGGACTTACCTTAGACACCAAAGTGTGATGAAGTTTGGGACGGAAGGTCCAATTTTACGGGCCCACAAAAGGGTTGCCCCCATCCTCCAGGTGTTAGTGAGAACCAAGTTGACAATATGTTTTCAGGTTCAGAAGGTCAGAATTGTCAAGGACTGGCAGAAAGCTGACTGGCAGGCTGGTGCCTCTGAGTCTGGGGGCTCCGTTCATATCTGGGTCACTTTGCATGGTGTCCATGCAAATTAGCTTCCAAACTGAAGAAAACGGCTTAAATGCAAGAAAAATAAGGCACAGAAAACATTTCTTTTGGTGGCAAATAACACCCTGTGAACAGTCCTTTAATATAGTCATCAAACATCTTATTTCAAGAGATGTCCACGGTAAGGGTAAATGAAGCCACTACTCTGAGCGACCTTCAATTTTGAGAACAGGTTTTCGTAAGAGGGGGGTGGTGGTGATACCAGAGCTAGCCAAAGTCTCAACCAAGGTGGCTCTTCTGAAGAAGATTACTTATCCGTGCAGGTGAGGGAGTCTTCTTCAGAAGCCAAATCAGCAACTGTTGAAGCTGGCGCTTTTACTTGGAGGGTATATCCCTCCGGAAGGGACTGGATGAGCCCCATCTTTTAATGTTATCGAGATTAGTTTTATGTTAGGTGATGGACCTGGTTGGTTGGTCAGACCAAGTTGGCTCCGATAATACAACCCTACCTCAAAAGGGCCCCAATTATGGGGTCCTGGGAAGGGAAAATATCCCCTCCCAAACAAAACTAGTCAAAGATAGAGAAATGGAGGAAGGCACAGAGTCATGCATCTGAGCAAAGGTGAATAGCCGAAACCCCAAAAAGCGGAATATCTATTTGGCTATTCAGGAATCACCTATCCGGCTTTGTTCAGCTTCCCGGTTTTTAGTATTCGGCCGAAATTAAACCGGGGAAAAAGCTGAAACTGCTATTTTCAGTTTTATTTTTGGTTCAGGTTTACCAATATGCACAGCCCTAGAACTGACTAAATGGCACTGGGGAAGTGTGGAAGAGCAACAGGGAGGGAAGTTTCTGATTGGATTATAATTCAGGATTACAAAAGTGGAGACATGCAGCTAAATCATATATTCAGCAGGAATTTGGGGGACGATGGGAAGATTTGAATAGAGGTTCCAGACTGTCACAGGGCACTTAACATTTGAATCGTGTTAATGGTCAGTGATTGCCTATCATGTAAAAGACAATACAGGAAGAGGCATCTTTGTTTTCTAGCCTAACATGGTTTAATTGCTGTTGCTGTGTTGACACTCCCTTATTTCTCCCAAAAGTGCTTCCTTGGAAGCATTTGCTGTGGTCATTGTCCCAGGATCCTCTGCTGTAAGGTTCTCTCTGAGACACAAAACATGTGCCAAGAGGTTAGATATTGTATCGGGTGCAATGGCCTGGTAAGAAGAGATGGCCCTGAGAACCCACATGCAATGTAGTCCGAGGTTATTTTGCAGAAGCACCCCATTAGAGAACACACTGACATTTTCTCAAGATTATTAGAAATATATGAATTGTGAACTCTTAAATGTCAACTGAGACATTAAGAAATAGCAGTTACATATACTTACTGGAAATAAGATGAAATCTCTCCCTTACTACTTTTACTGATTTATTGGTAGGTAGCCACCCGGTATATTTCTTATCTAAAGCGAAATGTAGTCTTGTATTCTTCAGTGTTTCTCAACCAAATATATGCAGATTAAAGGCCTGCAGTGAAAGGTTTGGCTGGTTATTTCTAAGCTTTCCTCACAACTGCCAGTGAGTGTCTTGTGGGTGGAGCCTATAGGTCCATCATTCTACCAGTTTACTTTAAATTTGTAATGTGGAAGCTTCCATTAGAGTATAAGAGTAGGCGTGCTTGAATGTCCACCAGTTCGGCTCATGTCCTATTTGCTAGTCATGGACAGGGAGCAGATTTGTTGATGATCAGTTCAACTGCTTGTCAACCTGTCTGTGACGGTTTGGCAGGTTGCTTTTCTGTATTCCTGTACACTGTATTCCTGCAGTATAGCACAGTTGGGTTTTTGTTTTGTTTTTTGCACTTGCATTCTCTCTTAGCCTTATTGAATCTGACTACCCCCCAGTCCTTGCTGCATAAATGCTCTGCTCCCCAAGCAATAGACAAATAGACAATTGGATGAGTCAGAAATCCAAAGAAGGGCAACAAAGATGGTGAGGGGTCTGGAGACCAAGTCCTGTGAAAAAGTTTGAAGGAGCTGGGTATGTTTAGCCTGAAGAGGAGAAGACTGAGAGGGGATATGATAACCATGTTCAAGTACTTGAAGGGCTGTTGTATAGAGGAGGGTGCCGAGTTGTTTTCTGTTGCTCAAGACGGTCGGACCAGAACCAACGGGTTGAAATTAAATCAGAAGAGTTTCCATCTAGACATTAGGAAGAATTTTCTAACAATTAGAGCGGTTCCTCAGTGGAACAGGCTTCCTCGGGAGGTGGTAAGCTCTCTGTCCCTGGAGGTGTTTAAGAAGAGGTTAGATGGCCATCTGTCAGCAATGCTGATTCTGTGACCTTAGGCAGATGATGAGAGGCAGGGCATCTGGCCATCTTCTGCTCACTAGGGGTGTGGAGGGGGGAGGTAGTTGTGAATTTCCTGCATTGTGCAGGGGATTGGACTTGATGGCCCTGGTGGTCCCTTCCAACTCTATGATTCTATGATTCTAAGTGTTTGGTTCTAGAATACATTTGGTTAAAAATGAAACCAATGGTGCCTGTTTTCCTATCCACCCAAGATTCCTATTGGTGGAGTTGTCAAAATCACTAATACACTTACCATGTGTAAGTGATCACCCTTTAGCTATTATAACTGATTCTGGCAGGATGTTTAAAGGAGGGGGGATAATAGGGTTCCCAGACCTCCACTAAGGGAGGGGATCCCCTGCTTTGGGTGCCCTCTTCCTGTTGCTGTTCTGCTGGCTGGTGGGGAGACTTACCAGCAGCAAACTGAGGCCTAGGCCTCTGCTGCTGGCAACGTGGCAATGTCACACAGGAAGTGATGTCATCAAGTTGCCAGCAACACATGGACATCCTAGTATTTAAACAAAAATTCTATGGTAAAAATTGCTTCTACCATAGAGTTTTTGCCCAAATACCAGAGGGTCCCCATGTTGCCGGAAGCATGATGTCACTTCCAGTGTGAGCCAGAAGTGACATCATCACGTTGCCGGCAATGAAGTCCAAGGCTCAGTTTGCTGCCAGTAAGTTCCCTTCCACCCTCTGCCAGGGTTACTTCAGGATATTGTTATTTTTTTAAGTGTTCCTTATAAATACATAAGCAATGCAGCCCTGAAAAGAGTTGCATTTTTCTAAGTTCATTAGAGTTGATGGTCTCAGAAGGGGGTAACTCTGTTGCGGACTGCTTCGAAAAATATCCAAACTTAATAAAACTGCATTTATGTAATTTATATATTTCTGACACTAACAGTGAACAGACACTAACACACGCAAAAACATATAAGGACTTGGCAAATATGTTGTGAGGAAATAATTGATTTTCCACTTATTTCTTTGGAGCCTTACCTGGAAATATGATAGACCCACCTAAACAAAGAAGGCTAACTATGGCCATGGTCCTTTTATTTTCTGCTATGCCTTCTCTTCTAACTACCCCCTTTGACCTCTTTCTCTTCTGCTCATCCCTGGGGACAACTCCATTTCCCAATGCTTCTTTCCTGCTCCCCTACTGGCTTTGGACATTTGTGCTTTCTCACCAAGTTTCTTTTCTCTCGGTCCCTTGTTCTCTAAACCCTTCTGGAGGATTCAAGTAGGTCACCAATGTCACCTGGAGACCTCTTTGTGTGTCCCACACCCTTGCAACAATCCTGAAGCTCAGCTAGAGGCTTCAGCGTCGCCTCCACCAGAAAATGTCTTCCTGCATTTTAATATGGATTCTACCCAGTAGATCTATAGCTAACATTTTACAAATATTAACTCATAGAGCAAGGACAAGGATTTTTTAAAAATGTTAAATAGTCTATATTTCAGCCCCCAAATGACACCATTATTCAGTTTAGGCATTGCTCCCAAAGTAATTCTTGACTCCAATAAATATTATGAAGATTGTGAGAAAATAATTATTTTAATTTTCACAGTTTACCAGCTCAGCATTTTAGTAGGTGCTGACCAATTTGCTACTCTGTCTGGGAGAAGATAAACCTTACAAAACCACATTTTAGCTACTCCCCTCCAAATACAGGTTTTTTAATTACCATCCCTTTATTTACTGTACTTATTTCCAAAATGTACAGATCAATACCATACAATGCACAATTAAAAAGCAACATAAAACAATCCTTACAATGTATAATACAATACCAAATCTAAACCGAGCACCAACAGAATGAGTTGTGATCTGCCAATCACTTGTTAAAACCCTACCTCAGTAAGTTTCTAGGTAATCTTAGGTAAGCCACATTCTCCCTATCTTCTTCGCCTTCCTTTTAGGGTTGCCAGGTCCCTCTTCTCCACTGGCGGGAGGTTTTTGGGGCAGGGCCTGAGTAATGGCGCTAAAATGTCACATGTATTTTGCCCCACAGGGTCACTTTCTTTAGGGCTGCTGGCAAAGTTAGATAACACTGGAGCACATCTTGTGAAGATGTAAGCCTGGAGCTTTGGGATTCATAATTGAGGAGAGTTCCACTGAAGTCTCATGATTCTTCAGTCCTATTTTGCATGCCAAGACAATCCGTCACAGAACTGCCAGCTATGTACAGTATAAAGAGCACTACAGATGGTTTGATTGGAAGTCTGTCTCCAAATACAGAAGATGGAAATACACTCGTAAAAACGAAGAGAAATCTGTGTCTTGAAAAGTTATGTGAGAATGAAAAAAAGTGAGATGGTTTGCTCTTTTGCAGAATTTTTAATAATTTTCTTTATGTGAAAGATAGAGTTGAAAAGCAATAATTCTGCCAAGAAATTGGCAGAATTGTTGCTCTGAGCAGTGGCGTACATGATCACCCATAAATAATAATGTGAGTAAATGAAGATGCTCTACAAGTGTGAAACAGATTGCTTATTGGGGTGAAATTGGTGTTTATTTTATTCATTATATAGTGGCTGTCAACTCTAGCATTTGCAAGTTTGTGTGAATGTTACCATCCTGTCGAAGGCTTTCACGGTCAGAGTTCATTGGTTCTTGTAGGTTATCCGGGCTGTGTAACCGTGGTCTTGGAATTTTCTTTCCTTACGTTTCGCCAGCAGCTGTGGCAGGCATCTTCAGAGTAGTAACACTGAAGGACAGTGTCTCTCAGTGTCAAGTGTCACACTGTCCTTCAGTGTTACTACTCTGAAGATGCCTGCCACAGCTGCTGGCGAAACGTCAGGAAAGAAAATTCCAAGACCACGGTTACACAGCCCGGATAACCTACAAGAACCAATTACCATCCTGTGTTTCACCATCTCAGAAAAAAAAGGAGAATTGGGACCAAATGCCCAACATCACTTGCTCTTCTGCAGCTCAGCCAATATGGTGGGCTTGAACTGGCCTTGAGCCCTGGGGACAAACAAGGGGACAAACAAGGAAACACCATTGAGCTGAATAAAGAAGGGAAGCTTCCATATCCATATCTGACTAGCTTTCCCATTTATCTCTCTGCAGGAACTTCTTCTTCTTTTACATTTGACATTATATATTCAGATAACATGACGAGTAGGTTAATTCTAAAATCAACCAAAAGGGAAAAGGGACTTTTTCAGCCATTCAACAGTGAAGATTTTTCCAGGAAGTGCAGTGGAGCTTGGCACAAAGCAGGGAGACAAATATCCAGTAAATCTACTGCAGTATACTGGTGCAGAAGGCAAAAACCAACAGGAGCAGAGCATTTTCATGTCTAGCACAATTCCTGATACGTTTTGAATGTGACAGTTTTTCCTGTGGGGAAAACATTAAAGCCATGGCCAAGGTCTGATGAAGCATCTTCTCTGTGAACAGCACTCCTAAACAGAGATCAGTTATTCAGCTTGCTCTGTTACAGAACATCTTGATCCACTTTGGTGGAATCTGGATGAGGTTGCTTCCATAATTTAAGTTTTTGCCCTCAGGAAAAACTGTCACATTTAAAACGTGTCAGGAATTTTCTGTGACAATAAAATAATACCTTTACCTATTAGCATCTGCCTTCTACATCTGTTTGCAGTGTGGTATGACCCATCAAGCTGCAGCCAACTAATTATGACCCCATAGGGTTTTCAAGGCAAGTGATTAAGCAGAGACGGTTCACTATTGTCTTCCTCTGCAATGACTTCCTTGGTTGTCTCCCATCCAAGCACCAACCCTGCTTAGCTTCCAAGATCTGACAGGATTAGGCTGTACTTAGGGTTGCCAAGTGCCCGGCGGGGGCGGGCAAACCCCCACCAATCCACCTGGCTGCCCGCTGACCAGCTGAACGTCGGCGGGAAACACGTGCACGTGCGCCTACTCACGGCGCCACGTAACTTCCAGTTTACACAAGGAAGTGTCGTATCTCAAGGGGCCATTTACCACTCAAAGGCCACTTGCGATGCGGCACTTTGGGGTGCAAACCGGAAGTGATGCAATTGCGTCTGCGCGTGCATGATCATCCCTCACCACCACCCAAAAAACCTCCCGCCAGAGCAGAGGAGGGACCTGGTAAGCCTAGCTTTACTATACCATTCCACATCCCAAATCTAGCTTAGCATAAGTTACTTTGGCTCTTATAGTTTATAAATATAAACTATTTTATATTTGTAAACTATAAGAGCCAAATTATAAGAGTAAAGTGAGAAAAGTTTCAACCTGTTTCTACAGCAAAAGATGATACAGCAATTAAGTTCCAAAATTCAACTTCATTTTACAGCTCTGCCACATTTTTACTGTCATTTGATTTACTAATTACCAACTGTCACAGAATTCTTCTGGAAAATGTCCAGTTTCAATCTTTAAAAATATTCTCAGAGAACAGGCAGCACTGTGTTTTGTAACAACAGCATGGAAATAGGAACTGAGAGATATATCAGAGTCACCCAAGTTGTGGGGTGGGAATCTAATGGAGGCATCAGCATTCCTAGTAGACACTAGAGCGTTAAGGCTTGTTCATATCAGTCATCACAGCTGACTTACAGCATGATTGCACCTGTCAGGGACTCGTCTCATCCTGAGATCTCCCCAGCGCCTCATGGTAGAGAGGGAAAGCAGTGCTGATTGCACAAAAAGCAAAAAAGCTCCACCTTCCAAACCAGCTGAATCTGAACAAAAAAGAATTATTGGCATCCTCATGAGAGGCTGTGTGCTTGTGTGTGTTTTATAGAAGTAGGCTGCAACAAGCACGTTCTGACTTTTGAATATCTATATTGTAGAATTTGTCACAAATAGAAGCCATTGACTAAATATGCTGGTCTACCTAATTCCGCATACAAAGCCACAGCATGGTTCACATTTCTTCGCTTTAAAAATTTACCGTTATCTAATTGACCCTTAACTGCTGCACAGCCCAAATCTAAATGAAACAAGCAAACCACTTATTCTGAGGAACTTTTGTTGAAGTCAGTAGCAACGTACTGATGTTGATGAGTTGTCATTTTCATCCATAGTCTTGTTAGAAGGTGGGGATGTTAACAAATTTCATTACAATTGTGGTTTGATTAAATAGTTCAAGTTTCATTTGTGGTAGGCTGAAACTGTAGTCATCCTTTTCTTGTGACCATATTTAGCGAATTGGATAGCAAGATCACCATTAAAATTGATGCCTATTTTGCATCAATTGAACACAGATGGATGAAAATGTGTGCATTGTTGCATAAAATTGACGACAGATGGCATAAAGGAAGGTAATGACAATTAGAATTTTCCCCCAAAATGGGGAAAACCACGAATAAAATGTAAAACATTTTACATTTAAATAAATAAAATAAAATGAAAACATACATATTTGTACATGTATGTACAGAATGAGGTACAGAATGTACAGCTGGTACAGAATACGGCGGTATGTAGAGCTGGTACAGAATGCAGCGGCGAGGCTCCTCACTGGGGTCTCGCCCCGAGATCATATACAGCCAGTGCTCCGACAACTGAACTGGTTCCAGCTGGAGTATCGGATCAGATTTAAGGTGCTGGTTTTAACCTTTAAAGTCTTACATGGTCTGGGACCCTCGTATCTTCGGGACCGCCTCTCCTGGTATACCCCCCGAAGAGCATTATGCTCTGCTGACAATAATCTGTTGGTGGTCCCCAGCCCGAGAAATGTGCGGCTGTCCTCGACCAGGGCCAGGGCCTTTTCGGTCCCGGCCCCGGCCTGGTGGAATGCTGGTGGATAGCCGAACCGATTATATACTATGGTTGGCCTTACCTGCTACAGTATGCACTTATATACGGCGACCATCTTCTAAATTAATCGGGTTGTTCAGTGGTTTTATGATTTTATATATTTTATTGTTATTGTTATATTGGAAATTTTGGTGTTGTAACTCGCCCTGAGCCCAGCCTTTCCATGGGAGGGAGGGCTAGAAATACAAAAATAAAAAATATTCTTATAAAAGATGAATTCTACTTCATAAGGGATGAATGCAACTCGAAAAACCAACATAGTGACAGGCTAGGAACTGGGAGACCAATATTCATATCCCCACTCTGCCCTGGAAGCCAGCCCCCTAGATGTGGCAGACATCCCCAAGCCCAACTCCTTTGGCTGTTGGGCAGATGGTATGATGTCATTTCTGGGGAACCTGAACATGACATCAGTCCTTTCTAGGAATCAAAAAAAAAAAAAAACTACTCTACACATAGGAATTGGAATCCTGCTAGCCTGAAAGATTGAAGGCAAGACAGAAAACCATGATCTGCAATCTCCTGGGCATTATCAGTATGTAATTTGAATACTGACCATCCACAATCATAATTTTTACATAGATAACTTTGAATGAAATGTCAGTTTACCATGGATGGTATTACAAAACATATTTCTCTACCTGATATGCCTTAGAGCCTGAGATGCCAGTCTGAGAGAACAATACTGAACTAGATGGACCAGTGGTATAAAACTGCGTAAGGCAGCTTCATATGTAAAGCAGCCATTTTGGAAACCATGCTGCATGCTTCAGTTTATCACTGAGTCTCCATTTGACAGGGATCCAAAGACAAATGATACACATTTTCAAATATGCACTTGTGACAAGTCACCTTTTGCATTCTTAGATTTTTACACTTTAAAACCATATGCGCATACTATTAAAATAAAATGTAACCAACCACCCTCAAATTTTGCAGACTCCCGGCAAGGCTGGCGGGGGGCTGGCAAGCCCCTCTGCACTGTCTGCGCAGGCAGCACAGAGGGTTTCCAGACCCCCCCCCCAGCCCTGCCGGGACTCCCGGCAAGGCTGGCGGGGGGCTGGCAAGCCCCTCTGCACTGTCTGCAGGGGGTTGTCAAGCCAGCTGGGAGGCTTCCAGCTGGGAGGCGCAGACCTGTTTAAAGGGCCCCCTCCCCGCGCCTTCATGGAAGCCCCATGAAGGCGCGTGGGGGGGTTTCCGAATCTGCTGAATTTATTCACCGAACCCCCGAATTCAGCAAATTCGGCTTTCCTGTTTCCCGCCTTTTTTGAGTTCAGTTCGTCCAAACCGAAAAACAGCCGAATCGGGGGAAATTTGACTGTTTTTGGTTCAGCCCGAACCGAATCAACAGCCCTACAAAGAGGTTCCTGGCAACCCTACCTATGATGTAGGTTGGCCTGAGAAAAAGTGACTGGCCCATATTCTAGTTTAAAACTCTAACCACTACCCTACTGTGGCTCTTTATCAAGTGCCACGCCATTAAGTCTTTGAAAGTGTGTGGTTGGACACCTAACAATGAATGCAGAAGCTCTGAAAATGTAATTTGTCTTTAACAAGGAACTTTTTCATGGTTTCTGTTCACTTCTTTCTCCAATGTTGTCTGAATTTGCCCTAATGCAGCGTGAAAAGAATCTTAATAATAGCCTGGCACTATAATCCTAAAAAAATTTACACACTTCTAAACCCATTGACTTCAGTGAACTTAAAAGAGTGTAACCCTGAGTAGGATTACATGCTGCAAGCAACATAATGGACTGATGAAAATTAACAACGTATTTTCTTTACCCACAGGGCCTAAACAGGGAAGCAGAACATTCCATATCCCTCTCTTGTAAAGTGATCTAACATATTTGTGGCATTGAGAAATTCACTTAACCTTCTCCATTAGCTTCCACTTTTCTGGAAAGAGGATGGTAACATTTACTTGCTTCAGAAATAATTAATAAGTTAATATTTTAACAATGCTTTGAAAATGTCAAGTGCGACATTAGGTAAACATTTTCGAAAAATAGCAACCAACCATCACATTTTTAAAGGACAGCCCCAAGGGACAGCAAGAAGTGAATAGTCCACTGAACCATTTTTCACTACTCTTTTTACTCTGCCAGCTTTCAGGCCACGGTTTTTTGCTGTGGTATGATTTGTTTAATGCCCATTCCGGGCTATTTTGTGTCGTTCCAGAGGCATTTTGGCCTGGGAAGGGTTAATAAATGCACGTTCTCTCCCTGTTTTGATTTCTAAAATATTGTTCTGGAGTCCCTGCAAGGCATGCCACTGTTTTTTGCTGTGGTATTATTTGTTTAATGCCCGTTCCGGGCTATTCCGGGCCGTTCCGGAGGCATTTTGGCCTGGAAAGGGTTAATAAATGCACGCTCTCTTCGTGTTTTGAGTTCTAAAATATTGTCCTAGATCCCAGTCACTACACTCTAACCACTATGACATGCTGGCTCTCAGATTTAACCATTGCACCACACTGGATTTTCACAAAGGTCAGCAGCACTCACTCAATTTAAACATTATAGGGTTTAAACAAAAGATGTTTGCTGTGCTTTGCATCAGAAATTATGAGAATTGATGCGGATTGGGAAGGATGATTCCGATATTTGACTATATATCTGCCTTTTCTTAAAATTTTCTTAAATTTTAAACATAGTCCTTCTAAAAATTAATATATGTTGGTTTCTTGAGTGGGAAAAACTTGCTGTCTTAGATATATATTTTTTCTTTAAGAATGTTCCTTTCAATCTTTTGAACATTCAAAAGAAGGCAATTTGTAACAAAATTCCCTCCAAAGAAAGACTTTATGAACAGACCTGCTTCCTAAATTTGTATTGATTTGATTAAATAATCTGTACTCTGTAATGCTTTAAAGTTTAAACTTCTAAGTACCTTTAAAAAAAAAATTATTATCATTTCTTAAGCACCTGAAATCCAAAGGTGCTACTGGACTCTTGCTCTTTTCTACTACTGAAATCCAAAGGCATTGTAAAATAAATATTTTTTAAAAGCTATGGAAAGTCTGCAGGCTTTTAGTCTTAAGCATTGGCACTGTTCCCAACTACTGCTACTCCCTATCTCTAAGGAAAATTGTGCCCATTTTGCTTGCTGCCTTCAGAGACCCTAGCAACTGTTTTGCTTCCTCAAGAACATTTTACTTCACTTTTCACAACTTTCCCTTCTCCCTCAATATTTGCCTCCTTTCCCCTTATCTCTGTTCTTCAAACCAGCTCTCTTGTAAGGAGCCACAGGTGTTTCATCTGCCATCTGGCTCCATTTATGCTTTACCAGTGGGCTTTAGTCTTTTAATATACTTCTTCTATTATGGGACTGAGAAGTGTCAGAGTATATTCTTCAGATTCCATCACATCGGATGTCTTTGCCTGACCTCTCTCTGGGATATCAGATTGTATTCTCTTTCTCTTATGTCGTTCTCTTTTCTGTCATCCTCATGATATATGGCTCTGGTATTTTAAATTAAGCTTTTGTCACATTGGTGGAGGCTACCACTCTCTTTTGTTCCCCTTCCTGATATTTTCCCCCCTTTTCTTTTCAGGCACATTGAAAAGTAGATGGTGCTGCCATTTCTATCACAGAAAAGGTCCAGAGAGCTTTTCAGTATGTTAATATATTCCTAGGGAAACATATCCACATATATTCTTCTTTCACTCTTATACATTTGCCACTTTTACATTATCAGCCTAATATTTTTCCACCTAAGAATGATGAAATGGGAAGCTGTGAAAAAGCATTTTCAGAAATGTAAAATCCCAACCCTCAAGCGTATATAAATAGAACTTTGTATGAAGTAACAAGTAAGTGCCAATCAGTTTTGATGTGACAGAGACTTTAGCTACCACTGGCGTAACTACTCTGATGAGGTGCTGGACCAGTTATGTCAAGATTCTTAATGGTGCAAGGGAGCAGTCCCCTAACCAGGAGTAAAACCTAAGACAGCTGCCTTTAGCATAGGAGTGGGAGGGGGATTGTTACTATGGAGTTTGTTTTATTGCCTCTTGTTTTGTGGTCCCTGGTCAGCAGCAACTTGAACTCCAGTCAAAAGTCAGAAGTTCCACCATGTCCTGATATAAGAGGATCTTAAGATCATAATAATCTGAAATAGGTTTTTTTACTCTTTTTTTAATTTTCTAGCATCTGGCTTGATGAAGAGTTCTAGGGAACTCAAAACCCTACATATTGTTATTGGGTTCTTCCTAATAAAGATATTACATGGATGGTGCAAGGGAGCAAGAACACATGGCCTCACCTGCGTCTCATCAACATTACCAAACAACACCGTGCTTCTATGTTTGATATCAAACTCCAGAAAATACCCTTCAGTTTTGCTTCTCCCTTGTGCGGTTCTTTCTTTTCACATCATTTTCTATTACCTCAGGATGTGCTTGTTGCATAATATATATTCATTTGTCAGTGTTATTAGTGGATCAAATTCAATGCCATTGTTATCAGTGCATCCCATTCTTCCTCCCAAGATCTGTGAAAATGTAATCCCAGAGCTAGGAAAGATTCTGATACCTTACTGGGCCTTTGACAGAGGCACCTACTCATATAAAGTTGGTCTGTAAATAATTTTTATTTCAATAAATATATATTTTTATTATTTTATTTTATTTATACCTCACCTTTTTCTTCAATAGGGGCTCAAAGTGGCTTACATCATTCTCCTTCTCCATTTTATCCTCCAAAATCCTGTGAGGTACATTAGACTGTGTGAGTAGCACAAGGTCAGACAGCAATCTTCCATGACAGAGTAGGAATTCTGACCTGGGTGTCCCAGATCCTAGTCTGACCACTCCACTCCACTGGTTTTCAACATAGCCTATTAATTCCTTTTGTCTTCCTTTCCCCAACACCCTCACAGAGATCTAGGTGTGAGGTGATCTATCACCTTTATCAATAGCAGCAGGTAATATTGACTGGTTTAGTTCAAATTCTTAATAGGCAATGTTTCATCTCCATCCCTTTCCATGAACGCCATGAATTTAAAGTCCAAAAACCTAAACAGTAGGAAGATCCACCTTAGAAAAACAATCCCATAATTTGCTATGTGACAATGTGATAAAAGAGAGCCAGCGTGGTGTAGTGGTTAAGAGTGGTGGTTATTTCCAAATAAGGAAAAAGAAGAGAATTCTTTAAGAGGAAATGTTAGTAGGAGATTCCAACCAACCAAAATAGATCATTCTGGGTAAGAACTTCCTTGTGGAGAATACAAATGTTTATGTCACTCTTTTTAAGCCTCACTGCTAATGTAGCAGAATTTCTTTGTACTGAATGGACTCTGATTAATTACTTGAGGTCCTCACTGATCGGCTGATGGCCAGGTAGAGGGACATCTTAGTTTCTCTCTGAGGCTGCTATTGTCTCCAATGAATGGGAAGAAATCTTTGTTGGGTTACACCCAATCTCTCCATCTCTCTGCTGGCTCTCATCCTATGACTTGAAGATGGTTCAGAATTTGTTTGTGGCCATCATGTAACTGCCAAAGAAGAGCTGGTCAGCATCAAGACAGAAGGGAGAGGTAAAGATATGTGAAAATAAAACCTTAATGGGAACAAAGTATAAAATCAAACAAGATATATGTGTGTGTGTTAAGTGCCGTCAAGTCGCTTCCGACTCATGGTGACCCCATGAATGAAAGTCCTCCAAAATGTCCTATCTTTGACAGCCTTGCTCAGATCTTGCAAATTGAGGGCTGTGGCTTCCTTTATTAAGTCAGTCCTTCTCTTGTTGGGTCTTCCTCTTTTCCTGCTGCCCTCAACTTTTCCTAGCATGACTGTCTTTTCTAGTGACTCTTGTCGTCTCATGATGTGATCAAAATACGATAGCCTCAGTTTACTCATTTTAGTTTCTAGGGTCAGTTCAGGCTTGATTTGATCTATAACCCACTGATTTGTTTTTTTGGCAGTCCACGGTATCCGTAACACTCTAGGGCTGTTGGAAAAAAAAATCGGTATAGTTTGGCTTCGGCAAAATTCGGGCCGTGCCAAAGTCCAAACTCCCCCGCTTCGGATCCCCGGAAATTCAGGGGGATCCGGAGTTTGGGGGAAATTTCATCCTTATCTGACCCCTTTGCCAATTGGAAACCATTCTGTTTCTCCATATTCTGTTCTAACTGTGGCCTCTTGTCCAGAGTACAGGTTGTGCATCAAAACGATCAGATGTAGAGGTACACCCATTTCCTTTAAAACCAGCCATAGCTTTTCGTGATCCACACAGTCAAAAGCTTTGCTGTAATCTATGAAACACAAGCTGATTTTCCTCTGACATTCTCTTGTATGCTCCAGTAACCAGCGTATATTTGCAATATTATCTCTAGTGCCTCTTCCTTTTCTGAAACCAGCTTGAACATCAGGCATTTCTCATTCCATATATGGTTACAGCCTTTGTTGTAAGATTTTGAGCATCACTTTACTTGCGTGAGAAATTAATGCGATGGTCTGATAGCTGCTGCAATCTTTGATGTCTCCTTTCTTGGGAATTGGAATGTAAATGGATAATTTCCAGTCTGTGAGCCATTGTTTTGTTTACCATATCTGTTGGCATATTCTTATCAAGATTTTGATGGACTCCATTTCTGTGGCTTGGAATAGCTCTATTGATATCCCATCTGCTCCTGGTGATTTGTTTCTCCCGATTGCTCTCAGTGCAGCTTTCACTTTACTTTCTAAAACTGTAGGTTCTTCTTCAAAAGATTCTTCTTGGAAAGAATCTGTTATCCTTTCATCTCTTCTGTATAGTTCTTCAGTGTGTATTGTTCCCACCTTTTCTTTATTTTGTCCTGTTCAGTTAATGTATTTCCATGCTGATCTTTCAGCATGCCTAACAGTGCTTTAAATTTCCCTTTAAATTTCAAAAAGATATAGATATGGACTAGAGGGTGTCCTTCTGCTCATGAAAAGTGTTCTCCTGTGCATGCAAAGAGCTTCTGCTGAGAGTCCTTTGTCTGCTAAGACTCCTTCCACAAGCAGAAGGTGTCTTGGGAACCAACCCAGAAAATGGAATTGTAAATGGGTGCCATTCAATTTTAAAATGTTGTTCTCCCCCACCCTTCTGTACTTTTTTCATCACGTTGAAGATAGTGTGCTTTACAAGAAAATTGCTGTTTCTCCTTTCTTTGGCATTAGCATCCATGCTACAGAGTCAACCATGAAAGAGTTATAGAGATTTAACCATCTGTGCAAAAAAGTAAAGAAACGGTGCACATTAGCACCCCTTCTACCACCCCCCTCCTAGGCCTCAGCGTTTAATTATGGATCTCTTTTTTACCTTCTTAGTAAGAGAGTTTCTATTAATGAGTAAAAGGAAACAGAGCCACTTTTATGTGTTTTAAGTGTCTCCAGTTTGCAATTCTATTAGAGTGGTAACATAAATTGTGCCCATGGAAGAGAATGTTAATTGGATTGCTCAATACAAACAACTTTAACTCATGTTTGGCATTTCACCAGTTTGGCAGCTTTCATTCCCCATAAATGCTACACATCTCTGTTATAAAATGACTAGCAAGGCAGAGCAATCAATTTAGATGTAGCAGTTCCATCTATTTAGATGTAGCAGTTCCAAAATAACTTGATGTGCTACAGGGGGATAAAAATATGGAAATCATCTTTAAAATAATGTAAAACAAAATCATGGCCTCCTGTTGCAATCAGTTGAGCACCACCATTTTCACAGTTTATCAACATTTTTACTGAAGATTCTGATTGAAATTTATGGAAGCTGTAAACAAATGTTTAAAAAATCAGAGGAAAGCATACGGCAATGACTGATGCTTAATCATATAGTGGGAATGTTCACCTGTTGCCAACCTTATTCAAATGAATGGAAGCTACGTAATTACATATTCATTTCAAAGGTAAACACCTTTGAAAACACAGGAGATCTTCCCCAAAGATTGTGGTCTGGGTAACCAGGACTAATCAGAAATGGTTGAAGTAAAATGCATAATTTCTGATTACATAACCAATGTGACATCATAGAATCATGTGATACTGCACAATGCTGTGAGAACCCTGCTCCCTCCTCCAGCCAAGACCCCTTAGATAGTAGGGTCCCCCTTTTATTTGGGACTTAGTTGTTTTAATAGGAACCTCCTTTTAGAGCCTAAGTGCCAGGGGATCTAAAACTTGGGGAGTTTCATAAAGGCACCTGGGTTCAGCCATGATATTGTAGAGTCCCAGGGAAAGAGGAAGGGTGTTGCTGGAATTTTAAAAACTTATTACATGCTATCTCCCCCAGCTCTGTGGCATATATTGCTCAAGAATAAGGGATCTTTAAATGTTAACGACATTACTCAATGTCCACACACAGACCGAAGGTGTCTGCCTAGTCCTAGGTCAAAGAGTCAGTCCAGAAGGACACTTAAGTCATTACTCAACCAGGGAGGACAGTTAAAGCATTAAATTGCACTCCACTCTTAATTTCATTAGTCATTTTTGTCTCACCTGGGTCTTTGTAACCAAGCAAATCCATCTCACAATAGCCTAATCAAGATAATTTCCAATTTTTTCTTGCCGAAGCATCTCAGTGGTTAATTTTAAACCTGCCAGTAAGATTCAAACGTCTTATCTTGGCCCAATCATAGAATCATAGAATTGGAAGGGACCACCAGGATCATCTAGTCCAACCCCCTGCACAATGCAGGAAATTTACACTACCCTCCCCCCAAACACCCCGTGACCCTCACTACATGCCCAGAAGCTGACCAAGATACGTTCCCTCTCATCCAAAGTAAGGATGGCCAAACTCCCACTGGGACCTGGGTCCTTCTGTCCATAAAAGAAGGAACCAGCCAGTTGTCCCTCAGATCTGTGGTCCAGATCTCTGCTGGACAGAACTCTGTTTTCCTTCTGAGAACCCCTACTGCGCATCACAGGCCTTGTCTCCTTTCTTTGTGGGCTCCTTGCTGTGCTCCTCAGACCTCTGCTGCTTTGACCCCCTGAACTCTCCAGACCTTAAGCCCCAGATTTAAGGTAGTATGCCCCTTACCTAAAGTTCCCATTTTCTTCACTTTTCTCTCTTATAAGGAACATCCTTTTGTTGCTGGTGTGGGTGGGTAGGTGGGTGGATGGGTGGTTGTGGGTTTGTGTGCATAGGTAATCAGTTCTCAGCAGTCAGGTGTTTACTGTAGGTTCTTTAAATTTTTATTTGTTTACTATTTTATTTAGTATACAATAAAGTTATTTGTTTGAGTTTACAATCACTTCCTCTCTCTTATTTCATAATTCTATTTTGAGGTACTTCTACTGAGATCCACCCTCGTATACACAGACTGCAAGATTATGCATTATTCCTCTCTGGAACCATTTTTAAAGCTAATTTTTCCTCCTCTGGATCCAGTTTGTTTAACGCCCATACCTTCCCCCCCCCAAAAAAAGCCTTCTATAGGAACAGTTTTACATATACTTTATATTGTTTTATTTGGGTTTTTTTCAAAGCCTAGTCAGGCAGCCATTCAGCTGTTCAGTTGTGTGTGGGGACTGAGGCTGTGGCTCACTGGAAATGCATCTGCTTTGCATGAGAAAGGTCCCAGGTTCAATCCCCAGCATCTCCAGGTATTAGGTGTCATGAAAGACCTCTGTCTAAGACCCTGCCGAGCTACTGCCAAAATAGAAAGTATTTACCTTGATAGACCAATGGTGTGACTCAGTAAAATGCAGCAGCCATGAGAAAACCATTCATCATGAAGACTTTTTGCATCAGATGAAGCATTTCTACAGCAGCATTCTCTTGCCATCAGGAATGTTGTGGAAACACAGTACAAGGCAGATGATCCTTGTAAGGAGAAACCTTCACAGACTATAACTAACATTTGGGGCCTTCCATCTATGGAATTGCCAACACAACAGCATTTCCAGCAGTTTCCTCATGGAAAATGCAAGTCAGATGTAGACCCTAGTAGGAGGGAAATGAATTACATGTTCCTTGAATCTCTTTGAATTTTAGCATTTTACCAAGCCATTGATGTAGGTAAGCATCAGGGCTTTCTCCTTCAACCTTATTTTATGCACCCATAAGGAAGATTTTTGATTCTATGCTTGACTTTACTGACTGCAGACCGCCTGAAGCACCTGCAAATGGAACAAGAAGGGGTTGCTAGCAGGATAGTCAACAGTGTTTGCCCAGAATATTCAAACTTATACTTTCCCTTTTGTTTTCTCTTCAGTTTGCTGCCTCTTCCACTTTTATAGGTGTTGTATTTCTTAAGCTAACTGTGTTAACATGTTACCACGAACTACAGCCAGCATGTATGGTCTCGGTACTACTTGTGTACTTCTGAGTTTGGCACAGAAATGTCACAGCCTGCCTTCCACAGTTCCCTTTTTTCTTTCTGTCTCCCTGTTTAGATTCTGCTGACTGAAAACCCACTCTGGGTACCTGAAAACAAAGTGGGTTATAACAGACAGCAAACCAGTGAGCCCTTAGGGCCAAACAAGTCAGTTTTAAAAGGGATAAAGACAGCTGTGGGAGATCAATTCAGATCAGGTCTGAGGTGCTGAAGTGGAGGATAGCCCTTTTCCTACCACACAATTTTCCCAATGTAAATCCCCTCTCCAGACCACTGTTTACTCCACTGATAATGTACCATTCCTTTCCCTTCTGTGCCTGGAGGATACAGCTATGCCAGAGGCAAGGTGATTGAGGGGAATTGGGGGAAAGGTTAACTCCCCTCCCCCAGCTTTATGTCCCCAGTCTGAATTGCTCCTTTCCCCCATATGCATGCAGGATGCTAGTCCTTTAAAACAGGGGTGTCAAACATAAGGCCTGCAGGCTGGACCCGGCCCCTTGAGAGCTCTTATCTGGCCCACGAGCCAGCCAAGGCAGCCACACACACCCCACTCTCGATCTGGGCTGGTGAGGCATGGCCCAGCCTCACCACATGACATTTATGTCATATCCGGCCCTCGTAACAATTGAGTTTGATCCCCTGCTTTAAAATGTAATGTCCCTTGTACTGGGATAAGAAGAAGCAAAACAGTAAACCAGCCATTAGTGTGATGGTCGTTGATGTGCATTCAGTGCTCAGATGTGAAGTAACTTGTGAATTCATCACCATTTGGGAAACCACATCTTGTGAAAAGAATGTGTCTGATTTTATAATGGCAAAAGCACATTGCAGTATCACCTTTCATGGAGGGGAAATCCATTTTTTCCATTTATTTACTAGCTCCTTTGACCAAAGGTCTTGAGCTTAACCATAACAATAATACATAATACAACAACACATAATCAATTTACAACACCCAACGTATACTTAAGGTTAAAACACAGTAGAAACAATTACTAAACATAGCATCACTAATACCATAACAATATATTCCCCCTGAACCAGTCTCATTGAAATCACAAAATCTGTTTCAACATTCAACTCGTAGTTTACGTGCTTGTTTTGTTTTGACGTTTGAGCGACATCACCTCCGCCAAAAATCTTGCAACAGAACTAGTGATATCAGGATGAATAAATGGGGGGGGGGAATCTTCAGAAATAATAAACCCAGTTATCACACATATTTACTTCCAATTAAAAAACAAACTAACCAGTACCATCAATTACTATTAAGTATGCATCACTTTTCTCACCTGTGCTAGTGGTTCTTATAAAAACCCTTTTTGTGCCCCTCTAGGTTTTATCTGAATTTGTTTATATGGGTGCTGTAAGTTTTCAGAAGAAAAAGAAATCAAGATACCAAACACTTTGGTGACAGCCTAAGTGAACTGGTATGAACCTGTGATCGAGACACAGAGAAGAAAATGCCTAGTTGGATGAGATTTGCTAGATTGAAGTCTGGCAGCGCTTTCCTTCATCTATTTTTATTTTATATTTACTCTCTGTCTAGATGTTATATTTGTGAATAAAATGTTCCACTTGCCTAGAGGGATAAACAAATCTATGTGACTAAGCTCCATAATAACTGTGATATTCTCATCGGCTGGAAGGTGCTATAATAGCTTATATGACTTACCAAATGTGCACACCGCAGAACCCTAAGAATGTAATCATCCTAATGCTTAGCAGATCAACCTCAGAGTTTGAATTGCATTCTAAATCACTCGGAGTTAGTGCTTCGCAAACATAGTATTGTTCATGCTGCGCTCTCATGAAGGTCTCTAAGGAGAATAACACTATCAAGCATGCAAATATTAATCACAATGCAGACGTGTGACAAGATTACAACTCACCAGGTCTTGGCTCAAGCCTCTTCATAAATTTTCCAAGGGATGGTGTGATTTATGTCTCCCTTGTCTGCATGCAAATAACTAATCACGGTTCCAAAACACATAATTCTCCTTTGAGTGTTTTCACCATGGAAAAACAGCTTTGGCTGTTCTATAATTTATTGGGAGAACAGAGGAAGTGGACTTTTGAGGTCTTTGCTCTCGACATAATGTCCAAAAATTGGGAGCAGTGAAATATGAATCATAGAGTTGGAAGGGACAGCCAGGGTCATCTAGTCCAACCCCCTGCGCAATCAGGACATTCCCAACTACCTCCCCGCTTCTCCTTCCAATCCTGTTCTTGGAGAAGAGAGGGTCCCCAGGAACAAGATTTTGGGGGCATTTAAATGATTAAGCATGTAGTCATGTTAAACACATTATTTAGAGTATTAGTTGGTTATCTAAAGAAAATTGTAGACTAGATGTTGAGGAGTGGCAAAATAAGTAGGAATAATTCCAAAACCCTTCAGGTAGTACACTATATTTTAATTAAGTGTATTTGCAGTTTTCTATAATAGGGATTTTCAAATGGGATATTCTTACTAACCTAGCTGTTACAGAAATCAGTTAATTTATGGCACTTTTTGGAAGGTTTGATATACTGTATGTATATCAGAGTACTGTATCTTATCAGAGGAAGAGCCCATTCCTTGGAAGGAAGTCTCCTTCCCATACAGGAAGGCTTCAAACTTTGCTGACTGGAGAGGTGTGGGGCAAGCAATAATTCTCATCATAAGACGGCTGCAGAAGTCAGCACTAGTGAGCAATTCACAGTGTTTGGAAGTTAAACCAGTCTTGCTCATAATGCCCATTTTGTCTCAAATCCTGCATTCCATATGATTGTATGGATGGAGTGTTTGCCATTTAAATTGAGCAATATTTTGAGTGTCTTTGCATCAGTGTAGATGGCAGCATTTGGCATGGTTGCTAGATAGCCAGCTGCTGTTAGAGCAGACGCACAATTTATGGGCGTGCTTGAATTATGTATGCCCCAGGGTGATCACAGGCAGGGCATGCATCATTGAAAATGAGTTACATTTCAACTGCGCACAAACCAATTTAAAGCTCTCAATTAACATGCCATGCTTACGTCTGGGATTCAGCCAGAAAAAAAATGGACAAGACTGGAATAGTCAGAGCCACAGACCACATAACAACCTCCACCATCAACACCCGAGCAGAATCAGACCATCTAAGGCAGGGGTGGGGAACGTCAGGCCCGGGGGGCGTATAAGGCCCGCGAAATCATTTGGTCTGGCCCTTTATGGGTCCTGGCAGATCTCTAGCTCAGAAGGATCTAAGAATGGCAATCTGCCCCCTCCCATGGACAGGAATAGCCTCTATTCAAGGCGGATTCGAGTTTGTTTTGCCGAGAAAAGGGATCTTCATTCCCCCTTGCAGAAGAGTCGTTAGCTATGGAGCTGCTAGGACCGCCCAAGAAACTGTGTTAACTCTTTCCCACCTGGGCCGTGGAGAAACGTATTCCCTCTGTACTACAAGAGGGCTGGGAGAGAAAGTGGCAACAATGGAGGGATTAAAGGGGGCAGGGCCAGAATGTGTGGGGGCAAGTTCTGAGTTGATACTTTTGTATGGCCCGTGAATGATGTTATAAATATCCAAATGGCCCTTGGCAGAAAAAAGGTTCCCCACCCCTGATCTAAGGACAGCAGTTCTTTGGTTAAAAAATAAATTATGTTTGTGGATCGAAGGTAGGGTTGCCAGCTCTGGATTCATTCATTTTACAGAACACAGATTCTAGTCCATTTGAACAGACGAACCCTGACCTCTACTCTTCTTTAACAGCAGGCTTGTGAGCCGAAATCCACACCTGTTTATTGCCTTTTCCTGCTTTCAATTTTAAATCAAGGGGACAGACTGGATTTGCTTTCAAATGTTTCTTAGCATGAGGTTCATTATTTTCTTTAATTGATACATACAGATATTGTTCCTGTCAAGCAACTGTGAGCTTGCCAGAGTAATTACTCACTACTGACAAATAACAAAGCAATTCATCGCGACTATGAGTACATGCATCAATGCTGCTTGCTGCATTGAAATTACAGTTGGAGATGGAAGCCGAAGCATGACTCCGAAAGTGACTTACAGTTTTCCTTATTTATTTTTTTTAATTTGTCATGCCTCTTATGAATTCGACAGCTACAGCTGAGCTTTGTCTTTCCCATCAAGGGAAAAGTGATCTCCTTATATCACAGGTAATGAGACGCAATGCCTAGATGCAGGCGGAAATGTGCAAGCTCTAGCACTGAACAATTAATTCAACAGGCTCACATTGCCTTGATTGAAGGTCTTTTATGGACTAGGAACAAGACATTATGCTATGTGAGGAGCAAGGAAGTGGAACTCAACTGAGCAATGAGAAATGATTTTACTCTTAGTACTGAGACATTCAAAATGTTTTTCACGTGTTAAAGTCTTATGGAGAAAAGAGGAGGAAACATCTCAAGTGTGTTTTATAATTTGATTGATGCATGATGGCTTGCTATTTTCTTCTTCAGTTTGCTGGTATGGTCCATTTCTCTAAACACCACCCAGACAATTCCAGAACCTGTTAAAAACACTTGCTCTTTAACTTTCAGTGCTCCATTTAAAATCTCAGAGAGATCAATTTAAAAGTAAATGTGCTGCTATGTGCTGTCCTCTTTCAGCTTTTTGAGGTTTAATGCCTGATGTACTTGTGGCACAATTAGGGTTGCCAGCCTCCATGTACCAGCTGGAGATCCCCTGCTATTGCAACTGATCTCCTGCCAATAGAGATTAGTTCACCTGGAGAAAAGGGCTGCTTTGGCAATTGGCATTGAAGTCCCCTTCCTCCCCACACCCTGCCCTCCTCAGGCTCTGCCCCAAAACCTCCTGCCAGTGGCGAAGAGGGACCTGGCAACCCTAGGCACAATTACTATTGGGTCACACTCCAAGACAACCTGTGACCCACAACACCCCTGCTCATGTGGCTGCTTGTTACCCTCCCCACTGCACCATGTTCCAAAGAAGGCAGGTTGCTTCCAAGGGAATTGTGGCCAGGGCCAGATTGCAGGGTGCAGACAGAGGACGCAAAGGTGGCAAACTGCTCTGGGGTCCCACAAGGCTAAGCCTATTGGTTCATATTCCTTTGGGTAGTCAACAAACCAGTTGGGCCCATCCAGCCTTTCACCATTGACCTTCAGGTGAGCAGCTAGCATATTCAACTAGAAGCCTCTGTCTATCTAGTGTATTGGCATTCATGGTTACTAATGTATTTATAGCTTCGAGGGATACATATTTAACTATACATTTACAATGTCAGTATTCCATGTACTTAAATATACTATGTTATTTACTGACAGCCCTTGGGGTGGGGTGGAACATTTGCAGGAGGAGCCTATGTTTTGCCCTGGGCCCTAGTTATCTTTCTGCAGTTTGCCTGAGTAGTTGAGCACAGTTAGCCCCTTTGTGAGTGCTGGGAATGGCATGGAACAAAGCCAGCATAGTGGAGAGGAACAGTAAATGGGGGAGAAAGGGAACAGGGGTGTGCACAAGTTGTTTTATGTAATTGCTTGTATTTGTCTCGGACACTGATGGTTCAGGATTCAAATCCATGTGGCTTTTCGGGTTCCAGTGCTTCAGGTCCATTACTTTCAATGGGAAATATATTGGAGGGTCTCGAGCAGCTCTTTATAAATATGACACCAATTTTTCATTGGACATAGTCCTCCTGCTAATGTAAATAATTCCTAAATTTCAAGGGAAAGGAGCAAAGGAGCAGGTCACTGTAGCTTCTCTCCAAAGGTGATTGGCTGGGAGTCCTCCTCTCTTGCAAGGATCCAGGTGGAAGGGGGAAATTATATTGCTTAGGAAATCAGTGGAACCAAAGAAAAACACAAACACATGCTGCATTGCTGGTAAGCACCCACCCAAGCAAAACAAAGCACAGATTGTTCGGGAAGAGGAAGGGGGGTTCATTATACCATCCATCAACATCCATTACAATCAAGAGATCGGCCAACTTCAATTTAACAGCTCAATTTACATACAGATATAAAATTAATTAATATACAGAGATTAAAATACCAACAACCCCAGATTTTTATGACCATTCCGGGAAATCACTGTACAATCCTGAACCAGTGATTTCTGTGCATATCTTTGGCTCAGCAATTTTGTTATCCACACCTCTAGGGGACAGAGCTCAGCGAGTGATACAACGGGCCTCCTTACACTGGGGGGCCTAATGAACTCAGTATATACTACATTAAAAAATGTGTTATCCAGGTTAGATCACACCTCAGACCTCCCATTTTGGCTTGGAAATGCTTTGGAAGTGCCAGACATCTGTTTTTTCCCAAAATGCCTATACCACGATGTATTTCGTTATGTCGTTTCAAAACCAGCAATCCAAGGGGTGTGTTCAGTTACATACACTATTCAGTTCTCCTCCCCTCTTTTTGCAACACCCAATGAAAAGCCTTTCTAATCCCATCCCACCTTCCCCCTCCCCTCCCGTTTGCATCCACCAATCATTATTGTTACTTAATCCCCCCCAAGTGCTTGTGGTCTTACAAAGGAACACGGGAATGTTGGGACATTAGATCAACCATTTTTATTTGTGCAGTGTCCCAATCAAACATTTCCCTCATATGGAATGTCCTTGAAGTGGATTTTGTAAACTGTTCATGGGCTTGAGGGGGAAGGAATGCAGAGGAGGGCTGGAAAAGTAGCAAAATTGCTGTGAGCGGCAGATGTGGGAGGGGGAAGCAGCAGCAGGAGGAAGGGAGAGAGACTGAGGGATAGAGAGAGCGCCCGCACACACACACACACACACAAAAGTCAGGGCTCTCCTGCCGACACAAAGTTTCTCCCTGCCTGTTCCTCCCTTTTTCTCGCTGCCGGGGTTGAGCGTGCCTCCCTGCTCTCAAAAAAAATTTTTTAATGTGCTCATCCCAACGAAAAAATGCAAGATCGTTGGACCAACGCCCGAAAAGACAGCAGCTCTGAGATTAGCACTGTGCAAGGAACGGCTCATTTTGGGGGGGGGGGTTTGGGGGGGGAATGCCTGCATAGGTTGTGATTAGGGTTTCCCTGCCGTGCAAATGAGGCAGTTCTTAATGGCATACAGCGCTCCTTCGGATCAATGATATTGCGCATGTGTAAAAAAAGGGGGAGGGGAGGCGGAGAAGCATCAGCGACGTAGACATGATGCAGTGCTCCCCCACGCTCCTCCTTGCGATATGATGATATGACGATAAACTGTCTTGGGAGCAGTCTTAACAGGTACGGTGCGATCGGAAATGAAGAATACGCATCCAAAACACATACACCAAGCACGATGATAATATGCTGTAAATTGTTGGTGCGATAAGCCTCTGCAAATGGCAACAGAGGAGAAAAGGGCAGTCCAGAGAATGCAGAACATATAGCCTTCTAATATGGAATGGCTGCTGCAGTAGAAAAGACAACAGCATCCACTAGGGTAGCCTAGGAGCAAAAGCCCTCCAACAAACTGCTAAACAAGCCGCCTCTAAATTTATCCTACCTGTCATGTCATTGGCGAAAGAAGCCATCCTCCATCTTCCTCCCATACTAATATGAGTTCTGGTCCTCTGGTGTTGCTCTGAAGCCTTGAGAATGAGACACAAGAGGCTGGTGCACCCATCTGCCTGCTTTTGCCCTCATAAAGGCATCTGATTCCTGCTCTCATAATGATGGAGTTGGAGCTGGACCTCAGCATACGGAGAGTGCTCATCCATACCTATTTGATTTGTGGGGAGTACGATTGTTTGTTTGCCCTGACCTGGATAGCCCAGGCTAGCTCAATCTCATCAGATCACAGAGGCTAAGCAGGATTGGCCCTGGTTAGTATTTGGATGGGAGACAACCAAGGAAGTCCAGGGTCATGGCGCAGAGGCAGGCAATGGCAAACCACCTCTGAATGTCTCTTGCCCTGAAAATACCACGAGGTTGCCATAAGTCAATTGTGACTTGATGGTAAAAAAAAAAAGCTCATTTTCTCCCCAGGGGGATTCAAAGTAGTTTACAAAAAATGAGATGATTCCAAATTACAAATACTAATATACAAGAGGAACAAACCAATGCAGGCAGGATTTACTATCTGCTGCTCATTGTTCAAGCCACATGAGATTAGGCTGTTTTTCCTTTCAGATATTTTCTTACTGTGAACACAAAATTCTAAAAGCATTATTGGCCTTTCCCTAGTACAGATGTTTGATCCCTATCTTGCACTTAATTGAATAAACTATTTATGCCATCATACTTCTAGTCAATGGAGAATGTTCTGCAATAATTTGCTCCACAGCTTTGCATTGATCTTTACTTATCCTTTGATATACAGTGTGGGTTTTTTTCTTTAAAACATTATTTTATAGCTTAATTCTTCATGGTTCTGTAAATTACATTTCTTGTTTATTGCATAGGCAATGGGTTTGTTTGTTTTTTTACTTCCTGAACAGATTCGCCATTTGAAGCAGACAAGAATGTGGATAAAAAAATGAGCAGGGTCCTTCAAAATTAAACACTTCCAGGCTGCAAATTTAATGACACTTTCCAGGAAGTAAGTCCCATGGGCAAACATTGAATTTATTTCTGAGTAGACATGTTTAAGTTTGATCCCACAAATAGATTTCAGCGTGCGAGGTCTGAATATACCATAGTTAGAAGGCATGATGCTAAATATGCTTTCAGGAGTATGAGCAGGCTATCGCTGTCTTTTATTCTTTCTTTCTGAATTGCTCTCAACATTCTGAAGGGGATGCGCACATGGAGTCCTCGTCAGGCCATTTCTCTTGTGGAAGGGGGTCATCGTTTTTTTTTTTTTAATTTAGTGGTGAAAAGAGCCGTCAAGTCGCAGCTGACTTATGGCGACCCCATAGGGTTTCCAAGGCAAGAGATGAACAGAGATGGTTTGCCACTGCCTTCCTCTGCAAAGTCTTCCTTGGTGGTTTCCCAACCAACTACTAACCAGGGCTGACCCTGCTTAGCTTCTGAGATCTTGCACAGAATAGGTTGCTCTAACATTTTCTATTTTCACACATAGTCCAAGGATACTCTCAGCAGTTCGGATACTTCTTTCACAAAATGCTTTATATCCATTTTGCTGAAGTGTTTTCAAGGTTTAACATATGGTAGAAATGTGGATATGGAAAGCAGGCAAAGAACTGCTACAACAGACAGATTAACCATGCTCTCATGATTCTGTGCAAATGTGGTCATGAATGAACTGTCACCCTTCAACATCTCCATTCTTAGACTTACAGTCTGTCAGACAGGAAGCGGACTAAATTTTCTCCTCTGTCTAGGCTATCCGAAGAATTATTAACACTCAGAAAAACCCAAAGAACTACCAGACATTTAACCCATCTGTTAAGTCAGATCTCAAAAAAAAAAAAAAAAAAAAATTAGCCAGTTAGCTATTTAATTCCCCTGTCTCATACATTTCAATTATGAAATTTAGAAACAGCACTGTAACAACACACACATGCATATCTTCCTTTTTTATACCTGAATGGAAGGTATCCCATTGATATCCCATTGTCGCATCTGGTGACTATTGAAGGTTACCTATTTTATGTCTTACTGGGGCATTAAGTGATCTCCTCTTGTATCTGACCTGGTTTTATCCAAGTCTGGCAAGTGTCTCTATATATTGATTCCAGTGTGCAGACATTATGGAAAGAAAATAGTACAGCAGATGCTGCCTGGATGTAATGTCTGGGGGATGGATGCTTTATTAGCCTAGCCTCTCCTACTAGGGCTGCCAGGTCCCTCTTCACCACCGGCAGGAGGTTTTTGAGGCAGAGCCTGAGGAGAGCAGGGTTTGGGGAGGGGAGGGACTTCAATGCCATAGAGTCCAATTGCCAAAGTGCCATTTTCTCCAGGGGAACTTATCTCTAGTGGCTGGAGATCAGTTGTCATAGCAGGAGATCTCCAGCTAGTACCTGGAAGTCCCTGATCCTAGCAAGCCCAGCACCAGAGAGGACAGTATAGCAAGCTAACATTGAATCAAAGTCCTCCCTAAGTCAGAGAGCCAGCAATTTGATTGGTAAAAGAACATTTTAGAACAGGACACCCTTTTAAATAGCTAATTCTCCAAAGGGGAAGAAGATATTGAACATACGAACATATGAAGATGCCTTATACTGAGTCAGACCCTTGATCCATCAAAGTCAGTATTGTCTACTCACACCGGCAGCTGCTCTCTAGGGTCTCAGGCTGAGGTCTTTCATATCACCTACTTGCCAAGTCCCTTTAACTGGAGATGCCGGGGATTGAACCTGGGACCTTCTGCATGCCAAGCAGATGCTCTGCCACTGAGCCACAGCTCCTCCCCAATATTCTATTGTGCTACTGTCTTAGCCACAGTATTGCCCCACAACAAATTTACAGTATGCTTACACACAATGTAGCGTGTAGGAGAAGATAGGGAAGACATAACTTTAAGTGATTACTGTTGATCTGCTTGTTGGGTTTCATGACGAGAATATCTGAAACCAAAACGTATACTTGAGCTGAAGGATCATGCTGAAAAGTGTGTGTCGGTGCATTTGTATGCCTGCTACATACTGATACTTCCCCCCAGCAGCAGCCTCTTCATAAGTAGGTTGTCAAGTCTCTTTATAAATCAGTGCTTGTCAAAATGGGAAGCCTTATTTACAGTCTAAAGCAATGTCGCTGTACCAGCAGGTAAGGCTGGAGAATATGCCACACAGTATTTTCTCCACCAATGCAATTCCAAGGTTTCACACATTTATAACAGGGAAGGCTATGCTAACCGTGGTAGAAAGAAAAACAAGAAGTGGACCTCACAGGGTCAGAATTTTGTATCCTAATGGGTTCTAGCTACCAAGAATGTAGGCCTGGTGAGTAAATAAAACTTATTGACTGAGTCCATGAAGATTCATGAGCAAAAAAAATGCCCTTCAGCCACACTCTGGCAGCCAATTAGCCATAATGGTGTTTTGCTGCAACAGATGTAGAAGAAGAAGAAGTGTTGGTTTTTATATGCTGACTTTTAAGGAGAATCAAACTGGCTTACAATCTCCTTCCCTTCCTCTTCCCACAACAGACACCTTGTGAGGTAGGTGGAGCTGAAAGAGTTCGGAGCAAACTGTGACTAGTCCAAGGTCCCCCAGCTGGCTTCATGTGCAGGAGTAGGGAAACCAACCCAGTTCACCAGATTAGAGCCCGTCGCTCATGTGGAGGAGTGGGGAATCAAACCCGGTTCTCAATATTAGAGTCCACTGCTCTTAACCACTACACCACACTGGCTCTCTATTGTATCACCAATAGGGGGCTGATAGGATCAACGTCTCTCCCAGGATAGTGTTGGAGGGCACACGATACAGTAGCTTTGTTGAAACTAAGTAGTTGTGGACTTGGTTGGTAAGTGAATGACAGTGCAATCCTTAACAGTTACACCCTTCTTCATATTCTGAAGGGTATAACTCTGTTTAGGATCGCACTATGAGAGGCTACTGGGATCTGTACATACACTGCCTTGAATTCCATGGGAATATGATACGAATGTACCAAATAAATAAATGTTTTCTGATTCTCCATCCACTCCCGTGCAAAGATTGCATTCTCATGCTGACCCCAGTGACCCTTCTATTTGTCACCCTTCCTTGCTATACCCACAACAAAGCCTGACTACACATCTTACCCATCTATCTGGCAGGGAGTCTGCATTGCAGTGTTCACAATGCCAGGTCTGTAGAAGTAACTGCTTTTCTGCACTTCAGAGCTACAGGTAAGCCTTACAGTACATGTGAACCAGGAGGTCTACAATCTTTGATCAGCTACCCTACAAATATTTTGCTTGTCCGTAGAAAAGCTTTTGAGCTTTTATAGCCTCTCATAATACCTTCAACAGGAATTGTCTCCTTTAATTTTTTAAGATCTTTAGACTGAATGCTTGCCTGTGGGGGCCTCCCAATGGGGCAAATAATGCTCTCCACAGCCCTTGGGCCATTTTGGCTCCCAAAAATGGTGTGGGGTGCATGAGTCCCTCCTCCCCCTGCACCATGGCTCTAATCTGAATCAGGCCCCTGCTGTACTTGTACACAGGTGTTGCCACTGGAGAACTGTAGCTACAATATCACTGCCAGTCCCTAATGGCAACTCATGTACAGTGTAATGTGTAGCGTGGCCATTAGATGTTATCAAGTCACAAAACAATTTAAATAACTGACCTGGACATGATTCAGGATTAGTTGCAGGATAAGCTTCCCCTTTGCTGCTCTAAATGGCTCACAAAATCTGCCCCCTAATAGGGGATATCTCAACTTGATTCACAGTTGGGTTGTCTATCAACTCTCCCCTCCCCCAGCCACCATGCTCAGCCCTTGTAACTAAAACTTTATCACCAGATGACAATTTAGAGCATGATTCCCCTATTGTTTTTATTTTGTTGGCCCAAGAAATTCACAGACCCATATCATTTTGTTTGTGGGCTTCCTAGAGGCACCTGGTTGGCCACTGTGTTAACAGACTGCTGGACTTGATGGACCTTGGTCTGATCCAGCATGGCCTTTCTTATGTTCTTATATCTCTGGAGGTTGGCAGCCCTACCCACAGGCTATATGAGTTTAAAATCTCATTCAATCAGGGACTCTGAACAAAAACAGGGACCCCAGTGAGCATGCACTTTGAAGACATTTAAGTAGTGTTCATCAGCTGAATTTGCAGGAGCCGGGACAGTGGGTGCAGCCCACCTCTCTGCACTACATACTTATTTGTCGGAATATAGCTCTTGATATGAAGTAATGAAATTATGACAAAATGTGTTCATCTGGATATTTTCATTCAACTGCCTCCCCAGTTCTTGGCAAATGAAATTGATATCCCGTACTTTTCCATGACTCTTTTAAAGAAATAAATTGCTGTGGTTTGTCATAATGACAATGGAATGAAATTTTTTAACTCTGTCCAGGAGTCATAATTACTCTGGGGGATTTGCTCATTAGCAGAGGTGCCTATATTTTTAGGCCTATAGACCACGCTTCAATCTCAACAGAGATTGCAAAAGGAGTGCTTTAATCCTTCTCATTTCTTTAAGTCGGGGTAGCCTTATGTACAGCGCAGGCACACTCGATCAATGTCATGAATGATTCCTCTTCATCACGTATAACTGCACAAGCCTTCATATCAGAGTTCAATTTACAGAGATAAACAAAACCACTTCAGACACCATGAAGGCAATGCAAAAGGAGTGAAGGAACTCATTAAATATTGGCTGCCTTGTGACAGGGTAAAATGGACAGCTATGGGGAAAAAGTACAGGAAAGAAAACTTAATTCCAAGCCATTTGATTATTTGATTATTTGATTTTCTCCCACTTTTCCTGGCTTCTTGCATCTAGATCCTGTGGGTTAGATTATGCACAATGGATATGGCTCTTCATATATGCCACAAAGAGGAGAGAATCTTGTTCCTGGGTCAAACAATGAGGTAATAAGAAAAACCTGACAGAGTTGCAGGTGCCTGAAGGATTTTGTTATAATTTGGAACGTTTTCTTTCTCCACTAATCTTTTCCCTTCACCAGGGGGAGGGGCTATGGCTCAGCGGTAGAGCATCTGCTTGGCATGCAGAAGGTCCCAGGTTCAATCCTCGGCATCTTCAATTAAAGGGACTAGGCACCTGTTGTGGGCATGTTGTAATGTAGGCAGATATAGCTTGAAATTCTATATAATAATTGCTATGAATGGTAATTAAAATGGATCTCCTGCCTAGAGATTGGTAAGCTTCTAAATCCACTGCCTATTGCAACAAGGCGAGACAATAAACTAAAGGCCAGTGAGTCGAGCCAGCAACCTTCACTAAGTATAAATAGTAAGATAACACTGATTTGAGTTGGGGGTAATAGGCTTTCATTATATAAAGTTAAATAGCCTTGCTTCCCATCTTTTTTATGTCATATTCTCATCATATTATGATTAATTTGTTTGTCTTTTGAAGATATAATAACATATCTATGTTATCTGCTAGACAACCTTGTCTAAAGGATTTTTTTTTTTTGAGAAAAAGGTTTTAGATCCTTGATGTGATGTCATGAAAAGATTACTTACAGGTTAGAATTCCCATAGAAAGGGTATTTAAGGGGTCAAATATTGTTCAGTAGTTGAGAGTTCTATAGCAAACATGCTGCCCCTATGCTGTCTGTCTAAAGAATTTCCCCAGAAGCTTGGCACATCCAGAGGTATGTGAACTTGGTATTTCTATTGTAACTTTTTCTAAACAGTTCTGCTTAAACTTTGTAATAATTCTGTTAGGTTTTTTCCTACAATGCTAGGTTTTTCCTACAATGTAACTGCAATATATTTCTAACCGATGTGTTTTTTATGTTCTGTCTTTATATTATTTTTTATACTGAAGTTTCTACAATAAAAAGGAATTTCTTAATTCAAAGCTTGTATCACTACTTATGGGGCAACTGGTTAAGTAAGATAATGTATTTTCTAGCAAAATACAACATCTAAAAACCTAGTTGCCTTCACAGTACTGATCGCTTCAAGTAGGTGATGTGAAAGACCTCTACCTGAAACCCTGGAAAGCTGCTGCTGGTCTGAGTAGACAATACTGACTTTGATGGACCAAGGGTCTGATTCAGTATAAGGCAGCTTCATCTGTGCTCATGTGTGTTCAACCTGGGAGGGGGTACTTCTTCAACCTATTCTCTTTGCATTCCCTGTATAGACAGAATTTCCCATTCCCCTAAGACCTTCATCTCACATTTTAATACCTTCCTGTGGCCCACCAAACACAGCAGACCAGCCAAACACAGGCCAGCAGGTTGGGTCTTCATGAATAAGGTCCCAGTTTTGATCCTTCACATCCTAAGGGAGTAGGACCAGAAGAGATTTCTGCACGAGACCTTGTAGATCTGCTTCTGCTCAAATTAAAGAGTATCAGAATGGATAGTTTTGATTTCGGGTGAAGAAACTTCCTCTGTTCAGAAGCACTTTCCAAAAACAATACTTTAAGTGTGGGTAGCTCTCCAGTAACATTTGCAGGAAAACGTTGGGGCATAATGTTCTATCCAGATTTTCTACAGTTTTACTTCTGTCAGTTTCCTCGATTCCATCTTTAGCTCCCAACTGGCTGGTTTCGACTGCTGAAGAATCTAGAGACATACATCTTGAACAATCTCCATCTCAAATTCATCCTCAATGTATCTAATTGTAGCTTTTCCTTTGATTTGGAAAAGTTGGTGCTTTTTTTCCTTCATTTTCTTCATTCATTCCCAATTCATTCATGAATTAGGGAAGAGCCTTGTTGCCATTTAGACCTTATATCATATATACTTAACCATGCTGGCACCTCTTCAGACTTGTTTGTGCTCTTTGCTATTAATATGTGGCAGACGTTTTATTTGAGCCTCTCTTATATTAGTATTCTAATAGCCTCTATCATTCATTCACTTCTTAACAATCGGACTAATTACGTTATTAAGACAACTACCCAAAAAAGAGAAAATCACATTGAACTCTGTGATATACATGTGTGTATATATAGAAATGTTTGCCTTTAAAATTTATATATTATTCTCACTCCTTTTGAGGGAGGAATTTCTGGGATGTGTGCATGTGTGAATACCTTCCAGTCACCTTCAAGGACTAATTTCTGTTTCGTCCAAAACCCTTATAGGAGGGGCCTCATTTGGGTCTTGTATTTCAGTGCTGAGATTGTCCTCCTATAGTACATATTAGGGTTCTCCATTAGTATGTGTTCTTTCCCCCATTTGGAAACAACAAAGGGACCCATTGCTGAAACTACTAGAATCTCCTGAGTGTTAGCTACAGAGCAGCACTGAAGGGTGAACTGAACTCAGGGTAGATAAGTTCATCCCCTATCCACCATGCTTCAAAAAAACACAACAGTTTCCAGGAGCAGATTGGCCATTGTAGCCACCAGGAAAAATCACAGTGGGCCAATAGCCTGATGAGCCACTGCTGGCAGAGTATCTATGCAGCGGTCAGAATACTGAAGTAGTTAACAACTAATAAAAGTTTTACTTAGGAACTAACAAAATGGATAGGAACTAACAAAATGGATAGGAAAGAGAAGAGATAAACCCAGCTGCCTTGATAGCTGAGAGAGAATTCTACACTGTTCTAGAAGAAAACAATGAAAATAGCATTCCGCAGACAGTCAAGGAGAAACCACCTACAATCCTGTCTAACTAGAACTTGCTGCCCCTTGTCTTACTTCTTTTTCTTTGTACACAAGACCTTTGTACACAAGACCAATAAAAACCCTCCCCTAGGACCAGCTGGCCTGGGGGACAAGTTGTCTGGCCTGGGCAAGTCAACTTTGACACCACCACTCAGTGTGGCCGGGGCAAGTCAACTTATGGCCAACATAATTGCCCATCACAGCCAAGTCAGTCATGACACTGTTGCCTGACCTGGGCGAGTTAGTCATGCTGACATTGCTCAGACAATTTTTGTGCTAAGTATAGGCAAATGCAAAAACACAAACAGCACAGTGGCCAAAATAAACTGTAATGCAATATAAATAGATATCCTTTAAATTGGTAAGAGATCCAAAGGACCCAAAATGTACTTGATGGCAAAAACAATGAAACCAACCATTAAGGGGAAAGCCAGTTCCACGAAGAGCCAGTTATATATCTATCTATTTGCGACTGAAGAAAGCATCTTGAAAAGGGTCAGAAACCGGACTTCCCTTTTCACATTTTGGAAATGTGCTGAAATTGGTCATGACTGATTGTGTCTGGCAACAGTAGTGCTGGAATTGACTATTACTTATGCTTCTATGGACTTTATTGTGGATGGTTTATGTAATACACGTTTTGGTGATGCTTTGTATTCAAGCCTTTATAACTGGCTCTTTTTGGAACTGGCTTTTCCTTTAATGGTTGGTTTCATTGTTTTTGCCATCAAGTACATTTTGGGTTTTTTGGATCTCTTACCAATATAGAGGACATATATTTATATTGTATTACAGTTTATTTTGGCCACTGTGCTGTTTGTGTTTTTGCATTAACCTTCAGGTGGTGGCTGAGATTTCGTGGGATTTTAACAGATCTCCAGCCAACAGAGGTGAGTTCACCTGGAGAAAATGGCCACTTTGGAATGTGGATTCTGTGGCATTATACCCCATTGAAGTCCCTCCCCTCTTCAACCCTTGCCCTCTTCAGGTACCATCCCAAAAATCTTCAGGTATTTCCCAACTCGGAGCTGGCAACCCTAGTGGGGGGGGGGATTTCCTGGGTTGTTCTGCAGTCTGTTCCTGACTGTTTCCTTTTCAGGCAGCTGTGCAACTCATCACATTCTTAAGATGATCATCTTGTAAAAATGAAACTGAATGCACAATGGTTTTAGTCAAAGAGCATGGTTTCCCCCCTAGAAACAGGAAAAAAAACATAATCAGGTACCATTGTTTTCTGCAAGTCTATGAGACAAAGATTTCAATCAGTAATCTTTTAAACCAGAATTTATATACACTCAAACCTCTCTTTTCCAGAGGACATTTAGTTTTTCGCCTTTTTTCAAATCTAATTTCAAAACATCGCTTTTCTCCCTTGACTCGGCTTTATAATTTATATGGCTTTTGTTTCTTGTTTCACTTTTTATTTCATATTCTGACTTTAAATTTTACTTCTAAATCATTGTGGAATATAGTTTACATAAGAGACATTCTGCAAAACAATAGAATGTTTTATTGTATGCCTTTCTGTTACGCTACTCGAGTCATTTTCCCTCCAAATGCTATTTTATTGTAGCTGCATAGAACTGCAATCTCATTTCATTCCAAAGCTCAAAGGCATACAATGAACTTGTCATATACCATACATATGGTACTTAACCGTGGAGGGCTGTTTTTACTGGGAAAGAAAAGACAACCATTTGCAAGAATGACATTGAAATTATTGAGACATCTATATAATATGCATCTCCTAAACCTGAAATAGAGAGCCGTCATGGTGTAGTGGTTAAGGTGTTGGATTAGGACCTGGAAAGCCCAGGTTGAAATAGCCACTCATACCATGGAGGCTTGCTGGATGACCTTAGGCAAGTCACACACTCTCAGGCCTGACCCTGGGTAGTATTTGGATTGCAGACCTCCAAGGAATATCAAGGTGGTTCACAAAGACAGGGAATGGCAAACCACCTTTGAATGACTCTTGCCTGGAAAACCCTACAGGGTCACCACAAGTCAGCTGTGACTTAACAGCAAATAAAATAACCCGAAACAAGTATGGGGCCAAAATTGGACTCTCTACTTGCATAACATTGGCTGATGGAGTGATTTTTCAAGGAGTAACCACTTTTAGAGGATTGCAGTAGGGTTGCCAGGTCCCTCTTTGCCACCGGTGGAAGGTTTTTAGGGTGGAGCCTGAGGAGGGCAGGGTTTCCTACCCACATTCTGCCACAACTCGCTATGTGTAACTATATGGGAATAGAGTAGGATGCTCCCACAGGTGATAGATAGGGTTGCCAACCTCCAGGTACTAGCTGGAGATCTCCTTCTATTACAACTGAGCTCCAGCTGATAGAGATAAGTTCACCTGGAGAAAATGGCCGCTTTGGCCATTGGACTCAATGGCATTGAAGTCCCTCCCCGCCCCAAAATTCTTTTTCTACATGCATGTTCTTTTTTCAATGCTTCTTAGGAAAGTGCTGGCAGAAAGCAGCCATGTGTAGCCTCAGCAACTGCAATGCTTCTAGGACAATTCCTCCAGGCCTATAACTGAGGACAGCCGCAAGAAGATCCATCTTTACTGGCCTCCCCATCCCTCCCCCACTCTCAAAATCTGTGGGGCGCTGACCTGCTTATTTGCTGTGGCACCTGGGTATAGTTATGGCCATCTGATTAGGGTTTTAATGGTTTTATGATTACGGTTTTATATACAGTGAGTGGAAAAAGTATTTGATCCCCTGCTAAATTTGCCCATTTGCCCTCTGACGAAGAAATGACCAGTCCATAATTTTAATGGTAGGTTTATTGTAGCTGTGAGAGACAGAATAACAACAGGAAAACCCCCAGAAACCCAGAAGACAAAAATCAGAGATTGATGTGAATTATAATGAGTGAAATAAGTATTTGATCCCCTATCAACCAGCCAGATTAGGGTTAGGGTTAGGGTTCTGCTGTTGACAGAAGCAATCAATCCATCAGATTCCAAACTAGCCACCATGACCAAGACCAAAAAGCTGTCCAAGGATGTCAGGGACAAGATTGTAGACCTGAACAAGGCTGGACTGGGCTACAAGACTATTGCCAAGCAGCTTGGTGAGAAGGTGACAACCCTAACCTTAACTCTAACTGTCAACCTCCTTCGGTCTGGGGCTCCATGCAAGATCTCATCTCGTGGAGTTGCAATGATTATGAGAACGGTGATGAAGCAGCCCAGAACTACACGGGGGGAACTTGTCAATGATCTCAGGGCAGCTGGGACCATAGTCACCATGAAAACAGTTGGTAACACACTACGCCATGAAGGACTGAGATCTTGCAGAGCCGCAAGGTCCCCTTGCTCAAGACAGCACATATACAGGTCCGTCTGCAGTTTGCCAATGCACATCTGAATGACCCAGAGGAGAACTGGGTGAAAGTGTTGTGGTCAGATGAGACCAAAATCGAGCTCTTTGGCATCAACTCAACTCGCCGTGTTTGGAGGAGGAGGAATGCTGCCTACAACCCCAAGAACACCATCCCCACCGTCAAATATGGAGGGGGACATATTCTGCTTTGGGGGTGTTTTTCTGTTAAGGGGACAGGACACCTTCACCGCATCGAAGGGACGATGGACGGGACCATGTATCGTCAAATCTTGGGTGAGCACTTCCTTCCCTCAGCCAGGGCATTGAAAATGGGTCGAGGATGGGTATTCCAGCATGGCAATGACTCAAAACACACAGCCAAGGCAACAAAGGAGTGGCTCAAGAAGAAGCACATTAAGATCCTGGAGTGGCCTAGCCAGTCTCCAGACCTTAATCCCATTAAAAATCTGTGGAGGGAGCTGAAGGTTCGAGTAGCTACACATCAGCCTCGAAATCTTACTGACTTGGAGAGGATCTGCAAAGAGGAGAGGGACAAAATACCTCCTGAGATGTGTTCAAACCTGGTGGCCACCTACAAGAAGCGTCTGACCTCTGTAATTGCCAACAAGGGTTTTGCCACCAAGTACTAAGTCATCTTTTGCAAAGGGATCAAATACTTATTTCACTCATTATAATGCACATCAATCTCTGACTTTTGTCTTCTGGGTTTCTGGGGATTTTCCTGTTGTTAGTCTGTCTCTCACAGCTACAATAGACCTACCATTAAAATTATGGACTGGTCATTTCTTCGTCAGAGGGCAAACGGGCAAATTCAGCAGGGGATCAAATACTTTTTTCCCTCACTGTATGTGTATGTGTAAAGTGTTGTCAAGTTGCAGCCGACTTATGGCGACCCCTTTTGGGGTTTTCATGGCAACAGACTATACTGGATATTTATGTTTTTACTCATTGTTACCCGCCCTGAGCCTGGCTTGCTGGGGATGAGGGCAGGCTACAAATTTGAAAAATAAATAAACATAAATATATAAAATTCTTAGATTGCAGGTCTGCAGATGGTAACAGGCAATTATTTTGTTAAGCTCTTCTAAAGCCTTGAGTCAATCTTAGCTATCAGGCTGGAAGGACAATTTGTCATAATGTCTAAGTAATGTCGTAAAATAATTTGTGAGTGTGCACTAACTGTGGCTACTAAGAGGCACAGGCATATTCATTCAAAATATGTCTTGTGGTACTAAATATGAACAGGGGGCGATTCCAGTGTAAGGGTACCAAGCTCATATTAAGGGGGGAAATCATATTATGAACAAGCAACATAAGCATCACTAATCAGAAAGAATTCCCTAGCAGATAAATATAAATTTAAAAATCCTGCATGCAACCCCATAGATAAGTTTCACTCCTTGGGAGTTAAGAAGGGGACTTTCCTCATTGTATTTCTGCCACACAGATATACATACAAATGTACAATTTACATACACAGCACCTTCTTTCTGGGTTGGGCACAGTTGTAGAAAGAAGAGCACAGCCCTCAAAAGACTGCGTCCTTTAAGAGGAGCACACACAGAAAAGTTGTTCCTTATTTATATGGTGAGACATAAGCTAGTCCGCTTTCAGCCCTGGAACTGTTGGCCTAGAGAACAACCAGGACATAAAGCATGCATGACCTCTGAGAAAATGCACACCTGTAGTGTCAAATCTATGTTATGCATTGCCATAACCTCAAGAAATAAAGAGGGAGGGAGCATTGCTTGGCACTGATGAAAGAAGTCTTCAGGCAGGTTGTGCCTATTACAGAGACTGGAAATAAAGTTTCCCCGCATTCCAACTAATGTGAAAATGTTTTATTGTTCCAGCCTCTGGCCTGCAGATACGTTGTATCTTGCTTCTTGTGTTATCCGTACAGTGTAAAAATCTTGATGGTCATAAGGTCTTTTCTTTCATTACAATAGTTTTCAAATGGTATTCTGGGGACATGTGGAAGCTTACTACAAGTTCTTTAATTAGGTCAGTAGTGGCAAACACATTTCCCTGACAGGCAGCTTGTTCCTTAATACTAATATTTCCCTGCAATGCACAGCTCCATGAGTGTATTGGAAGTATTCTGGGTAAGGCAGGAAAGGAAAGTGGTCATGCTAGAAGGTCATGTAAAGCACTCTCTATGCTCCTAGGGGCCTGAGGTCCCACCACTAGGGTTGCCAGGTCCCTCTTTGTCACCGGCGGGAGGTTTTTGGGGTGGAGCCTGAGAAGGGCAGGGTTTGGGGAGGGGAGGGACTTCAATGCCATAGAGTCCAATTGCCAAAGCGGCCATTTTCTCCAGGTGAACAGATCTCCATCGGCTGGAGATCAGTTATAATAGCAGGAGATTACTAGCTATTGCCTGGAGGTTGACAACCCTACCCACCACCCCCTTTCAGATTCTTGGAAGCCTTCATAGGGCTTCCTATATTTTGAATGAAGGGAAGAGCATGGGTGGGGGGGGACACCTTGAAGATACATGCCCTTCTGTATTCCTTATTCTTGCAGCAATAACTATGAGGAACACTTGTTTGTAGAGGCAATGAGATATTGATTCATTACTGAAAATTGCCTCTTTAAGGTGACCATCACACAGCCTCTGGGAGGATTTAATCCCACAAAGCAAGGGCAAACAGAGCTTTGTATTCAAATCAGAGCCTCATAGAGTGAGGAGCAGGAAGACATTTCCCCCTCACAGCTTATTTTTTTTAAAAAGAAAAGATTTTCCTTTTCGAAATGCAGAAGTGATTATAACTGCTGCAGGAAAATCCTGGTTCTAACGGATGAATTTAGTGGTGATCAGAACAGAAACACAAAATACTGTGTGGGCTTTGTTCACTCAGTACGTACAGTAATCCTAATAGAGTCTGGTGCTTCAGCTGACGTAATAAGCCATGATATTTGTTTACTTATTTACGGAGATTGTAAACATGCCAGTTCTACATAAATATATAAAAATGGAACTCTGCAGTTGCTCATCAAAGAACTATCAGCAAATAAGTCCCAAGAAGAACAATGAGACTGAGATAAATAATGCAAAGTCTTGGTAATGCTGGTAGACCAGGGCAGTAAAAAATTATACAGAGAAATACTGTGCTATTTATAAATATTTTTAAAAAAATAAAAATCAATATAATCAGCTAACTCTAAAGATTCATTTCCTTCTCTGATTCAATATGTACGAATTATGTTAATTAGGAGCTCGCTAACAATATCAGTTTTCTATTATTATACTATTGTGCAGTTGATATCTATATTTATTGCAGTTGTACCTCACAGCCATAAGGTACAACTGAGGGCTAGAGAGCTGACATTATCATAGGTGGCATACTCAGTAAACAGGGAACTTCATAGTAATGTGCTTGCTAATGGGACTCACTGGGGATTAACGCATGGGCAGAATGTTCTTGGTTCACTCCTCCCTTATCTCACAATATTTTAATCCGAGACTGGATAGTCAAACACATGACTCTAGTCCATCCCACTATAAGTCTGAAGCAAGTAGCTGCTGGAGGCTCCCCGTGCTTTTGAGCCACCCATATAATGTGGGATAGTAGGGGAGTGACCGCCGTGTCATTGCCCAAGGATTGGCTGAGGGGTTATCCAATCAAAGGCCGATTCTCCCCCTTTTTTTTCTTGGGACATCAGCGTTCTGGCATACCATCGTGATGGTGTGACGCACCCCCACCCCCACAGGGCTGGTTGGGCGGGCATCTGTCTAGCCTGGAGAGGGTCAAGGCTTGAGGCGCCTCTTCAGCCTCAGACCAGTCCGAGGGAGAGTCTGAGCTTTCCTCTCCCTCAGAGGCTACCCGGGTGGCTCTATGCTCAGCCAGCCTGGGTCATAACCTGCTTCCTCCCTGGTTACAGCTCTCCTCTGGCCTTTTATACTCTTCAGGCCAGAGAAGTTCTGCCCCTTCCACCCTCTGCCCTCCCCCCAGAAGTCCATAAAAGGAGCTCTCCTTCCCAGTCACGTCACTTCCTTTCCTAGCCAGCAGCGCGACTTGCACCTGCCCCGCCCTTGCTCACCCGCAGCTCAGCTGTTTGTCGGGGCTGGGAGCTTGAACGAAAGGAGGTAAGTAGTGGGCTAGTCGTGTGATTACACGCACGCCAGCGTTCCGGTAATGTAGCGAAATTTTAAAAAGTAGCGGTTCAGCACAGAAAAGATCGCTAGAAACCAGGGATTGCTTAACCCGTTTTTTGTTTTTGTTTTGTTTTGTTTTGCTTAATTTGCGCCTAAGGTGGGTCCGATGCACAGCCCTTGGACGGTCATGCGTTTAGACCACAGGAATTCACTACTTTTAAGGCACAAAGGTGATACAAATTGGTCATGCGTTAAATCCCACTATCTCACGGGTAGTGACGAATGACTGGGACAAACTAGGCTGAACTCTGCCCACAGTCACAAAACCCTGGCCCATCTCTCTCAGGATTAACATGAGGATAAAATGGAGGAAAAATAAATGGAGGAATAGAGAAACATGTACACCACCCTGAGGAAGGGCAGAATAAAAATGATAGGGTGTGCATGCAAGAGAGAGACCTTGGGTAAAAAGGATGAGGTGCAACAGAGAATGCTTTTTATTAATGTCTGTGTACAATTACATTTAGAAAATATTTACAACAAATTTAGTACCTATAAAGCAATTTAAAGTTCTCCCTCTCCCTTACCTCAGGATGGTCCCACTGTGCTACTTTCAAGATTGACATATGCCATCTAGTTTAAAATTAAATATACTGATTCTACATTCCAGTCTTGATAGCAGATACATTAAACCTGTAGAATCAGTATATTTAATTATAAACTAGATGGCATATGTCAATCTTGAAAGTGGCACAGTGGGAGTAATGAGACCATCCTGAGGTAAGGGAGAGGTGTCTATATACTTGGGGAGGGGTGTTGACAGACAGCCTTTTGCAAGTCACATGAACACATGAAGCTGCCTTCAACTGAACCAGACCCTTGGTCCATCCAAGTCAGTAATGTCTACTCAGACCGGCAGTGGCTCTCCAGGGTCTCAGGCAGAGGTCTTTCACATCACCTCCTTGCCTATCCCTTTAACTGGAAATGCTGGTGATTGAACCTGGGACCTTCTGCATGCCAAGCAGATGCTCTACCACTGAGCCACAGCCCCTCCACAGGTTTCAGGTAAGCAGAAAAATAGGAGTTTGTAAATTAATGAAAACAGCCTGATGAGACGTGAATACTTTCTAGCCAACACACTTCACCTGACTCCAGGAATAAACTTTCCTTAGGTCAAAAATGACTGCTAGAGGAAGGGAAATCAGCAAAGATATGCAGTCCTGTGTGAACAGATCATTGGTGTGTCAGGAGTTCCTTCCATGGATTGTACTATACTACCACTTGTGTGTGTGTGTTAATTGCTGTCAAGTCACTTCCGACGCATGGCGACCCTATGAATCAAAGTCCTCCAAAATATCCTATCTTTGACAGCCTTGCTCAGCCTTGCACAAGAGCTATTTTGCATTCATTTCTTTATGAGGGATGCTAAACATAACATAGACCAATTATTTTAACTAAAAAAACAAAACCCACCATTTCATCAGTGCTTCTCACTTGGGCAAACTGAATCCACATGCCTTTATTTTCATGCCATTTTCTTTCTCTTCCCATCAAATTTCTCCAATTAAACTTCTGCAATTTTAAAAGTTATCACTATTGTTGGAATAGAGATGTCCTATAACATGTAATTGGAGCAAACACCACATAAAAGGACAAACAAAACAGGAGCGACAGCTAGGGCTGTCAAAAAAAAAAAATTCGGTACAGTTCGGATTCGGCCGAATTTGGCCCTTGTGGGTTCGGTACGTGCCGAAGTCCGAACTCCCCCACTTCGGATCCGTTCAATTTGGCGGGAATTCAAAGTTCGGGAAAAAAATTCGGCCGAATAAAGCCATTAAAAACACAACTGCGCCTTTCCACAGCTCTGGGGGGGGGCATTTTTGGGCTTAGAGGTCCCAAACTTTCAGCAGAGCTTCAAAGGACGTATATTGAAAGACTCCCCAAGTTTTGTAAAGATTGGGTCAGGGGGGGCTGAGATATGGGCCCTGAAAGGGGTCCCCCCCACCCTTAATGTGGATCTCTCCGCAGAGCTTGCCGCCCACGCACAAAGCTCCCGGCCCGACAAACAGCTGATGAGAGCAAGGGCGGGGCAGGTGCTAAGAACTTTGCAAAGCAACACAACTGCAGAGCAACCCCTTTGCAAATATGCAAAGGGCGGGGCAGGTGTGAAGAATTTTGCAAAACAATACAACTGCAAAGCAACACAAGCACGCAATGCAAAACCTTTGCAACAGTGCATAGCAACACCTGACACCTGGGAGTTTGCATACCATGGAAAGGGACAGAGGCAGCTAGCTATGCATAATGAGCAGGAGGGGGTGGAATGTCTCCTTTTGCATTGGACTTGGGACCAGGCAGATGCATTCTTTAAGTCACCATTTGAAAACCAGTTTTGAGCAAGCATCAATAACCTAACTGATCTTATGAATGAGGAAAAACCTGAAGAATAAAAATGAAGCCCCCCCTCAAACCAGGGAGAGAGAGACTGGAGGGGGAACACACACCCCAGGCAGAACCGGCAAAAGCCCCCTTTGGCTTCCCCCCCCCCACCCACAGAAACTGCTCCCTCCCCACACACACACACAGACTCTGCTTTCCCCCACACACACACACAGAAAAGAAAAAATATAGATTAAAGCCCCCAAAGGGGTCTTACTGTGGCTGTCTTCTGTTCCAGCAGGAGGGGCTGGGAGGCTGGGTAATCCAATATGATTCCATTTGTATCCAATATAAGATCCATATGTATGCATCTCTCGAGGGTGATCCATTCATCCCAATAGGGGAAAGGGGAAAGCCCATATCTCGGGGGGCCCTGACCCAATGTTTACAAAACTTGGGTGGTCTCTTAAAAAGCCTTGACTGAAGCTCCGCCGAAAGTCTGGGATCGGCACACCCAAAAATGCGCCCCCTGCAGCCATGGAAAGAGAAAAGGGGGAGCCAATATTTCAGCCCCCACTGAACCCATCTTTACAAAACTTGGGTGGTCTCTTAAGAGGGATTCTCTGAAGCTATGACAAAAGTTTGGGGGCTGAACCCCCAAAAAAGCGCCCCCTGCAGCCACGAAAATGGAAAAGGGGGAGAGGAAAAAGGGGTGGAGCCCATATCTCGGGGGGCCCTGACCCAATGTTTACAAAACTTGGGGGGTATCTTAAGAAGCCTAGTCTGATGCTCCGCTGAAAGTTTGGGGTCGGCACACCCAAAAATGCGCCCTCTGCAGCCATGGAAAGAAAAAAGGGGGGGAGCCCATATCTCGAGACCCCCTGACCCAATGTTTACAAAACTTGGGTGGTCTCTTAAAAAAACCTGTCTGAATATCCCCTGAAAGTTTGGGGTCGGTACCCCAAAAAATGTGCCCCCTGCAGCCACGGAAAGGAGCGAATGTGCACAAGCACCCCCTCACACACACATGAGGATTTCCCTCTCTCTCTCTCTTTCCCCGGCCGGCCGCACATCAGCTGATTCCTCCAGCACTCAATCCTGACTGATTGGCCAGAAGAAGACCCAGCTTGGCCACCGATTGGCCGGGGGAGGAGAATGCTGCTTACTGACGGTTATGCTGCTTACTGACGGCCGAATTGGCCGAATTTATTCGCCGAACTCCCGAACTCGCTGAATTCGCCCCCCCCCCCGGTTGCCCGCCAGTTTTGAGTTCGGATCCGTCCGAACTAAAAACCGCCAAATCAAGGGAAATTCGGCTGATTTTCAGTTCGGGCCGAACCGAATTGACAGCCCTAGCGACAGCAACGAAAATAGGTGGAACAAAAAGCTCACCACTATGACTGACAAAGATAAACACAAATGAAACGGACACATTTGTACACCCCTGAAGTTCACTACTTTACTAAGCATACATTTGTACTATGAAGCAGAAAGCATTTCCAGACCTGAAGGTAAGGTCTTTATCGTGCCTGTTTAGCTATGAATTATACTCTCCAGTTTCATCTGGTTTAATGCTAGGTATCTATCTACAGTGGGGGGGGAAAGATACCTAGCATTGAATCAGATGAAATGGGTGTTGCATTTAGACCTCAGAAAAGCCAACCCATTAAAATAAAGCCCCACAGTTACAACCTGTGAGATTTACAGCGCCATCCAATGCAAGGTTATTCCAGTCCAAATCCACTGAAATCAATGGGTTTAGACTAGTGTAACTCTGCCTAAGCTTGCACTGATAGTAATCTAGGACCTTTTACGCATGGCTGTTTCTCTTGCGGTCACCCCCTCCGATGACTTCAGGTCTTTTGATTATGCATGCCGTTTCTGACCATCAGAGGTCGCCTCGCTCTCCCCCTGTGTTTCCCTGAGTTTTCCCTACATTTTCAAATTTGAGATAAAACAGGTCTCTGAAAACACAGGCAAAATGCGGGGAAATGCAGGGGGAGATCGAGGCGACCTCTGATCATTGCAAAAAGCATGCATAATCAAAACAAAGACTCAAAGTCATTAGAGGGATGACCTCAAGAGAAACAGCCATGCATAAAAGGCCTAGAAAGGTTTATTTATCTGCATAAATAAAATGCTGCATGCTGGATGTTAATGACACTTCAGGGAGTTCCCAGTTTATTGTTCCGGCATTTGCAACAAAGCAATTTTACAGAAATGGCAATCCTTATTGCAAATTTTGGCTCTGTTTCTTTCTTTTTTTTTAAGATTCCTTCCTCCAAGTTTAGATAACAGTATTTGGGGCCAATACAACCTGCTAGAAATACCTGGATAATAACACTTTTAAAAGCCTCTCAGAGAAAAGCCATTGCTGCCTTTTCCTTCCACAGTACAAAACAGGACCACTAACTCAACGTGCCCTTCTCTCAGTTTTCCTATCTAAGAATTCATCTGCAGTGGAACCGTCCACAGGAGGCTCACAGTGACATCCACTGGCAGAATGTAATCCTGCTGCAGGCTGTTCATATATCAAGGGCAATGCTACTGGCTTTCTATTCCATAGACCTGAAAATAATTTATCAGCCTGATAAATATTCAAGCCAACATATTCCCTCATCATATTATTCACCTTTGACACTGGCCAAGGATTTTGGCAAACCTAGATGAATGAAAATTTCTCATTTTCACAATCCCTTTTCTCATATCTTACAGTGAGCGTAACAATCACACATTAAATTTTTTAGGCTTGGATCCTAAGCAGCGCAAGCGGAGTCCTGCTAAAGGAAGGCCACTTCTTGCCTTCTCCCTGTCTAGGGTTGCCAGGTTCCTCTTTGCCACCAGTGGGAGGTTTTTGGGGTGGGGCCTGAGGAGGGCGGGGTTTGGGGAGGGGAGGGACTTCAATGCCATAGAGTCCAATTGCCAAAGGGGCCATTTTCTCCAGGTGAACTGATCTCTGTCGCCTGAAGATCAGTTGTAATAGAAGGAGATCTCCAGCTAATACTGAAGGTAGGCCACCCTACCCCTGTCACTTCAGTCTCCCCCCCCCTCCCAATCATGAACCTTTTTGTTGGTGGCTCCAGAAGAAACAGGGTGAGGTGCAAATTAGACGTCCAAGGCAAGAGGGGGGATTGCCTTCCCCTCCTTCACAAACAGAAAAGCCATACTGTCAGAGGAACAGAACAGCACCATAAGATCCAAGCCGAAGAGTTGATACTATTGTCTTGTTTTTCTCAGTTACAGAGTAATCCTAAGCAGAGTCATATCCTTCTAACTCCTTTGAAATCACTGGACTTAGAAAACAGCAAGTCTGTTCATTAGATACCATTGCTAACTAGATTAGGATGCCATTTTCACCTATGCATCTACGCTGAAAAAAAATAGACATTTGTGCTTTTATCATTCCTTAATGATCCTGATTCAAAGTACAACTGACTTTTATGGAAAGATCATAGAACATTTCCATCAAAGCTAGTTTTTTTTTAATAAAAAAAACAAACATCTCAGACAAATGTAGGAAACTATTAAGCAGGAATCACTGCAAAATCTGATACATTTGGATTTCAGAATTGAAAAAGGATTCACACTCCCTCATATTCCTTGTCATATTGAATCTCCTTCTGTGGTACTTCTGATAAGCTGAAGTTTGAGTCTGACAGTGCAATTCTAAAACAGTGTTACACCTGGTCTGTCCATTGACTGCATTGAACACAGATGAGCGAGCGTAACTCTGTTTAACATTGTGCAGTCACACTCACAGCCCATTCCTGACGGGGAGGGCTGCACTGGTGACTGGAGGCAGAGCAGCCATGCTGCCTTCAGAGGAGGTTTCGGCCCTTACTTGCAAGCCCCGTGAAACCGCTGGGAGCGTGGCGTGCATCCCCCACCCCGGCGTTGGTGTCCATGCCACCCTGGGTGGCATAAGTGGCACGGGCGCCGGCTCAGGGACACTGGCTCAGCCCCTTCCTGGCCTCCTAAGGGCTTTTGTCCTTTCAGCTCAGGAATGGTCTGCCAGTCCTGAAACTTTCGGAACAATCTGTAAGTATCTGGCTTATTTCTCCAAACAATTGTGTACAATTCTGGGCTCTCAAGAGCAACCCAGGCACTTAGAGATGATTGTTCTCCAAGTGCCTGGCTTGGTTCAGATAACTCAGAAAGGCCTGCTTCTAGCCAATCACATGCATGGTCATTTGTACTATTTCAGCATTCTACTGGTAGTCTTGTACTTGCAAACAAAAAAATAAAAATGGGCTGGGGGTGAGGGTGAAGAGGATGTTAAATGGAGACTAGATAAATAAGCAGCCGCTTAGGTCATTTATGATTATTCCAGCCTCCTGCACTTGCAAACAAACAAAAAATTGCTTTCATGGCTAATACGACATGTATAAGAGGATGGTGGCAAATCAGCCTGGCCAGACTCAAAACAAGCCCCTCTCTTCAGTCCAGCTGAGGTCTGAAACTGAACAACACTTGCTGTGAAATTGATAAGCAACCACAAAGTATTCCTTCGAAAGGAGGGGTTGGATGAGGGGGAAAGACAAGTGATAGGGAGAAGCAAGAATGGGCGTAGGGAGAAAACCCCAAATTGACAAGTATGCCCAGGACCAGCTCTCCATTTGGGATCAAGGCAGACATTAAACTTGGGGTAAAACAGCATCCACAAAACACGGGAAACGTGAGGGGAGTGTGGGGCAATTTCTAAACGTCAGAAAATATGTGCATAATGAAAACAATGCTCTGAAGAAGTCGGGGGTGACAGTGACAGAAACAACCCATGCATAAGAGACCTCTATTTCTTAGAGAACCAGTCTGTATCAGAATCTTTCCTGCTCAGTATCATCGCCATAGTCATACTTGTATGATGTAAAGAGGGGGATTGGAGAAGAAGCAAAGGGTGAATTGTTCATGTCTGTCTCTGGGGTTCTGCCTCAGTGAAGATCATGAACTTCAACAGAAGATCTTTATGTTGAACCCCCAGGAATGATGAGGATTTGTATTTAAGTATGATGGAACTGTAGGAATCTGCACATCCTGATTATTAAATCCCGTATTCTCACAATCGATAGACAGTTATAATGATCAAATAAAACTTGTTAAATTCTGGGGGAATGGCTTCATATGGAAGAATAGGAAGAACAAGGATTTTTAAAGAACCATGTGATTATTTCATAATGACCAAAGTTATACATAAAACAAGGATAAGAAACTGCTATTGTGTTGGTATTTTCAGATAAAACGCACATTAAGCACATTGCTATTTACCTAAGGCCCTTAGGGGAACCCTCAGCCTTTTGAAGGAGCTTTGCTACAAGATAAGAAGAGAGGTTTAACTGCTAAGATCTACTCAGTATTCTTGGAACGTGACAAGATTAGAAACTATTTTCAGGAAAACATTGGCAAAGAGCTTAGCTATGATGATTTCATATAATGTATATTAGTGGATAAGGAATAACTGTTGACAGCCCCTATTATCTGTTTAGATGAGTTTCTTAAACGTTCAATATGCAATAATGTCCACAGTGATTGGAAGAAAATCTGGTTTAAATTAAGACAACTGTGTAAAGGTGTTTGAGCTGCTGGAAATTACCTTCACACACTACAGATGAGGTTACAAATACAAGAATACAAGTTGAACTCTCTATTGTAAATGAGAAGGACCTGGGAAAATCTCTTCTTTTAAGAAATTTTTTAACACCCTAATTGCAGATATAGCTTTGGATTTAGACAGATGGGCAACTTTTGTCTCTATGGAGCAAAATAAATACACTCGAAATAAATATTCCTGGGATTATTTATATTTTATGTCTAATTCCTTTCTATATACCCTGCAGATATATTCATTAAATGTTCCATAAATGTATGTGGGGTTCCTCAGTGCCTCAAATTTCTTTAAAGAGGATTCAACTTCCATTTAATAAAGAAGGATTTGCTTTCCTTGACCTTAGTTTATATAATCAGGCATACTTGTTAACTTATACTAATTATTGGGATCACTTCTTGCCGTTGGACTATCCATCTTGGGCTCGTTTGGAGGCTACTTGTCTCATGCCCCTCTCTGAGTGGAATGCATTAGGGTCTACTTATGCTAGAGTGGATCCTATTTCTCTTTATTTTCACCTCGTATTGTTATGCTTTGTCCAGGCTGAAATATCTTTGGAAGAATTCTTTCTCTTTTTTCCCATCAAAATGCTCATCTCTGCAGCTTCTTTGCTCTTTGCTGGTTTGGCAAAGAGGATATCCTACCTTCCTGTAAATATCACACTCAAGCTTCCTGAATCAATGCACACATCTGTCCTCATCTCTGAGGTTTCTTTTTCCTGTTGCATTCTTCTCTTCTTGGTCATGGGATGATGGGTAAGCATTTTGTCCTCCATCTACAGGCAGGCCCTCTCAACAGATCCTCCTTCCTTCTTAGCCCATACTAGAAAAAAGCAACAGAGAATCCTTCTTCTTAATGAAATGTAATGGCATTAGGTTTTGTTCTTCATCCTCTGTGTTTATCCCATTGATCTCTTGTTGTCTGTCTCAACTGTTTTTTCCCTTGACACGTGCTGAATTTGCATGAATTATTTTGTTACTGGCTGCACGCTAGAGTGACTCTCTTTTACTGCCTTCCACTGCTTGCTGCCTCCTCCATGCTCCTTTAACTGAGCTTGCAATGTTTTTCTCAGTCTGCAATCCATAGTGTTTTTCCCTGATCCTTGTGAAACATTAACAGCTGTGGAGCAAAACCTTAGCCAATTCAAATGCTTTCAGTCAGCTTCATCTATTAGGATTGGCATTATAGGTATTTAATTTTATTATATTTGTACCCCACCCTTGTTCCCCAGCCAAAGCTGGGCTCAGGGCGGCTAATAGCATATAACCCATACAAAAGTCTATGAAATACAATAAAATCATCCTTAATAAAACCATAAAACTATCCAGAAAATTAAAACCAGAAGATCAATAATAGATGGTGCTCATACATTGAACTGCTATGGCTTTCAGACAGCCAGGGCCCCCATTCAATTTCAATCCATAATGTAAATACAGTGGAGAAGTGGGGGGAGGCCAGCACAGATGTAAAACCATAGCTGTCCTCAGCCGTAGGCCCAGTGGAACAACTCCATTTTGCAGGTAGAGTTGCCAGGTCCCTCTTCGCCATTGGTAGGAGGTTTTTGGGGTGGAGCCTAAGGAGGGCGGGGTTTGAGGAGGGGAGGGACTTCAATGCCATAGAGTCCAATTGCCAAAGCAGCCATTTTCTCCAGGTGAACTGATCTCTATCGGCTGGAGATCAGTTTTAATAGTAGGAGATCTTCTGCTATTACCTGGAGGTTGGCAACCCTATTTGCAGACCCTGCAGAATTGTTTAAGATCCCACAGGGCCCTGGTCTCATTAGAAAGGGAGTTCCACCAGGCAGGGGCCAGGGCCAAAAAAGCTTCTTTTTTTCTCTTTGGCATACAAAACTTTTTGTTGGACATCACCTTCCTTTCCCATTTTTTCCCCTCAGTGATTTCTTCAATTTTAATTCATTTTAGGATTGTTTCTTCTTTTCTACTTTTCAGAATAAATGACACAACTGCTGTCGTCTGCATTTTCCTTTGATCTTTTCCTTGCTTTCCTTGCCCCTTTTATCAGCATAGTTTTCAATTCTAGTTCTGCGGTAGTTTACCTTATGCACACAATTTCCTCATTAGTGCCCCGCGATAAAGTTTCCAAATGTATTATTCTTTGACCAGTCACATATTTGATTTGCAACATGACTTCTACAGCCGTTAGCAATCCCTGCTCACCTTTCTTATCTTCCCGAGGCTGTTTCTACTTTTTCTGTACAGAATATTTCCAGCTTTATTTTAACTTCAGGATTTTTAAAAAATCCTTAAACAAAGAGGAGATTTTTTCCGGTTGAGCAGGGGTTTCTTATTCTGATTCAGAATCTGTATCTAAATCATATTCTTTGTTAAAGGAGCCTCTATGTTTAAACAGCCCTTTGCCCTCCTCTTCTTTCCTTTTTTTTTTTTTTTTTTTTTTTGCTCTTCAGGTTATTTTCCCACTTGAAACAAGTTTTTTGTCCTTCCTTTCTTCCATGAAGTTTTGCTCCCTAAATTTCCCTCTAACACTTCAGTTATTTTTAATCTGTCTTCTCTTCTCAGAAGACAAAAGGAAACAGAATCATAGAATCATAGAGTTGGAAGGGGCCTTATAGGCCATCTAGTCTAACCCTGATCTCCAGCCAATAGAGATCAGTTCACCTGGAGAAAATGGCCACTTTGGTAATTGGATCCCCCCCCATTGAAGGCATTGAAGTCCCCCCCCTTCCCAACCCCCCCCCCTCTCCTCAGGCTCTGTCCCAAAAATCTCCAGGTATTTCCCAACCCAGAGCTGGCAATCCTACTAATATACTAAAATAGATTTTAGCCTGTTACTCATGTGTTCTTCATTTCTCTTTAACGCTGTCCTATTCTGAATCTCTGGATTCCTATTTGACATGGTTATATGAGGGACTAGGCCAGCTCTGACTCAGGCCTGCAGAGACATCCTGCACAATTTATAGTCAAGACCAGTGACTGTATCCCTATATTTCTGGTTATATCCATAACACGGGATTTCAGTCCCATAGAATAAGAGACTGGGGAAATGAAGGCCAAGACACCAATGACTTTATTTGACTTGCTGTATGTCAGAAGCTAATCATTGGAATGCCATTGTTCATGGGCCAAGCTAAACAATATGGCATCCCCAGGGCTGCCGCCGCTATTTTATTGCTGGAATTCCCTCACTTTACAAAAACTGGGGCCCCAATCATGCTTGGGACCATGGTGTAGGGCATTGGTTCTCAACCTTTTTTGTTCCATTCCCCCCCTTTCACCATTGTTCAGAACATAATTCCCCCCTTCCTAAAATATTCTAACTCAAAAAAACAAACTACAATTTTACAGATTGTACATCATCTACAGGACATCACATTTTGCTGAATAGTGGTTCCAATTCCCCCCTTGGAACCCTAAAATTCCCCCTGGGGGAAAATTCCCCCCTTGTTGAGACCCCCGTGGGCCTGAGCAGGATTTGGCCCCCAAAGCATTTGCAAAGTGAAGGAATTCCATTGGTAAAATGGCAGCAGCAACCCCAGGGCATCTCTGGGGACTCTGTACTGTCTAATTTGACTATCAGATAATGTGGTGCCCAGAATTCTCCATTTTGTGCATCTTTGGTACAAGTAGACATCAGCTTGTTGCTCCTGTAGATCTTTGCTTGAGATCCTATAGGAAGTTTCCTCAGTAGATTACTTTAGGCACTGTTCAGTGGGATCTGAAGAAGGTTTCTCTTAGTAGTTTGTGTTGGAGAGGTGCCTCTCAGCCCTGTTCATGAATACCACAACACCTCTATGATCAGCCTCTTTAACCATAGTGTTTCTGGCATTACTGTCTGGCTGTAATCATCTGGCAAGTAATGCTGCTTGTCCATAATTTCAGCCTGAGTCCATGGCTGATCAATCCACCTCTTTCAGTCCCAAAAATACCCCCGATGGTTTATAGAATCGTTTACCATGGGTTGGATTCAAATCACCATGATCAGAGAAAAGTTGTTGAGTGAGACTAATGTAGCCTACCAAAATTCTGCTTCAGGGGGCAAAGTGGGAGGGAGAAATCAGCAAAAATCATGATCCATTGATTCACAAATGGAAGTGTCATGATACCAATGGAATGCCACCTTTGGATCCAACCATCTCTGTACTTAAACGAGGCTCATGAAATATTTAACACACACTTTAGCACATTCTTCTGCATTTGACACTTCCTGTCAAGAAAAAGCAAAGCATTATTCATGTTCAAAAAGAACATCTATACAAGAATAAGTAGATAACAGCTGTCTGCTAAATGTTGTGCTTGAAATTAGTTGATATCTACCACAGTGGTTCAATCCCAGGTTTCCCTTCCTGAATAAATCTGTTAAAAAAACCTGAAGAACTGTACTACAGCGAGATAACTAAGTGGGAATAAGTGCACCTTTGTCTGAGAGCCTTTCATCTCAATTCTCTGACAGAAATGTTTAGTGGTACATTTAAATTGTTCAAGTTTAGCAAATAGTGCCATCTATTGAGGAGAAAAAGCATTCAATTTCCAGAGTGCTAGCTCTAGTCTTACAAACATTTGCACGCATAAAGCTATATGGGAAAAGAATTTGGGCCTTACTGGCCCGATGATGGTTCCTACTAGCAGGTACATGAGTTGATGAATGAAGTTTTGAAGGGTTATTTGTTTTAAAATATTTGTAGGCTACCTTTCTCCTGATTACTCAGGACACAAGAATGCATGGATGAGCAATCTCAGATCAAACACTATCAACAGATTTTTATTTTTTTTAATTGCCTTCACTGCAGTGATTTTCCAGTTGGACACATTCATCTGCAAGTCTTCAAGTACTGAGAGACCAAGTGACTTATGGCCCTCCCTCATTAAAGGGATTGTATCAAGATAGTTAAGGTACTAACAAGATAGTTAAGGTACTGAGAGATCAAGTGACGTATGGCCCTCACTGATTAAAGGGATTGTATCAAGATAGTTAAGGTACATTTTTGTATTTAAATCAGTTTTACTTCAAGTCCATTCTTATCCATTGGCTTGAATCCAGAGTTGGTATATCCAAATATGCCATAATAAGAGATAATATTCCTGCTAATAATTTGGCCCTAGGTCTGTCGAGAGAGAGAGAGATTGTCCAGAGCTTTGGGGTTGAGTATCATCAATATGCAGATGACATCCAGCTCTGTATTTCATTATCCAAGCCTCAGGATGTATCTGTCTTGGTTCTGAACTGATGCATTAAAGCTGTGGTCTGGTGGCTAAGGTAAAACAAACTGAAGCTGAATCCAGACAAGACAGAGGTAATGATGGTTGGGAAGGCTGATATTCTAGAGGGACTGAATCCACCTGTCCTAGGTGGAGTAACATTGGCTTTCTCAGAGCAGGTTAAGAAGTTGGGGGTGCTCATGGTTGGAATAATGGCCCGGAGTGCTGCCTATCAGTTGCATCTGATTTGCCAACTCTCTCACTACCTAGACTCAGCTGACCTGGCCACACTGATCTATGCTTCTGTAAACTCATGGTTGGATGACTGAAATGCACTCTATGTGGGGCTGCCCTAGAAGACAACATGGAACCTACAGCTGGTCCAGAATGTGACAGCCCAAATATCGTCAGGGGCTAGCCACTGGGACCATATGCTGCCCATTTTGAAACTGCTAATTTTGCTGCCATTCAGTTTCCAAGTTCAATTCAATGATCTTTAATGCCTTTCAGAACCTGGGACCTACACATCTGAAGAACTGTCTATTTTCATATGTCCCTGCACATCAACTATAGTCATCAGCCTGCACCTTTTCCATCAAGGCTCCTGCTCTGTAGAATTTGCTCCCTGAAGTCTGACAATAGTATATTTCAAACTCTACAACTTGAAATGTGAGACATGGTTTGCCACAACCTGGACTGTACCACTGAGCTCGCCAAAGAATGGAACAGAATGTTGCATTATGGGAATTGTAAACCAACCTTCAATTTGGGAAGAGGAAATTTGCAATGACAGCCAGGAACATGCCTTGTCCAATATTCTGATTTATATTATATGAAATAATTTTAGAGCTTAACACTGAGAAAGAAGAGATCCCCAGAGTCAGCCTTTAAAAAGGCTTTTTAAAAAATATTATATATTCCTACACACTTGTAAGAAGGGTGTGCAAGAGGGATGCCAGGCCATTGTCTGGCATTAGCAGGAGCTTTCAGGCTGTGGCAAGAGGCAGAAATGATATCCCATGAGGCATGAAGGCACATCTGGGTGAAAATTCAGTTATGACATCAGCAGTTTGGGTGATGCTCTGGGAGTCCCCAAAAACTCTGTGATACTCAGGATAGAGTTTTGGGGGATTCTCAGAATCTCACCCAACACGTTGACATCACATCCAGGTTTTTGCCAGGATGTGACTTCATGCATTGTGTAATGTCATTTCCACCCTGGATAGCTCTCTCACCAGTCCTGGAAGCAAGGGTGGGGGGGGGGCAGATACAAACAGCTACTAGCAGGTAAGTGATTTCCCTAGTGTGCACACATCTGACTAGGGAGGAAAGCAAGACCGTTCTTGTACCTATGGCCTCAACATAAATTTAATGTATGCCTTAAGAAATATATCTTTCAAATATTGTTAGGAAATAGTGATATAAATACAGATGCATTTTACATTTTTAATCTGCCTTGAATTGAGTGGAGAATGTAATCCAAAAAAGCTAATACAGCATTCTGCTGTAACCCAGTAAGAATCTGTCTTTCAGTTTCATAAAGCCTTCCTTGAGAAGAATCAGACCTTTAGGGTACTTTACAGACTTCGTCGCATGTGGTGCAATATTAGCAATGTAAGGATCACTGCACTTGTAGATGAAATGTAGCTCCCTCTGGGTGGGAATCGAGCACACTATATGACAGCGAGGCATACTACACAGTCGGTAACTTTATCCACTTGTACCCAGAGTGGAATAAAGAAAGGTCACCATAGACTTTATTATGCTGTAACTCACCTGTCAAGATTAATGTTGCCTGGAGAAATAGCAAATCATTAACCACAACTATCCTTTCCTCCCTGATCTCTCTCCTCCAAAAATAGCCACTGTCCAAGATGCTACATCTATTTCTCACCACTTTGCTTTTATTGCAAGATATATGGTAGTCCTTTTACACTACCACTCAGTTTTTGGTACTCTCTCTCTCATATTAGGGATCACCAGTTGAAGTCCACTGGGCAATTGCTGATATCTTGAAGTTCAGCATCTGCCTTCCCAGTGGCCAATAAAGGGGTATGAGAGCCAGCATGGTGTAATGGTTAAGAACGGTGGTTTGGAGTGATGGACTCTGATCTGGAGAACCGGGTTTGATTCCCCACTTCTCCACATGAGCGGCGGATGTTAATCGGGTGAACTGGATTTGTTTCCCCACTCCTACACATGATCCCAGCTGGGTGACCTTGGGCAAGTTACAGCTCTGTTAGAGCTCTCTCAGCCACACCTACTTCACAGGGTGTCTGTTGTGGGGAGGGGAAGGGAAGGTTTGATTCTTCCTTAAGTGGTAGAGAAAATCAGCATATAAAAACCAACTCTTCTTCTTCTATCTTATTCTCAGGGAAGGGGGTGTCTTGAGTTTTATTATGTTGGCTTTAAACTATAATGTTTTAATTGTGATTGTATGTAGGGTTGCCAGGTGTATTCCTGGAACTCACAGTTGACTTTGGGGGTGAAATTAGTGGCGAAACCACTCTAGCGATCTGGGATGCCATTAGTGAATGAGAGACCGTGGCTGGCATAAAAGCAGGCCACTGGTCCACTGAGATGAACCAATGTTCCAGGGACATGGAATCCCTCTTGGTGTGTTGCAGCTTTGGAATTGGAGGTATGAGTTGGTCACTTTGCATTTTCTCCTGGCCCGAGGTGTGAAAGGCTGACAGACAATGGGAATGACTAAGCTTCCCTTCGCATATTAAATTAAGAGCTCCTAGCAACCACCCAGACAACACTGAGAACTTTAAACTTCATCAAGGCTATTCAAGAAAAGCCTACCTATTCTCCACATATCTGATGGCCCTCAAGACAATCATCAGGGGTTCAGAGGAGACTGAATCAAACATCTCCTGTCTGATTCACAGCCATCCTGAGAATCTCCTCAGACATTCCCTCACATTCTAATATCTATACCAAGCAATCACCAGCAATTAATCAACAATCACACAAACATCCTCTTCTCTCCTGAGAGACTTTAAAGCTCTCCCCTCTCTTTTGTTCATACTCCAGAGGAGCAATCAAGTTCTTTGGCTGGACGTCTTCCAGACACTGGAGAAAAACTCCAGTTTTTCTAACAGCTCTAACAGCTGTGACTAGCCCAAGGTCACCCAGCTGGCTTCATGTGGAGGAGTGAGGAAATCAATCCAGTTCACCAGATTAGCCTCCGCCGCTCATGTGGAGGAGTGGGGAATCAAACCCGGCTCTCCAGATCAGAGTCCACTGCTCCAAACCACCACACCATGCTAGCAGAACACAGGCCAAAATGTGTGTGTGTGTGTGTGTGTGTGTGTAAAGTGACTTCAAGTCACAGCCTACTTATGGTGACCCTGTAGGGTTCTCAAGGCAAGAGACTAACAGAGGTGGTCTGGCATTGCAGTCCTCTGCATAGTGACCATAGAATTCCTTGGTGTCCTCCCATCTAAATACTAACCAGGGCCAACCCTGCTTAGTTTCAGAGATCTGATGAGATCAGGCTAATCTGGGCCATCCAGGACAGGGCCAAAGCCAAAATTCCCCTCCAAAAGAAGAAAGAAGCAGTATAGATGAGTGTTTACAGCAATGTTTGAACAGCAGTCCTCAGTTTTTGTATCCCAAGGAGCTCAGAGAAGAGTCTGGGCTTCAGAACAATTTTGTAAATAGGTGAAGCTGAAAGACCATGACTTGCCCAAGGTTTTCCCCATCTAGCCACATCACACTGGCTGATCATATGACAGCAAGCAGTCTCATACACAACACCAAACAGCCATTGTCATCTTTACAGTGGTACAATATTTCTTTTGGAAATACCTGCTTAAATTGCAGCAGTGCCCTGGACTATGTATCAAAGTACTGTAGTTCTCTTTTAGTCTATAGTCAGTAAATTTAGTAGCTAATCACTAGGTGGCAGCAAAAAACCACTTTGGATTTAAGTTGAGAGCAAACTCAACAGCGGCAAGCTTGTTCTGTTTCAATGTGTTCCAGTGACGTAAGCAATATATTACTGTTATTACTGTCTTGATGAGTTTAAGTACAGGTAAAGGTAAAGGTCCCCTGTGCAAGCACCGGGTCATTCCTGACCCATGGGGTGACGTCACATCCCAACATTTACTAGGCAGACATTGTATACAGGGTGGTTTGCCAGTTCCTTCCCCAGTCATCTTCCCCTTACCCACAGCAAGCTGGGTACTCATTTTACTGACCTCGGAAGGATGGAAGGCTGAGTCAACCTTGACCCGGCTACCTGAAACCAACTTCTGTTGGGATCGAACTCAGGTTGTGAGCAGAACTTGGACTGCGGTACTGCAGCTTCCACTCTGCGCCACTGGGCTCCTCTAAGTACAAGTACTGAGGCCATTTTCCTTACCCATACCCAACAGGATCAAGTCCTTGAGCTACTATGTTTGTTACTTTAAAAGAGGAGCCTTTCCAGGAAGTTAAACCGCTTTATAATGGGTAGGGTTGCCAACTCCAAGTTGGGAAATGACTGGAGATTTTGGGTGTGGAGCCTGAGGAGGGCGGGGTTTGGAGAGGGAAGGGACTTCAGTGCCATAGAGTCCAATTGCCAAAGCGGCCATTTTCTCCAGGGGAACTGATCTCTGTTGCCTGGAGATCAATTGTAATAGTGGGAGATCGCCAGCCACCGCCTGGAGGTTAGTAATCAAAAAAGTGGCTACTAGTGCTTAAATAGGAAGTGTGGATTCAAAAAGCAAAGCACAAGTAAAAGCACACCAATATGAGGCAATTAGATATCACAACTGGATTATGCTGATAGAAAATATATTCTGAGGAAACAACCTCAAAAGGACAACCGCAGTAGGTAAGACAAAAGGGGACAAGTTCCCAATAGTATAATAAATAAGGAACACGAAACGTTAAGACATACAAAGGCGTAGAATGCTCACAAGTCATAAAAGTCCATACATGGAACAAAAAACAATGGAACAAGAATATGACGCAATGGGCTTCCAGTAAATCCCCATTTCATAGATATTTTTTCAAACTTTAAATTCTTTCGTGGGGAACTTTGGAAAGGCTTACAAGTTTGCACCACATGTAGAGAAGAAGTGGACTTTGTAAGATAGAAGCTATGAGCATACGTAGGTGTATGGGGGGCTCTTCCCCCCCCCCTGAATTTTCCCCCTAACTCCGGATCTCGCCAAATTTCACGGATCTGAAGCGGGGGGAGTTTGGACTTCGGCATGGCCCAAATTTAAAAGGGCCGAATTTTGCCGAAGCCGAACTTTACCAAAAAAAATTTCCAACAGCCCTAAGAAGAACATGGGCTTCCCAAACAGAAAAGGAATCCAAAAGAACTAAAGTTACATATTCCTATAATCCTAGTGTCAACACATTCATGAAAAAGGTGAGGGGGGAGAAATCAATATAATCTTTAAATGTGAATTAACCTGTCTAATTTAAAAAATGTTCAAAGGAGAACCATAGAATCATAGAGTTAGAAAGGACCACCAGGGTCATCTAGTCCAACCCCCTGCACAATGCAGGAAATTCACAACTACCCCCCCACACACCCCCAGTGACCCCTACTCCATGCCCAGAAGATGGCCAAGATGCCCTCCCTCACATCATCTGCTTAAGGTAATAGAATCAGCGTTGCTGACCGATGGCCATTTAACCTCTTCTTAAAAGCCTCCAGAGAAGGAGAGCTTATCACCACCCGAGGAACCGCTCTAACTGCTAGAAGATTCTTCCTAATGTCTAGACGGAAACATGTGTGTCATTCCAAGCTCCTTGAATGAAAGACAGATGAGACAGACAGATAGACAATGGGAAGAAACACTGGTATGTGCCAAACAGCCAAGAATGGGGGTTACCGCACTTTGTATTCCCAGCAATGTATTAATAAACATGTATTAAGATGTTTTATAAAAAACATCGCTTTAAAAGGGTTTTTGGATACCACGGCTTATAAATGGTTGGAAGACATCTTCACAGCTAAAGGGACCAAACAAAGTGCGGACAGTATTTTTTATAATGTTTTCAAACTCTTAATACATCGGTGGGAATACATAGAAAGTGCAAACAGTATTTTTATAACATTTTCAAACTCTTAATACATCACTGGGAATACAAGTGCGGTAACCCTCAATGTCTTTCTTTCGTACCTAATTTATCTTAGCTGCAGTGTACAAGCACATAGGAGGAGTATGCCAATATGTTGTTTGTCACTATAAATTATAATTAATCATTATAAACATGATTCAAAATAAAAAATAATTATAAATATGATATTAAGTGACCAGTTGTAACAGACAGGGCTAAGTCTGTCCCATTTATATACACCCACCAGTCCTGGTTTGTATACTGAAGAAGTCAGATGGAGATTCAAGGGGGGCAATGTGGTCTAGTGGTTATGAGTGGTGGTTAGGAGCGATGGACTCTAACCTTGTGAACCGGGTTCATCTCCCCACTCCTACACATGAAGCCAGCTGGGTGACCTTGGGCCAGTCACAGCTCTCTTAGAGCTCTCTCAGGCCCACCTACCTCACAGAGTGTCCTGTTGTAGGGAGGGGAAGGGAAGGTGATTGTAAGCCGGTTTAATTCTTCCTTTAGTGGTACAGAAAGTCGGCATATAAAAACCAACTCCTCCTCCTTTGCCTTTAGATATTTCTTTGCCTTTAGATATTTTTTGTCACCAATCCCATTCTATCAATTATCTGAAGATCGGAACACACATAGTAGGGCCTATACACTGGCCAGACATGCAGCCCTACCATCTGCCATATTAGAAGGGAGATTTAAGACGATCCCCAGGGTGGAGAGACTTTGCCTGTGTAACACAGGGGAGCCGGAAACCATTGAGCATGTATTTTTTAGATGTCCCCTCTACAAGTCAGCCCGCTTCAATATTATTGACCCTTTGATTAGAGAAATGGGCTCTGGTGATGAGGGTGAATGGACCAAAAGGTTTCTGCTGGGAGATAGCTCACCAGTCACTACCCGGGTGGAAAAATACTGTGCAGTAGCAATGAATCTATGTCGCCTTAATGTACATCCTTAATCCGTGAAATTGTAAAATTAGGTGATTCCTAATTTTGTTGGCCTTGATTGTAAACATCTACTCTGCATGGTCAGTTTCTGTTTGACCTGTTTTATCTGGCATACAAGCCACAAAATTTATTTATTAATATATCTGAAGATCGTTAAAAGTGGTTTTATACTTTTGAATCCACTTATGTTTGCATCAGTTAATATTTAAACTGGATCAGACAGGGGGGAAACAATCTAGATCCAAATATATTTTTTCTGTGGGATAGTAGTTCAAATGTGCCATAGTTTTAAAATAAATTAGCAGGTTTGTTTCACCAGCAAAGTATATTCTAGACTTGCCTTTATGTCTAACTCTTTTATTAGATGCGATATTGCAAACAAATAGACAGACTTCAAAAGTCAAGCCTTTCGTGTCAAGCATGAGCAATTGAAATCCATTCTTATGCCTGGAAATTACTTTAGTTATGATCTAATTTTCACCTTTCATGCAATACAAGCAGAGGCAGAGAAATCATGCTGTCTCCTAGAACAAACAACAAAAGAATCTTAAGAGGAAATTTAATTCCTGGGAAACTTTATTCTTCATTTCTACATTTTGTAAAATCAAGGGCTTTTGGAAACAACCCAAGAAAACAAAGCAATATCTGATTTAAAAGTCAAGTCTTCTCTACAAAATGAGGTAAAATCTCGGGTGGGGGGGAGTATTTCTAGTCCATTTACGAGAATTCCTAGGAAGTGATTCAAAATATATAACTTAAAGACAACATATATGTAGGCATTTTATTCATTAACTAAGGCCCAGTTCCAAGGAAGAACTATGTATGCAGGGGAGAAGCACTGCTGAAACTTCAGCATGGTGTAGTAGTTAAGAGCAGTTGTTTGGAGCAGTGGCCTCTGATCTGGAGAACCAGGTTTGATTCCCCACTCCTCCACAAGGGCAGCGGAGGCTAATCTGGTGAACTGGATTTGGTTCCCCACTCCTACATATGAAGCTAGCTGGTTGGCCTTGGGCAAGTCACTCTCTCTCAGCCCCACCTACCTCACAGGGTGTCTGTTGTGGGGAGGGGAAGGGAAGGTGATTGTAAGCCAGTTTGAGTCTCCCTTAAGTGGTAGAGAAAGTCTGCATATAAAAACCAACTCTTCTTCTTCCTTCATTGGTCCGAGTGCAAAAGCTGCAACTGTTGAAGAGACTGCTGATATCATACTGCCCTTGTACAAATCTATGGTGAGACCACACTTGGAATACTGTGTACAGTTCTGGTCACCACACCTAAAAAAGGATATTACAGAGCTTGAGAAGGTGCAGAAAAGAGCAACTAAAACGATTAGGGGACTAGAGCAACTGTCCTATGGGGAGCGGTTAAGACGCTTAGGGCTGTTTAGCTTGGAAAGAAGGCGGCTGAGGGGAGACATGATAGAGGTCTATAAAATTATGCATGGTTTAGAGAAAGTGGACAGGGAGAAGTTTTTATCCCTCTCCCATAATACTAGGACATGGGGTCATCTGCTAAAGCTGGAGGTGAGAGATTCAAAACAGATAAAAGGAAGTATTTTTTCACACAATGCATAGTTAAATTGTGGAACTCCCTGCCCCAGGATGTGGTGATGGCTGCCAGCTTGGAGGGCTTTAAGAGGGGAGTGGACATATTTATGGAGGAAAGGGGTATTCATGGCTATTAGTTAGAATGGATACTAGTCATGCTGCATACCTATTCTCTCTAGTATCAGAGGAGCATGCCTATTATTTTGGGTGTGGTGGAACACAGGCAGGATGGTGCTGCTGCAGTCGTCTTGTTTGTGGCTTCCTAGAGGCACCTGGTTGGCCACTGTGTGAACAGACTGCTGGACTTGATGGGCCTTGGTCTGATCCAGCAGGGCTTTCTTATGTTCTTACAAGCTGTGGTTCAGTTCAAAAAGTGGTTCATCACTTGGCAGTAGGGTTGCCAACCTTCAGGTAGTAGTCAGAGATCTCCCACTATTACAACTGATGTTGCCATAGAAATCAGTTCCTCTAGAGAAAATGGCCACTTTGGCAATTGGACTTTATAGTGTTGAAGTCCCTCGCCTCTCCAAACCCCACCCTCCTCAGGCTCCACCCCCAAAATCTCCAGGTATTTCCTAACCCAGAGCTGGCAACCCTACTTGGCGGAGAATATAAATTAAGCCCCTATTGTGCATAAAGTTTTTTCTCCATACATACTTCTTTGGTTTCAAATATTTAGGGCCAAAATAAATGTGGCGGCACCCTCATGGCCACCACAAGGATGCCTTCACCATTTTAAAGTGATGCTAAAGTGCCACGAGGGCCCAGTTTTGTTTGGACCCCCACTGTGGCACTCAACTTTCCCCAGGTGGATGGTGCAGCCATTTGGGACCTTGATAAAGCAGGGGGCGGAACAAGAGCACCTCAGCCCACCACACTGCAGGCCCAATCAAAATCAGGACCTTGCAGCATTTTTAAATCAGTTTAAAATGGCAGTGGTGTCCCATTGGCAGCCATGAAGATGCTATCATGTCTAATTTGTCCTTTAGAAATCAACCTATTAAGAAATTAATGGAATAGCCCAGTTCACAATCCACTCATAAGTCATGACCAAACACTTCTGTTGACCATGTCAAGTGGATTGTCCAAACTGTTCAACATGAGTGCAAAATACAGCTTTATATACCAGTTTGTAGTGTACCAGTTGGAGCCACACAGGAGACAGAAAGGAGTGATTTCATTATTTTCGGCAGCCTTCCAACCCACATGAATTTTATTAATTCATGCATTCACAGAGTTTGTATCCCTCCTCTCCACCCTTACAAGGGCCACCACGGTGGCTAATGACTTAAAATGTACATGATAAAACCTTGAATTGTGCCCAGAAACAAATTGAGAGCCAGTATAGACAGCTCAAGACTGGAATGTTATGGTGCCTACGACCCACTCCAGTCAACATCTTGGCTGCAGCATTCTATACCAACTGAAGTATCCGAATATTTATCAAGGGTAGTCCTATGTAGAGCGCTTTCCAGTAATCTAATCTTGATGTAACCAGACCATTGGCTACAGTGGCCAGATCTTTTCTGCAAGGGAGGAGAGAGGTCCCTGCAGGGTATAATGCCATTGCAATCTATCTTACAAAGAAGTCATTTCCTCCGAGAGAACTGTTCTCTGTCACCTGGAGATCAGTTGTAATTCTGGGAAATATCCAGCCATGTTTTCCAGGGAAACAGATTTCTTTAGTCTGGAGATCACTTGTAATTCCAGGAGATCCCCAGGCCCTACCTAGAGGTTGGCAACCCTACAAAGAGGAGTGCAACCCCCCCTCCCAGCCCATCCAGAACTTGTGACACATTAAATTCTGGGTCAGACTTTCAGCTCTCTAGTAGCACTTCAAGCACCAGTTCAGGGTTTCTACAGCCTCCCTGGGATCAGCTGGAAGCATGAGATAGAGTGTCATCCACATATTGGTGTCAACCCAGCCGTATCTCCAGATGACCTAACCCAGCAGTTTCATGTAGATGTTAAAGATGGAACCTTGCAGGACCCACAGGCTACAGGCCAAGGGGCTGAGCAGTAGTCCCCCAATACCACCTTCTGAAACCTACCTTCCAGATAGGAAGTCCCCCAATCCCAGTCCAGATAGGTGGTCCAAAAGATACCATGATTTATGGTATCAAAAGCCGTAGAGAGGTCCAGGAAAATCAACACAGTCAGACTCCCCTCTGTCCATCTCCTGGCACAAGTCATCCACCAGGGTGACTAAGGCTGTTTCAGTCCCATAACCAGCCTTAAACCCAGACTGGGTCTTGATGGTCCTGTGATCTCAGAAATAAACTCTCTCAGGGTCGCGATGGTTCCTGGGAGAGGTGGGGAAAGCCAGGAAGACTGGTGACCATTAGTGCCTTCTGCTGGTGGATTGTAGGATCCAACTGTACATTTGGAAAGTTTCCAATCTCAAATAAAATCATTGGGGTTGGGACAAATGGCTCCATTTCCCATTACTATAGTGCTCTGTTGATTAAGGGGGAGGGAGTCTGCTTATGTATGATGTGGCAGTATGAATATTCCTCATATTCCTGGACTATGCTAGTTAGCCTAACAAATCATTTTTCTATTCATTGTGAGACCACCTGATACCATTGGGGGGGGGCAGTATACAAACAAGGAAGCATGTTTCTATGGTAGCATCTCTAGCTGAATGAGCAACTCCATGCCCAAGCATGTACTAAGCATGGGGAGTTCATCACTAATCCAGCAGTTGTGGCTGTGTGCACATAGCCTTTTCAGACACTGACAGTAATGCCAGTCAATGATGCAGGAAGGCAAGTGGAGGGGAAAAGATGGAATTAGCCTGCCTCCTTCATGCCAGACAGCTGACTGGCATAAATGTGCACGTACAGAGTTCTGAGTACTTCACGCCCACACAGTTGGATCAGCAAGACAATTTCCCCAGAAAATATGACAGAGAGCAGGGGTTGGTCACGTAGTGCCTACAAATTCAGTAAGTCTATCCCCAAAGTATATTAAAACCTTTCTTCATTTCAGAGAAATGGCAGAATTAGCAATAGTCTAGGGAACAAAGCTATATAGGTTCTGTAAATGTCAGTGAATCCAAAATTATTGGACTTGACATTTATGTTATATTCTTTTTTGTGTTTCTCAGTGTCAGATCAGCAAAGTGAATAGGCTAAGTTAATCACCCAAGAAGAAAAGACACTTATAGTGAGATACCCTGTATTTTAGTCAAGATATAAACAAAGAAGTATATGATCAATGGTATTGGGCATGGTTGGCCATAGCTGTAACATTTTCGAAGATACATCTATGCTTAGCTAATTAACAAGACCAATCTAACCTTCCAATAATAAAATGGGTTTGTATCACCTACTGTCAAATTCTATTTTTAAAGACAGGGACAAAAGAAAGCTGGCCTGATTCTCCAGAGGTAAGAACATAAGAGGATGTCTTTTGGCTGCATAGAACAAATTCCAAGAACAAGAAGTTGCCTTAGAGGGCCAAACAAAGAGGACATGGAGGGTAGGGCTGTCAATTCGGTTCGGCCCGAACTGAAAATCAGCCGAATTTCCCCTGATTCGGTGCTTTTCTGTTCGGACGGATCCGAACTCAAAACTGGCGGGCAACCGGGGGGGCCGAATTCAGCGAGTTCGGGAGTTCGCGAATAAATTCGGCAAATTCGGGGCTGTCAGTAAGCAGCATAACCGTCAGTAAGCAGCATTCTCCTCCCCCGGCCAATCGGTGGCCAAGCTGGGTCTTCTTCTGGCCAATCAGTCAGGATTGAGTACTGGAGGAATCAGCTGATGTGCGGCCTGGCCAGGGAGAGAGAGAGAGAGAGCGAAATCCTTGTGTGTGTGGGGGGGGGTGCTTGTGCACATTCGCTCCTTTCTGTGGCTGCAGGGGGTGCATTTTTTGGGGTACAGACACAAAACTTTCACTGGAACTTCAGATGAAGCTTCTTAAGGTACCCCCCAAGTTTTGTAAACATTGGGTCAGGGGGTACCGAGATATGGGCTCCCCCCCTTTTTCTTTCCATGGCTGCAGGGGGCGCATTTTTGGGGGTACAGATCCCAAACTTTGAGTGGAGTTTCAGACCAGTGTTCTTAAGATACCCCCCAAGTTTTGTAAACATTGGGTCAGGGGGTCTCGAGATATGGGCTCTCCCCCTTTTCCCTCCCCCCTTTTTCCATTTATGTGGCTGCAGGGGGCGCTTTTTTGGGGATATATCCCCCAAACCTTTAGCATAGCTTCAGTGAATTATTCTTAAGATACTACCCAAGTTTTGTAAAGATGGGTTCAGTGGGGGCAGAAATATCGCCTCCCCCCCTTTTCTCTTTCCATGGCTGCAGGGGGCGCATTTTTGGGGGTGCAGATCCCAAACTTTGAGCGGAGTTTCAGACCAGTGTTCTTAAGATACCCCCCAAGTTTTGTGAACATTGGGTCAGGGGATCCCGAGATATGGGCTTTCCCCTTTCCCCTTTCCCCTTTTCCCTATTAGGATGAATGGAGCAGCCGATCCTGTGTGTGTGCATCTCCTCTCCAGAGCAAAACGTTCCATGCCTAATTGGAATCATCTTGGATTACAGCCCCTCTTGATGGAACAGAAGACAGCCACAGTAAGACCCCTTTGGGGGCTTTAATCTATAATTTTTCTCCTGTGTATGTGTGTGTGTGTGGGGGGGGAAGCAGAGTCTGTGTGTGTGTGGGGAGGGAGCAGTTTCTGTGGATGGGGGGGAAGCCAAAGGGGGCTTTCGTCGGTTCTGCCTGGGGTGTGTGTTCCCCCTCGAGTCTCTCGCTCCCTGGTTTGAGGGGGGAGGTTTCAGTTGTGTGTTGCAAAGGTGTTGTTTAACAAGATTGTGTTTGCAGTTGTTTTGCTATTTTCTCCGCTGTTGTCGGGGCTGGGAGCTTTGTGCGTGGGCGGCAAGCTCTGCTGAGAGATGCACATTAAGGGTGGGGGGGACCCCTTTCAGGGCCCATATCTCAGCCCCCCATGACCCAATCTTTACAAAACTTGGGGAGTCTTTCAATAAACGTCCTTTGAAGCTCTGCCAAAAGTTTGGGACCTCTAAGCCCAAAAATGCCCCCCCCAAGAGCCGCGGAAAGGCGCGGTTGTGTTTTTAATGGCTTTATTCGGCCGAACTTGTTTCCGAACTTTGAATTCCCGCCGAATTGAACGGATCCGAAGTGGGGGAGTTCGGACTTCGGCACGTACCGAACCCACAAGGGCCAAATTCGGCCGAATCCGAACTGTACCAATTTTTTTTTTTTTGACAGCCCTAATGGAGGGCCTCTGCCTTTATACGCTGCTTCTTTAGCCCTCCAGGGCAACTAGTTGACAACAGTGTGAAACAGTATGTTGGACTAGATGGACCAGTGATCTGATCCAGAAGGCTCTATGAATGTTCTGATATTACTTCAGCTCCTACTATTGAAATCATCCCAAATGTCACATTATATTGTTTTGAGAAGTGAAACTATACAATGCTACAATTAATGGAAAACCACAAAGAATGGGCAGAAGCAAAGCAGATAGTTCTAGAAATGGAAGGAACTCCCTCACTACCAATCCACTGCTCACTCACTATTAAGCCACTGCTCAGAACAGAGCATTGTGGCATGTGGTGTGCAAAATGGCCCAAACTACTATTGCTGCTTCAGTGATTCTAAATGGCAAGTCAGAAGGAAAACAAAAAGAAGCCATGTTCTAAGATGGACACATTTTCTACTTTTCCGGGGGGGGGGGGAGTAAATGTATTTACGATCTTTATAGAACTTATATATAAGAAGGGCTCTACTGAATCCGACCAAGAGTTCACCTAGTCTTTTTCAGTATTCTCTTTCAAACAGTAGCTAATGAGAAGTCCGTTGGCAGCTCATGAAGGCAACAGCTAGAGTCTGATATTCAGAGACATGGTCCCTCTGGACATGGAAATTCTCTTGTAGTAATACCTGTTGATAGACCCTTCCCTCTACAGATTTGTCTAATCATCTTCTAAAGCTAAGATGAAATGAACCCTGCTGGCCTGGACCAGTGGTTCATGTAGTCCAGCATCCTGTATCACACAGTGGCCAATAAGTTGCCCTGGAGGGCTAACAAAGTGGGCTTAGACAAAAAGACCTTCCACTGATGTTGCCTCCTAACACTGATATTCAGAGGTTTACTGCCCCCTGGATGTAAGGGCTCCCTTTATTTACTGTGGCTAGTAGCCATTGATGGACCTAACCGCCACGAATCTTTCTAATCTCCTTTTAAAGATTTCTATGCCAGTGGCCATCATCACTTTGTGAGCGCCGTAATTTAATTACTCATTGTGTAACAAATTACTTGCAGTTGTAAAGAAACCATCTAAGCTTTTATTGCCTGCCACCTTGGTAACACAGGAGAAGCAATATAAAAAGGCTGCAGATACATAAATCAATAACAGGAACAGACAATGAAAGGTATCTTCATCTTTATTCATTGAATCTGCCATCATTTTATCTTTGGCAATATTTCCAGTCTACTAAGGCTGTTTGGCCCAGACCTCTTTCTCTCCTTCTCTCTCTTCTCTCAATTAGTTTTCCTAATGCTCCTCTTGCACAATTTTCATGGACATGAATGAAAGTTGCACAAGATCACATCTGTGCTCTAAATAGAAAAGAACTGGTATTGCCCAAGAGTACAGCTGTCCTTTGAAGCAACTCCTGCTTTTTCTCTCAAAGAGGCTCACACAAAACGAACTAACAGCTGAATGCACCCATGAAGCACTGCATTTTGTTTTATACAGCTATGAACCTGTTTTAAAATTTGGCATGTCATCATCAACACCTTCTTCTGGTTTAGACATGAAAAACACTGGGAAAATAAATTGTTTCTTCTATGAGAGCACTTCACTGGCAGAGATGGCATTTACAAAAACCTTTGTGACAAGTTTGGAACACAAATACTTCCTCTTTGAATTTTTCAACTATTACAAATGAAGCAGCATTAGTAAAATTTGAAACTCACATTTTTATTCTGCTGTTTCACTGAAAAGCAGCAAAAACAGTTCTCCATTTTATTCTTACAACAAACGGGCAGTTTGGTTAAATGGAGAGAAAGAGTGATAAGCTCAAGGTCACCCAGTGAGCCTTATGGCTGCATGGTTTTGTGAATGTGATCCTGAGTCTCCCTGGTCCTAATCCAACATAGTAACCACTACACAACACTGGCTATCTACAGGAGTCTGTCTTCAACAGGCCAGGCATTCAAAGCCAGCTGTTTTGTAGACACAGGTTCTTTTGCAGAACTATCATCAATAGATCACAAGGTTCATAGAGGACAACCCAGCCAAGCAGCTTTTTATTTTATAAGTTCTCTGAGCTTACTTGTAATCTAACATCGACTAGTAGTGCCTTTCTCTGCCTGTCTGCATGAAAAGAGATGAAATTGACTAGTGTGCAAAGCAGAGCCATAGTCCCACACTTTGCTCATAAAAATGGTAAAGGTAAAGGTCCCCTGTGCAAGCACCGGGTCATTCCTGACCCACGGGGTGATGTCACATCCCGACGTTTACTAGGCAGACTTTGTTTACGGGGTGGTTTGCTAGTGCTTCCCCAGTCATCTTCCCTTTACCCCAAGCAAGCTGGGGACTCATTTTACCAACCTCAGAAGGATGGAAGGCTGAGTCCATATCGATACGCTGAAATAACCTCCCCAAAAAATACCTTTTCGGTATTTTTCAGGGTTTATTTTTTTTACTGGCATTTTAAAAGGTGGTGATAAAGGGAGTTGAATAAGCGGGTCTCGAATAATGCTGATTTTTTCCCGTCATTCAGGCCACTTTGGCCCCGCCACCATTTTCGTGCTGGCCAGCCTTCTTTGGGGTCCAGAGAAGGCTGGCAGCACAGATCTAAGAGAAATCTATGCCAAACCCGTTTTGGGGTATTTTTTGGGTTTGGGTTTATTAACCTGAAATTTTTCGTAAAATCTAGGTTTTCTGAACTTTTTGAAAATTTCCACGTTTGATAAACCCAAACCTGAAAAATATTGTTTTTTTTTTTTTTGCACAGTCCTATTTGCTCAACAAAGCTTATTACAGCCCATTCCTTTGGGCCAGCCAATAACTTGAGCAAAATGATTTTATTCCAGAAGCCATCTGGTGATTTTATTCCTTGAGACTACGGTTTTTCTTTTTAAAAAAACCATTACTGCCTTGGAAGTGTTGTTTATAGCTATTTTTACTGTTGCTTTATTCTGAAACTGGCTGTTTTCAACCTTTTTAAAAATCTGTTTTATAAAAATCTGTTTTTTGCTTCCTTAGGGGCCCTATCTGGGTGGAAAGATGTTGTATAAATAAAATTTTAATTTCATGTTGTGGAACCAATTTGTATAACAGATAGATAGAATATAAGACTTCTAAATATATAATAATTGGCATCAAGACTATCACAGCTCTCCTAAACCCTATATAAACCCCAGTTAGGACACCCATATATATCACCTATTAAGGTGATATAACATTTGGCTTTCTTTAGCATGGGACTGACGCTGGGTGGAGGCGCAGCCTGAGAGTTTCTTCCAGTGTCTACTCAGTTGTATTCTGGCAAGTGGCAGTAGACCCATCAAAGTTTCAATCACTGCTGACGTGTCAAAACATGCTGGCTACATGACAAGGAGGGGATATAGAGAACAAAGTTTGCTGGGATAAATAACAGCTGGCAGCAGTAATTAACCTCATGAATCCAGTGGAAGTATGGCCACATTGGAAGGTGCTAAGCAAAATGACTGGAATCTGGGAGAACCAATCAACACGAGCTGACCATTCTACTGATTGGGTCTGATGGTACAAAATCTGAGCTGCACTTGAGATTCAAGGCCTGGAATACAGGCTACATATAAAGATATCAGTTATAAAATTCTTATACACAGTTGATATACAATCAATGTAAATGACCAATGCAGTAGGGGGAAAAATATTTCACTCTAATTCTTTTGCTCCTTCCCTTTTTCTTCTTTTTTCCCTCCCTCTCCTGGAAGCTGTGACACATGAGAGGTATTGCATCATCCTCTGGATTTTTATATTAGCTGACTTCATCAGAGTACTAGTGCCAATCAGAGTTATCACATGTTGATGTACACACACCCAGAAGCATTGTTAATCCTGTATCAGGTAGATTTTAATTGGTTATTTGTATTTACTTTTGTTATGGGTTTTTTGTGTGTGTGTGTGTAAAGTGCCATCAAGTCGCAGCCGACTTATGGCGACCCCTTTTGGGGGTTTTCATGGCAAGAGACTAACAGAGGTGGTTTGCCAGTGCCTTCCTCTGCACAGCAACCCTGCTATTCCTTGGTGGTCTACCATCCAAATACTAACCAGGGCTTACCCTGCTTAGCTTCTGAGATCTGAGGAGATCAGGCTAGCCTGGGCCATCCAGGTCAGGGCATGGGGGGTTTTAAGGTCTCTTTAATTCATAGTAACCTTAACTCATGGATATACTTTTGTTATTTAAATTGTGTGAGCAACTGTCCATGTGGCAAGACCCACAATTTGGTTTAAGAGTTTACATCAAGCCACACAAAATATTAGGTATATGGCATCTTATATTCAATTTAAAAAAAAATCTAGTTATGATATGAGTAAAATTAATTTGGCTTAATTTTTTGTCTCCCTTTTCTTATGGTTTTCTATTTTGACATAAAATATCTCATAAGGCTTACTTCCAGATTATTTTATTTATTAAGTTATTTTATAACTATTTATGACTGCTGAGGAAGGCCTATTCAGGCCAAAATACATCTGATCTAGCATTGGTCATTTACATCGATTTTTATATCAACTGTGTATAAGAATTTTATAACTGAAATTTTTATATGTAGCCTGTATTCCAGGCCCTGTGTTTTTAACAATTTTAGAGTCTACACCTTGCAATAAATGAAATTATTTTGTTGTAGTGTATAGTTTGTAGCTCAACCTTAGAAGGTCTTCCACATATTTGGTTGAGTTCCCCCCCCTTTTTTGTTGTTGTTGTTCACAATCGCTAGAGATTCAAACCAAAGGGAACCAAATTGCTTCTAAAAATGGAGCATCTGACTCTTTGGCTCCTGCTTTCTCACTGCTGGCACTACATTTGGGCAAAAGAGCTTTGAGAAGGGCAAATTCTCTAAACAACAAAGGAGACAAGACCTCCATGCAAAGTAATGGAGACAGTTCACTGGGTGTTCTCGATGCAGTAGTTCTAGTAAAGATGAGGTATGCCCTTTGTCCAAATATAGTGTTGCTTGAGGGATCCAAACTTGTAATTGATGTTTTTCTTTCCTTCCTCTCAGGAAAAGCAGTCTCAAATTTCTCTTAACAGTAAACACTGGAGGGGGGGATACTTCAAGAGCAAAACTAGTTCATCTCTCAAGCCTTCAGCAAAGTAATCTTCAATTTATACACAAAACTTTGTGAATTAATTACTCTTCCCAAGCACACAGAGAACTAATGTTGCTGAAATCAGTGGCTTTAAATATGGCATTTCAGTTTCTGAGATTAGACATTGCCACAGGTTTTAGAAAACTATTGTGAGAGCCCAAGTAGCAAGTGGGATCGAATTCTAGACTGAAGAGACCCGGGTTCCAGTCACAGATACGGCTCAATAATGAGTTTCAGTAGCCCTGTTCATATGTTACTTACAGCATACATATATCCGGAATGTATTCATCTGATTCTAAGAGCCAGCATGCACTCATTTTACAAATAAAACTGGTGACCAGGACACCCATGAATACACATGAAGCTGCCTGCCTTATACTGAATCAGTCCCTTGGTCCATCAAAGTCAGTATTGTCTACTCAGACTGGCAGCGGCTCTCCAGGGTCTCAGGTGGAGGTCTTCCACATCACCTACTTGCCTAGTCCCTGGAGATGCCGGGGATGGAACCTGGGACCTTCTGCATGCCAAGCAGATGCTCTACCACTGAGCCACAGCCCCTCTCCCCACCTGGACACATGGGCAGTTTCAACCACATATTCAGCTGTACAAGCATTCAATGTAACATGAGAATTACTCAACCCATGTGTAAAGGAATAATCAAGTGGACGCTGTATGCGAACTGTATGTACGTAATTGGTGAACAGGACTAATTTGGGTAGGCTTTGAATAAGCCTCTGTCTCTTGGTCTAACCCTCTCACCCTGCTGTATGGAAGATAAACTGCGATAACCTTATGTATTCCAACTGAACTCTTTGGAAGGACAGTGAGGGCAATTATGAAAATAACATTGAAGCACTTAACATGCCACATTTGGCCACATTCTCCAGAGACAACACTTTCTCACTTGGATGCCACTTCCCATCCTTCTTCCTTTGGGCCTGTCTCCACTCATAGGTATGGTTGTGTGATACACCATGGACAACATCTACTAGCACGACACTGATTGTCCAAAACAGGCAGCTTATCCATTGATAAACCTCCTGCCTTCTTCCCTTAGGGGCATCTGGGTGCTCCCTATCCTTATAAGCTGTGGCTAGAGACTGGGGTTTGTGCTCTCAGGGGGCTAAAGCCTGGAATGGGTTACAAACTATGTCACAAACACTTTCTTTTCAGGAAGTTGTTTCAATATAATAATTTTATATCATCATATCTAAGAATTAAATTATTAACATTAACATTATTATTACATTATTAAAAACTGCAAAAGTTTAAGTAGACCTTAATTCTATAAATATCTTCAAGAAAGAAAAGATGTTCCTTGGAGAATCTCTGATAATGGAGAAAAGGAGACTGGCCATGCTGTGATATCTAAAAATCTGTCTCAAGAGAATGTGGTAGATTAGCAGTATGTGAATTTGGTATAAGAATAACAGAATTTCTATAACCAGTAGATATGTTAGACACTTTGCAGCAGATTTTGTTTCTGGATTTTGTTTCTGGAAATAAAGTCTGAAATATATGGAAATAAAAACTTGGATTTAATATATACAAAGTATTGACCTGAAATGTATGGATAAATCAGGTTTACAAAAAACAGTGGTGCACAGTATACTCACAGCCCATTCCTGAAATAACGGTGTGCAGAGTCGGCAGGGAAGAGCAGCAGCGCCTCTTCCTAAGCCGATTCGCGCACACCGTAAAAAAAAAAAAAAAAGCCGTTTCACAGCTTTTTTTGTTTTACAGGGGCTAAAAGCCCCATTGAAAACAGCGAGGCTGCGCCTGCTCAAAAGCAGACACAGCACCGCCATTCCCGGCACCGGCGTAACTAGCCGAACCGGGATGAGAAGCCGCCTAACCGGCGTCTCCTCCCCCGGAATGCCCCCCTGCACCGGCGCAGTCTCTCTACACCATGGCCTGTGCCACGGAGAGACCGCTCCAGTGGAGGGGCCGTGACAGCAGAGGGACAAAGTGCGGTCCCACAGCTCTCAGCCAGCATAAGTGCTTGTAATCATGGTTTTACACGCACTTACGCTGGTGGCGGGGTCACATGCCTCCTAAGAGGTTTCAGGGGGCCCTTTCAGGAATGGGCTGTTAGTAACACAGAAATACAAGACCCCGTTCCATTCCACCACCTTGTTTGATAAAGTAATAAGACCAGAAAGGAAGATCAATTCCCTTCTATACCCAAGAAACTTGGCTCACTTACACTGTGTAATTTAGTTGTCATTTCATTTTCCAATCACAGAGAAATTCTTCCCACATAAGAATACGAAAGGGCTCTACTAATGTACCCAGTTCATTGACTTAGTAGACAATTCAAAAGATTGTGCCCAGCTGTATTTATGAAACAATATGTTTGGTTCCCACTCCTTTTTTATCATTTATTGAAATCAGCCACCAGAAAAGCCATGTGAAGTGCAAAAACCTGGTGTTCATTAAGCATCTGGAACATTGCAATAAACAGCTACACGAACCACAACATGTGGCACTCTGGTCGGCACACTCCTCCAAACTTCTATATTATTGAAGCCTGTCATAATCCTAAAGCATGTGCAATTCATGGCTTCCTTCCTTCCTTTTTTTTTTTTAAACGCAAACTACTACATCCATTCTGAATCATACTTTTCAGACTAGGTAAAATTAAATTATTGAGGAAGCTATTATGACTAAAGTAACATTGATTCAGTGTCAGTAGCTAATATGAAACAATGCATTTCAGCCATCTGCCTCCATTGCTAAAAGTCAAACCATGAACTTCAGTCTCTTTTAGACTACAACCTAGATCAACTTGTGCTTTGTACTCGTTTTTTGGCTCTAGTCTATGTATGTAGCAAAATGAGGGGGTCATGTGTGTGTGTGAAGTGTCATCAAGTTGCAACTGAATTACAGCAACCTCACAGGGTTTTTAAGGCAAGTGAACAAGCAGAGGTGGTTTGCCATTGCTTTCCTCTACAAAGTGGTCTCTCATCCAAGCACTGACCACCAAGTACCTTGGTGGTCTTTCATCCAAGTACCGACCCAGCTTAGTTTCCGAGATCTGACAAGATTGGACTATACTATACCATTCCACATCCACTTTAGAATACAGGAGTGCCTTTTTTGAATGCTCCACCACGTAAAGACTCAGTGCAAATAATTTTTAAAAACTATCACAGCAGAGAGGAAGGTGCTACCCTATCCCTTGTAAATCTGAGTCCCTTGTTAGGTAAAGGTAAAGGTCCCCTGTGCAAGCATTGGGTCATTCCTGACCCATGGGGTGACGTCACATCCCGACGTTTCCTAGGCAGACTTGGTTTACGGGGTGGTTTGCCAGTGCCTTCCCCAGTCATCTTCCCTTTACCCCCAGCAAGCTGGGTACTCAATTTACTGACCTCGGAAGGATGGAAGGCTGAGTCAACCTTGAGCCGGCTACCTGAAACCGACTTCCGCTCTGAGCCACAGGGCTCTTGCTGAGTCCCTTGTTACCCCAATAGATAATGCTCAAACCAATAAGGAAGCAAATACAACAAGCAAATAAGAGACACATATACTAAATAAAATTTTAACATTAATATATTGCTATTGGGGGGGAATCATAAAGACACGTAACAAACAAACTAAAGTCAATGCATTTACCTGGGCTGAATAAAGACCTTGCATTCATGGCCCATTACCAATGCTGATTTCTCCACACCCATCTCTCCCCTGGACATCACAGACTCTTCTGCATATCACACCTAATCCCATCAAGCCTGCTATTCATATTTACATACTGTTCCTCTACTTAAAGACCGATGGATTCACATTCTAGCTGTATCTGAAGAAGTGAGCTGTGGCTCACGAAAGCTCATACCCTACCAGAAAATATTTTTGTTAGTCTTTAAGGTGCTACTGGACTCTTGCCCTTTTTGACTACTGCAAACAGACTAACACGGCTACCCACTGTGACGTAACAAATGGTTACAGAACACTAAGATTTAGCTCTATCCCTACATCACCTACAGCCCACTGTGTTAAAACTTCAGGCTTCTACATTTCCAAGCTAGTTCATACCTACGTATCCAGAAGTTCTGCGGCTTGAGCATTTCAGTATCATAAGAACTGAATCCTTGTCAGTGAAGGCATCCATGTTGCCTTCCATTGTGTCCTGCTCTGCACATTTTATATAGGCAGGTAGGTACAGATTTATTGCAAATAGCCAAAGGCCATTACAATCTGCACATTTTACACATTTTCTGTTAACTGTGGAATAATTGTGCAATAACAGCTTAAATTTTTTGGGAGAGCCTCCCCAATTTACCCAGCCTCCCCCACCCTCCCGGAGACAATGTTGCTATGAATGGGTAAAAGTGCCCTTGGAATAACAGCCTTATTTCATGAGTATAAGTGTAATCCTAAAGTGTGTGTGTGAGTGAGTGAGAGATGGTGATCAATGAGGTAACCAATTAAAACTGGATCCTAGGCTCATCTCACCATTTGGCCAAGTTGTCAGAGGAGACATGATGGATCATTTCTAATTTCTAATATTCTTCCATGGTGTCTTAAATCTTTTTGAAATGACTGGTCAAGGGCAAGCTTGGAGGGAAACCTTTGCCCTGCCCCCTTAAAAATCAGATTAGTGAGAAAACTCTCAGGCTGCAGGGGATTCTAGAGAACTGTTAGCCCGGACTGGAGTTCCCTGTGTCAAGTCTGGAGTCTGGAGTTGTGTCAAGACTCTGATATTAAGGTTGCACTAAAATGCTCGGTCTTGAACTCTTTCCAGGCGGCAAATAGCAAGGTTCTTTAAGCATTCTGCCTCAGGTCTATGGGTCTTTTAATGTTTCCCAATTGCCTGTCCTTTCTAGGATTTATGTGTAGTTATTAAAGATTTATTTTATAAAGATCTTTGGACATTTACTGAAGACGACTTGGGGCAAATCCCACCTATGATGCTAAGGGGTTCAGCTGACCAGTTCATCAGTGCTGAATAAGGACGGATCTGATAGATACAGAGAAAGAGGGGGATCCAAGGGGGGGGGGAGAAAGCTCATGGGTCTCCAGTCCCTCCCCCCCAAACACACACACATAAACATATCCCTATATTTTCCATTTTCTTTTCCAAAAGGGGCCAAATTCAAAAGATTTCCTTTTTGTGGTCGCAGCTTCCGTATAGGATGAGATTCCCAAACGGAGGGGGTGAAATTAAAGGTTTTGTACACATGAGCCCTTGCTGGTTCTCTGTGCAACTTGGTGCAGGGTGAAGTCCTAAGAGATGGTGTAGAGCAGTGGTTCCCAACCTTTTTTTGACCATGGACCACTAGGACTTTTTTGTTCGGTGCAGGGACCCCAAGTTTCAAAATAAAAATTCTGAGAATTTGAAAATAAACTTTAATCATAACTGTTAGATAAACATTAAACTTAGAATAATATTTGAATATATATTTTTATAATAGAGAACTTTTAATTGAAAAAATAATTTATTATGGGTTTATAACTTTGTTTCGCGGACCTTAATTTAGTTCTCGCGGACCCCTGGGGGTCCACGGACCCCTGGTTGGGAACCAGTGGTGTAGAGAAAGGGCAACTGAGCGACATTGAGAGAGTGAAGTGGTTCGGTGTAACAAACATGAGCAGTGTCTTTTTAACAAGGAAAATCCTATTCCTTCGCATTTTTTTTTGTAATTTAAAAACAAGGTGGTTGAGGTAATTTTGCTCCCAATTGTGTCCTTTCACCATTTTTTGCTGTCCTGGTAAGTGAACATTTATTATGACCGAGCTGTCAGCTGTACAGGAGAGACATGTCCTCTGTATCTTCTTCTCCCCACGCCCCCCGCTTCTGATTTGCTGAATTCCCTAGCTCACACAGCTCTTGGTAGCTATTCACAGTGTCTCTGAGGCACCGAGGTCACATCAAGGCAGTCACTGCTTACATGAAGCAGGATCCAGTTTGTTCATCGTAGCTGCTCCTGTATGAAGCCAAAACTCAGGCTTTCTTTAGGGCAGCTTTGCAGCCCTTCTCCCGAGTAACAGGACAACATTATTCAGGGTCTGATAGCACCAGATTAACATCCCTCTCCTTCTAGTGCTAATTTTCCATTTGCAGGAGGGTTTTGTTTGCTTGTTTTGTTAAGTATGGATACGTTTTTAAAATGCTGTTTCTCCACCTGCTATCTGAAGTGATGATCTCTACAGCAGGAATACCACCTCTTTCCGTGCCTGTGCAGAACAGGTCTTCTGTAAGAGTGTACCATAAGTAGGGTTGCCAACCTCCAGGTAATTACAACCCAAAATAATAAGGCACCTCCGTGCTGATACCGAATGGTTAGAAAAAAAACTGCAACAGAGTCTTCCAATACAAAAGTAGCAGAAAATCTTATTGGTGCTTACACACAAATGACAATAACAGAACAGAGTGAAAAACGTTTGAAAATACATACAATATGTACAGTATAAGTTTTAGTGCAGTCTCTATGCACAACAATGATTTGCTTTTCTAGGAATATATTTCTATTTTCTTCATTGAGTCCTAGAATAGGTACAATAGTCCCAAAAGTGTCACTTTTTGGAAATGATGGGGGACGGCCGTTTCAAGTCTTTTCTTCAGCCCCAATCAAAATTACGTTTCCAAAGGTAAACTCAATTATCAAATGTTTCACTCAGTTCATGGTTCCCCGAAGGATACTCCAAAGTGCAGCCGAGTCCTGCTATCTGAAGTGAAGATCTCTATAGCAGGAATACCACCTCTTTCTGTGCCTGTGCAGAACAGGTCTTCTGTAAAAGTGTACCATAAGTAGGGTTGCCAACCTCCAGGTAATAGCAGAAGATCTCCTGCTATTACAACTGATCTCCTGCTATTACAACTGATCTCCAGCCGAAAGAGATCAGTTCACCTGGAGAAACATGGCCGCTTTGGCCATTGGATTCTATGGCATTGAGGTCCCTCCCCTCCCCAAACCCCGCCCTCCTCTGGCTCTGCCCCCAAAATCTCCCGCTGATGGCAAAGAGGGACCTGGCAACCCCACCCATAAACCCTTTTCAGACATCATGTTGCTGGCTTTCCTTTTATCTACTCCTACATCGGGCGAGAGCACTTTATGCAACCATCATGACTACCATTTTGAGTTTAAAGGGCAACACACACATTTTGTAGCTTTGGCATGCTTGAACATATATTTTTGAAAATCAAGGTTTGGGATATCACATATTGTGGCTAGAAAATACACATATTGCTCATTTCACACAAAATGGCACTTGTGTATACACAGAGGGTTGCATATGGCATTCTGTCCACGTACACAAGGTAGGAACACCAGAAACATGATGCCTGAAAAGGTATGAAGGCCATAAATGAACATACTTAGATGTTTTAATGGAGAAATTGCTCCTGTACTCAAAATTCAACAGCTAAATCGCTGAGAGAAATCCTGCAAGCGTAGGGATAATGTAGAGCCCTAGTTCTCCAGTTTTTTTTCTGAATATTTGCAACAAAAAGGTAGGGAAATTCAGCTGTGATAAGATGAAAGTCTAATAGTAGTCACATTTGAATGGAGCTGTATCAAAGCTAGGAACACACCTAACTGAGGTATTCAGTCTGGAGCAGAAAGCTGCCAGGGGGATTTTGAAGCAGGTCACCACTGAAGGTTGATCAAAAAGATTCAGAAATCAAGAGATTGCTTTTAATTGGGTTCTTACAGTGCTTAGCAAGATAATCCTTTTCAGCGACTGGCTTCTATGGAATTACACGTGGGAAAGTTTTAAATGCTATAAATTACACGAAAACTTTACGGGATGGGAAGGGCAATCCAAATCAGACCACCATTCATTAGAGTCTGTGTAGGTGGTCTGGTCCTTGGATTCTTTGTACTCCTCCCAAATAAGGCTACCCTCTCAATTTTTTTTCTCTGTCAATTGTGCAATCTGGAAAGAGCAGTTCCACTCTCTATTGTCAGGGAACAATGTGAATGAATAATGTTTCAAGAAAAAAAAAAGTTGGAAGCTCCTGTATTTCAATCAATCAAGTTTTATTTCGATACAACATCAGCTCTGAATAAAAATCAAAGTTAGGTTTAAATTAATAAAATAAAATGATAAAAGTTGATGATTCTGGGAAGGATGATTGGAAGAGGAGGAGGAAAGATCTTCTATGGGGAAGGGTTTTCAATTAGCCGTTTATGAAACCTACTAGACCGAAGGCAAAATTTGGCTACTTGAATGGTTATCTCCCAAGAGGAGTCTGCTAAGAGAAGGGAAACTTTAGCTTCTTCCGATCTCCCAGGAAAGGATGACAATACAGGGAGAATGTACTGCGATCTTATGTCATTGTAGAAAGGACATTGCAGCAGAACATGTTCTATTGTTTCCACTTTCTCTGTTTTGCATAGGCATAGGCGTTGATGAAAGGGAGTACGGAGATACCTGCCTTCCAGGAGAGCTGAAGGTAAGGCGTTGAAACGCGCAAGAGTAAAGGCCCTTCGATATTTGGATACTGCATTTAAAATACTTAGTATATCTGGGGGGGGGGGAAGCCCATATTCTTGGGGGAGGATAACCCTACTGTATACCCAGCACATCTGCTCTACCATTGAAAAGGCTGCCGTGCCTGTTATATTCACATATCAATTAGCTGAAATCAAAGTCCTTATTCTTATGCAGATTTGACATTGTTGCCATCAGCCAGAGAGGAGCATGTCAGATGCCACCCACAAAAGTCTCCCACTTTTAGAGCCAAGGAACTGTCACAGGAGTGAGCTGCAGATTGCATTTTGACATGATTTAATAAAACAGAAATTAGATGTTCTTGTAGTGTCAGGCTCCATATTTATGGCAATCAAACAGATAAATGTTTTAACCAAACTATAAATAGGCTTCAACTATTGATGAAATGTGAGTTTTCCACTTAAATCTAAAGTGTCAACCGGACATCGTAAGTGCTACTCCTTTTTATACTGCAGTTATTGTTCACAATCCATTTTCTGTTGCTGTGTTCTCCCACCTCCTTTTTCCTTTTACAGAAGGATAGAGATTTGCTGAAGACCATGCAGTGCTGAATAAACAAAAGACAGGAAAAAGACTGCCTTAGCTGACTGATTCCCACAGCCATCCATGGATGTCTGGTTAGGACAGCGAGCAGGCAGGCAGGAAGCGGCTAAGGGGGTTGCCAATCTCCAGGTGGGGCCTGGATACAGTTGAAATACATACCAGCAGGAGTCTGGGAGAGAAGTGGAATCATGGATTCCAGCATTACACTATGGGGAAACTGTGCTCCGTCCTCTACCATATTTGTTACCCCTCCCAATTTAGTATCATCTGCAAATTTAATAAGCATCCCCTCTATTCCTTCATCCAAATCATTTATGAAAATGTTGAGCAACACAGGGCCCAATACAGATCCCTGGGGCACTCCACTTGTCACTCCTCTCCAAAAGGATGAAGAACCATTTAACAAGCACTCTTTGGGTGCAATATGTCAACCAGTTACAGATCCACCTAACAGTAACAGGATCTAAACCACATTTTATCAACTTCTCAACAAGAATGTTATGTAGAACCTTGTCAAAAGCCTTACTGATAGGATAAACTATGTTCACAGCACTCCCCTGATCCAGCAAGGTAGCAACTTTCTCAAAAAAGGAGATAAGGTTAGTCTGACATGATGTTTTGAGAAACCTATGCTGGCTCTTAGTAATCGCAGCCATTCTTTCTAAATGCTCAAGGACTGACTGATGATTTGTTCTAAAACTTTTCTAAGTATAGATGTCAAGCTGATGGGTCGATAGTTACCCTGGTCCTCCTTTTTCCCTTTCTTGAAGATGGGGACAACATTTGCCTGGTTCCAATCCTCTGGCACCTCACTTGTTCTCCAAGAATTCTCAAAAATAATGGACAGAGGCTCAGAAATTAAATCCACAAGTTCTTTCAGTATCCTTGGATGCAATTCATGTGACTTTGAGGACTTAGTTTCATTTAAAGAAATGAGGTGTTTATGTATTACCCCGATGCCAATCCTAGGCTGCAACTCCCTTCCCTGATCATCTGTATAGTTTTTGCCATGTTGGGCACCATTTCCCTAACAAGAGAAGACTTAGGAAAAGTAGGAATCGAGCAGTTCTGCTGTGTCTTCATCACCTGTTACAATTTCACTTTCCTAACCCTTCAATGGGCCTACCATGTCCTTGTTCTTTTTCTTATTCTGAACATAACAAAAGAACCCTTTTCAGCCCATTCCTAAGGCATGCCAGCGAGCGCACCCAAAGCCCTTAGGAAGTTGACGGTGCAGGGGCCCACAATGCCAGCGTACGGAAGGCGCACACCAGCATGAGTGGCCCAAGCAGTGGCGTGCAGGCCCAGAAGCCGGTCCCTGGCCATCGCTGCGGCAGCACTGGGCCCAGACGATGACGCAGCTGGCCTCCGGCTGTTGGCACAGGTTGCAGCGGCGAGCCAGGAGGTGTTCCGGAGCCCCTGGAGGTGTTCCCAGGGTGTAACGGTGCTGGCCGGGGAGCGGGGCCAACGTTAGTAGGCCTCCTGAGCCGTTTCGAGTCAGGAACGCCCCCCCCCTTTTTTTTTTTGCAGAGATATGCCAGCTTTTTGCTGGTGTATCTCCCATGCAACCCTTTGCCCTATGAGAGTTGCACTTTTTTTGTGCCGGGCGGAGGTTTTGGCACAGGCATTCCTCTCAGGAATGCACTGTAAGTGTGTGTTTAGCATCTCTTGCTAGCCTAAGCTCATACTGAGCTTTAGCTTTTCTAACATTCTCCCTACACGCACTGGTTATTTGTTTATATACACCTCTGGTTATAAGGCCCTCCTTCCACTTTGTAAATGAGTCTTTTTTATTTCTCAAATCTTCAGAAAGCTGTTATGAAGCCATCTTGGCTTCTTTAGGCTCCTCTCATTTTCCTTCTCATAGGAATAATTTGTGATTGTGCCTTCAACATTTTGCTTTTAAGAAACTCCCACCCCTCTTGAACTCCCTTCTCCTTAAGTATTTCTGACCACGGGATTCTACCCAGCATAACTTTAAGTTCGTTAAAATTTTCTCTTACTAATGGCTTTCCTATTCTTTACTAAAGGAAGGATTATGAGCTTTCTTACTCTCTTACTAAAGGCTGTCTTACTCTTTTGCTAAAGGAAGGATTACTAGCTGACTAGAAAAAGAACTGGGCTGGAATTCACTTGGTATCTTTCACAGAAGCTTGATTTGTAGAAATAGGTAAGTGAAGCTTTTCAGTTCATGAAAATAACTGTTATCACCTGCTAATGCCTGATTGAGATGCTATTAAAAGCATAGCAATACTGGGCAGCTGAAACATTGGCAACCCTGTGCTCAAAATTTCATTTGAGGCAGAAGAACCAAACTCTGAGCATATCCAAGTTAACATTAGATTAATTCAAAGGCAGGTTGAACACAGACAGAGAGACAGGGACAGGACGTTCTAACCAATTTAGACCCCATTGACACAATTGCCATGTCTCTGGAGAGCCCAACGGAGACATCTGTCAGAAAAGCATAATCAAAATTCAGTGGAGATCATAGAAACAGGATGAAAAGTATTATATATTTCTGAACAGAAAGGAAAGCACAGTTTGGCAGGTCACCCTTAGACCTTGGGTTGTTATTTCAACTTGTTATGTTTTTAGCAGGGGTTGTGTGCGTGGCCATGAGTTTAATTCTGTAAACTGATTAACACCTCTTCAGCACAGACTGGGAACAAAGAGAAGATTAATTCAGTGACACAAATCCAGTTATAGTACAGCAGAGGTTATAGTGAAATGGTACATACGCACACATCTGGAAAATATCAAAATGGTTTTCAGGTTACTTGAAGATTTTTTTTTTAGTCTCCCTCTCTTTCTCTCTGTCATATATATAAAATGTCTGTTGTTTCAACAGATGTTTAATTTCAAAGACTTCAACAGTGTGAAACCATATTAGGTGAATCCAAAGGAACCAGTAAGTGTTACACAAGAATGATTCTCCCATCAATTATGCTTCAATAAAACACTTTGATTTTTTTGCCTTTCCTTTGTTTGAATCCTGGAACAAGATGTCCCTGGGAAGAAAGGATCAGGATAGGGGTAGAGGATTTAGGAAAAAGGCTTTGAACATAATATTTGGCATAAAGCTTTATCTAAGAATATGATTCACTAACAAAGACTCTTACCATAACAAAAGAAATTCGGTCTGTTAGCCAAGACAGCTTGTCACAGCGGGGACAGGAAACACGGTGGGGGGGGAGGGCGGGTAAGTATTTTTGCATGTATTTCTTCAGATGCTTCTGTATACTGGACAGTTTTAATTGACAATACTGGTTCCTTCCTTCCATCATAAGCCATGAGTAAAATGGGAATAATATTCTCATTCACAGGGGAGATCTTAATATAAAATTCAAAAATAAGTAATGCAAAACAGGTGGGGGGGTTGAAATGTTAATCTTTAACTATTATAAAAGCTTTTTTATTTAACAGAATGATAGTATGGTTTAGTGTAATTTTTAACAGCATCTTTGGTACTGGTAGGAAGAAAAGGGAAATTAGAAAAACAGGTGTAGGAAGTCCACTGAGGGAAGGGATTGGGGGATGCTATAATAAAAAAATCTTCACAGGCAACTTGCTCCTGTATTCTAAGTGTGTAGTGAGAGAGAAATTGTTCACTGGTGAGGGAAGGCCAATCTGCACATTCTCAGAGACACTTTTCTTCCCATAGAAACAGGACAAACTTTAAGTCAGGAGGAGAACATAAAAAGAGTCCTGCTGTTTTGTTTTCCCATATGGTACAAATGTTTAGGACCAGTAATGATCTTGGGACTTTAAAGCTCTGGAGTTGCAAAAGTAGTACTTTGACATAAGGAAAAACGATGCAGGATGCTTACAAAAGGAGTATGCAGAGAAAGGAGGAACTGCTGAAGAAGACTGAACAAGATGAATTTATGGGCACTGGAAACTGGAAACTGTGGATACTGATATGGAAGGCAGTGTATTATATATAGGGGTAAAATGCTTATTTTCTTTCTGTAGAACCATATTCCCTGATGTGTTACCCCAGCTGCAGCTTATTTATCAGCCATGTCTGTCCTCTGATTCATCACAGCAGACTGGTTTCCAAGGGAACAAGGCCTCTTGCCTGCAAGAACCAATCCACATGACCATTTTCAATGGCAAGAAGTGAGCAGAGTGAATGCAACAGTTCTGAGTTTCTCCTCCTCTCAGATGTGTAGTAGTTGTATAATTGCTTCACCAAGCCTCCAGCACCTAATTTTCATTGTTTTGTTGTGGCATTTTAAGTGGGCTATTCAGAAGCAATGTGAAATGGGGTTGTGTGGTAAAAAAAAAAAAGGGATTTGGGCCCATGACAAATCATTCAGTATTATTATGTCTTATTTGCGTAACACCTGTAGTAAGTGCTGTGTAAGCATTAATCCCTGCCCAAAGGCTATGAAGTCTAAAATATGACATAAGATGAAGGAACAAGAGAATCAGACATTATTTCAATACATGTCCAAAACAAGGGGAAAATTTCATCCCATAGATAGCAACTGGAGGGAGATTGCAGGGTGTTGGGACTTACTTTTTTTTGGCATAGCACCAACTCGATGACTTCACTTCTAGAGCGACCCAGAGGTGACATCATTGTGCCAGGCACCACTCAAAACTGTTTGGGCAAATGTTAGAGTGTCACCTGACATGATGACATCACTTCCAAATCCTGCTGGAAGTGACATCATGGCATCGGCCCAATGCTAACCCTCCCTCATTTCCCCAGCATTTCCCCCCTCCATCACCAAGATGAGAAGCAGATGTTTCCATTCAATTTCAAAACATGACTTTTTTCTCCAGAAGAATCACTCCTCAGTTTCTGGAGGGGCTAGGTGGGTGGGGCCTTCCTATCTCTACGACACCCGAACATTATTCTGTGGGCTAAGATTTAAAGAGTAGAAATGTTAATTACTGTTGACATTCTTCCATTTTATTAAGTTTTGTTTAAAAAAATGCAAAAAAATGACTAGTAAAAGTAGAAAACAGGAGGCAAGGTGGAATGGTATAGCCTGATCTCATCAGATCTTAGAAGCTTAGCAGGATCAGTACTTGGAAGAGAGACCACCAATAAAGACTCTGCAGAAGGCGGCAATGGCAGACCACCTCTGCTTCTCACTTGCCTTGAAACCTCCTTGCTGGGGTCACCATAGTCATCTGTAACTTGACAGCACTTTACACACACACACACACAAGTGTAGAAAACACTATTCTCTTCTCAAGGAAGGAATTTGCTCCACATTATCAAAATAACATAATGCACATTATTCAATAAAGAACGTGTGCATTCTGTATGCTTAAGCAACTTTGGTTTGCTTGAGACTGAAGTAGGGCTGATTTTCTTTGAATTGTAGTCAGTGTCTTTGATCAGACCAAATTTATCCAGTCGTGCATATTTAGGGTTATGTTTTTGCTACAGATAAGTCACAATGTTTAGGTTCTTGAGAATCTCAGACTATGTGTTAAAGATGAGAACCAGCTTGGCGTAGTGACTGTGGAGACCCAAGTTCAAATCGTGACTATGCCATGAATGTCACTGGAGGACCTTGGGCCAGTAACTCTTGACCTAACTTACCTCCCAGAGTTATTGTATGGATAAAATGGGGTATCTTGCCTTCCTGGAACAAGTTAAAAAAAAAAGTAAAGATAAAGGTCCCCTGTGCAAGCATTCCTGATCCATGGGGTGATGTCACATCCCGACGTTTCCTAGGCAGACTTTGCGGGGTTGTTTGCCAGTGCCTTCCCCAGTCATCTTCCCTTTACCCCCAGTAAGCTGGGTCTTCATTTGACCGACCTCGGAAGGATGGAAGGCTGAGTCAACCTTGAGCCGGCTACCTGAAACCGACTTCCGTCGGGATCGAACTCAGGTCGTGAGCAGAGCTTGGACTGCAGTACTTCAGTTTACCACTCTGTGCCATGGGGCTCCCTGGAACAAGAGCTAGATACAAATTTTTAAAAAACAGTAGCTAACTTTATGATCTACCACGTATGGTTGTGGTCATTGCAGACAATGCTTGGTGAAATCTCAGAGCATCTATGGAATAAGATCAAAGATTAAGCACCCTTCTTGGGTTCTTATTTTGAAATCATGTATATCCCGTTTCTCCAACAAATTACTCAAAATAATTCTATAAGCAACCAACTATAACATTAAAAACAGCATGGTGTAGTGGTTAAGAGTAGCGGACTCTAATCTGGAGAACCGGGTTTGATTCCCCACTCCTCCACATGAAGCCTGCTGGGTGACCTTGGGCTAGTCACAGTTCTCTCTGAACTCTCTCAGTCTCACCTACCTCACAAGGAGTCTGTTGTGGGGAGGGGAAGGTGATTGTAAACTGCTTTGAGACTCCTTAAAGACAGAGAAAAATGAGGTTTAAAAACCACTCTTCTCCTCCTCCTTCTTCTGCTTCTCCTTCTTCTCCTCCTTCTAGACCAGTGGTTCTCAAACTTTTTTGCTTCATTCCCCCCTTTCACCATTGTTCAGAATATAATTCCCCCCTTCCCAAGATAGTCATAAACTTTATTGAATGACGCAGATTAAATTAAAAACAAACTACAATTTTACAGATTGTACATAATCTACAGGACGTTACACTTTGCTGAATAGTGGTCCCAATTCCCCCCTGGAACCCTAAATCCCCCTGAGGGGAATTCCCCCCTTGTTGAGAACCCATGTTATAGACTCAGAAGAGCTCAAATAACCATATAAGGCATAATAAAGAAAATAGGTACAGAAAACAGTTCCACAAGTTCACTGAATGCGAAGGGAGAGAAAGTGAGCATGAGTGTGCTGGCCCTATCCATTTCCTTCATGCAATTGCCTGGTCATCTGCAGAGGTGACCATGTGGAGGATAGGGTTACCAGGTGGGTGATTTTGGCGGGCGACTGCTCTGGTAGCTGCGAGTACACCCACACAATGATGTCACTTCCGGTTATACTTCCAGAAGTGCCACATCTCTGCAGCTGCTTTAGTGTTAAATCGGCTGTGGCGATGTGGCACTTCTAGAAGTAAAACCAGAAATGACGTCATTGCATGCATGCACACACAACTGGCCCAGCTCCGCCCCCTAAAACCTCCCACTGATCAGGAGGGGAGACCTTGTGATCCTAGTGGAGGAACTGGCCATGCAAACTCTCCCTCCCTGTGATCAGCGACATTTGGAAAGCAGCATCGCTGATCACAGGGAGGGGATGTATGCATAGCCACTTCCTCGGCACAGTCACAACCCACAGATAACCAGGCAATCACATGGAGATAGGAGGCGAGGCCAATGCACTCTCGCTGGTTCTTCCTTCCCTAATGTTCAGTGAATGTGTGGAGCTGTCATCTGTACAGGGCTTACGGAATCAAATTCTCCAGAAGCAGGTTAGAACAACAAAGGTCTTCATCAGACATCTAAATGACAATGATGGTGCCAGCAATCCTCCTAGGGGAGTGCTTTCCAAGGGTGTAGCCCAGTTAGCGTACAGAATGTTCTCATAAATAGTTTCAAAATAGAACTGGACAAGTTTATGGTCTCTTGATGCCTCTTAGCTAAGATAGATTCTCCATGATCAGAAATAATAACCCTCTGAAAAGCAGTTCTGGGGAGCAAGAACAGGGGGAATCTGAGCCGCTGAGCCTTGCTTGTAGGCTTTCTGGTGGCATGTGGTTGGCTACTGGGTGAAGCAGGATACTGAACTAGAATCATTGAGCTTATTAGCCATGATGGTCAAATGGAACATCCATGCCCAGAGGCGGTATCATTTTGAATGCTAGTTGCAGGGAAACAGCAGTAAGGAAGCCCTGTTGCCTTGCTTAAAGATACGGTATCTCAGGTTGAACCCTTTTTGAAACAGGATGTTGGTCTAGATGATCTGATCCAGCAGGGCTCTTCCAGTGGATGTCCAGTAGTTCAGGCTAGGGCTCTGTGCTTTATATTGCTGTTTGCAATGACGAGCAGAAATAGAATAGCCTGGAGAATAAACAAAACCACAAACAAGTGAGAAAGAAGTGCAATCTCACAGGTTGGATTTATCTGTTTAATGTAGGGTGGTTGCAGAATTATTTTTCCTCATCTAGATTACCATGATACACATAATTTGTTTATTTTAGCACAAAGTCTAAGCAGAGTTCATGGCCATGCCATCGCCAACTTATGCATATAGGGTTGCCAAACTCCAGGTACTATCTGGAGATCTCCCGCTATTACAATGATCTCCAGCCAATAGAGATCAGTTCACCTGGAGAAAATGGCCGTTTTAGCAATTGGATTTTATGGCATTGAAGTCCCTCCCCTCCCCAAACCCTGTCCTCCTCAGGCTCTGCCCCCAAAATCTCCAGGTATATCCCAACCCGGAGCTGGCAACCCTATATGTATATCAGTCTTGAAGACTAAGCAGCAGGTCCGAAACAGCAACACCACCAAACGTACAGGGAACAAATTTGCAACAGACCTCAAAATCTGTGAGTGGGGAAAAAATGGCAATTGATTTTGCTGTTCCCTGTCTTTCCTGGACTCGCCCACACAAACCACTTTGTTTGAAGAACAGGGAATGCATGCAACATGCTTGACTTAACCGCTTTTCCCAAGGGACCAATTTCAGAGCAAACGGCACAACCAAGAAAAAAAAATTATTGTTTGCTTGAAATGCTATGAAAGAGTGGCAAATGGCATTTGCTCTGCAGAAGTGAGAGGGAGCAATCACCGAAATGAGAAAGCGCTTCTGGGATAAAAGCAGGAGGCCTCAGGGGCAATCAGACCAGGCATAGTAGTCTGTCATCAAATCAATATGAATCACCGAAGCATCGTGGAGGCAGAGTTTATTATTGCACACCTCAAGATTCACAACTGTTGGTAGGTAGCTTGCAAATTAATTAAGAGCCAAGTGAAGGGGGGGAATCAGCATTTGTCATCAGCCACCCTGATTGAGCAAATTCCTAATTTAGTTTTAAAACATGCAATTGTGCTCGCTCAGAATAACAGAATTGTAGTTAAATGGAAAAGACAGAATTGTCTGTCAGCAGATTAAACACGATGCTCTTCACACACTGCCGGATTTCCACTATTTGTCATTTTTCCCCCATTGCAAAACCTTCCCTGCATCCAGCACTGCTATCAGGCTTTTGCTTCAAGGAATCACACAGATCACTGAAGATGATTCACTGCAAGGAAAGGTGGCCCCTGAGGCAAGCTGCACATGCACGATGCCAAAAACACAATGGTGTTTTTTTTAAAAAAAAAAACTGTCAAGAATAATCAAAGCCATATCCAGTTTGCTAAATCTATGGTTTGAGTCATAGAGCTGCATTCTGCAACTCTCTGATTGTAGGCCAAAAGCATCCTTTGTGTCAGGGCAGTGCTCCAATTACTACTAAAACCGAGTTAGTAGCATCAGCCATCCAGCTTAATCCTGGGCCATGCTTACTTGGAAGTAAATCTCACCAAGTACAAAGGGACCTTGCTCGCAAGTTAGCATTAATGCATCTGCAGCCTGAACGGGATGAAAGGGTTTCTGTATCCTGTTCATCACTTGGTGGTGCTACAAGATTGTGTATCGTGCAACACTTGAAATAGCAAAATTGGTCTTCACTGTCCCAGGTCAAGGAAGTTCTAATCATTCTTGGTTTAATCTTTTATTCCAGCATTACAATATTTATTATTGTATGCCCCCCCCCCCAAAAAGCTCCATGGTGTCAGGAAAATACGGATAATCAGAGTAATGAACAGGTGCGTTTGTGCATCTGTTAGGGAAATCCTGCTTTGTTGCTTCCTGCAATGCATTGTGGTAATCTTACTCTTTGGTTATGCAAACTTGCTATTTCTCTCCCAAGGCTTTTGTTATAGTTTTTTAGTCAATCGTTAATCAGTTTTTAATCCTCACTCCTGTTAAACTAACCTTTCTCTCTTTCATTCCCAGCATCCAAACCAAACCGAACTGATTAAACATATCCGTCACATCTTAACTCTTTCCCAGTACACAGCTCCAATTGGCTGGTCCAGAGCGCTGCTGTCATTGGCCCCTGTGTTGCTGGTTACATTTCTGGGCTGTGTCATAAAGATGTTTCCAGTTAATACTCTGAAAGCCACTGCCAGTCACAGTAGACCATATTGGTCTGATTCAGTATAAGGTAGCATCGTATGTTCAAGGCTGCAATCCTATCATTGATTAAATGGGAGTAAGCCTGGTTAAACCCTGTAGACTTATTTCTCTGTTAATAGCATATGACCACGCATAACATTGCAGAAGTTTCCTTGCTACTGGATTAGGAAAAATGTTTTAGGAAAACTCAATAGTAAATCTGATTTCAGTTTTAAACAAAATCAACTCTCTATTAATACCTACTACATAGCACAAAAGCAGAGGCAAATTGGGGTGCTTTATACAGTGGTGCTGTGCTCTCTATCCACCCTCCTTTTCTTTTGTGGAAGAAAAAGGGAAGCAGAAAAGGCAGCTAACAGCTGCAGGATTTAGAGAAGCTGCTTTTGAAGTAGAAAAGCCTCAGCTGAAAATGAAAGTAAAATTGGCAACTGCTAGGATTGCCAACTCAGGGTTGGGAAATTCCTGGAGATTTGGGGGCGGAGCCTCAGGAGGGCAGAGTTTGGGAGGGGAAGGACCTTAGCAGGATATAATGCCATAAAGTCCACCCTCCAAAGCAGCCAGTCTCCTATTGATTGGTGATCAGTTGTAATTTTGGGAGATCGCTAGACTCTATCTTGAGGTTGGTAACCCTAGCTGCTGCAAAGGTCTTAAAACAACAGTGTAGCAGATTTCTTGGTACTTAAAAGGCCTTTCTCCTATTCCCTCCATTTTATGAAGAAAACCTCATTAGGAAATCAACCAGAAAGGGGGGGAAATTAGGAAGTTTCTATGGAAAACTAAACTGTTGACAACTCTCGTTATGGCTGCTACAGTTGGTCTATTCTTTCTAGCCATGTTCACTTGTTAAAGTGAATGCATGTACATCCTGCATGTACGTGCATACATCTGTTTGTAAGGAAGAGTCAACATATGTTCACTTTACAAATGAAACCAGGGACTAGTACCTGGATAAATGTGGGGTTTCAATTACATGTTCATCTGTACACAAGTCGAATGTAATATGAGAAATACTCAACCCACATATAATGAACAATCAAGTGTACTCTACATGGATTGTAAGTTTGTTCACTGTAATGTGTGAACAGGGCTTCTGAAGTAATAGTTCACATGACTGTCTAGGGGGGCTGAGGTATCATTGCTTTCATTCAGGAATTTGAAAAAAAAAGTTTGGATAAGCATCTGTTGAAGTAGGTTTATCTATAGAATCCTCTGCCAGAGGCAGGGGGTTTCAAATACATCATCCATTGGGTGTCTTCCAGCTCTATTTTGCTATGAATAGCTAACTTCATTTACTTCCTGGCTCTACCAATGCAGTAGAGTCAGCATGCTTTGAAGCTTGTTCCCTGCCCAAAAGTACCCTGACAAAACTCTCTTTACTAGCTCTTCAAGCATGTCACTCTGATACCCTCCAGTTACGTACCATACAGGAACTTTATAAACAGTAATTAGCTGATGTCTGGAAACCCCTCTTGTGTGGGCTTAAGTGACATTCTTCCAATTCACTTCATGAGTAAAAGACTTCATCTTCTTAATTACCAAGTTTATTCACTGCCTGTAAGAGTAATATATTATTATGAGTGATTTCATACTACTTCTTTTATCTTTGTTTATGGGGGAAGCCATGCACCAGGCTAAATGCATAACTCAACTCCCATTATGTGGAGTTATTGACAGCCAGCATAGGAAGTGTAAAAGACCTTGGGGGGAGTCTGTAATTTAAGATTTGGTTATTATTTCCAAAACTAGCTGTATACCACTTTATATGCATAACTGAAGAAATTCAATCTGGTCCATGGGGTGTCACTAATATAAATGCAACCTAAATATTAGTACCAGGTGTCACAGGTTCATTGTACCAAACAAAGCACTGACACACATTGTAGGTATTGCAGTTCAAGTCTCTAATTAAATCACAAAGATTGACTTATCTACAGCTAGGGATTTCCCACTTCAAGGAACTAGCTATAGTTTTCACTGGCAGATTTTATTTAGTTTTGGAAGCTCTGCAAGGCAAAACATTTTAGACATGTTTTTGGTTACCTGTGACTGGAACTTGATTATTACGATGGAGTAAATGGCTTGCTGTCTTGTTGTTTGGTGTGAAATGAGATTTTACCTGCTTTTAAAGATGTAAGCTATTCTGAGGTCCAAACTAGACATTATATCTGGCACAAGTCAGGTCTGATGTTTGCACAGCCAAATGCCGTTGGGGGATCAAAGTCCTGAATCTGTGGCCCTTCAATTTCATTGGGTGCCCATGAGTAGTAATATTTTGAGAGAGAGAGAAAGTTATCTCTGACCACTCTTTGTACCCCGTGCACAATTTTATAAACATTCAAAATGTCTCCCCTTAGTCATCTCTTTTCTAAACAGAAAAGTCTCAGACAGTTCAGCCTTTTCTCAAAGAAAAGGTGCTCCAACCTCTTAAACATCTTGGTTGTCCTCCCCTGTACTTTTTTCAGCTCTGCAATATCCTTCTTGAGATATGGCAACCAGAACTACATATAGTATTAAATGAGTCTGTACCGTAGATATATACAGATTGCAGAACACGGTCATCCGGGCTCTGAGAAGGAGCGGGAAAGAGAGCTGCTGGAGTGCTGATTGCATCTGATTTTGGAAGATGATTGCAGCTGATTGTGGAAGGTGATTGTTTTTGATTGGGGAGGGTCTGTTTTGACTGGGACTGACTGCTAGCCCCACTCTCTGCTGGGTGAGACTTGAACTGTGTAAGCCTCCTCTGCGCCAGAGGCATGAGCCTCTGGCGCCAGCTGAAGAGCAAGCGATCAAGGGCTCTTGCTCTGTGACTCTTGCCCTAGGAGGCCCTTTAAGAAGCTGAGAAGTTTGTACATCCTATATGTGTTAAGCTTTTTTTGCTTTTGGAAGCATTAAATGTGAGTCAAGTGAGATGCCAACTGACTTAATTTTCCATTAAATTAAATGCTACCAGTTGCTTGAAAAAGAGTCGGACAACATAATATGCACAAAACTAAGGTGTTCAGATATAAAGGGGAGGTACAGCCAGAATTTCAAGGTCTGAACGCAGACTCTTGTTTCTAACAGACTTGATCCAGTCTCTAAACATGTGGCTGCGTATCCTACACATTATGGGACACCCACAATGTGATGCAAGAAAGAAGCTTGGAACTTTTCAACGAGCTGATTAAATGTGCTAACCCAAATGAGGATTCCATATAATAGTTGAGCTACGAATTTAGCATTAAATATACCAGTGGCCGCAGGCACATATTGGCCACTCTGAACATGCTGCAATTGGCCAAGTTAAGTGCATGTTTCCATTGAGTTGTCCATCTGTTGTTATATTGAAATTTATACCCAAATATCTAAATTGTCTAACTTGTTCAATAACATTGCCCTTGACTTTACAGCAGAAAGATCTCCAGGTCATTGAGAAGACCATGATTTGGAATTTTTTCAAAAATTTTACAGACAATAAATTTGAGTCACAATAAGCCACAAATGCTGACATGAGGCACTTAAGAACCAATTGTGTATGAGATAATATCCCCGCATCATCAGTGATGGCAATAATGAGATATGATGGGAACCACATATAGGAAAGCTCTATATTGATCCTATCACAACAATGACGCAACTATCCTTTCTATAAGCTACTTCAAGCATCTTTATGGCCCACTCTAGGCTTCCACTCTAGGCTGCCTTATACCAAATAAACCACTGGTCTAGCTAGCTCAGCATTGCCTACTTTGACTTGCAGAGGCTCTCCAGGGTCTCAGGCAGAGAAGACACGTTCCCAGCGCCTGCATCCTGCAACATTTTAAACTGGAGATACCAAGGATTGAACCTGAGACCTTCTTCCTACAAAGCGTATGGTCTACCACTGAGCTATGGCCTCTCTCCCTGGATTCACCTTTTGTTGTTGTTAAAAGTTGCACATCAAGCATCTGTCAGTCCAAAATACATGGATGATGGCTAGACACAAATTGTGCAGACCAGGTCTTATGCCTAATGGGCAAAAGGTCAATCACGTGTGAGCCTGACTGTCTGTGCCCCGCCAGTAAGTTTTATTCAAACACCACAGGGAGAGAGAGGCTTGGCTATTGTGACTCATACTTGGTTGCAGGGAAGAGAATTCATTTCTGACTCACTGTTTTTATCAAGTCTTAGAACGTCATTTCAGTGCACCCTTTCGAAATATGTATTGGATGTATATCAAATATGCTGGAATAATTGGATTACAATTAAAATGTTCCAAAGCAAAAGAAAGGAAAAGCTTAGTCATCCAGTGTTGGTTGTCTTTCACAGAGAAACCATATTAAGCAGACTTAGCATACTGTATTTTCCTTTGAAGTAGGGAAAGCTTTAGAAAGATTGGCTAGAATGAATAGTGTGAACAAGGACGTTTTTTGTTTTGTTTTTTTATTTTGGTGGTATTTTGTTTCCAGCAAAAAAAATGACATCTCTTTGGCTTGCTTGGAAATAACCATTCCAGGCATTTGCCTAGAAAAAAAAAATCTAAGTAATTTTTAAATAGTAAGAATAGTAATTTGAAGTAAAACATATTTGCCTTTTCTGCTGAAAGTATACCCTTCTGACAGGAAAAAAATGTACCAAATTATGTCAGGATCCCTGGAGAAAATATTATCTTCTGGCTAACTCCCTTGAAAGCAGGCAATAAATATTGGGGGCAGGCATGAAGCTGACTTGTGTGTGTAACTCTGTGTGTAACTCTGTATGTAACTCTGTTTTCACTCCAGTGACTTCGAAGATCTTGTACTGAATCAGAGAGTATCAGAGAGAAAGCAAAATAGGCAGTGGTTTTTCTTGGAGACTGCACTGCTGGTGTCCTTATAGCCACTTTACCTATTTAGTCTAATATGCTCATTTCCAAGTAGTAAGGTTTAATGTAAATGGCTTTCCTATGCACCGTTATTTAAACTGTGGTTGAATAAGCAAGGAAGGGGAATTGGTGGGGAATATCTTGCACACCGCCTCAGCTGTGTTTTTGTCTCCTCCTTGCCTGCAGGCATAAGGCCTAGGCAGGGCCAGAGGTGCAAGCCCTTGAGTGTAAAATAAAGGGCTCTGCTGAAGCAGGACCTCCCCAGGATGTTTCTTTTTTATTATTTAAATCATAGAATCGTAGACACATTGGAAGGGACCTCCAGGGTAGGGTTGTCAGGTCCCTCTTCACCACCAGTGGGAGATTTTTGGGGCGGAGCCTGAGGGGGACAGCATTTGGGGAGGAGCTTCAATGCCATAGAGTCCAATTGCCAAAGCAGCCATTTTCTCCAGGTGAACTGATCTCTATCGGCTAGAGATCAGTTGTAATAGCAGGAGATCTCCAGCTAGTACCTGGAGGCTGGCAACCCTACTCATGTGGCATGCCTAGGGTTCCCAATACTGCTATATTAATATAATCTATAATTGTGTTTAGTAGAAGCAACTTTGCTTATTATAATTATATCTTCTGTCAGGCTGAAGAAGCCCCCTATGGGCAAAAACGTGCTAAAACAATCTGGAAGGCGTTCCAATTCCCTTTCTGGCACTGAAGATTTCTTCACAAGCCATTGCTTCTATCATTAGCCTATTAGGCAACAACCCTCCGTGTCGTTTGTATCGCGCATGAACTTTAGCAATGCCAAGTGCATGAAAGAAGAATGATTTACACAGAACCTTTGTATATAATTATTGTGTTAGATTGTATGAGTCTTTATGGTTGTATGTATTGTGTTTGTGCACTTTGGTGGTGTTTTTCACTTACACACTGTGATTAATGTTTTGTCATTTTTATTAACTTAATACAATTCTTGCACTCATACTTTGAGCTCCTTGCTGTTTTTTTCTACGAGTACCTGGAGGTTGGCAACCCTACTCCATGGTCATCTAGTCCGACCCCCTGCACAATGCAGGAAATTCACAACTATCCCTCCCACACTCCCAGTGACCCCTGCTCCATGCCCAGAAGATGGCGAAAAACCCTCCAGGTTCCCTGACCAATCTGACCTTGAGGAAAATTGTTTCCTGACCCCAAAGTGGAGATCAGCATTACCCTGGGCATGTAGGAAAGGGCCACGAGAGCCAAGCAGTGACTCAACACTGCCTGCCCTCCCTTATATTGTATTGTTTAATTTTGTATTGTTAATACTGTATTGTTCAGGACATTTCTGGAAGCTGCTGCAAGCCGCTTGAGAGACAAATGGCACAGAAATATCATCAGTAAATAAATATCTACAGATCTCTGCCTCTTGTTCAAGCTCTGGAATGAAATGTGTGGGAAGGATTTGATTCACATGGGCTGAACATTGTGCTAACTTTATCTGCTGCATTTCTGTTGAATCATGGATAGGCTGTGTTCTGCCTTTCAGGCTGTACAGACCTAAAATCTGAAAGGGGAAGAAAGGATTGCTTGTGAATAATTTTTATTTACTCCATTTACACTCTGCCATTCTCCCCAGTAGGCACCCAAAGCAGCCTACATCATTCTCATCTCCTCCATTTTATCCTTGCAACCCTGAGATAGGATAGGATGAGAATGTGTGGCTGGACCAAGGTTGCCAAGTAATCTTCCATGGAAGAATAAGGATTCATCGGACCTGGGTCTCTTGGATCCTAGTTCAGCACTATAAATACTGAACAACACTACACCATTTAAGGGTTGAATAAGAGTAACTGAAGGAGGAAGTAGAAATGTACCATAATAAGGAATGGCTTCTCAGGGACTGCAAACAGATCCACATTCAGAAATTGTATGCTAATGAGACATGAGTATACTTGGGGAGGAACTGCCAAGTCTCCATCATTTCAGTCACTGGAGTGTATTCGACAGGGCTTGATGATGAATTTCAGTGATCAGAGCCAGATCTAGGGGGCCTTCTAGAGGAGTATCCTATTGCTGACCAAGGGCTATATGCGGGGATGATACAGAGAATCAGGCAACTAAAACACATGCAACCATTGTTAAAGAGAAACATTTATTGGACAAAAATGGCAACAGCGATGATGCTTTGGCATAGCATGAGTGCTGGATATTTGGCAAAGTCCGACCCCAATGCGAACAGTAGAGCCAACCCTACCCCCAGCAGGGATGGTGGTGCTGGGAGCTCACCTGGGCTTAAGCCACTTGGTGGACCCCTGCCACTTGGGAGAGGCTGACTAGATTGCCCCCAAGCTGGGCATGATCCACACCAAGCCTCTCCTCAAAATCCCTTAGTGGGATCCCCCACGGGAGGGAAAGGGGCACGCAGGCTGCTTTCCCCAAAAATAAATCCAGCCTCATGCTGCCACCGCCATAACTGTGACATAAACAAACAATTTATTACAACAATCCATAACAAAAAAGGGGGGAGGGACGGGACAAAGCTGGTGGCGACTGAGCCCAGTCGCCGCAAAAGCCCCGATTTTATGCAGGGCAGATGGACCAAAGGGAGAACCTCCCTTTCACCGCCCACCCTGCAGGCCCCAGCCCCAGCTCCCAATAGGTTCAATTTGAACCTATCTCAGGAGCCGATTGGCTGGGCGGCCAGGGAACTGCGCACCAGAACGGGAGCCTGCTCGACCGTTCTGATGTGCAGCTGATGCCACACCTGGCCTCCGCTCCCAGCCTTCTTGCTCTGCCTCCTCCACCCAGCCCGGGTAGCAAAAGGAGGATTCCAGGTAAGTTGGGAATCATTGCTTATGGAACAATGCTAAGGACGTGGAATGATTGTAAGCTGAGAGCTACATGGAAATATGCTGCATCTGAATGTTAGGAGACGAAAGGAAACTGATGAAGTCACACAACGAAACTGAAGATTTATAATCCTGTTAAACTATTTACCAGCTATGAATAAGAAACTCCTTGATGTAAGCCTTCATATGGTAACATTAGCGAGAATAAATTTTGCCAGATATTGGAAAGGAGCGAATTCTCCAAGCTTAAATACTTGGCTCGACAAAGTAAGAGAGATCTATGTGCTGATTAAATTAACTTACTATCAAAATAACAAAAACATAGAAAAATTAGATAGAATATGGAAACCCACTATATCCAGGATGAAGAACACACTTAAAGGTTTAGATTCTGTTGGTGGTGGTTCATAAATAGAGTGTTTATTTAGAAAGTTATATGTTTTATAGGTTTTATTAGTTGTATAAGTACTGGTCGAGTTTTGTTTATTAAAAGTTTTTTAATATTGTATATTTAATTTTCAATAAAATTAAAATAAAAAAGAAACTGAAGGTTTCTGCTAGAAAGCTGTTTTTCATCTTGAGAATTCTTTGCCTTTGAGTCTTCAAGGACTTCATATTATCTGCATACTTTATTACCAATTGATGTAACCATAGCTATTGAATGCTGTATACTTACCTGTGAAATTTGTGAACTCACTTTTGTGTTTATATAGGACTCGTTCCTTTCCAGCAATCGTTAAGGATGATTTGTTTAAAGTTTGATATTACAATTTAACACATGGTTGTTTATCACCGTGGTCAGCCTATGTATATTTACTAGTTATAATATATGGGGGGCATCATTTTGTGCTTTTGCCCCCCTTCAGAAATAAAGTAGGACCAGCATTGTTAGTGATGTCATGGGATGGGACCTGGTGATGTCCCATTAAATAGCAGCATAAATTGCTTCCACGCACCACTGGATCTATACCAAATGAAAGTCCCTGAGCCTCCACAAGCATGTAGCTTTGAAGAGATGGGCAAATTAGCAGAATTAAAAAAATAAAGCTCTAACACAGAAGTTAACCATGTGCTAAGTGTATAATGTACTTGAACTTTTAGTGCCAATTAATGCCTCCTATCTCCAACTCACATGTGCAGCAGTTATCACGAGCTGACACGGAACAACATCTTCGAAGAATGCATATATCGGTGACATGACACACCACTATGGAAAAGTGATTTGTTTTTAATCCTTCTTCTGTATGCTGTATTGGTTTAATGAGGATGCCTATACACTTCTTTCAAGAAATGTTGCAGAGCATCCGGCTGGGAGGTAAAATTCAGAGTTGTTTTGGGAAAGCTGCATAAGAACATAAGAAAAAGCCATGCTGGACCAGACCAAGGTCCATCAAGCCCAGCAGTCTGTTCACACAGTGGCCAACCAGGTGCCTCTAGGAAGCCCACAAACAAGACGACTGCAGCAGCACCATCCTGCCTGTGTTCCACAGCACCTAATATAATAGGCATGCTCCTCTGATAATAGAGAGAATAGGTATGCATCCTGACTAGTATTCATTTTGACTAGTAGCCATGGATAACCCTATCCTCCATGAACATGTCCACTCCTGTCTTAAAGCCTTCCAAGTTGGCAGCGATCACCACATCCTGGGGCAGGGAGTTCCATACTTTGACAATGCATTGTGTGAAGATTTTTGCACATTTCTCCCTCCAACCTAGAAATTATTCCCTAATACCAGGTAGGTACATGGGTGCGACTCTTGTAATGTTGCCAACTTCCAGGTGGGGCCTGGTGTTCTCCCAGGACTACAAGTCATCTCCAGATTACAGATATCAGTGTTGTCCCCCCACCTCGCCCTCTCACTTTTAATCTTTAGGAAGCAGTTGAAGACACTTTTATTTGGGATTGTGTGTGTGTGTAAAGTGCCGTCAAGTTGCAGCTGACTTATGGCAACCCCTTTTTGGGGTTTTCAAGGCAAGAGACTAGCAGAGGTGGTCTGCCAGTGCCTTCCTCTGCAGTCTGCACAGCAACCCTGGACTTCCTTGGTGGTCTCCCATCCAAATATTAACCAGGGCTGACCCTGCTTAGCAGCTGAGATCTGACGAGATCAGGCTAGTCTGGGCCATCCAGGTCAGGGCTTTATTTCGGATTGCATTTGACTAATTAACTTTTTGTTTATTGGCAGTCCTAATTGTGAGTTTAAATTGTCGTCTGTTATGTATTTCTTACCATTGTTGTATTTATATTGTAATCTGCCTTGAGTTCCACAAGGTAGAAAGGCAGCTAATAAATGTTTTAAATAAAAAAAATTGCTTCTGAGGGTTGGATTTTATGGCATTATATCCCAGCTGAGCTCCTTCCCTTCCCTAAACCCCTTCCCCAGGCTCCATCCCAAATCTCCAGGAATTTCCCAAACCAGAATAGGCAACCCTAGTTTAGTGAAGGGAAAGCATTCTGCAGTGTTGGCATTCAGAGAAGTGATTCTTCTTGGGCCAGATTTGTTTAGATGCTTCCAAATATCTGATTTTTTTGCAGTGAGAAGATAGGCCTCAAGTCTGCCTAGATATGATGTCCCTTTAAGGGCTCATGTGGGGAAGTGCTTCTTTTGCTGTGAATGCAGGATCACTCAAACAAGGGACTATGAAGAAGAGGAGTTGGTTTTTATATGCCGATTTCCTCTACCACTTAAGGAAGAATCAAACCGGCTTACAATCACCTTCCCTTCCCCTCCCCACAACAGACACCCTGTGAGGTTGGTGGGGCTGAGAGAGCTCTAAGAGAACTGTGACTAGCCCAAGATCACCCAGCTGGCTTCATGTGTAGGAGTGGGGAAACCAACCCGGTTCACCAGATTAGAGTCCGCCACTCATGTGGAGGAGTGGGGGATCAAACCCGGTTCTCCAGATTAGAGTCTACCACGCCAAACCACCGCTCTTAACCACTACACCACTCTGGCTCTCTATGGTGGGTGTGGTGGATAAGTGTGCCCTCTCTTTCTCCTTCCCACACACACAGGGAAGAAGGTTGCCTTGGTATTGTGTGATCTGCTCTTTTCTTCCCCCACCCCCAAGATATGAAGTTATATTCCTTCTTTGCTACATCCAGGTGAAAGGCATCTATTTTGTTCTGCTCAGTGAGGTGAAGCGTTTTTCACACTTTGTTATTATCTGAAGACAAAATGATCATTTCCATTGAGACTCCCACTATTATATCTGAAAAAGACATATCAAAACTCAAGGCACTTCCAAGACATTTGTAGTGATACGAACATTTACTATGCTTCACCAAAGTGTTATGATGTGTTTATTATTGCTCCTTGAGGTTTATTTTTCATGCTCATGATTAAGACCATTTTGGAATGGGTAGCAGAGCCAATAAGCCCTTTCAGCACGTTTCCAGGGAGTTGAACAAACATTATTATCAGAATGCACCGAAGAACATAAGAACATAAACGCCCTGCTGGCTCAAACCAGTGGTCCATCTAGTCCAGCATCCTTTCTCCCACAGTGGCCAACCAGTTCCTCTGAGGGTCCAACTACAGAGTATAGAGGTTGAGGCCTTCCTCTGGTGTTACCTCCCTACACTGGGATTCAGAGATTGACTTCCTGTTAACGTGGAGGTTGCCTTTAGTGACCATGGCTAGTAGCCAGTGCCGGATTGACGTATAAGCTAAACAAGCTATAGCTTAGGGCCCCACTCTCTTGGGAGCCCCAAAAAAATTTAAAGGGGAAAAAAACTGGATGTACATTTCCAAAATGTAAGATAAAAAAACAAATAAAATAATACCTACATACAACAACAGTGTGTAGGCTCCTATGATGTAAGTAATGGGCCCCGCCTGCTAGCCTGCTCCCTAAAATATCACTGGTTTGCTCATTTCTATATATAGGGTGCCTACATTCTGCATGGACTGGTTGTATGGTAACATGTAGCATGCAGCTGCACACTGCAGTGCAGCACAGTTGAATGTAGGTCAAGCTGTTGTACCTGTTATCTAATATTAAAGAGAGCTTGTAGACTGATGATCAGGCAGCATAGACTAAGGGTATGAGTTTTATGCCTACTGATTGATTTCATGTAATACATAATTTATTTATTTTGATCCCGTTATAAAGGGCCCCATTACCTTCAATAGCTTAGTTGCCTCATCAAACCTAATTCCGGCCCTGCTAGTAGCCACTGATAGACCTATCCTCCATGAATCTATCTAATCCCCTTTTAAAGCTGTCTATGGTCATCACTACAACCTCCAGCAGCGAATTCCACATTTTAATCACTCATTGTGAAAACAGGTATTTCTTTTTGTCTGTCCTGAATCTACTGCCCATCAGCTTCACTGGATGCCCTCAAGTTCTAGTTTTTGGGAGAGGGAGAAAAGTTTCACTTTATCAACTCTCTCCCCACCACACATAATTTTATAAACCTCTATCAATTTGTTCTAAAAGATGATTAAGGGGTTGGAGCACCTTCCCTATGAGGAAAGGCTGAAGAGTCTGGGATTTTTCAATTGATAGAGGTTGATAGAGGGACAGAGCAGGAAAAGCTACTAATGACTTGGCTCCTTGAGGTGACCATACTGTTTAATCCACCCCTTAGCCTCATGGCTTCTTCTGTAAACAGAAATAGCATGCGAGCTTATTGTTAAGTCAATGAACAAGCTGAAAGCTTCTGAATTGGGATGCTCATCAAAGATTTTCATATGTGGTTAATAAATAGTCATAGTTTGCAGATAAAATTATAGGTGGGGAAAGATAAGTAATGTGCCCTTATTACATTCTGTGCTTATATTATCATATGGTAAATAAGAAAATATCCTCTCAAATCTTTGAGACTTAACCAGAAAACAACCCCCTATTTCAAAGACTACAATACAATGGAAATCCCCTGCCTGTAATGATATATTTGATCCTAGTAAAATCATATTGCACATGATGGGTTTTGGCCTTTTTTGTTTTGACAGCTACTTACACATCTAAGACATGAATATGAATGGCATGGGCATGCTGGAACGTGTGAAATGAATCATCACAATTCATCAGCTAGTCTAGTAAATTGGATGTGCTAAAGTGAAAGTTTCTCTTGCATCAGATTGACTTCCAGGCCCTTGGGGAGAAAACTTCTTTCCACTCAGCAAGAACACATGTATGGTTTCCAACAACCCCCAGCCATCTCTTTAACCTTACATTTTCATTACACATTTCATTGCAGTTTTCATTCATCCTACGATTCTGGGTGATGTATCCAGGTTTGGCAAAAGGAGGAGAAGAGGTGGCAGATGTTCTACTGCTGAAACTGCCACAACAGGAACAGTCTCTGCCCACCTTGGCTGACACCAACTTGGTGCTACCCATAATCTCCAACGGAGATAGGCAGATGCATTTTCTAAGGAATCCTGGAACAACCATTGGGGAGGAGAGTGGAAACAACTTGGCTTAGAGAGGAAGCCAGGGGAGAAGCCAAGGCTAGGGTTGCCAACCTCCAGGTACTAGATGGAGATCTCCTGCTATATTACAACTGATCCCCAGCCAATAGAGATCAGTTCCCCTAGATAAAATGGCCACTTTGGCAATTGGATTGGATGGCATTGAAGTCCCTCCCCTCTCCAAACCCTGCCCTCCTCAGGCTCCACCCCCAAAACCTCCTGCCAGTTGTGAAGAGGGACCTGGCAACCCTAGTCAAGGGCCATGGAGGTAGCAGGGAGGTGCAGTCAAACTTGTCCTTGGCAGGGCCTTCACACTTGACCAGGTGATGACCAGATTGGCCAGAAGGGCTGGGACTGGCCCCATGGTAGGCATGGCCTTTCCCTGGGGGTGGGGATATAAGGAGGGCCTTTATGCAGGCCAGAGAAGAAGAGGTTGGATTGGCTTCAGAAGCAAAGTAGTTGGGTGCAACAAGGAGGAGGAAAAACCAGATGCAGAAATCACCTTTCCTCCCTATTCTGAGGCCTAGCAGGCCCTCCAGAAGCAAGCCAACCATGATGGAAGGTCAGGACCCAGCACCAGAGCATCAGAGGCCTCACAACAGGGAAGAGAATTTATACAGTTCCCTGTGGCAAACTAATGCATGCAGTAGTCCACTATGCGTGATGTCAACTTTCCATTTTCTTCTGAAGGTGCCACAGCTAGAGCAGAGGATGGTGGGATCAGATGCATTGTCCTGAGGTGTTCCCACTGGAAGGTGAAAACATTGTTTTGGATCCTTCAAAACCCCACTGTGTGCATGTTCTGAGTGATCAGAGCACATGCACAGCAGGGCTAGAAGGAAGGCTCCAGCCTCCCTTTCCATGCGGCAAGCCAGATCGGGACAAATCAGGCTTGCAGCGTGGAACGGGAGGCTGGAGCGTTCCTGGGAGCACACGGGGGAGTGGTTCCCCCCTTTTTGCTTCTGCCCACCGACAATCAGCTGGTCAGCAGGCAGCCCAGTTGAATGACGGACAATTGCCTGCCACAACCGGGCAGTTGGCAACCCTAAGTCTCCCCCTGTGAAGCAGCTGAGAAAGAGGCTTTGCTTCATTTTATATGATAGTGTCAGGGGCTGCCTGACAACAGATTCAGAATCTGACGAAGACCAGATCCAGGGGCAGAGTCCTCCTTCCCCACCCACACTGACAGAGAAAACAGCTGATGGTGATGTATTGCCAAGACAAACCTTAAAGTCACCAGCTAAAGAGCAGCCTAAGGAAAACCAGACGCCGGTCGACCTGGGAACATCGAGGAAGCTGCCAAGAGAGCCGGGAGACCATGAGGAACAGATGTCTCCTGGGACTCATCGGAAGAAAATGGGCCAGGTCCTGGCAGAACAACGCCTGCGTTCAGCCAGGCTGGAGCAACAAAGAAGGAACCGGGACAGCAATGGAGATAGTGATTGAGTCTTTACAGAAGCTGCCTCCCCAAACAGTTGCAAGTATTTAGGAGGGCTGAGTCAGCAAAAGCTGTGGAAGCAACGTATTGCAAACCTGCGACACTCCACTCTGGCTGACTGTGTATCGACTCGGACTGTTCTCAACCTTGAATGCTTCTGGACTCCCTGCCTGACCTTGGACCTCCCTGCCTCTTGCTCTGATGGATTGCCTTTCACCCTGACTGAACTTTGGACTGTTACTGGAATGTGTCTACTACACCCATTCCCAATTAGTACAGCTGCCAGCTGTAGAAGCCTCGGCTTCAGAAACCCCAGCCTGTTGCCCCGCCTGCTGCAGGCCTCTTCATTGCACCGCGCTGCTACAGCAGGACCCCTCCCTGGTGGGCCAGCACAGATAGTTTTCTGGGCATTTGATGAGTGCTATCACATCCCCCTCTCCACTCAGTCATCTGTTCACCGTGCTAAGCATATCCAATCCCATCAGACTTTTATCTCAAGACTCACATTCCACACCACAACTATCTTGCTCCCCACTGAACATATAACAATTTATTTACATTCTTCTTAAAGTCTAATGCCCCAAATTGGTCACAATAGTCCGTTCTCGTAATTTGGATTCTGTTTCTATTAATGTAGCCTAAAATCATGTTTAGCTATTTTTGCATCTGCACCACACTGCTGCCCTGACCTGGATGCCCCAGGCTAGCCTGATCTCGTCAGATCTCAGAAGCTAAGCAGGGTCAGCCCTGGTTAGTATTTGGATGGGAGACCACCAAGGAATACCAGGGTTGCTGTGCAGAGGAAGGCACTGGCAAACCACCTCTGTAAGTCTCTTGCCATGAAAACCCCAAAGGGGGTCGCTATAAGTCGGCTGCGACTTGACGGCACTTTACACACACACACACACACCACACTGCTGATTCATGTTCAGCTTGTGATTGGCTACAGTCCCAAAATCTATTTCATACGTATTATCCATTAGAAAAGAGAATGGTCAGGAAAAGGATGCAAGTGTTGTTGAACTAAAAGAGAAGATTTTGAGTGACATTCATATAGAAATTGAATAATTTGGAAGATACTTCATATGTTACATCAATATTGTCTTCTCGGACTAGTTTTACCCCTCAAGAAGAGCTCTTTCCAAGCTCTGCTACCTAAAAGTTTGGGAGGCGTGGCCACTGTGCCTATGGTAGTCCTGAACCAAATTCCATTATCACTAGTGTTGCCAGCTTCGGGTGGGGAAATACCTGGAGATTTTGGGGGTGGAGCCTGAAGAGGGTGGGATTTGGGGAGGGGAGGGACATCAATGCCATAGAGTCCAATTGCCAAAGCAGCCATTTTCTCCAGGTGAACTTATCTCTATCAGCTGGAGCTCAGTTGTAATAGAAGGAGATCTCCAGCTAGTACCTGGAGGTTGACAACCCTATCTATCACCTGGGGGAGCATCCTACTCTATTCCCATATAGTTACACATAGCGAGCTGTGGCAGAATGTGGGTCGGAAAGCACATCTGGGTCCAGCTACCATCTTTTTGCACTACTACACAATACAATACGGTTAGGGAACATTGGTCCAGTTGCCTTGGCCCCAGGAACACCTTCCTTCTTCCTCTTCACGAAGAGCTGCAGAAATGAATGATATGGAAGTGCATTTCACAGGAGGCAGAAATGTTTGGAAATTCTCCCCCTTCCAGTTTAACTCAATATTCATGGAGCAGTTGAATACTCAAATTCAGGCAATGCTACCCCTCAAGGCTTCCTTGATTATGAAACTTCAGTACATCACCCAATTAACAATCCTCTTCTTACACACACACAAAAAAATGCAGGAAATACAATCCGCAGAAGTTTTGGCCCAATACCAGTCTGGAGACTAACCCTGCCTCAAGGACAAATTCCAGGAATTAACAACAAAGCCTTTCTGTTGTATGTCCAGCTTCCTGTTTCTGTGACCAAAGCATCACAAGATCCTCTTCCCAAGAATTAATAAAAATTAAAAACACCTTCATTCTATTTCCTGGCTTTTCAGTTGAGGAAGGCCTGCCTCGTATGCTAATTACTACAAACACAACACACTTAATGGGTGTTCACTATTAGAAAGCACTGCGGCTCTTTTGAGCACCACAAAGGAGGTAGTGTATCCCTGGCATAATGTGCTTGAGAATGTATAACACAAGTGAATGAGATCAACAGTATTTGGGACGCAAGCCGCAACCAGTATAGGGGGAGAGGCCACGGCTCAGTGCTTTGCATGCAGAAAGTCTCAGCTTCAGTCACTGGCATGATCTCCACTTAAAAGGATCAGGTAGTTGGCAAAGTGAAAGATTTCTCCTCAAAGCCCTGGAGAGTTGCAGCCAGTCACAGTAGACAGTAATGGACTTGATAGGCCAGTGGTCTGATTCATGTATGAGGAGACTTCATGCGTTCATTACAAAACAAAATTACAGATGAGTTTTATATGATACAAAGACAGCAGAAATATCCGGCCTAGCTATTAGTGTGTGTGAACCTGCTGATATAGTGCATACATGTGAAGTGAGGGAGAGAACTAAACATTGCATTTAATTCCATGATGATTTAATCCCACCCATCAGCACAGCAGCCAAGGCAAGGTGTAGTGGTTAAGAGCAGTAGACTCTAATCTGGTGAACCGGGTTTGATTCCCCGCTCCTCCACATGGGCAGCAGACTCTAATCTGGTGAACCGGGTTGGTTTCCCCCTCTCCTACACATGAAGCCTGCTGGCTGACCTTGGGCTAGTCACACTCTCTCAGCCTCACCTACCTCACAAGGTGTGTGTTGTGGGGAGGGGAAGGGAATGTGATTGTAAGCCAGTTTGAAACTCCTTTTGGTAGAGAAAATCAGGGTATAAAAACCATCTCTTTTTCTTCTTCAAGGGAGAGAATGGTGTGTGGGGAGGGGCACTTTATCTCTCTCCTACTTTCCTGTTTTGCCACTGAAAGAAGCCACCATAAGTATTCCCAGGGAAGATCAAAGCAGGCTGGGGGTGGATTTTCGATTAGAAAAGCAATGGAGGAAGAGGTGAAAACAGGTTGACGGTAGACAAGGAAAGGAAGACATGGCATTTTGAGAGAAGGAATTCAGCACCTGCATCCGGTTATTTCACCTGTCCGTGCATTTGTCCAAACATTTTGAAGGTTGACCTGAGCCAGGTGTAGTGACAAATCAGCTCTGGTATGGGAGGAGTGAGGTTGGGCAGGTGAAAATGGCTAAAAAACAGAAGGACCCAACAGTAGGCAAAAAGTCCCAGGAAACTTTTGTAGCTTTTAGAAAAAATGCTGCTCTTATAAGAATGCACCTTTTTTTTCTTGCATGCAAATGGAACATAAATCTGTGAGGATAAAACCTTCTCCCATATTAGTAATATAATGTGATCAGAGTTTGTTAAAAACAAGTGTTTAGTTTGTTCTTTTTTAAAAAAACTGTTTATGGAGATTGAGAAAAAAGACATTCCCAATGAAATGGCTTCATTACCATTTTCAAAATGGCATTTTCAAACATTAAGCTGCTTCTTAAAGGGCAAGAGCAAAGCACTTGACAATATCATGTGTCTATTTAATTTTTTAAAGACATTGCACAAGGTCTCTAACGTATATCTAAACAAGTCATTCAATTAAAATAATAGGTGGCTTTGTATGATTTAGCACAAGGTCTGGCAACTTTAACGTGGCTTGGAAATGTTTGCTAGAATCTTTTAGCACAGTTCCATATTATCTCAGCTAAAAGGAAATTAGGTTTAGCACAATATGTCTATAATGATTGTGCCAAATTGCTCACACCAGGCAGACTATATCCATAAATAGTTCCAAAGAAAGTTTGCTATTGGGGATAGAACATATTTCAGTTCCTTTCCATGACCTCTCCCTACCCCTTGTTTATCTTGATGAGTAGTTTTCAGAGATCCATTGAGATTTTTTGGAAGTTTGTCAGAGGTTCTTCACTGAAAAGATCAGTAAGGAATAGAGTTGCCAACTGCAGGTTGGGAAATTCCTGGAGATTTAGGACTAGACTCCGGAGACTGGAGAGGGTAAGATTTGGCTACAGAAGGGACCTCAGTGGGGTACAATGCCATACTTCAAAGCAGCCATTTTCTCCAGATGAATGGATCTCTGTCATCTAAAAATTAATGGTAATTCCAGATCTCCAGGCCCCTCCTGGAGGTTGGCAACCCTATTGCCTGCCATCCAAAGAGCATTTTAACACACAGCTGGACACATTTTGTGCAAAAAATATACCATGGGAACTAAGTTTCTGTGTTGGTGGATCTTTTGGGCATCTAAGGAGCTTAATTGTTTCTGAACAATAAATAGATATGAAAAGAGATTTCAAAAACAGAAAACGAATATTAGTTCCATTCAATCTTTATAACTTCATAGTAACAGTAAATTACAGATGAAATCTGAAAATGGAACAATTTTACACCTAAGTCAAACCATGAGGCCTGAAATTTACCTGGACTATGGATGCTTTATTGTCTCTTCAGACAAATTTTTGGGGAAAGCATATTTCCAGTAGCTGCCAGAAACATGCATTTAGCCTTCAAAAAATATAACTTTTTTTTGTACAGCATCTGAGATGTCATTAAGGTAAAACGTTTTTTTTCTTTTTGTTTTTTTTAAAGCACCCATAGATAAACAATTATAGTGGATAAAGCCAAGTGTCTCTCTGGCCATTAATGGACTATGTGACAGCTGCACAGAAAGAACTGAAAACAGCTAACTGGAAATTATTTGATCCATTTTTAGACAAAAGACCAGAAAGCGTCTAACCTGGAGGAGTTTGAAGAGCTCATGAGTTTTGCTTCCAGCGCTCTATTTTGCATCAGGTGCTAGGCACATTCCTTGCTAGCTTACTATGGTAACTGCTGTAGAGTCAATCTTCCTCACACATCCATGAGAAAGTGGTTTCATTCACTGTGGGAAACAGGAAATTGCTGTGGAACATTCCTCTAAATAGTTCCTGGGGAATAACCGCTTTGAGATCACCATTATTTTTTCATGAACTGGACTGTAAATATGTAATGGAACATAAATATTTTGTATTTAGACTAATAAAAAATTCAGTGGCATTAAAGATGCAGGTTTGCTAAAAAAAAAATTGGCTTCTGTCGCATTGTGTCAAAGGCAACAACGTGCAAGCCAAATACCCATCCAACAAGTCAAATATTGATTGAGCTGGGCAAGTACAGCCCATATGGAAAAGGGAAGGCTGCAGGTTGCGTTCACAGCCATTTCTGAATGTGCCTTATATTGCATTGCTGGACCTTACGCTTGAAGAATGTGACATTTAAATGTCCATGTTTAGACAGCAAGAAATACAATATTTATAGGTGAGTACTCAGGGGGAAACAAATCACAGTGGAAGTGAAAGGAGGGGCTGGCCCCAGAGGAAGTGCCCCTCTTCCAGCTGTGCTCCTTTAAACAGCAGAGGGGTCACATCTGTTTGTGAGCACTCTGCCCCCGCATGCTTTAAAGGCATGTGCATTCCTATATTATACTATAGAGAAACTGGTGTCTGCATTCATGATGTAGTGGTTAAGAGAAGTGGTTTGGAGTGGTGGTGTCTGATCTGGAGAACCGGGTTTCATTCCCCACTCCTCCACATGAGCGGCGGAGGCAGGGTTGCCAACTGCCAGGTGGTAGCAGGAGATCTGCTAATTCAACTGATCTCCGGCCAATAGAGATCAGTTCCCCTGGAGAAAAATGGCCGCTTTGGCAATTGAACTCCATGGCATTGAAGTCCATCCCCTCCCCAAACCCTGCCCTCTTCAGGCTCCACCCCCAAAATCTCCCACCAATTGCAAAGAGGGACCTGGCAACCCTAGGCTGAGGCTAATCTGGTGAACTGGATTGGTTTACCCACTCCTACACACGAAGCCAGCTGGGTGACCTTGGGCCAGTCACAGCTCTCTCAGCCTTACCTACCTCACAGGGTGTCTGTTGTGGGGAGGGGAGGGGAAGATAAGGTGATTGTAAGCCAGTTTGATTCTGCCTTAAGTGGTAGAGAAAGTCGGCATATAAAAACCAACTCTTCTTCTTCCTCCTCTTCTTCGTCTTCTTTCTCTGTAGCCACTCTAGGAATTCCATTTCTTCTAGACTTGATGGCTCCTCCAAAGGAACTGACATATAGATTGGATATTAGTTATAATTCTGGGAGAACTCCAGGCCCCAACTGGAGTTTGGCAATCCCAGTGAAACCTGCGAGCAGGCTGCATGTGCTAGTTGTGACTGTACACACTTGCTTCCTGCTTTAATGAACAAGAAAATATATAGCCTTGTCTGTAAGATTTTGCATTCTGCTATGCCCTAAGGCAGTAAACAATTACAGTTATGATCAAATCTACACACCTTTCCTTTCTGTGGGCTTTAGTTATAAAGAAACCTATTTTTTGACATCACAGTTACTCATGGGTTCATTTTTTGGGGTGTGTGCATTAATACACAATTGATCTAACATGGACATATTTGGTGGTGCTGGTTCAAATGATGAGCCAACCAGATCCAGGAACGAATCAGCCCACCTGGCTAGATTTTATAAGGCTTTCATCTCCACAGAGGACCACCAACAGATGTGTATCTATGATTAAATGTAATTTCTTTGAACAGATTTGGGCCATTATCCAATAAAAACATATGCATGCACGCAAGGCTGCTCCAGCAGTGGGTTTCACTTTTCAGCAGGATTCCTGCCAGGCTGAAAATTAGTGCAATCCTAAACAGAGTTATATCCTTCTAAACCCACTAAAGTCAAAAGGTGTAGAAGGGCGTGACTAAGTTTAGGATTGCACACATGAAGGTGCATTCCCAAATTGCTGTGGAGGCTCATAGTAACTGCAGTTGAAAACTAAGGCCCGCATTTGTTCAGTATAATAGCTATACAGTAACTATCTCTACATCATTGAGTTGGATCCAGACTATAATTTGTAACAACAGAATAGAAATTTCCTGACTCCCTCCTTCCATTGCTGCTAGGGTTGCCAGGTCCCTCTTTGCCACCTGCAGGAGGCTTTTGGAGCAGAGCCTGAGGAGGGCGGGGTATGGGGAGGGAAGGGACTTCAATGCCATAGAGTCCAATTGCCAAAGCAGTCATTTTCTCCAGTTGAACTGATCTCTATCAACTGGGGATCAGTTGTAATAGCAGGAGATCTCCAGCTAGTATCTGGAGGTTGGCAACCCTCATTGCTACCCACTGATCTCCGTGAAATGCTGCTCCTGGGAGGCAGGGACCTGAGGAATGTCATGAAAGGGGTCTGCAGCTAGGGTTGCCAGGTCCCCCCTCTCCTCCGGCAAGAGGTTTTTGGGGTGGAGGTGAGGGAAAGATTGCATGTGCGGCTGCGCTGATGCAATCGCATCACTTTGTTTCCACCCGGAAGTTCCGCATCGCAAGGGGCCTTTACTACTCAAACTGGGAGTTTGAGTGGTAAAAGGCCCATTGTGATGCAGCACTTCTGGGTGTAATTGGGTTGCCAATCCCTAGGTACTAGCTGGAGATCTCCTGCTATTACAACTGATCCCCAGCCGAAAGAGATCGGTTCACCTGGAGAAAATGGCCGCTTTGGCAATTGGACTCTATGGCATTGACGTCCCTCCCCTCCCCAAACCCTCAGGCTCCACCCCAAAAACCTCCCACCAATGGCGACGAGGGACCTGGCAACCCTAGGGTGTAAACCGGAAGTAATGTGTGGCGGGCAGGCACGCATACATGAGTGGCCCGCCAATCCTCAGCTGGTCGTCGGGCAGCCAGGTGGATTGGCGGGTGTTTGCCTGCCACTACCTGGCACTTGGCAACCCTATCTGCAGCAGGAAAGGGAATCAGCGGAAACTGCCAATTTAATATCATTTTTTAAATCCCATATTGACCCAGATATTCAAAAGTTTGTACCCAGCCAGCTTTTGCACTCAGCCTTATTTATTTACTATATTTATAGTCTGCCTTTCTCACCCTCTCTTATTACAGCCCCTGTCCCACATGGCTTTTGCTGGGTACCCAAGGTTGGGTGGAGAAGGTAAAATTATATAATAGAAAAATATTTTTATTTTAAGGCGCTTATAACAGGGTTAAAAACATTTTTTTTAAAAAAAAGATAAAACAAGGCACAATGGCAACTCATAAGGCTGATAGACTTAAACCACACACCATACGCGTTTTGGCCTACGCCTTCATCAGTGGTCAAATAAAAACCCATATAATTCACACACCAGGCTAGCCTGATCTCGTCAGATCTCAGAAGCTAAGCAGGGTCAGTCCTGGTTAGTATTTGGATGGGAGACCACCAAGGAATACCAGGGTTGCTGTGCAGAGGAAGGCACTGGCAAACCACCTCTGTTAGTCTCTTGCCATGAAAACAAAAGGGGTTGCCATAAGTCGGCTGCGACTTGACGGCACTTTACACACACATGGCCATAAATAGATAGATAAATTTATACAAGCCCAGGCATGTGTGTTTAATGTATAATGAATTTCGAATTAGAAATCCCTCTAGGTAGAATACCCGTAAGTTGTTCTACACTGGGCTGTATTGGTCTTTCATACAGAGTGTGCATGCTAGTATCAACCAGGTAAATCAGTTTTTTCCCCCTTCTTTTGTTCAGCCATGTGACTTTCAGTGTTCGGAAGGAACTTTTCCTTCCTTTCTCACCAGCAATAATGCTGGCTGGATCCAACCCATAGCACTGGACTAGCGATAGCTCAACCCAAGAATGATTTCCTGCCCTCCTAAGCTGCTCTGTCAACACCGTCATTTAATGCGCTGCTGAGAAAGCATGTCATTAGTGAAATGTAATGAAATGCAGAAGGAGAGGAGCAGTAACCAATTATCACTTGTTGAATTCTTGATCATTTGGAAAGAGGACTGTTTTTCCTAGAAGTGACATTGGTTCTAAATTATATTAATGGAAGGCTCAGAGCTGTGACAGGCGGCTCACTGTTCAGACAGATCTGAGAATCTCTGATGTACAGACCACCAATGCCTTAAGCAAATGCTTCATTTTCAAGAGAGCATCTGTCTGGCGCATGTCCTTTCATGTGGCTTGTGAGAAAGCAGCTCTTGGAAACTTGTGATAGCACAATTTCATATCTTTTACATAAGTGTGTCATCTTTAAAGGAGGCTTTCTGGTTTTGTTTGTATGTGGCTTTCCTCACACATACATAAATACTGCAAATCTGGACAGATTAAGGAAGCTTGCTAATATCAAATTTAAATATACAAGGTGCTCATGTTCTAGTGCCTGTTGCACCACTCTGGTCCTTATGGAAGTCTCTCTCTCTCTCTCTCTCTCTCTCTCTCTCTCTCTCTCTCTCTCTCTCTCTCTCTCTCTCTCTCTCTCTCTCTCTCTCTCTCTCTCTCTCTCTCTCTCTCTCTCTCTCTCTCTCTCTCTCCATTTATTCAGATCACCACACAAAGGCCATTCCTATTGCATTTATTTTCCTGCATGTCTATTTTTTTCTCAACACTTTTGGTCCTCAGCTTTTCACTGTAGATGTGTTTGTGTTTTGTATGCGTGTCCATTTCATAGTGAAGTAAAAAGATCTATTTATGCATACAATGTACATAATTTGCACAGATTAATACGTCAGGTACTAGCTGGAGATCTCCTGCTATTACAACTGATCTCCAGCCAATAGAGATCAGTTCACCAGAAGAAAATGGGCGCTTTGGCAATTGGACACTACGGACACTACATACTCCCCAAACCTCGCCCTCCTCAGGCTCCGTCCCAAAAATCTCCAGGTATTTCCCAACCCGGAGCTGGCAACCTTAAGCAAAAGCCCTTTACTGTTTCCATTGCCCTGCTTGCTCTCATGGCATTAAGCACTTTAATTTTACTTCAGGGAACGTACCGCCCAGCTTCTGACTTTGTCGTTGTCTTTTCTCGCCACTGAGTGCCGTCAAGGAAATAATAATAGTTGTCCATCCTGATTTTTGTAAAAGGCCAAACAAACCCCCAGAATACAACAAAGAGCAACTCCAGAATTCTGAGGAGGGTTGCATCATATTCTTCAGAGTTCAATGCACTGAACAAAAGGTGAACTTTGATCCACATGTGCTCCTTTGCTTGCAGTGTTCTTCCGAGTTATGAATTGGGGGAGGGAGGGGAGCCTACTGTAACCAACATCCATTAAACAGAACATGAGCTATAAGATTTTCCCCCTACTTCTGTACTATGTAGATTTTTAGTTTAGCGCATTTATTTAGGGTCATTTGACCAGCAGATAGACAATGTTACAATTGATCAATACAGAGCCAGAATTACAATGTTGTTACGCCAACCAGAGCTCTCCACACTCGAGTGGCAATGTAACAAAACTTTGCCACTGTGTAGGAAATGTTGACATCTTTAGCCTCAAGTAAACAATTAATAATAAAATCAACCGAATGTAGATGTGTTACACAGACTGACTAATACACTCTCTGCCAACCGAACAGACTTCACGTTGTATTTGCAGGTTCTAAGAGTGATTAAGATATTTTACAAGGACTGATATATTTTAAGAAATAATGAGTCTGGTTTCCCAGATGGTCACCATCTGCTGTAGATTTGATGTGAAATAATGTAAATCATTACGGTGTCAGACTTTGATGGGATCACACAAATGCCTCAGATTGGCTTTAGAGGGAGATACCATCAGACAGACAAGAAGAAGAATTGGTTTTTATATGTCGATTTTCTCTACTTTTTAAGGAGAGTCAAACCGGCTTACAATCTTCTTCCCTTCCTCTCCCCACAGCAGACAACTTGTGAGGTAGGAGGGCTGAGACAATTAAAAGAGAACTGTGACTAGCCCAAAGTCACCCAGCTGGATTCATGTGTAGGAGTGGGGAAACCAACCTGGTTCACCAGATTAGAGTCTGCCGCTCAGGTGGAAGAGTGGGGAATCAAACCTGGTTCTCTAGATTAGAGTCCACTGCTCTTAACTACTACACCACACTGGCTCTAACATATAAAAGCTCTGAGGTATATCCAGTAGTGAGGTATAAAAGGTATATCCAGTAGTAAGGTATAAAAGCTCTGAGGTATATCCAGTAGTGAGAAAAAACTATTGTGCATCTTTCACATTTTTTTTACTGATAATTGGTAATAATTACAGGTATTGCCCAAATGTGTAAGTTTGGGAAAAACCAAACCTATGGAAGAACCTCCTAATGGAAGAGCCACTTAAGTCTAAGGCTCCTTGGGTTGGAGGAATCCTTTAAACTTTGTTGAGTGGGGTGGCAGGATAGGGGTAGGATCCATCCTATTGACTCTGGAATGATTCTCAAAACTATGGCATATTAAAGGAATTAGCATAATTATGACATATTATAGTTCACTCACAGTGTCCACTTGCATGGATTGATGGGTTCATGTAAGGATGTACTAATATTAGCATCTTTCCCCACAGTGTGAGGAGAGTCTCCAGGCCTGTTCAACCAGTGCCAGAAATACATAGCACTGATTTCTATAGTCTTCATATATAGGAACCACATGTTAAGCTGTGCTAAGGAAATTGCCTCACGGTACTGTTTTCAGTGGCCTCCACACCACATATATTGGCTCCAAGACAGAGGAAGTAAATGGATGGTGTTTTTGAAATGAAAATGATGATTTGACTTTGGGGAACAACAGTGGTTTCAAAGACATAGTTTTTAAAAATCTAATTGCTTATGTCGGTGCTTGCATTCCACTTATAACCAGATATTAGGCATGTTCTTAAAAATGTGGTGCACAATGTGTTTTTTGGCTGCTGGCTTCTAGTATCTTACACAGTTCAAAACTGCATTGTAGATGATAAATTTGTGATTCAGTTGGATTTCTCGTACTATTGAATGTATACTCATTTCAGAGTATTAGAGTCAAATATGAGAGAGAAGGACAGTCTATGCTATCTGAGGAAAAACACAAACTAAAGACTTCTATTTTAAAAAAATAATCTGCATATAGTATCAAACTTGGACCATGGAGAGGGGGGATTAAATCCACACACGACCAAGAATCTCATATGGTAACCATGGCTTAGGCACTGGTTTGGATACTGCCTGAACGTTCCACACAGGGAAGGGTGCCATTTTTCACCAATTTCCTCCTTCCTGTGGCAGATCTCTGAGGTTACCTACCCCTCAGGAGCAGCACTGGGGGGCAGTTTGGGCTCCAGTGGGAGTGGGAAGGCAGTGAAGTCATGCTCCATAGAGGGAAATCCTTCCACATGAACAATCCACAAGGATGGGAGGGGATAGGAGCCAGTGTGACCCTTGCTCCAGTGTTAATGCCACTTGCACCGGCTAAACTGGCACTAATGCCAGCACATGGCCACTTACACCGTCTCTGGGGGGCAGTGTGACAGCGTGAGTTTCAGGCACTGGCACATTCTCACCAGCAGCGTTTCCCTGGCACAAGGCTCATGCTGGCACCAAAGGGGTCATTCCTGGGGCATTCATGGGGGTGGAGATGACTTTAGCTCCCTAAGCACTTTTGTCCCAGGAACGTCCTCTTTAGCAGGTACCAACTTGTGCCTGCAAAATTACTGGTGCAGCTCTGTGAAACCCTATGGAGCAGTTTCACAGCGTTTTCTACAAAATAGCCTTTTCGGCTTGCTGCGCCCAGCAGCAAGCCACTCAGGAGATGGCACGGCTGCACCATCCCCAGATGTTCCCTAACCACCACCACCCCACTCAGGATTGCACTGATAGTCTCTTAGCCCAGCCCATCTCACTGGGTTCTGATGATAAAATTGGTAAAACTGGTACCTAAATTAATAAACAACTGGAAGCACTGGAGAATAGGAGATTATGGGAGTATGCCACTGTCTGTGACCATGTTATCCCGATCACAGTTCTTGAGACAACATGTTGATGATGGACAGTTCCATTAGTATATGCACTACCAAAATGAAGCCTTGATTTTGAAGGCCCGAGTGGAGAGGAAGTATTTATTTTAAGTATAGCTAGTTGATGATGCCCAAATTCAACTCTCAGCTGATCATTCAAACCCGGATTTGCTTCAGTAAATGCTGGTGTCTTTGCTTTTTCCCCTAGATAGACTTGAATTGCAGTGAGAGTGATGACCACTGTCTGGAAACATGGCAAGATTAAGCCGGGATTGTTGTGTTTGGACTTCACATGAAACCATAGTTAAGACCAGTGGTTCCCAACCTTTTTTTGACCAGGGACCACTAGGACTTTTTTGTTCGGTGCAGGGACCCCAAGGTTCAAAATAAAAATTCTGAGAATTTGAAAATAAACTTTAATCATAACTGTTAGTTAAACATTAAACTTAGAATAATATTTGAATATATATTTTTATAATAGAGAACTTTTAATTGAAAATATTAATTTATTATGGGTTTATAACTTTGTTTCGCGGACCTTAATTTAGTTCTTGCGGACCCCTGGGGGTCCACGGACCCCTGGTTGGGAACCAGTGGTTAAGACTAACTGTTCTGCTTCAAACCATGATTTCAGATCTGGTTCACTGTAGCATAACTAACCACAGTCAATGGAGTGGACTGTGTTCAGATGAGCACAGTAATCACCGATTAATTAAGCCATGGTTTTGCCCAGTATAAAAACTGAGCTTAAACAAACATGCATAAAGCGGCTTTTACTGACCAGACAGTTGGTCTTAAGGTCATGATTGTCTACTCTGGCAGCAGCTCTCCAGGGTCTCAGACAGATCCTTCACGACACTTTTTATTTTAAACTGGTGGCTCTGGAAATTGAACTTGGGGCCTTCTGCATGTGAAGCAGCTGCTCAGCCATTGAGCCATAGACCCATTATCTCAAGATAATAATAAGAAATAACATACAATGCAGATCTATACATATACTATGAAGAGCTCACCAGCTCACTCCGTTGCTCATGAAATAAAATGGTACAGCTGGGAACATATTTTCTAATATATTAGCAGTATTCAAGCCAAATATTGAATACATACAGAACCTACTCATATGACTCATGCCTTCTTTATGTGATCCTACTCATCTTGAATCTATTAAAAGCTGTTAGCATTTTAGTATCCAACTTCTGCAGCTACAGAGATAGGAGAACGTTTCAGCAAAACAGAGAAATCTTGAAAGCATTACCTCCCAACTTTTATTAAAATCTTGAGTAATTAACTCTATATTTGCAGAAGAATGGGAGCCCTGGGATCATGCAACTGGTAATGTGTTTACTGTGTAATCCATATATCTAACATTAAAGTATGTGGCAATCTGTAAGTATCTAAATCCATGGATTGGGTCCATGCTGACAGAAAGAAGATTTATCTTGAAGCATGGCGGACCTTTTGCAGTGGGGGACCCCCCCCAAGTTTGTCAGTGAAGGGGTGGGGGAAGAAAGAGATGCAGTAAGATTGACAGGTAAGGTGATTTGAAAGAAAAAGAGGGGGGAAATTGTCAGAGAAGTGGAGGGAGAGTAAGTTACAGAAGGGGGGAGAGGAAAAGAAAAAAGGCAGGGGATGGGATGCACCCTCCCTGCAAGTTTCTTGCAGGTCCCCATTTGTATATTCCAATAGTGAAATCAGCCAACTCTAAGGATACTTAAATCTTTATATTGAACCTGTGAATGGACAAGACAGATCTTTCTACAAATCTGAACAATGCCCCAGGTTTACAGAAAAAAAATCTAAAAATAAAAATTGGGGGGTTAAAATACCCCAAAATGGTAAAAGGAGCACATGTAGCTTTAAGAAACATATGCCCTCAGTGGCTGTACCTAGGCAACCACAAGTTTCCTTTCTGCCAGTAAAAGGAAGGGGAGGGTACAGGGACCTTTCCAGGGCTGTTTCACCTTTGATGGAGGACTCATTAAGGCCTGGCCCTGAAGGAGCCATTCAGCAACTTAATACCACATGACCCGCATGACTTACCTGGGTTTGGCTGCATTCCACACCAGCCACCCGATGAACACCAGTGTGATGTAGAGGCTAGAGTTTCAGTCTAGGACTCTGAATCCCCTTTATGCCCTGGAAACCCACTGGGAGATCTTGGGCCAGTTACACATTCTCCGCCTAACTTACCTCACAGGCAGGGCTAAGACTAACCATTAAGAGAACGTAGATATGCCTTGGTGAGCCGATGGCCTCCCACCCACACCTGGGCTGGCCAGCTCTCCAACAAAAGCTCTGAGCCCACCCAACCCAAGCCCTGCTCCAGATGGGAGAGGCAGTTCCCAGCCAGCCTGGGGAGAGTCAGGGCAAACAGCCCAGCCTGAAGAATTCCCTGAGAGAGAGGCAAGATGAAGAAGCTGGTGGCACCTGCCTCAGCCTGCTAATTTGGGACTGTTGGTTTGCATTACTAGTCTCTTCCTCGTGTTTTCTCTTTTTTAAATCAAACCTTTCACACAAGAAACTCCACTTTTTCCTTTTCATCTTCATAACCACCCTGTGGGGTAGGTTGAAGTGAGAGGAAGCAACTTCCCACCACAAGTTATCTCCTAGGCCACACTGGCTCTCCTGTATTGTACTAGCTCTTCGTAATAGCTCTCCTGTATGACTCAGTAGTGCACATTCTTATGAAAATATTTATGGAACATTTATGGAATATATTTGAGATTGGTTGCTATTTTATATTGCGTATTTTCTAGGAAAAGCAAATCAACAGCCATTTTTCCCTTTGTCACTTCTCCTTGCTTCCCCTTTGATATGTGACAAACACAGATTATTTTGGGTGTGTATTTGATACACAAAGCCAAATTCCAATATATCTTGAGGTAATAAATGTCACACACACCCCCAAAATGTATGGCTTGGATTGCAAGCCTTGCTTCCATTTGTGCCCCTTTGCAGAGGTAGTCCTCCACTTGCTTAGCTCTGTTTCAAACATCTATCATTATTAATTATTATTGTTTTGGTTATTTATGGAGTTATTTTCCTATACCAACCCCATATCTGTCTGTTGTGACACTGTTCTCCAATGAAACACACAGTTTGTGCCAACCTACAGACCACTATAACAAGCCCCTGGATCAGTTTTCCTTGGTAAAAACTACAGGGATATTTGATTGAATAGATCGCATTAGCTTGGATGGGATGAGGCAAACACCCAAATGTCAAAATCAGTAGATTTTTGAGGGGTTATTTTATGCCCTGAGTTCTTATCTGTGTACGGGGGGGGGGGAGGGGGGGAACAGGACTGTCAAGTGTTAAGTGGCTGTACTTTGGTGACATTGTTTAGTAATGAGCAGATGACAATGTCCTAAAAGGACAACTTGTTGAGACATTTCTGCATGCATTCTGCCTCCCTTACCAAGTGCAACTGGCAGACTTTTTACTGCAGAGTTTTTGCTTAAAGGGCCAAATTAGATGTTGAGCACAGATGCATGTAACATTATCTCTCTTTTTTGAAATACAGATGATGATGATGAAGAAGAGCCATAGTAGGCTATGTCCTTGGATGAATAGAGGCAGAGAGAATGAATGTTTACCCCGGTGGTACTCACTCCGTGGCTCATGGAGAGCTACAATTACCATCAACCAAAAGAGCCACATTTACTTCCACCTCAAGGAGGCTCACAGGTTACCTGTTCCTCCAGTGGTATCTATTTCAAGGTGGGAAGGCCCTTGTCCACTTTCCTAAAACATGGGCAGGAGCCACATTGGGGTACAGTGCTCAAAAGAGACAGAGTTGGCATGCCAAAGAGTCACATGTGGCTCGCAAACCACTGAGTGCGTATCACTTGCTGAACCCTTTCCCCATATACCGTTGTCCAGTTCCAAGTTGCTGTTCCCCTTACAGGGGAAAGGATAAAGGGGAAAGGATACCCACATATTATACGGGTACACATCCTTATCCTAACTTTCACTTCCATCTCTGGCCGGTGATGGCTCCTTCCAGCATTCTCTCTTGTCAAACGTCACTAGTCACATGAGGCCAATGAGCAACAATACATCTTGGTCCGCGATTACCTGGAAAGGGCACACTTCTTTTATTTAAAGAGCAGGGTTTTTCAGCGCTTCTCACTCGTCTCTCTTATTTGTAGGGTATCCATTCCAAGCCCAGTCTCATTCGGACACCCTATGCATCTGCATGTGAGACACCCACTTTACTAATCTGAGGCATGATGAAATTGGACTTTTATTGTTTTAGGGTGTATGGAATTTCCCCTTTCAAAGGAATACATTCATTTCCCAAGGCTTTTTGTATGTATGCTTTAAAGAGATTATTTGAAGCCAAGGGACAAAGGAAATATTGCACCACTTCACATTGCATAACATGCCACATTTATTTTCTTATGCTGATCTGATGTTCAGTTCAGTGCATTTCAATCTTGTTTCCAAAAATCTGGGGGCGATTTAAAAATCAAACCATTTGCTTCTTTTCTTGAAGGCAGTTTGTGGTTTTGCTTTAATTGTTCTTATTGAATTGGAAGCTCTTTTCCTTCTCCGCCTATTTATGAAAATTGAAGACGCTTATCTTTTCGTTTCAGATAGACTCTTTTGTCCTCTGAGTCTGGAAACTTTGCTTTCTGCTCATGCTCAGAACTGTCAAAAGTTGCCATGTCTGCACTGTGGCTGGTCCTCAGAAGAGACAAAAGGTGTCATTTTAATCAGCTTTACACCCTTCTAAGTCTGCTGAAGTCAATGGTCTTCGAAGGAGGTAACTCTGCTTATGATGGCATTGGCAATACGGTGGTCTACACAAAGTGGAGAAAGGTGCAACATTGACAAAGCCAAGGTCACCAACAAGCCATTAGCATGAGCACCAGCTTTGCTTTGTATAGGAAGAATAGCTTGAGTCAGACAAATCCACCAGTGACCATCAGTTCAAAGCCTAGGGTTGCCAGGTTGCTTGGATCAGCAGGCTCAGGAACAGATCCGTTGGTCTGCATTAGGCCCTCTTTTAGTAGGACTTCCCTGAATTTCCTGCTCTGGCTTCCCACAAGACCTGGAATTCCAGCAAGAGGACTGGAGCGGCTGCACCCAGCTTCTGGTGGGCCTTCTCTGTACATGATTTTTAAAAGAAAGACAACGTTGACTTAAAAATTGCACTCCATGCTACAACAACGTCTAGTGAAGCTGTTGTTTATTGCATTTTACTATAATGGAGCTCTATTGTAAGTTTGTTTGCTGGGAAAATTTCTACAAGTCCTCTGCCTGGCCTTAACCAGCATGCAGCTGCCCCAGCTGAGTAAACCACCACATTTTCCCAAGAGATAGCATGGGTTTATGGAAATCCCTAAACTAGGAAATCCCTAAACCTTCCCTGGAGGTTTTTAAGCAGAGGCTAGATGGCCATCTGTCAGCAATACTGATTCTATGAACTTAGGCAGTTCATGAGAGGGAGGGCATCTTGGCCATCTTCTGGGCACTGGGTGTGTGTGTGGGAGGTAGTTGTGAATTTCCTGCATTGTGCAGGGGGTTGGACTAGATGACCCTGGCGGTCCCTTCCAACTCTATGATTCTAGTATAGAATGCACAAAGGCACAAACTGGTTAACAAACAGTCAAGCTGATTTTTAAAAATCAGCTCTCTGTTCATATCTGGCAAATCAGACGTGAGCCAAACTGGGAGATGTTCAAGCATCCCTACTATTGATGCCTTGATGTCTAGTAAACATTTTATTGTGCATAGCTAGATTTGTCTTTCTTTGGGATTTGTTTCCCTTCTCAAAATGAAAAGAGCAAGAGTCCAGTAGCACCTTAAAGACTGACAAAATTTCTGGCAGGGTATGAGCTTTCGTGAGTCACAGCTCACTTCCTCAGATAACTGGGACTCAAGAAAGCTCATACCCTGCCAGACATTTTGTTAGTCTTTAAGGTGCTACTAAACTCTTGCTCTTTTGTACTGCTACAGACAGACTAACACGGTTACGCATCATGATCTTTCTCAGAATGAGAAATGAATCCACTCTCTCTTGCATCAGTGTCCATGGGAAACGCTAAGGCTTGTGCAGATTCAGCTTATCAATAGGATTGCCAACCTCCAGGTACTAGCTGGAGATCTCCTGCTATTACAACTGATCTCCAGCCAATAGAAATCAGTTCACCTGGAGAAAATAGCCGCTTAAGCAATTGGACTCTATGGCATTGAAGTCCCTCCCCTCCCCAAACCCCACCTTCCTCAGGCTCCACCCCAAAAACCTCCCACCTGTGGCAAAGAGGGACCTAGCAACCCTACTTATCAAGCCTGCACAGCCTATACACAGGTATACCATGTTAGAGGATGCAACTCTGTTTTTTCTAATATAATCCAATATATTCTAAGAGAGCCAGCATGGTGTAGTGGGTAAGAGAGGTGGACTCTAATCTGAAGAACCAAGTTTGTTTCCCCACTCCTCCACATGCAGTCTGCTGGGTGACCTTGGGCTAGTCACAGTTCTCTGAACTCTGTCAGCCCCACCTATCTCACAAGGTGTCTGTTGAGGGGAGAGGAAGGGAAGGAGATTGAAAGCTGGCTTGATTCTCTTAAAAGAAAGATAGAGAAAGTTGGCCTATAAAAACCAACTCTTTTTCTTCTTTTAATTCTAATAATCTCTGAAAGCACAAATACCCTGCTGGTTTTTAAAATGGCAGAAGACACGCATTGCAGAGAATGCAGTGTACAGATGTTGGAACTGAGGATTTTAGCAATGTACAATGGTAAGGAGAGGCTCAGACCGTGATCCCCAATGCAGTTGTTACAAGCATGTTCCTTTTCTGGCCTGTGACATATATGTAGATTCGCCTACATTGTGCCCCAATACAAAAATGTTATTTTTATTTATTACATTTGTATTAAAACTATTTTTAAAGAACTCAAGATGGCATATGTAGTTACCCTGTGCTATCCTCAAACTATTGGTGGTACATGATAGATGTGACTTATTCAATATCTTTCACAAATATTCCAGGCTGAAGGTATTGCAATTCCTATATCCCCAGTCCAACTACAATATACCATCAACTACCCACACTAGCTATCTTATAAAGTGTTACCTTTCCTAGAAATCACATGACATGAGGAAGCTTGATTGACATACGATGTGTGGAAGAGGGTAGGAGAGATTATGGTGCATGGTGAGAAGTTTATGTGGGGCCTTAGGAGACTACAGGCGAAGGGTAATAGCAAGAGAACTTTTGCTTGCTGTAAGCATTTTTTTTAACAGTTGCTAAGATAATTTATAGGGAAGACTTACTCCAGAATATTCTACCGAGGATGCACAGTATGCTCAATAAATGTTTATGTATGTACATTAGTTATAAGGTCGCTCAAGGCAATGCATTTTTTAAAATGAGGTGTCTCTATCAATCTTGTAATTTTTTTCTACCACCAAATGCAAACTCACTGCAGACTGCGCACTATGTTCTGCTCCAATAATCACTGAAAGCCATTTGCACCAGAGCAAAGTAATGCATTCATTAACCAAGATTATTGTCATGGTCCAAGCTTCCAGAGTTATGAATTCAAATGAAAAAAAGTGCCTCTTCATGTGGCATTATCATATCAAGTGACGAAAATTTAACAAACCTGGCACCAGATCTTCCACATAAGGTGCTTTTATGCCATTCATTTTGGTGAAGAAACTCTCTGAAAATTCAATTTTAGCAAAGACCAAGATTTCTTAAGGGTGTCCTGTTAACAGACAGCTGCCATTGTGAAGCCCACAGCCCAAAACAGCCCATAATATGAATCTGTTGGCCTGGTTTAGCGTTTTACTCAGTGAGAGCAACACACAGTGATATCTTCTTCCTTTCTTCCAATTCCTGATATCCTAACTCCTTTCTCACAGTTGGAGGGGAGGGATCAACCAGGGAAATTGGAGGTGAGGCTTCTGAAATGATAGTTTATTCGTTTAGTCATTGTCAAGTCACTCCGCTGAGCGAGAAGTTACACAATAGGTGACAGACCCATCCTTCACCTCGCCAGAACACTTCGAGCCAGGAAGTTCTGATTATAAAAGGGATGATTAACTAGGGGAAATGTCTGAGCAAATATTAATTATGACATGGAAGTTTCCCAGACAGGAGAGAGAACTAAGAAACAGGATGTAGATGTACTAGCAATTAATCCTTGGATATCTAGATGATGGTTTCAGCAAACAGGCCAGAAATGAGCTCTTTAAAAATACAGCACTAAGGTTTCCATCTCCCTTGAGGCTCAGAAGGCTGAGGCTTGGAGTTTATGGACGGTGCCTAGAGTCTGGTGAAACCTTTTTATTTCTGTAATAAATCTCAAGTCTAACTAACCTCCAGTGCATGGTAATTGTCCATCTTCCATTTCAAAATGTATTCAGTATGTCTCTCTTGGGCTGCATTCAGACATTATATGAAGCAGACATTAAACTGGCATTCTGTATGAACTTGACCATGCACACATTGCTAGTGTCTCCTCCCTAACCTAAATATACAATCTCGTAAGACACAAAGAAAAACATATGTTTCATTATTGAAATTAATTGAATAGATTATATCAGCTAATAGTGTTGCAGTTAGGGTTGCCAACCATTGACAACCAGGGGGAAAGTGAGGAGGTAGGGAATGGGAGGAGTTATGTTGCACCACTGAACACATGAACACATGAAGCTGCCTTATACTGAATCAGACCCTTGGTCCATCAAAGTCAGTATTGTCTTGTCGAAGGCTTTCACGGTCAGAGTTAATTGTCTGATGAAAATATTAAATTTGACCTCCATGTGGATGACAAGAAAATTAATTTTTTAGAAATCATGGTGGCCATAAGGGATCAGGATAAACTCTATACAAATCTTTATGAAAAACCAACAGATAAAAACTCCCTTTTGGGATGTGACAGTCATCACCTCAAACATATGAGGAATAATTTACCATTCAGCCAATTCTTACAGTTTAGAAGAAATTACTCAAACATTTGCAACTTCAAAAGGGAGGCTTCCATCCTTAAGCACAATTTTAGGTAGTAGGGGTTACCAATTCACATACTACATTCTGCATAATTAAAAGCCTAGGCATCAGATAAAAGAAATTACTCATGAATGAGGGAAAAACTGCTTGTGATCAGATTATATGTAGTCTTTCTTATAATAATGTAAGTGTGAGCATAAAAAAGGGTATTTGTAAAAACTGGTATTCGCTAGAGAATATTCCTTTATGCAATAAGAAACACATGATTGCTTTTCGGAGGACGAAGAATGTGAGGGAACGAAACATCTGATCTTGAAGAGTCTGCCATGGTGGCAGTGGCGCCCGTGAACCACTCCCAGTGTCTGCTGTTGCGACAGCACAACCAGACCTGGCTCTCTGTGGCAACTGTCCCCAGAATGGCCTGAGGTATCTGCCGTCTTGGTGGCGCAGCCTGGGAGCCACTCCCAACATCTGCCACGGTGCCACCGCTATGGTCTGGCCTAGTGGTCAACCCCATCTCTCTGTGGTGGCAGCAATGGCCACCACCATTTTGAAAGTGCTTGCCTCTTGCTTCTCAGATCCAAACCATACTTAATATGAAAGACTGCTGTATTGAGACAGGGGTGGGGGGGGGGGGGTCCGCTGGAACAGAGGGTGCTCAGCTCTTTCTCCTCATACATGATTCAAAACACCTATTCAAAGCTTCCACTGGCTACTACAGATTTAGCCCTCTCCATGAGTTGGGCTAGTTGTTGTTGCTCAGTTCAACTTACCTCACAGTGTTGTTATAAATGAGAGAAACTCCCTCCATGCCAGCCTGTTCTCCTTGGCTACAAATGGGATAAATATACCCATTCACAAAGTCAAAGGGCACCTTCACATTACCCTGCGATTACAAAAACCACACAGTGTGCTTGAACCGTAACATGCAAACACGGCTTCAGTTCTCTGGATTTTTCTGCCACAAAAGCATCACTATTTGAGAAATGAATACTCTATTGTGAGTTTGCTGCGTAATGAGGTGGCCAACAGCTGCTTCTCCCAATGTGAAAAGTGACTCAGTCTCCCTTTCATTGATGAATATAAATGTCTAGGGTGGGACTGAAAGACTCCGCTAAAAATCACTCTCACTTTCACGCCCTCATCCACTGCTATAGGTTTTCCTTACCTGTCCCAAAATAACATGTCCTTAAAATAATATGTTCTTTAGCCATGTTCTAGAAAAATTTAGGAAGTATCATCAAAGGGCATTAAAAATGAAGCCCATGGTAGAAATAAGTGAACTTGTGGGAACCTAGTCTAGCATTACAGTGGAGTATGGAATTAAGCAATTTTGCTGGAAATTGTGGAACAAAGCTTGGGGTTCCTGCAATCCATTCCAGACATTTTTAGTTTGGACACTCATGAGTAGGGTTGCCCCCCCCCCCAAAAAAAATTGGTAAATTTTGGGTTCGATTTATTGGGCCCAATTTTTTTTTGTAAACCCGGAATAAGCCAAATACTGATATCGGTAAAAGGGTTTATTTCGGCTTTATTTCCGGGTTTACCGAAAAAATGTGGATCCATTATATTTTATGGGGATTTTTTCGAAGCTTTTGTGAGGGCATTTTTGGAGGTAGGATCCCCAAATTTGCAGCCTCTCACAGTTGGAAATGGCATGCATTATCAAAACAAATACCCAAAGTCGTTGAAGGGGTGACCACAAGTGAAACAGCTATGCATAAAATAACTTTCTCTCAGGTCAGCCTAGTTTCACAGGGTTTTGAGGATAAAATGGAGGATGAAAGACCAGATATGATGCCCTGAGCTCCTTGGAAAAAGTATAGAATCAAATGTGATGGGATGAGGGTGTGTGTGTGTTTAGCATTAAGTATTGTTTCTGTTAAGAATTGTTTCAATAAATCCCTGTTAAAAATGGCTTCTGGAAGTACTGTACAATTTGTAACAGTTCTTAAAATTGGAAAACCAAACCTCTTGACATTTCACTATTGCTTCCCTCCCATTTAAGATGGATAGCTATATATTTTGTGGCTTACTGGCTGATAAAACAGTTCGAAATACTGTTAGCACTATTAAAAACACTATTTAAAGTACCCTGGAAGAACTTACATCAATAGAAAACTCTGGGGACTTTTTAGGTGACCCCTTTAGACTGAGATTATAGAAAGAAAAGCCATTCCATCCTATTCATTTCCTCTTAATACAGTACCCTCTTAGCGTTGTCACTGGTGTTGAAGTAGATTAATACTTTGTTTTCCTCTGAAGAGCTGGGTTAAATCCTGCTTAGGCTTTGTGAGAAACGGATTTTGTGATTTTTAGGTCATTCTCTTTGCAAGTTCAATGTTTTTTTAAAAAAATGGCTTCCACAAGCATTACAGGATTTTGGCTGTCATATAAATTTGAATTCTCTGGTACTTGCACAGTGTCCTTATCTTATTTATGCTCTCAAGATAACTAAGTGGCAGCAGCCGCCTTCTGTTCTTCTTTCCCACTGCTATGGTTGGTTGGGCCCTTCCCAACTGGGAGGACTTGGAGCAGATGCCCAGTTGCCCATTGACTAAGACCAGGTGAAGCCTGGAGATTTCCCAGAATCACAACTAATGTCCAGCAACAATGATCTGTTCCCCTGAAGGAAAGGGCTGCTTTGGAAAGGTGGACTCTATGGCATCATATTCCACTGAGGTCCCTGTGTGTGTATGTGTGTGTGTGTTAAGTGTCATCAAGTTATTCTGACTTAAGGTGACCCTATGAATTAATTACCTCCAAAACATCCTATCTTTAACAGACTTGTTCAGGTCTTGCAAGCTGAGGCCATGGCTTCCTTGACTGAGTCAATCCATCTCATGGTGGATCTTCCTCTTTTCCTGATGCCTTCAACTTTTCCTAGCATTATTGTCTTTTCCAGTGACTTTTGTCTTCTCATAATGTGACCAAAGTACGACAGCCTCAGTTTAGACATTTCCACCTCTACAGAGAGTTCAGGCTTGATTTCATCTAGAACCCACTTATTTGTCTTTTTGGTGATCTGTTCCCCTGAAGGAAAGGGCTGCTTTGGAAAGGTGGACTCTATGGCATCATATTCCACTGAGGTCCCTCAGTGTGTGTGTGTGTGTGTGTGTGTGTGTGTGTGTGTCCTAAGTGCCATCAAGTTATTCTGATTTAAGGTGGCCCTATAAATTAATTACCTCCAAAACATCCTATCTTTAACAGACTTGCTCAGGTCTTGCAAGCTGAGGCCATGGCTTCCTTGATTGAGTCAATCCATCTCATGGCGGATCTTCCTCTTTTCCTGATGCCTTCAACTTTTCCTACCGTTATTGTCTTTTCCAGTGACTTTTGTCTTCACATAATGTGACCAAAGTACGATAGCCTCAGTTTAGACATTTCCACTTCTACAGAGAGTTCAGGCTTGATTTCATCTAGAACCCACTTATTTGTCTTTTTGGTGATCCACCATACCCATAAAACTCTCCTCCGACACCACATTACAAATGAGGCCCCTCCCCTCCTTAAACTCTTCCCTTTCCAGGCTCTACCCCCAAATCTTCAGGAATTTCCCAAGACAGAGTTGGCAATCTTATCAAGTAGTTGAGAAATTCCTGTTGAGAAAAAGACTCCAAATTCCTAAAAAGAGGAGGGGAAATGGGTTGCTGGATTTCAGTGAGAAACTGAAACAGTAGACTTACATACCAGGAAATCAAACACTGTTTCAATTCTTGGTCTTGCTTCCTCTCCCCATAATTCAGGGGGGCTGCCTGACTTTTATTTTTAAAATTCCACATGTACTCTAAAAGCATGTATATGTTCACCTTTACCTACAGCAAACTTTTTTTTAATAGTTTCAAAACTGATTTAGGACTGTGGAGATAAAGGTCTGTGACATAACAGGGATTAGCCAATAGGCACCTTCCATTGGTGAATCTTTCTTCTTAGCTGCTCTAGACTGAAAATCCTTTGAAAAGTTGTTTCAAACTTCAAAGAGCTCAGCACAGAATTGCAGCACATCTGTTTAAAAGGTAAAGGTAGTCCACCTGTGCAAACACTGGGTCATTATTGACCCATCATGACCTTTACTAGGCACACTGTGGTCTTTTATGCATGACTGTTCCCCTTGCCATCACCGCTCCAACAACTTCGAGTCTTTGTTTGGATTATGAATGCCGTTTCAGACCATCAGAAGTCACCTCCCTCTCCCCCTGCATTTCCCCGCATTTTGCCCTTGTTTTCAAATTTGAGATAAAACAGGTCCCTTAAAACGTGGGCAAAACACGAGGAAACGCAGGGGGAGAGCAAGGTGACTTCTGACGGTCGGAAACAGCATGCATAATCCAAAGACCCCAAGTTGTCAGAGGGGTGATGGCGAGTGAAACAGCCATGCCTAAAAGACCTATGTTTACGGGGTGGTCATTGCCTTCTCTAGTCATCTACCCTTTACCCCCAGCAAGCTGGGTACTCATTTTACTGACCTCGGAAGGATGGAAGGCTGAATCAACCTTGAGCCGGCTACCTGAAACCAACTTCTGTTGGGATCGAACTCAGGTTGTGAGCAGAACTTGGACTACAGTACTGCGGCATAACCACTCTGTGTCATGGGGCTCAACATCTATTTAACAAAGCAAGAAAACTGCCATCACCATTTTCACAGCGGGATGTCTGTATGTACCCAATCTGAGGCTTTGATTCATTCCATGAATAGAAACAGCATAGAAATAACTTTCTGCATGCAGATTTTACTCATAACATGATTGTAGGCAGGTGATTTTTCCTGGTGGTCTATTTTCCTGTGTTGTTCTTTCTTCAGTCCTGTGTTGTTCTTTCTTTGCCCTGTTGGAAGGAACATAGCAGGCACACCCTCTTCCCTTCCTCCCACCAATCATGTACAGAAGTGGGGAATATCCATGAATGCTGCTGATCTCATGGATCTCTGAATGACTGTGATTGTGGCTCATCAGATGTGCAAACACATTTAAAAACTACTAAGGGAAATACCAACTGACTACTGTTTTCCTCATGTTCATTCTGATATTAAAGGCAAAATGCTGGAATTTGCTCAGGAGTTGAAATACCAGAAAGCAAATATTCTTCAAAAAGCATACACAAATCCATGGGTTGTGGAAGATCAGGATAACATCATCAAGGGAAATTATCAGTGAGTCATTTGTTTCTGTGAATTAGCTGAACATTAATCTTAAGTAGAGCAGTTACAAAAAAAAATCCCCACAAGGCAGAGTTCAAAAATAAAAGAGGGTTATGCAAGACTAGGAAGGAAAATAAGCTGATGAATCCTCTGACATAATATTGCAACATATTTTGGCTCTTGCTTTCTTGTTGCCATAGGATTTTACTGAGTAAGCAACTGCCGAACCTGAGGCAGGTCTATACCAGGACTGAGTTTAAGGGAGGGGGGAGTCTTATAAACATATTTGTTGGGAGGAAAGAGCTGTTAGCTAAAGGTTAGTAGTAAAACACACACACACAACTATTCCCCAGTGTCCTCAAACCAAACATATTTGCAGCTTGGGATATGAATTCTGTGTACCTGATTTGAATCCCCGTCTCCCCCACCCCTTCATCTCTTTCTGGGAGCATTCAAATTTCACTCTGAAATAAAGAATTACTTGTCATGCAAAAAACAGTGTTCAAGGGAAGTAGTTAAGATGCAGTGAAATAAAAGCTCCTGAGGTTTGCTGAATGAGCTACTGGCTTTATTACCTGTATCTTGTATGAACAGGAACGAACAGAGAGACTGTAGAAAAAGAGCAAGAGTCTAGTAGCATCTTAAAGACTAATCAGGGTCATTTATGCATGGGTACTTTCACTCACGTTCACCCCCGGTCTGTCTCGTTGTTCCTTGGACTTATACATGAGTTTTCCTTCCATTAGAGATGACCTCGCTACCAGCCCTCACAAATCCCAGGGCTTCCCATTCCTCTGTTAACCCAATTCTTCCCTCTCCCCTGAGCTCAGCCCGCTTGAAATTCCCATGCATAAGGCAAAGTGCGGGACACAGAAACTTGGTTTCCATCACAGCCAGTTACAAAGTAGGGTGTAAAGAGGCATGGATTCAGATACTTCCTGATTCCTCGGAGCTCTTGCTGAGCAGAATAAAGCTTTTTTTAAACCGGCTTGGATTTCTCCCTCCCATTTTCAGATTGCTCCGTTTTTTTGTTTTTTCTTTTTAAAATGCTTTTTTATGCAGCAATTGGGTTTTGGGGGGATTTTTTCTCACAGTAAACTCTACAAAGTAAGCCAATTACAAAGCAGCATTTAAAGGGTGGGGACTTGATTCAAGCTTGGAGGCTGCTGGTGCTTAGATTCCCAAACGGAAAGTGTGGGTCCAGCGAGCAAAGAACCTCAGGTAAAACTCCTATGCATAAATGACCAAAATTTCTGGCAGGGTATGAGCCTCCGTGAGTCACAGCTTACTTCTTCAGATAGACTGATGGCACAATCCTAAACAAAGTTATGCCACTGTAGGCCCAGGTGAGGTAGATTCAAGGCCCTGTGAAGATGCAGCCATGCAGTTAACAGAAGCAGAGTTCTGGATCCAAAAGGAGTACTACACAATGAAGCCACCTGGGAGACGAGGATATTTGCCCTATTGTTCCTGTATGCATGGAGGAAGTTGGGATTCTTGGGAATATCATTCTGTGAAGACATATCAGTCTGTAGCCATTAGAATTCCTCTTAACATCGTTGTGTCAGAGATGTAGGCCATTTATGCAGGGCTGTTTCCCTCGCAGTCACCCTGCTGACTGCTTCAAGACTACCTTTTGATTATGCATGCCTTTCCCGACAGTCAGAGGTCGCCTCACTCTCCCCATGCATTTCCACACATTTTGCACGTGTTTTCCAGAATCCTGAAAACACTGGAAAAACGCGTGGAAACACGCAGGGAGTGTGAGGCAACCTCTGATGTTCAGGAAAGACATGCATAATCAAAAGGAAGCCCCGAAGCAGTCGGTGCGGGTGACCACTGGGAAACAGCCCTGCATAAATGGCCGTAGTCTACATGTATATGCCTGGGCACTGAAATCAAGATACCTGCCTCCAACTCACAGATTTAATGAGATTTAATTAATTCCTTCAATTTATAGGCTTTTCCCCCATGGAACTGTTTTTATTTTAATGATTCTGGTTCTGTACATTTTAACTTGTCGTTATATTGATATACTGTTTTAGATTGTAATGGCCTATAGCCTTATACATAAACTTGACTTGAACAGCTTAAATTGGAGGAAGGCTCCTTAGTCTAGAGGATGGGTTCAGACTTTGATCACAGTGGTAAGATGGGGTATGATCCACCCACTGTACACAGAATTCCCAGGAGGTCTCCCCTACAGCCACTAACCAGACCCAGGCCTGCTAAGCTTCAGTAAGTTTGTTACATCAACCCCATCCATGGCTGCAGGTATGCTGAAAACAGAAAAAAAACTGCAGTCATAGCAACTCACACTAAAACATTTTTTGAAGTCACGTATAAAAAAGAAAAACAAACAAAATAAGGATGGGTATCAGAAACCAGGGACAGCTGGAAACTATGGTCGTTTATGCATGGGTACTTTCACTCAAGTTCGCTCCTGGTCTGACTCGGTTGTTCCTTAGAGTTATGCATGAGTTTTCCATCCATTAGAGATGATCTCATGGCCAGCCCTCGCAAATCCTGGGTCTTCCCATTTTGTAATAACCCAATTCTCAATCTCCCCTGAGATCAGCCTGGGTAAAATCTCCCTGCCTAAGCCAAACAGGCGAGTTGGGGTGTGTATGTGATGTTTTTCTCACAGTAAGAACTACAGCCAATTACAAAGCAGCATTTAAAGGGGTGGGGACACAAATGCTTCATGAATTTTGTCTCTACCTGGAGTTATTTCTGAGCAGACATTCACACAAGAAAGGGTTTTCAAACGACGCTTATGTTTCTTCCCCCACCCCCTTCCTTTTAAAAAGCATCGTTTTTTGAAATTGTTTTGTAAAATGGCACTTGGGTTTCCACCAGAGGGAGAGAGGAGCTGGGCATTTTTCTCACAGTAAGCACTACAGCCAATTACAAAGCAGCATTTTCAAGGGATGGTGAGACACTTCTGGATTTGAGCTCAGTGACTTTGCTGGTGCACAGCAAATGTTGGATTCACAAAATTTTCTATGCAGCAATGGAAAAGTGTGGGTCAAGTGAGCATCGAACCCCAGGTAAAACTCCCATGCATAAATGACCTATGAGTTTGAACAAGAGTAGATTGAGTGATTAAAATGATCCAGAAGTTGAACAGCAATGATGATAAACACACTCACCTGCAGCCTCCTCCTGTACTGGTGCTAGCAGGGTCTGAGCTGAGTGGCTCTAACAAAGGGGCTGCATCATGTAGTGATGGCCCAAACTATATGTGGCTTTATATTTATGGAGGAGTGGACCATCAGTTATTACTAGCCATGCTAACTAAAGGGAACCTCCATATAAGGAAGCAGCAAAGCTCTGCATAACAGTGCTAGGAGGCAGCACCAATGAAAAACCTTGGTTTCCATGCCCTGTTTTTGTTAGATCTTCAGGGCAATTGGCTGGCCACTGTGTGAAACGGGATGCTGGAGTAGATTGACCACAGGTCTGATCCAGCAGGTCTCTTCTTATATTCTTATGCCAGTGTCACTGAAGCTCGGCTTGCTCCTGGCCACCAGCAGCCCTATTAAGTTACCAGGACAACTCTCCCCTAAATTTGAAAGCCAGACTATTAAATGATGTAGTTAGATTTGATGTCCCTTGATTATCCAGGATATTCCACTCTGTTACAGCAGTTGAGAGTACAGATCCCCCTCTGGAATTGCCAGATCACATTTTTCTGAAGACAATTTGCTTCTTGTAAGAGGATACTAGAGAGCTTCCCTCTTATTTATGAAATAAAGAAAACCCATTTTCTGTGGACCTGTCATTCTCTATGAAGTTATCACTTAAAGATACATGGCAGATGAGATTCTAACCAAACTCTTAATCCTCCTCAAAAGGCTAGTAATTTGGAGGGGGGAGGGGGGGAAATGCTAAGATTTTGTACTTATTTACAAAGCTGTTTATGGTATGCCTAGGTTGCCAGGTCCCTCTTTGCCACTGGTGGGAGGTTTTAGGGGCGAATCCCAAGAAGGGCGGGGCTTGGAGAGGGGAGGGACTTTAATGCCATAGAGTCCAATTGCCAAAGGAGCCTTTTTCTCCAGGGGAACTGATCTCTATGGGCTGGAGATCAGTTGTAATAGCGGGAGATCTCCAGCCACCACCTGGAGGTCGACAACCCTAGTCATGCCACATGAGTAGGGTTGCCAGCCTCCAGGTACTAGCTGGAGATCTCCTGCTATTACAACTGATCTCCAGCCGATAGAGATCAGTTCACCTGGAGAAAATGGCCGCTTTGGCAATTGGACTCTATGGCATTGAAGTCCCTCCCCTCCCCAAACCCTGCCCTCCTCAGGCTCCACCCCAAAAACCTCCTGCTGTTGGTGAAGGGGGACCTGGCAACCCTACACATGAGTAATATTACCATGTCAAACGTGTAAGTCTTTCTTGCCGTCTTACCTGTAATCCCTCCAGTGCAAACAACTTCTTTCCTTGCATGTTCACACTCCACTACAGAATAGGAACTAGTTTTGCGCTCAGAAATACTGAAAGGCCTTTAAAAAGACAGCAAAAGATGCAGAGTTAATAATCAGGAGACGAAGAACACGGTTTTTCTCCAGAAATAGCAACCATTTTTTCCTATAGTTTGACAGTGAATGATCCTGAACCAAAAACCTTTGATATCTTCTCAGCTATTGCCGAAGTGCAAAAACATGAAATTCCTCTCCTTTGACAGAGCTTTAGATCAATACTACCCTTAGCAGAGGACCTTGCCCTGTAAAAAATACAAGTCTGTGAAGTAGAGTTTGAAGCTTCTTCCTGCCCAACTATGAATAGACAGACGGCTCGAGGTGACCTTTTCAGATGCTTTTCTTCCAGACAGTACCTTGAAAAGAAGAGTGGTGAAAAAGCTCTCAGCCTCGTCCCGTTCCCATCTGCGTGCTGTCTTCAAAGTAGTTGCAAAGAAAATTATTTGTTCTCTGCCTTGACAAAAAAAAAAGCATCTGGCCTCATAAAGTCTACATCCACTCTGTTGAAATTCCAAACATTAAGCAATAAGGATACGGTTTCACCCCTTTTCCATTGGCTTACCAGAAGATAATTTTGCTATGTGATGGGAGGCAAACACCTTGTAACATATTGTTTGACTGGCTGCAGCCATATCGCCTTTTCTGTTCTGCCAACTGTAGAAATCCAGTTAATGACGCATGAGCAGAAAGACATTAGCTTATTGACTTTGTATGTTCCACAACCTGCAATTGCTTCATAGTGTAGAGACCTTGCACGAAGGGAGCCTATTTTCCCTGCAAACAGACCCAACCACAGCCTATAAACAATAAACTAACCCAGATTTTGACCTGAAGATTTGGTTTCTTCAATACAGCTTAACTTGTACAATCTAGTAGAAATAGGCACAGGTTTTTTCTTTCATTTTTGTTTCATTTTATTACCTTCGATAAATTCATATCCTTTAAAAAAAACATTTCTTGCTGTAATTTTTAAAAATAGAACACACAACGGCTGGGTCAGAAGTACCTTCAAAAGGTGAGTGTACAATAGAACCTCCACAAAACATTGATCCACAGACTGCCTTGTGAGTGAGTTTTTACAATCTCTGTAGGGTAAATAAGGTTATAAGCAGTCTCCCCTTTTTTGTCATCAGCTCTTTTAAGCCTAGCAGCTCTGCATATTTCCTTCAGGATGAATTTAGTATCTCAAAGGGTTTAGGATAATTCTGCGCTAATAGGTAAAGAGCTTTGTTTTCCATGAATACGAAGTTTTCAGTTCTATTTAAAATTACAGTGACTTTTAAAACGCATTATAGAAATGACAGGCTACTTTAATACTAGCCATTTTATCACTGAAAATATACGAATATCTGACTGTTTTTTAACGAAGGGCATCGTGATTAATATGCATTGGTGTGGCTCTCACACTGAAACCTCTGCAAATTACAGATTCTTTTACCTTAACATTAAAATGTTAATTGACTTGGTTGCAAATAAAGATGGGAGAGGTGTCACTGTCACTTTCGATATAGCCATAGTGATTTTACATCCTGTTGATCAACTGTGCTTGGTTTATGGAATACAGATTATTTATTTTGGCCAAATTGCCTCCAAAAAGATAAATAGCATGTGAACCAGGAGGTCTCTCTAGTATCGGATTGAGGTCAGGATGGAATTTTCCCAGTGCGATGAACTCAGATCAAATACACACAGAAACTCGATACAAAACTTGCACAAGTTAGGTGCTTATTCATTCACCCTGGGTCTAGCATTGCACAGGCATTCCTATTATTATTACACGGAAGCCTAAAGAACAGAGAAGGGAACCCACAACCACTTGCCAAGTCTGGAATTGGTTGGATAGACCAATGGTTGCTTTGAAGTGTTTTGAAGGATCATTGAATAATGGAACTGGGAAGAACCTTTCCTTGGGAAAATGAAATTGAACACTTGGTGGTCAGAGGGGATTCTGTTCCAGTGATTTGAAACATCCATGAGTTGTTGATGGATGGAGAATTATATGCAAAAAAATTTTTAAAAAACAAAATGTCTGGCATTTAGGGTGGAACGTTTCTATGCATGTTGTTTTTGCCCCTAATGGCAATTAGGTCTGTAAAAAGTTAACTCTTTTGAGCAAGAGTCCCTAAGCATGTGTAGAGCGCTCTTTGTGAAATAAATGCATCCTTGCCTGTCAGGAGGCTGACTGCCATGTTGTGCATCTCATGCCAAAGGGAGAGGGGTTAGCCTCAATTACAAGCTGTGTGGTTTGTTTGTACAGCAAGCTTCAGGAATACCAGTGCGCATGCATGCACGGACACATACTTGCATATAAAAGACAGCCTCCAATGCACCATAAACATGCCACCAGCCACCTCCTTCTATCTTTTGTAAAGGAGCAAGGCTCAACGTGGGAAAACAGCATGCATGATTTTGTATTGACAACATACGTACAGATACTCCAATAGAAATAATGGTTCAGTTAGGATTTTTATGGCTTTGTTGTCTTTTCTTTTATGTTGGGCTGAGGGAAAACAGGCTTTTTTGGGGGGGGGGGTATCTCTGTATTGTGTGTATGTAAAGTGCTGTCAAGTCGCAGCTGACTTATGGCGGCCCCTTTTGGGGTTTTCATGGCAAGAGACTAACAGAGGTGGTTTGCCAGTGCCTTCCTCTGCACAGCAACTCTGGTATTCCTTGGTGGTCTCCCATCCAAATACTTACCAGGGCTGACCCTGCTTAGCTTCTCAGATCTGACGAGATCAGGCTAGCCTGGGCCATATTTAATATCTGCAACCACTGAAGACATGTAAGGCTGAGATGGAACAGATTGAGTCCCTAAACCACATAACACATACCAAAAAAAGTGATCCCCCAATGGGGCACCCATGGATGCCGCATCTAAAACCAATGCTCTCTCCTTGGTACCTACTTGTTTCTTGAGTCTTGGAGACAATAGCTGGGGTCCAGAAATGCACAACTGGAAACAAACAGACTGAGCACAGTGCTGTTACCTAGTGCTTTCCCTTCTTGTATGTTACCATTCCCAGATATTGCTTGCACGACATCTTGCACAAGCAGAAAAGCAGTTCAGGATATGCCATGTTCACTTTCACTTGTGCAAGGATCCTAATGTCTGCAGAAATCTTGTGGATCCAAGCCAGTATGTAAAAGGCCTTGGATGGAAGAAACAAAGCAATGAGCTTGTCTAGGGTCAGCACATTGCAATTGTGCGCTCTTGATTTAGCCAGTTTCTGTGGCCATCTGATGTCTTCTTGGCTTGAAAATCTCTGTGGCTAGTCAAGAAGTAAACCTTTCCCTTTCTTTGAAAGCAGAAACCAAGCAGCATCTCTTCCCAGATGCCAAAGATGCAGTCCTTTCCCACATGATTTGTTGTGTGGTGAAGTCCACTACCCTATACCTAAATCTTTGTGGTGCCAGAAGGCTCCAAAAGGTCAGGAATCCTTCACAGCTGTCTGCCAAGCATCCATAGGTTCCTCACCTCTTCTCAACAGTTTGCTCCAAGAGAACTGCTCTTACAGTACAAAACAGGAAAGGTATAGATGTGTCAAAATAGTTGGCTGCGCTGTAACACTTATTACCTTATCCAGAATGCTTCAGACTTCAACAAAAGGTTAGGAAAGGATGGATCTCTAATAGTGGAGGGGCTGTGGCTCAGTGGTACAGCACCTGCTTGGCAAGCAGAAGGTCCTAGGTTCAATCCCCGGCATCACCAGTTAAAGGGACTAGGCGAGTAGGTGATGTAAAAGGCCTGAGACACTGGAGAGCCGCTGCTGGTCTGAGTAGACAATATTGACTTTGATGGACCAAGGGTCTGGTTCAGTATAAGGCAGCTTCATGTGTTCAATAATTGTTTTGGTATTCATTGTGCTTTTAGTCACAGGGCTCACTTAGTTGCTTCCAAGTTTTTACACATTTACTTCAAAGAAAAGCATTTTTCTTCCCTGCGCCATACTTTACCATTGTCTTGAAATTGCCTAATCACCTCCTCCAGCAGTCTGTAAAATATCAAAATGTGAGTCTAGAAGCACCCCAAGGAAATAATGAGAAAGATAACCTCTTTCAGTTGGTTTATCTGCACTTTTGTACAAAGTAAGTCCTGATGTTTTGAAAATGACAGGCAAGTCTTTTCTAGAGGCAGAAGCTGATTTCTACCCATGCAAAATGTCAGTTCCTTTACCTCCAGAGGTAAAAATGAGAGTTCAGAATTAGAAGCAATAGCTCTTTCAGAAACTAATTTCCTGCTTTTACGTTTCACAAATATATGATCACTATACACATTGATTTATACAAAATTTAGAGCTTTGCCTTGATTATGCATGCATTTTCCAACCATCAGAGGTCGCCTTGCTCTCCCCACGCAGTTGTTTAAAGCAGTTATTTAAGGTAGTTATATCAGCTTTTTAAATCAAAATTGCAATTCCCTGCTCCAAACAGAAATGTTTGTGTGTGTTTTTTGGTGTGTGTGTCTTTTTCCTCCTCCAGCTTCAAAACTTCTAGAAATGAGCAGACCAGTTGCAAGCATTAAAAATAAACTAAAAGGTAACTTACTAAGTTAATATTGTGAATATATGAAGCAGTCTTATACCAAGCCAGACCACTAGTTAAGTTAGCTCAGTATCGTGCTCTCTGATTGCCAGGGGTCATGCAGGGTCTCTACCAGAGAAAAGTCTTTTTCTGCACTTTTATGAGGACAGAATGGAGGACACTAAACCATGGTTATTCCTCAAAAGCAAGATTTTTCGGCTTCTCCTCCTGACTTGTTGGCCATTTATGCGTGGTTGTTTCCTTGTGGTAACCCTGCTGACTACTTCGGGGCTTTGCCTTGATTACGCATGCATTTTCTGACTCTCAGAGGTCGCCTCGCTCTCCCCCAGCATTTTGCCCAGGTTTTCTGGCTGCTGGGTAAACCCAAATCCAGAAAACCGGGCAAACCACATGGGGAGAGCGAGGCAACCTCTGATAGTTGGGAAATGCATGCATAATCAAGGCAAAGCTCCAAAGTAGTTGGTGGAGTTACTGCAAGGACACAGCCATGCATAAATGGCCATTGAGTTTGTAAATTGATGCACATTGGAACAAAAATCCCAACTTCATACATATGCTAATGGAGCCTGATGTTGCTGAAACTTGAGAGAAGAAAAGATCTTGAGGTTGTTGTAGATAGCTCAAAGTGTCAATCTAGTGTGCTGCAGTGGTAAAAAAAGGCACTTTTTATGGAGATTATTAGGAAAGGGCCTGAAAATAAAAAGGCATAGATGGCTTTAAAAGAGGATTAGACAGACTCACGGAGGATAGGTTTATCAGTGGCTACTAGTCATGGTGACTAAAGGGAAACACCACATTTGTAGGCAGTCAACCTTTGAATACTAGTACCAGGAGGCAACATCGGGGAAGGACTCAGCCTCTATGCCCTAGTATTGAACCTCCAGAGGAAATGATTGGCCACTGTGTGAGACAGGACACTGGGCTGGTCTGACCCCTTCCTATGTTCTTATGCGTTCCCTTTACTTTAATAATCATAAAAGAGAAGGCGATTGCATTACTACAGGGACATGGGACCCACTTTCTCCATATCAGACTACTGCTGTATATATATCTGTACCCCAGAAACATGTAGATGGAGCCTGTCTTCCCTACCCAGTTTTCACCACAAAAGTGAGAAACACCTACATGACTGACTCTACCACACAGTTCCAAACTGCAGACACCTACTCCGGCAGCATAGGATCTCGTTATCAGAAGTAGCTTCCACGATTCTGCAGTAACTCAAAAAACAGTCTGAACCCTGGGCATTTTTGTAGACTAAGCACCTTCTCATTTGTTTTCTGTACCCAAGATTAAGCAGGTGTGTGGGAAAAAAAAGCTACAGGTATATCTTAACAATGCTGAAAAGGTATTGGTTACAACAGAAAGCTTTAAACCTTGCTACAGCTGCATCGAGCTCCTTGCATATGGCTGGTTAGAGCCTGAAACCTCTTCTAGTCATCAAAAGCCATTTCTATAACACTATTGCAAACATCAGCAGCGATAAAGAAGACTTAGGGCTTGATGGTGCATGCAAGCGTTTCTGACAGGAGTTAGCAATACTAGAGGAAAATCAGTATTGTCGAGACTTCACTCATAATGCAGTTATGATACAAGTCCTCAGGCGAACTTTAGATTTATATTTAAAAAACCAAAAACAGGCATGGAAACCTGGTTTCCTTTATATAAAGCTGCAATCCTGAAAGGGGGGATAGAATCTCCTTAGGAGCCAACGTGACCCAGCGCCAGTGTAGGTGCCACTTTTTCACGGAATAAAGTGACACCTACGCTGGCACGGCGGCAAACATGCCGGCATCCAGGAGCCAAGGAGCTCTGCTGGCCCCTGCTGCCAGCACAGCCACTCCGGGAACTAAATCCCTGAGACCCTGGAGAGCTGCTGCCTGTCTGAGTAGACATTATTGACTTTGATGGACCAAGGGTCTGATTCAGTATAAGGCAGCTTCATGTGTTAACCTTTTATGGGGAGGGGCCGTGGCTCAGTGGAAGAGCATCTCCTTGGCATGCAGAAGGTCCCAGGTTCAATCCCCGGCATTTCCAGTTAAAGGGACTAGGCAGGTAGGTGATGTGAAAGACCTCTGCCTGAGACCCTGGAGAGCCGCTGCCCGTCTGAGTAGACAATACTGACTTTGATGGATCAAGGATCTGATTCAGTAGAAGACAGCTTCATGTGCGTTCATGTATGTTCAAATCCTGGAAAAGAACACCCACGCCATTGTGGGGGAGGCGTTTCCGGGGACAGAGCTGCCTTTGGGCCGCTTCCTGACCCTGTTTGCCCCGGTAGTGCCCCCTTGAGCTGTGGGGCATTTCCCCCATTTTTTGGTTTTTATTAATTTTAAAATGCTCTTTTTCCCTCAGTGGCAGCTGGGAAGCCTTGGAGGAAATGGTGTGGCGGCACCACTCCCGGCTGCTGCCTAACTGCCCCCCCTTCAGGATTTGGCTGCCCATAGGGATTTCAAAATTTGGGCAACCGAAACCAAGAATATCCAATCTGCCTTTCATTAGGAAGCTGGCTTCCTTATCTAACAGGGTTTATTCACACCAGCCAGGAACAGCCCTTAGTGTTTAATATAATTCACTGCAAATGAGCAACCATTAGTCAGCCACATTTTTATATAATTATTGACAGTGCCAATGAAACATGCACACATCTAACTATTTCCACCAAAACAGAAGCTGCCTGCACAGCCTCCAAAAGGAGGAGGTGGACTGAAGGAACTGGAAAGAGGGAGGGAGAAAATCCAACTCTTCTCCCCCAAAACTGCCTTTGCAAAAAGGATTGAAGGAAAGAATCACAATCTGGTTTATAAAAACAAAGCACATTTATTGTAGGAGTTTAATTGGAAAGAGTTTCAAGTAATTTAAACTCTGGCGGCATTTAAAAACTAATTTCTTTCCAAGTTTACATATTAATGAAATTTTATGCTGCCATTATGAGGAATGATATGAAACTGTAAAACAAACAACAAATCGAGACTGTAAAAATTATGCCAGAAAACCACCACAGAGAAGGAAACATTTTAGTTGAAAGCCAGCTTGCCAAACTGTCACAGATGTGATCTGTACCTCCAAGACAGACTGTGAGCATTTCTTAATAGTAAGCGTCACAATCTGAAGAGGGCTAGTTACAGGGCATTCCTGAAACTACAACCCTGTTCCCAAAACAGGAAGATCTGAAATGATTCAGCAACAAGTTTGTTTTTTGCCTAAATATTTAGCCTGAACCTGAGTGAAATTCAAATGTGCAATACAGATTAAGTTCTTTAAATAGCTGTTTGTTTTGAAAGCCAGCATCAAATATTTTAACAATGGCCTTTTGTGCATGGCTGTTTCCCTCGCAGTCACCCCTTCTATGACTTTGGGTCTTTGTTTCGATTATGCAAGCTGTTTCCGACCGTCAGAGGTCACCACACTCTCCCCCTGCATTTCCCCACATTTTCTGAGACCTCTTTCATCTCAAATTTGAAAACGTGGGCAAAATGCGGGAAACGAGGTGACCTGACGGTCAGAAATGGCATGCATAATCAAAACAAAGACCCGAAGTCTAGGGAGGGGTGACCACGAGGGAAACAGCCATGCATAAAGGGCCAATGCAATCCCAAACAGAGTTACATCCGTCAGTGGATGCAGAAAGGTTTAACTCTGCTTAGGGCTGCATTGAGAGATTTAAATTCCAACTTTTTTTCCCCTGTGAAGTCACAGCGATTTATGGCGACCCCATAGGATTTTCAAGGCAAGAGATGTTCAAAGATGGTTTCCATTGTCTGCTTCTGCATTATACCCCTGGTATTACTTGGAGGTCTCCCATCCAAATACTTGGCAGGGTCGAGGCAAAGAGTGTGTGACTGGCCCAAGGTCATCCAGTAAGTTTCCACGGCACAGTGGGGATTCGAACCTGGGTTTCCCAGATCCTAGTCTGACACCTTAACCACTACACCATGCTAGCTCTCATGTTTTCATACTACAACTCCATAATTATAGTCCTAGCATTCTATTTGTCCTGTGAACCAGGGCCACTAGACCTTTTTTAGGACACTTATATTCTCAGGATCTTGCACATTTAGCCAGGTTAGTTGCTAGATGGCTTCATGCTGTTCCCCACAAAAGTATTCATATTTAGCTCCTGCTTTAAAAAGATGTTACTGGGTTTGAGAAGATCTTCCACATAATACAACATGGATAGTAATATAAAGGGGAGACAAAATGGATTGTTTTTTTTATCCCTATCAACTCTAATAAGGGAATCAAGCACAATGATTAATGCCACAATTTCATGCACGTACTGTTGGAATTCCTTAAGCATTGGGCGTTTTTACTTTAACTAGATGATTTAGCACTGCAATCCTAAACATACTTGGTTGGATCCAATCACTCCTTTCCACTAAGTTAGGAGCCTAACTTTTTTTTAATAAGTCTATTTGTATAGCCATAGGTTGTAACAAAATGTCCTTACAGTTATACAGAATTTTGCAAAATGAAAGTTAAAAGTTAAATACAAATAAAAGACAAAAACAACAATTAACACACAATTACCATACAGTATAAATCCATTTAAACTAAAAATTATTCTCTCTAAAAATCCCTAAACAGTTGCTCTCTTGAAAACCTCATTGGCTCTTATCTTCTTTGCAGCCAGGGCAAAGGAGCCTAACTTAGTAGAGTCCAATCTACTGACTATGAATTAAGTTGAAACCAATTCCATTTGATGTATCTATCAGGAAACACGTTTAGGATTGAAGATGTTACTGCAGCAGTTTGGAATAATTAAAAAATAAACACAACCTTGGCAAGTTGAATTTAGTTAAATATGCACAATTTTGTTTATTGAAGAGATTAGGACAAAAAACATTAAACCAAATACAAGACAAAAAACACCAGAGGCAGTAAAATCCCACCATGCACATCACCAATCTTTCCTCCTACAATTTTATAAAATAAAAAAGTCCCTCAACACAGCACCATCTTCAGAGTGTAAAAACATTACTCCTTTATATTCTTAGATACCAAAATAGAACCAAGGCAGGTCAGCTGCAGCTTTGTTTCATGATAAGGAACTGTGAACCATCCGTCTTGAGAGTGGGATCGAAATCTTCCTGCAGGGCAGGTAAATAGCATCCATATGTCAAATGCCAAGTAGCCGTACACACATGCCACATACTATAATTAAGCACAAAATTCAAGTAACATTTACATACTACAAAGTCCACATGTACCTACCCAAAAAACATGACCACTTCACAAAAACGCATACAGGCAGTAACATCAGAACAACTGAGGTACTGGAAACACAAATATTTATGCCAAGAGATCTGTGTGTGTTTTGTTTCCCCCCAAATACCATACAGCAATATAAAAGCAGTAATTTAAAAAAAATCATTTGCCGGTCTAAATCAAAATGAAAGCTCTCTAAGGAAAGGGAGGGGGAAGCTAAAAAAGAAAAGAAAAAGAAGCATCATTCAGGGACAGGAATACCTGAAGAGAAAAATTTAAGTATGTTAACTACCGCATATAACATGTCACCCCAAGTCAACCCGTAATTGAAGTACTGGCTTAATTAATCACAACTGTGACAGATTTATCAATAAATAAGTCTTGACAATACAAAAGGTGCATATTACCATGTACTTTTCAGGAGACAGATCTGTATCCTAGAATGTCCAGCTTATTAATAATACCCTTTTATATTATATTTAGGGTAGTTCGATGAGAAGAAAATTAAAACAGCATCTTAAAAAAGAAGAAGAAAAGAAAGGAAACTCAACAGTTGCCTTTCCAAGAAATCGGGTGGGGGGGGGGGATGCCTTATTTTCTTCAATAAAAAGCCCCTCTGTTCACATTAGGGCCAGTTAAAGGAAAAGTTGGTTCCACAATTAAGTTTCTTTAAATTTAAAAAAAAATTATCCAAAATGGGGTTTTTGTCCTCTGTGGTCAAATTTATGTGTGGCTTGGTAAAAGTGAAGCCAGCATTACAAATGTAAAAAAGAGCAAGAATTATTCTTTTCTTTTCCCATTCAAGCAGTTAAATACATCTGGAAGTCTGAATTAGAAATGTTTCCTGCAACAAAAAACCCATTTGACCAAACCAGCCCATAAAGGCTTATTAACTGACACCCCTTCACAAAACATTTCTCTCCTGGCAAAAAAAATTAAATAGTTTATTTAGAAAGAACTGTGAATAGCTATATCAACAGACATGAACTAAAACTTTGTGTAGCACCCACTTCTCATGTCTCCGTTTGTGCATGTCCCACCCGCCCCCTGAAAATTAAATTCAATTTCAACTGTTAGCATCAGGTGGTGGTTTGTTTTTTTAAAGTATAATAGGGAAAAACAAAAATACCAGAATCAAATAATAGCTAATTGTACCTTCCCTGAATAATGGCTGAAGTTAAATATCTAACAGTGCGATGCCAAGATGCAAGTTGAGGCAAAAGTTTCTATTCACTGGGAAGTGTTAAGTATTTGAATGAAACAGAATCAGGAGTGGCTTAGTGGCTGCACGGGAACTTGGATGTGCAGTGTCCTTGGCTCTGTAAAGATGAGAAGCTACAGTTGCTCCATGCTGCCTTTTTTGCCCTGTCAATCTAACTTGATAGCATCGATTCCTCCCACCTGCCCATCTGTCCTCATGCTACATTGTCATCACCAGCTCATTTCTTGGACATTCCTTTTCCAACCAAAACCCAACCCCCCTCCCCAAAAAAAAAGAACTCCCAAGGTGTCGTTTTCCCTTGCTATCAAGACAGGCTGAGCCACAGATATAATTCTGCATGGTCAGAAAGGACTCCCTTCATATTGGTCCTTTCCCAGACCACACACCCTCCGAACACTGGTCCTAATGCTCAGTTAAAGAATGGGTCCGAGTCCTCCTCCATATTGACATCAGGCACCAGCTGATCTGTTACTTCCTTAGCACCATATCCTGAATTAGACACGTTAAAATCTGTAGAAAACCAAGGGTGGTCCAGAATTTCCTGCGACGTCAGCCTTTCTGAGGGCTCCCGGCGCAGGATGCTACGTATAAGGCATTTTGCCTTGGGAGATAGAGTCTCTGGAATGCTGAACTGCCCGCGGCGGATCTTGCTGAAGAGAGAACTAGGCTCAATGTCATGGAAAGGATACCGTCCAACTAGCATTGTGTAAAGCATGACTCCTAGACTCCACACGTCTGCTGCCTTGCCAGAGTAGCTGCCATTTGTGTTCAAGATCTCTGGGCTCACGTAGGCTGGGCATCCATGCTTATCAGAAAGAGAATCGTCATTTCCTTGCAAAATGTAAGCGTCTTCAAGGCTCTCCAGTTTTACTCTAGTCCTGTAGGACAACAAGAGAAATAATGTTTTTAGACTCACTGCGATTACTACTTTGATGCAAGACAAATGCAAGACTGTATATTGTACAAGACCCTTTTGACATCTTGGCCCATCTGACACATGATATAAACACTAATAGCCTGAGTGTCTTCCCCCCAGTTAAGGGTGGAATCAGATTCCAGGTCTGTGGATGTATGGAAAAGAGTGGCTTGGAAGAGCTGGAAGCCAGTTTGAGAGACTTGTTGTTCTTTCCCTGATGTACATGCACGCATTTTGTCTCAATGCTACCTCCGATCAAATAGGTTTAATAGGCTTTTTAAAGCAAAAACAGATGTAAAAGTGGTTAGGGGATATGCACCACAAATAGCAACCTTTCTTTCAAAGAAAAGGCTAGTGTCGGTTTTTGGCCTATGAAACCTAGGCCATTTCCACATGGGTTATTCGCCCTGAGTTCAATGCTCTTTGGAAGTGCCCACCAGCACCACTTCTCCACAGCATCAGGTTATGTTTGTGCACCTGCTGGGGTTCCATTGGCATTTCTCTGATCTTTCCCAAACCAGCTTTATTGCCCAGTTTTGAGAAAGATTGCACCAAAGCCGGGGTGGTTGCTGTATGGGTAAGAATGTTGAGATTTTCCTGGTCCACACGGCAGCCATTTTCCCTGCCAATGCAGCAACCATTTCCTCCTCTGTTGGGGGACATTCAAAAAATCAGCAAGTGAATATTGTTATAATTATCTGTACCAGGTCCTCTGAATTTCCAGCTTTCATTAAAAAAAAAAATTAAGTCCCTAGACTTTTTGGTTGTAGAGATAAAAAGGGGGGAAAGGCATATTACTGCAACCAGAGTAGAGGCTTACCTTTTCTTTTAAAAAATTAAAGATGGAAATTCAGAGACACTGCTTATTTTTAAAAACTGAAAAAGCCGTGGTGGCACATGGGGGAGGAAAGGCTGCTGTTGGGGGACTATGGCACCAAAACTATGGGCAGAAAAAAATGTGCAAAGCACCAGAGGTTACAAGGCAGTCATCTAATAGCTTGTAGCTACTCCAAAGTTTTACAAAACAGCAGTAACAACAAAGGTTCAAATGTATTACAATATACAAATAATGAGCAAACGCAAAAAACAAAAGTGTTGATAATATAACATAATACCACAACAGTATGAGCAAAAGCAAAAAGCAAAAGTGTTGATAATATAACACAGAACCACAACAGTGACAGGTCTGCCGCCTAATATCCCGTTTCGACATCTTTCTTCAGACTGCAACTGTAGCTATCATTAGAAAGGAAGTAATTATCCTTTATGACACATAGGTAATATGAGACAATGAAGCCATACATTCAATTAACATGTGCAGGGTAGGCAGCTATGGGCTGAAGTGAAAACTATGGGAACACTTCCCGTGTGGAAACCCCATTGCCACTGTGCTGTATCAGCATCTGTAGCAGTGATGGGGAAACTTCATAAGCCTGTCCCTGTGTGGAAATCACCTTACATGCATAGTCCAATGGAGTACAAAAGAAGTTACTTTTCCTAAAGATCCAGTGATTTGGACTGCCCTTGGTAGCTAGCCATTATGTATGGGTTTTTTTCCCTTTTGTCTCCCCTCAGAAGACCACCTAGCCAGTAGAATGGAAGTGGTCAGCTTCAGAGAAGCAGAAAGATACCTACTATCCAGTAAAAAGAGAGAGGTGAGCCTCTCCCTCCCAAGCCATCTGAGCATGCTTCAGGACTTGAGTTCAGGACTGCAACATAGCAGAAACTGAGATCCTTCTGGTTTCTCTCTGATCCACAGAGAGCTTGGGGAAGATAGGGATGGATTGTGTAATGTTCATTCACAAACTGGATTACGAAGAAAGATCGATTCCTGGTTGCTAACCTCTTTTGTGGAATCCTGATTTTCCCCAACCCATATGAGAGTCAGCCAACTCCTCAGACAACCAATTTGGCAAAATACTATAAAATGATCATGCAAATGCCATCTCCAGTGAATCAAAAATGTATTAATCATTTCAGAAATAACTTTTTCACACATTTTTGGGATACTGACTTACATTATAAGATACAGGGTTGGTTTTTTTTTTTTCAAGTAATAAGGAAAACAACATTTAGCAACCCTAAAGACACACACCACACTGATTTTTAGTTTAGAAAATTAATACTTGCAAGGTACACACAAAACCAAACCAACTAATTCCCAGCCCTTTTGTTTAAAATGCTGCACTAACCATAGAAATTACTAAATAAGGAGGATATGAGGCAACTTAGTGGCCTCCAAAAGTAAAATCCTCTATCATGAAGCCTAGTCTTAAAATCCCAGACCTTGAAGCGGTCCTACCAAAGACCTAGCAGCAAGTAAGAAAACAATTCAGCCAGACATTTAAGAATCAGCTTCTGATTTGGTAACTTGGAACACCACCTACTCCAAACATAGCCCAAGATCTGTAGGACAACTGTAATAACCCATTCACATTAAATCAAAGCCCCCCCCCCCCGAACACCATTGGCATCCCGGGGTGGCGCTGCCGCGGCAGCGGCAGGAGACCGGCGTCCACAGGCGTTGGGGCCACATGGTGCCGTAAGTAGCCTGGACACCTGCATGGGGGCCCCCAACGCCAGCGCAGCCCCTTCCTGGCCTCCTGAGGGCTTTTTGTCCTGAGAAGTCAGAAATGCGCTGCGAGTTATATTTGGCCAATGTGTGGGGGTGCCTCAGAGGTAAAAGGGGAGCCTTTACTCTAATTGAAAAGGTTGTTTTCTTTTTAAAAAAGCAAACAGAGTTTATTCATAAGTGTAACGGTGTTAACTGCTTCAGTAAAGTTCATAAGCTTCATGGTTTCCGACAGATACAGTTCTTCTTTCTCTAAGTTCCTTAAACAGATCTAGCCACAAAGGCTTATTTTCTTACTTGCCACTTAGGCTATTAACTTCCACGAAGAACATAGATTCATCCCTCTCTCCATAGCACCTCCACTCTCCTCCCCACCACACACACTGAACGCCACTCTCTTCATACATCAGTCAACTCCACTCCCTAGGGTACAGCTATCATACAATCATAACACACTTCACTTACCCATCTAACCCCCCTCTTACTCTAGAGGCCTACCTTTTATACCTCAGATCATATATACAAAACTCCACGCTAAAATGCAAAAATCACATACAGACAAAACATTTACATAGCAAAATATCACAGTTCCCATAGTAATATACATGCATAACAATAATGAACAAGAGCATTATCATTTCTTCAAGGGCTCTTTGGTATCAAAAAGCCTTGGAATTCCCAAGCCTAGACAAGACTATACTGGGGCTGCAATGCAATCCTAAGGCAAATTATACCCTTCTAAGTCCATTGAAATCAGTGGGCTTAGAATGATGTAGCTCTGTTTAGGATCGCACTGTTAACGTGCCCCTTTTCTGAGGAACAAAACAACAGCCTTCTGTTACCAGGTGCGGAGGGTTCACTTGTACGTTACAGCGTCAACCAGAATCTGGATTCTGGAAATCCTACAAGAAAGCCAGCCTCTGACTTTAGAAAGATTTATTCATAGAATTTCTCTTCTGGGTTTCATCCGCACCTAGTTGTATATATACCACTGCTGTTACATTTAAGAAAGACCTATAGAAAGCGAGGCGTTGTATACGGACTTGGAAGACAGTGATCTAGACACTGCATCACTGTCAAAGGGGGAGAAAAGGCTATGTTGTATGTACTCAGCTGCACCAGGAAAAACATTATGGGATTTATTTTATTACACAGAAGTCTGCTCTTTAAAACCTCCAGCCACATGTCAAACCTTTTTAACATCCAGAGACATTTACTAGCAAGGGTGAAAGTCCTTTTGGCGAAGAGACTTGGATAAGGAAGTCATAAATACATAATTCACAGTAACAGGCTCTACCTAACAAGATGGAAGGTAGCAGTGCCCTGATTTAAAACAGTTACGGGTTATGTCGCCCTCAGTGACTACAGATGAGATATGTGCCATACACTATAGCAAATTACTCTATCCGCTGTAGTAATTTACTAAAGCCTGCCCATTCTTCCTTAGGCGTCTGTCATTTTAATACCACCATTTACATGCCTCAGTTTTGAGCTTATCAAGGCAAACAATATTTGCTTGTAGGGCACTTCTTCCTCATGAAGCTGGATTCTTATACCTTCAGAAGGAACACATTGGCGTTTCTTGTCAATCACTTTCATTTAGAGCAGGGGTGTCAAACATATGGCTCACGGGCCAGATCCAGCCCCTTGACAGCTCTTATACGGCCTGTGAGCCAGCCAAAGAACATCCCCCCAGTCCTGATCTGGGCTGGCAAGGCATGGCCCGGCCAAGTGACATTTATGTCATATCTAGCCCTCGTAACAAATGAGTTTGATGTCCCTGATTTAAAGGCTTCCTTTCAGCAATTATAGCAACATATTCTACTGCGAATTTACCTCAAGCTTTCACAAATAAATATTTGTATCCCTTCCCCTGCCCCCTCCAGAACTAGTCAGGAAACGACAGTGTTGCCTGAACACTGTCCCACCTGGCTAGACACCACAAAAGTATGGGGGAAATCAGTTCTGATGGATACTAACATTAGTTTCACAGGCTTTACAGCAAATTATGCGACCCATATTATGTCTACCTGCAGACTAAAGGCCTCTTTCCACATTTTTTTAACTTTTAAAAAAGTGAAAATTGTGTGCATCAAGCATGTTTGGTGAGCATATTTATATGACTGAAAACACATCAGAAGGTCGAGATTAACTATAGCCTAATTCTCGCTGAGGTAATATCCTTTTTTTCTTGGCAATATTTTTCAGAATGCAGGTGGGAGATCATGCAATGATCTGCAATCCCCCAACCCCCCGGCAAGCACATCCACTCCACTTATAAATGCTATGTCAAAGAATCTCCAGTTGACGCCTGCAAACCCTAACACAACCCCATGAACATTTTGGAAAAGGTTAAAAAATCCTTTAATTGCTCCCTTGCAAGATCCAGCACTGCAGGTAATGAACACAAGCCAGGAATCCTCCAGGGACACAGATATCCCCCCCAATACCTTTTACTTTTGTGTTTTCTGCAATATACATACAATCTTACTTCCAGAAGTAATCATTTCGTTATTTATACACATACATGGAGCCCTCAAATATCAGTAAACAGCTGTCCTTGCTTATTTTCCCCCCACTGAAGGGAGATCTGGAAATGTTTATCATCAGGAAATACTATTCACACAGTTGGGCACTAGGGCCCATATGTTCAGCCTTGTTAAGAATGTGGGATATACACCCCTTCCATGATCCTTTTACCTCAAAATCCAGGAAGAAGTTATGCAAAACCCAGGCCATCAGAAGCACAGCTATAATCACATAACAATCCCCAATTATATGAGGGATATGGGGCTGCCAGCCATCTCTATTTACAGTTTCCCCAGATGTTAAAACACATTTCATTTATCCCCCATTTTGGGGGGGGGGAAGTAGCTTACAATATCCCCCCTTCCGCATTTATCCTTACAACAACCACATGAGGCAGTCTAAGCTGATAGTGGCCAAAGGCACCCAGCAAGCTTCCAAGGGTGAAAACGCATGGTCGCTTTATCCTCCTTTAATCCCTGTTTTAACCAGGATCGAACACACATTAAGAGAAACGCATGCGTCTGGCTGGATCCTGGCTAAAACAGGGATTAAAGGAGGATAAAGTGACCATGCGTTTTCACCCCAAGACAGAGGGGGAATTAGAACCTGGGCCTCCCCAATTCCTAGTCCGATGCTCTAACCACTACATCGTGCTATAGGTATCAGCTATATGAGGTGTAGGAAAGCAGGAAACACAAGGAAGACGTTTCTGAATGTAATTCTCAGTCAATTAAACTGCCATCAGGTACAACTGCCATTCAGGGCCCTGCCTGGAACAAACCCAAGTATCTTTCTTGTTCATCATGTGTCACCCCCCCTCCCCCCAGTCAATGGGAACTGCTACATAGCCAGCGGGAGGACTCCTCTATGTCTAACCTCCTGCTGTCCCTCCTTCCTAACCACTATCCCTTTTTAACTAAAGCCATAAGGCGAAAATGCATGGTCGTTTTAGCCTCCTTTATTCCCTGTTTCAGCCAGGATTCAGCCAGGATCGAATGCATGTTCGGCGAAACACATGTGCTCAATCCTGGCTGAAACAGGGAATAGGGGAGGCTAAAGCGACCATGCATTTTCGCCCATACACATATGTTATAAATGACACCTTCATGGTCATGGTGATGTAATTTGTACTCTCTCCTCACACTTAACAATGTTGATTGTTTCATTTACTGAGGTAAAGAGCATAAAATAAATTATTTTAAATGAATCAGCTCATTTGCCATCCTTCCCCAAACTTTCCTCCAAGAAGCTTCCAATGTTAAATGCAAATCAGATGCACTTACTACTGGTTACTTCCAATTTGAGCCCCACTTCAATCAAGGAAGCCAGACAGGGGATTTAAAGATGCTTCCAGAGATGGGTCATGGAAGAGAGGATTTGGGGGGGGGGGGAGCCCTTTCCTTCAGCAAATTTCTACCCTCCGTTTAGTTTACTGATGAAGCATTAAAATCAACATTTAAAAATTAGATCGTCTGGCAACTTTTTTCCAGTAAGATACACAAAAAAACAAAAAAAATTGTTTTTTAACCAGCTAGATTCAAATCTGGTAGCATCTTAGAGGGCAATGAGATTTTCAGGGTATCATCAGATTTCGAGAGTCAACTCTCCCTTCATCAGGTACCTCTCAAAAGCTCATACCTTGAAAACCTTGTTGGTCTACGGTGCTACTGGATTTGAATCTAGCTGTTCCACTACAGACCATCACAGCTACCTTCTGAAACTTTGCTTTTTAAGGGGCTGTAAGTTGGCAAAAGTAGAGAGGTAAATGGGAGAAAATCAGAAGTGTGTGGGGTTTTTTTCATTTGTTTCTTTTTCCCCTAGAGGAAAGTGGACATGGGTGTACCCCTTATGTTTCCTGTCTTAGTCTGGAAGCAATCTTAACTATTGGGGAAGGGTTATTCAATGGTGAGGGAATGTCACTCTGTTCATATTCAGAGCTCATTTTCTTCCAGAACACAGCCCTAGAGCTGAAAACCAGCTCCAGGGCTCAACCCTGGTGAACTCTTGACACAAAGGGGATTAACATGGGCAGAATGTTCTTGGTTCGCTCCTCCCTTATCTCACAATATTTTAACCCGATACTGGATAGTCAAACGCATGACGCTAGTCCATCCCACTATAAGTCCGAAGCAAGTAGCTGCTGGAGGCTCCCCATGCGTTTGAGCCACCCATATAATATGGGATAGTAGGGGAGTGACTGCCGTGTCATCGCCCAAGGATTGACTGAGGGGTTATCCAATCAAAGGCCTATTCTCCTTTTTTTTCTTGGAACACCAGCATTCCGGTATACCATCGTCTCAACCTGTCAATCATTGATCTTCTCAGGCACAAGATGGCTTTTTGGAGTGGGGCAGTGGAATGCATACTAGAGTGAGGGAGGTGCATTGGTGCTACTGAAAAAAAGATGAGGTGGGTATCTTTTCGCTGAGATGTTAGAAAACCGGCAATCTGGTGAAGCTAGCAAACCTCAGAAGTTTACAGGCATTGCAAACGAACTCACTAGTAGAAACTGGTGTGGATGACAGGATGGATTGTGCTAGTCCCATGGGCTGTCATTCCAGACCCAGAGCAGTGTATCTGGGTTTAGAGACCTTACTGGAAAATCCATTCTACATTTTCTTTGCAACTCTGTTTGCGCTGTAATGTATTTCAACGGAGCTCATGCAAGGCAATTGGCAATCCAGGCTCCCATTATCTTAAATAGGCTGTGCGTCTTCTCCCATTGTTTCTAATCGGCTAGCCTGTCATTCGTTTTAGTGCATCCCGACTTCACCTCCTTGCTTCCACCCACACCCGGAAACTAGCTGCGATGATCCCGAGGTGGCCAGCTCAGAGGGGAGTGGAAGGAAAGCCTTGTGCATTTTTCAGTGTGCCGTATCAGAGGCTCGCAACAGCACAGCGGATGGGAACGCGTTGATCAGATTGACGGACCACGTTTTGCTTCCACCCAAAGCTGGAAAGTTGTGCTTTTTCCTTCCGAATGTAAATAAAGCTGCGTGGTGAGGAGGAGGCAACAAAACTGGCTGGGCTTATTCAAAACGGGACGAAATGGACATTTTAATTAAAAAGATGGGACGGCCAAGAAATGTGACAAAAACGAGTCAGCCTATACAACAGGAAGGTAGGACAGGACTGTGCTTCAGCTGCCATTTGCCCGGGGGGGCTCAGTCCCCCACCCCGCCAGTTCGGGGGGGGGGCAAAGTTTACGCCTATGCGAGGGAGACCAGTAAGGGGTGTGTCCTTGAATGAAAGGAGGTTAGTAGCAGGCTAGTCGTGTGATTACATGCACGCCGGCGTTCCGGTAATGTAGTGAAATTTTAAAAAGTAGCAGTTCAGAACCAAACATATTGCTATAAACAAGGGATTGCTTAACCCATTTGAAATTCGCACCTAAGGTGGGTCCGATGCGCAGCCCACGGACGGTCATGAGTTTAGACCATGGACATTCACTACTTTTGGGGCACAAAAGCGAGACAAATTAGCCATGCGTTAATCCCCAAAATTACCGTATTTTTCGCTCCATAAGACGCACCTTTTTCCTCCTCAAAAGTGAGGGGAAATGTCTGTGCGTCTTATGGAGCAAATGTGTGTGAATCCGGCCCCCGGGGAGAAAGGCAAAGCTGCCAAGAGGCCCTGGGAGCCACAGCCGACCCCCGGCCGCGGCAGCCCAGCGCAGAGCCGGAGCGCTCCGGGAGCCGGCTAGGAAGCCGCCAGCCAGCTGGGGGGCGGGAGGCCCCTTCCAGCAGCCACCCAGTGCAGCAGGAGCCCGTGCGGAGACCACGTGCCCTGGGAGCCGGCTTTAAAGCTGCCAGCCAGCTGGGGGGCGGGAGGCCCCTCCCAGCAGCCGCCCAGCGCAGCGGGAGCAGGGTGCGGAGCCCACACGCCCCGGCTTTAAAGCCGCCAGCCAGCTGGGGGCGGGAGGCCCCTACCCGCCACTGCTGCGGGAGCCCAGCGCGGAGCCCACGCGCTCCGGGAGCCGGCTAGGAAGCCGCCAGCTAGCTGGGGGGCGGGAGGCCCCTCCCAGCCGCCCAGTGCAGCGGCAGCGGGGCACGGAGCGCCATCCACGTGCTCGGGGATTCAGGGTGCTTTCCCAGGCGTAACATCCCCCCCCCACCTCGTGCAGACGGGGCATTCAGGCACCAGCCGTCGCACAAGTCCCCAGGGCGGGTCTCTGCCGGTGCCCCTCTTGGGGGGCAGGGAGTCCGGCCAACCCCTTTCAGATCCCAGGGTCCCAAGCTGCTTCCCAGGGCAGAGATGCAGGGGCAGTATACCATTTGATTCAGAATACCGGTATATTTTTTTTCTTGTTTTCCGCCTCTAAAAACTAGGTGTGTCTTATGGTCACGTGCGTCTTATGGAGCGAAAAATACGGTAAACACTTCATTCCAGAGACAAGTTCTGGAGGGGAAGCTATGGTGTAGCAAAATGAACAGAGCCTTGATTCAGAGAGCAGAGAAAAATTGTCAACGGCGGGATTGAAAGGCCACAAAATACAAATATAAAATACAAGAATACTTTGTAACACCTCTATCTGAACATCAAAGCATGAGCACAATGGCCATTCATAACAGCAATAACAGTATCTACTTAGGTTTTGGTCACTGCAATTAAATCTTTTGTTAAATCCTACTTTTCATAAATTATTTTTAAGCAATTATTTATGCTATAATAAATCTGCTAGTCTTTGAGGTGCCATAAAACTCCTTATTAGTTTATGGAACAAAAAACAATTGTGCCCCTGATTAAGATGCATTCTGCCATGAAGCTATGACCCCCTGCAAATGAATTAACAAATAGAGGGCTGTATCCAACTAGCATTTCTGCTGGTGAAAGAGAAGGAAGATTGCCACTAATCAGGTTATGCTGGGGATCATGGGACCCATGTGGACAAAAGCCTACAGTTTACAAAGTTACCAAAAGAGACCAAGCAGAAAAGCGGGTAGGGTCCGACCTAAGAAATCAAAACTAAAAGTAAATTATACCCCAGGAAACTTAAAGTTATTATCCATTAACCTATGTTGTCCTGTTATGATTTAAAAGGGGAGGGGAGGGAAAACTGTGCCTTGCTTGAGGTGACAAAATACCTTGAACTGGCCCTGTTCCTATGAAATGTCAATCAAGTTGTAGTTTAAAAACTTGCTAGCAGTTTGAAAGAATCGTGTTTGTTTCAAAGAACAACATTCATCTCTCATGTGCATTCTAGAAAGAAGAGGGATCACCGCCTACAATATCGCACGAGCTTGTTTTTATCCTGCCCTTCCTCAAAGTAGCTCAGAATGGCATACATGGTTCTCTGTTCTGCCTTGCATCCTCATGAGACAGGTTAGGCTGACAGAGGCTGGCTGGCTTAAGAAAACCCAGTGAGCATCATGACGGAGAGGGATTTTGAACTTAGGTCTCCCAGATTTCTAGCCACACATTCTAACCACTATACTACCATACCTTCCTGTCTCTTGAGATTGCAGAACCATATTAATCCCATAGTTCCAACGATGACAAATGCTTGGAACTCTGTGGAAATCTCTCCTAACAGAGAATTGCCTGTCCCCTTCTGTTGCCATCTTCCACCAGCAAGTGAAAACTTTTGTTTCGTCTGGTGTTCCCCTCAGCAACTCCTCCTTTCTGACCTATGTTTTAATTGTTGTTTTTATGTTTCGGTATGGGTACTTTAGCTTAATTTGAATGATGTGTTTTTAATGACTTTTAATGATGTGTTTTATGATGTACGTTTTATTATTTGTTTTTATTATGTATGTTTTATTATTTATTTGTTTTTATTATGTATGTTTTATTATTTATTCATCAAAACATTTACCGAATATCCTGCTTTTCCTCATGGTTCAAGGCAGCTTACAATGGCAGTAAAAATAAAAAATAAATAAATAGCAAGCCCAAAATCTCTTCCCCCACCCTTTCCTCCTTAAAAGATGCTGTTAACGTCCTTTGGCAGCCCTGATGACATCAATTTTATTATATAATCTGACTATCCACAAGAGTGTTGAATTGTACGGTTGCGCAGATTAATGCCTGGAGAACAGAGCTTCCCCCAAGACTTCAGAAGTTTCCCGCGCATGGCTTACCCTATTAACTTAAAAGGAACCATCTTGGACCAAACACACAAACAGTGGATTTAATATTCCATTTACCTATTACACCTACCTCTTTGCCTAAACACACATTTAACCATGTTGTTTTCACCTAGATGGAATTCATTCCTGTTTTAGACTGCCTATTATTGCTGGAGATTAAAAACAACAACCAGACACACCTCAAAAAAAGCAGTGTGCTTTGCTCTAACTTTCATTTCCTCCCCCACCCCCCAAGAAAGATTTCCCATGCTTCTCTATTCTTCTGTTTGTTTTTCAACATAAATCTGACACTGTAGGATGAGAGTCTTCACTGCCCCGACCCTGATATCTGGCACCTGACATATTTCAAGTTCACTGAATGAATGCTTGTTCTTTTGCCATATTGTACCCCCCCCCCTTTCCACTTAAGCAGCCTGGAATACCAAATCTGGCAGTTTTGGATTCTTTAAAGAGAGAGAGAGAGAGAAAGAGAAAGAAAATCTCTACTGTATTGAAGAACCAAGACCTGCATTCTCAGGAAATCAGATTTTGTTGAAACTGGGCTGCTCAACAACAGCTGGCCTTTATCTGCTTGTTCCACTGTAATCTCCAACAGGATAAAGCAAACCAGCAGTGGCCATGTTTTCATCTTGCCGAAATGGATTAGCACAGAGCAAATACACACAGGATCCATGTTTGTGTAGACTGCACTCATACACACTGCATTACTTATAAAATCACTTCATTCATTCTCACAAAAGGATTCAAGGAAGTGTTGTTACCCCTCCAGAAACGGTCTGTATCTAACAATCCTAGGACAACTGCTGTTCCCAGAGAGTACAAGAAACAAGACACTGTTGCTTAGGATAAAAAGTAGTGTCCAAGCATGGGGAGGTCCACAATGGGGGGAGCATCGGTAGTGAGTAAGGATGCCAGCCTCCAAGTGGAACCTGGGGATCCCCCCAGAATTACAGCTCATCTCCAGACTACAGAGATCAGTTCCCCTGGAGAAAGTGAACGCTTTGGAGGGAGGCCTCTATGTCACTGGATCCCACTGAGGTCCCTGTCCACCCCAGACTCCATCCCAAAGTCTCCAGGAATTTCCCAACCTGCATCTAGCAATGCCATCCTCCCCTCTCCATCCCCTGCTGGTGGCCGGGGGGACCTGGCAATCCTAGTAGCGAGAGAGATCTGCTGCTCCCTTTCTTCAAAACTTAATGCAAGGAAACCCCACGCCACCCCTCAGGTTGTTGTTGTTTTTTAACGTGGAGGCGGGCTTTCAAGAGGGAGGGGTTGTCCGCTAGAAGAAGAGCTAGTTTTTATGTGCTGACTTTTCTCTACCACTTAAGGGAGAATCAAACCGGCTTACAATCACCTTCCCTTCCCCTCCCCACAACAGACACCCTGTGAGATAGGTGGGGCTGAAAGAACACTAATAGACCTGTGACTAGCCCAAGGTCACCCAGCAGGCTTCATATGTCAGAGTGGGGAAACCAACCTGTTCACCAGATTAGAGTCCACCGCTCCAAACCACCGCTCTTAACCACTATACCATGCTGGCTCTAGTACTTGATGAAAGTCCCCATATGCCTTCATTTTCTCTGCAATGCACTAAGAACCTGGAAAGGGGAAAAGAGATTTTATACTCTGTGCTAGGCATCCAAAGTTTATGGTTGCCAGTGGCTACCATTTCTGTGGTTACCTGCCAACGACACAGCTACCCCCCCCCAACCCCCACAAAAATCCTGGTAACATTTAAACTGATTTAGCAGCAGCATCACTTTTTTTAGATATAGGACTGAAAGAAAAAAAATTAATGCTGCAAATGAGCATTTACCTGAGAACCAGTGGCTGGGTTCACCACCCCCCCGCCCAGCTCTAGCCATACAAATAGTTGCACTAAAATTAGTCAGATAAATATGAGCTTCCAGAACTAGATAAGAACTGCTTAATAAAACTTACAGTATAATGCAAAGCTTTTTGTCAAGGCTGATGTAATTACAGTATATCATTTCAATTTGGAAAGCAGAGATGAAATAGGCACTTGGAAAGACAGCATTATGCATCTATCAGATCACTGATAGAACCCTGCATTAGTGTTCTTTTTTTTTTAAGGCTTGAATCATTGCTATTTAAAAAGGGGAAGCTATTCTGCCTATGAATGCTTTCCCATTACTGGTGAATGAAACCACAGAAGTGCAATCAGAGGGCAGCAAATAGCACTCAGACGGGAAATGCGTCTTTGTCCCCATAGAAACCGTCAGGGAAGCCCATGAAAAACAATACTATTCTCAACTTCTTATCAATATGCCATTCATTACTGAGTGCATTCAGACTTGGCCCTTCAGCGATGTAACAAAACCTGATCAATTAAGACTCTACCAGAAGGGCCTTCAATGTAAACCTCTGAGTTAGCATCCGTTTCTGAGGAAGCATTGTAGACAACTAGGGTTGACGGTTATTCTTCCCTGAAGAGCTTGAGAATTACCAACAGGTTACTACACTGGCTTACCAAGCAATCCTAGCCCCAGGTTAAGCCTGCTGAACAGGATAAATTGCTCTTAAACCCTCTTGCACTGCCTGAACACAACACTAAGGTGGGGAAGGAGGAAAACTTAAACAGAATCCCATGCTTGCTCAATGTTGAGTCCATGTCTGATAACAGTGCTCACAAAAAGGGTAGCGTAACCATTCACATTCTCACTGAAGCCAGTTCAAAGCTCCCGATAACTCCTAACTCCTCTTTTTCCTGGCCCACAGTCACAACAGAACAGGATTCCAAGTAAGAAGCTAATCAGAGATCCACAGAAGACATACCCAAGAGCTAGAAAGGGAAGGAAAGTCAAGATGGCAGCGGCTATGCCAATCTATCTCAACCACCAAGTACACGTTAGTACATCTGCATCTGCTTGGCATGCAGATGGTCCCAGGTTCAATTCCTGGCATCTCCTGTTGAAAAGACCAGATAGTAGGTGATGTGAAAGACTACTACCAGAGATCCTTGAGAGCCACTACCAGTCTGAGTAGACAATACTGACCCTAATGGAATGATAGTCATTCAGCATAAGGCAGCTTCATGTATGTGTTCAAGTTCCCACTGGGCCCTAAGAAAAACAACAGGTACCTCATACTCTCTTCCACCAATTGCCCCCAAACACTCATGACCGTGCAAATATATATATATATAGGTATTTTCTGGGTTCAGATTGATCAAACTTGAAAATTTTCAAAAAATCTGGATTTTTTGGAAAATTTTCAGGTTAATAAACCCGAACCAGAAAAATACTGATAATAAACCTGAACCCAAAAATGAATTCCACACCGCCCCAATTCTCTGGAGCCCAGAGAATGGGGGCAGCGTGGAATTGCTTTAGATCTGTGCTGCGGCCTTCTCTGGGACCAGCAGAGCGGAGAAGACAGCAGGGCCAAAGCAGCTCCAACAATGCCCAAAAAAAATCAGCACTATTTGGGATCTGCTTATTTGGCTCCCTTTATTACCACCTTTTTCCATACTGTTAAAAATCGATATGGCAAATCGATATGCACACCCCTAGTCATGACAAACTGTTCCTTGCAGGCTCCAAGTGCAGAGCAGATCCAAAGTAACTAGGGATAACATTCAAATACACTGCATTGGATAAAGGAACCTCTTTGCAATGACAGCATTCGCCTTTTCAAAAGGTATAGGTTTAAATGAATATATCAACAGGGCTAACAATGGGACAATGAAGTAGGAATGAGGCATACAGCATGAGAAAAATCTAGATGGTGGCATCTTCTCTCATGTTTTCACAGCTAGTGTAATGAGCATACAGTCCCAGTTTGTTGAAGCTACTACGCATTATCCATCCCCACGATTCCCACTTTGCCATATACAAAGATGTTTCCCACCAGTACCAGTACTGTTCTTCTGTGTGGTCACCACATTTGGAAAGCCAAGAAGTACACGAAGGTCATCAACGTAACCTGTTCCACCAGAGGGGGCCACACAAGGACAAAGTCTGGAAACCTCATATTTTAAGATACTGTTAGAGTCAACTGAATCAACTATTTGAGCTTTCACTAGGTACAGATGACAGTTAGCAAATAGGAACACTCTCCCACCCATCACAATATCTTCACAATGAGGAACCCACAAAGGAAGTGGGAACACAAGTTTCCTCCTCCAATGCTCCATCAGTCTGCAATTTACTCAGAGGGAGGAAGACTTTTTTCTAACTCTACCCAACTGTACTATCTAGACATGCATATTCTGGATGTTTTCTCTCAAAGGGTGTTAATTATGAATACCAGAATCTTTCAAGGACAACATCCACCTTACTGACAGTATGCACAGGCAGAAGAGGGTATTGACTGAGTACATGGAGTGAAAAGTAGTACATTTGAGTGCAAGCAGCTATAGTACCTCAATGTTCTTTTGACCAGAGTTCATATTAACTGGAGTAGAGACCCGTGTTCAACAGATTTCCAAATGAAAATGATAATATAGGCAGCTTGTTTATAATACTTATACAAAAATTAGTTGGCGGGCTGAAGATCAAAATTCATTTCAGCTCCTCCTGGGGAGGGGGGAGGGAAGCATTCACACCCAAGTTTTTGCTCCCAATGGCTCCCATAACTGGTAAGTGTATTTTCCAACAGTGTTTGCCCCCCCCCCCACAAGCAGGGAATAGTAAAGAATTGCTATATCATCCTTCATCAGAATTAGGAATAAGAAAATGTTCCCAGTTTTGTTTGTTTACTTTTTTTATCAACTGTTCAGTTCTTCTCTGTTGGTTTTGTGGAATCATCTCTATTTTGTACAAATGCTGCATGATCCTATAAGCGATTTACGCAGCACTTATACTGCAGGGTGCAATACCAACTCGGAACAAACATGACATTGAAAAGTGTATACGTTTTATGAGAAGAAGTCAGTGAAGGCTTTAGAGCAAGCTACTAAATTCAGGGCATGTCCCAATACAGGAAATGTGACCCCCCCCCAATGGGGTTCAGAGGAAGCCTGAAGTAAAAACTCCAAGACCAAGAAACGAAACAAGACTTCCTACAGCATGAAAACTGGTTTAAAATGTACTAGTTATTGCTGTGTCACTGCTCAGTCCATGGTGCTTTACGGCTGTCACCTCAGCATTGCAAATACACACTTAAAACCCTGGGTGACCTTCAGCAAGTCTCTCTCGGCCTCCATTCCTCAAATGTTAAAAGAGGCAATGGTATTTAATTTGTTTAGAAATGTACATGCTAGCTCTCCAGAAAACTGCTTGAGGCAGCTCACAAACTAAAACAATGCAATAGAATCAATAAAACACAACAACATAGAAATTATCAATAATAATAATAACAAGCTCAGGGGCAAAAAAATCCCCAACATTCAGAAAAAAAAGTCCTCCCTCTCAAAGCAGATCATAAAAACAGTGTTTAAAAGTAAGGTAAAAACAAATAGCAGCCTTTGTCATGGAGTTGCTCAGAGAATTAATGGTCTATGAACAGCAAGCCACTTGTAACTAAAAATTACTATTCTAATTACCATTTGATGCTGCTACTCGTGTGGAACAAATAAATTCAGCATCTCAGTATTAGGATATGTTTTAAAACAGCCGAACAGGATCTCTTTACTATAACTCCTAGAAAGCTGGTTTCTTTGCTCTTCCTTAAAGCAAGACTAGAAGGTTACTTACTCCAACTGTAAATGAATTGACTATAAAGTGTGGCAGGTGGATAAAACCAAAAGTCACTGCTATGGAAAATATATACTTACTGGTTGACAGTCAAGTAATAGAACAGCTTGCCTCTCCAGTCACATTTCTGTTTCCTTCAGGAAGATATAATAAGGCTGTACATGCCCCACTGATGAGGCTTATGCCAAACTCATTTCATTTTTATCTTGCCTCCTTCCAAGGAGCTCAAGGTGGCACATGTGGTTCTCTCCGTTTTATCCTCTCAACAACCTTGTGAGTAGGGTTGCCAGGTCCCTCTTCACCACTGGCAGGAGGTTTTTGGGGTGGAGCCTGAGGAGGGCAGGGTTTGGAGAGGAAAGGGACTTCAGTGCCACAGAGTCCAATGGCCAAAGCGGCCATTTTCTCCAGGTGAACTGATCTCTATCGGCTGGAGATTAGTTGTAATAGCAGATCTCCAGCTACTACCTGGAAGTTCAATACAGGAATACAGCTGTAAACTTATGCCAATTATAACAAGGCTATATATTTTTCAATATGTGGTATTATCCACCAACAATCAAATCTCATCACCAGACCAGTGTATTTTTATGCATGTTTATATATTTCATCAAGTAAGTCAGTCCAAAGCTTCCTTAATCAGGTAAGTTATTAAAACAAAGTCCACTTGAAATTATCCTGTGTTGTCTTTTCTTTTACAGCAGCAGAATATATGTTGAAGGAGAAAACGATCGTTTCGGAGCAAGCAGCCCAATTCTTCCTCAGTTCTTCAAAAATCCAATGCACGCCACTTGAATCCTTACCTATTGTGGAAGGAATTCACTACTTTACCCATTTTGGGAAGCATATTGCATTTTGATTTTGGAAATGGTATTCTTTTGAAACCAGATATCATGGATGGTGATGTATAACTGCATGCATTGGATTTTTGAAGAACTGAGGAAGAATTGGGCTGCTTGCTCCGAAACGATCGTTTTCTCCTTCAACATATATTCTGCTGCTGTAAAAGAAAAGAAAACACATGTTACAGGATAATTTCAAGTGGACTTTGTTTTAATAACTTACCTGATTAAGGAAGCTTTGGACTGACTTACTTGATGAAATATATAAACATGCATAAAAATACACTGGTCTGGTGATGAGATTTGATTGTTGGTGGATAATACCACATATTGAAAAATATATAGCCTTGTTATAATTGGCATAAGTTTACAGCTGTATTCCTGTATTGAATTTCTCATCTGTGGATATATATACAGAGGTGTCTATTGTTCTCTTCACTACCTGGAAGTTGGCAACCCTACCTGTGAGGTCAGAAAGGTAGAGAGAGCAGGGGAGAGGGACTTCTCAAGGTGGCCCAGCAATCTTCCATGGCAGAATGGGGATTTGAGCATGCGTCTACCTCGTCAGAGTCCAGCACCCTAACCACTAAACCATATTGGCTCATGTGTTACTCGAGTGGTATAGGAGCCATATTTCGGTAGTCCAGTCATTTCTGTGGACAGAGGAACCACATGGGTATGGCAAACGCCATGGCTTCTTTCCATAGCAGCAGCACCCTCTTTGGGACCTAGATGCCATTTTTTGGCAAGGAAAAGTCACTGTAAAAATGTGACTCTTAGGCCACTGTGTTAGGGTCACACCTTAATTGGCCATTTTTGATCTTGGATCCACAAGAAGTTACAAAGATTTTGGCTCTAATGCAAGTCCTAATCAAGACCGCAGTTGTAACCAATTAAAGAAGCCTGGTTGGTATAGCAATGAATGTGGGACAGGGACTGGAGGGCACCAAATTCAAATTGCTACTTGCTATGAAATTCACTGGGTGACCTTGGGGAAGACATTCCCTTTCAGTCTAACCTGCCTCACAGCACTGTGAGGATAATATGAAGGAGAGGAGAACCTTTCACTGAGCTCCTTGGAGGACGGGCAGAATAAAAGTGCCATATATGAAGAAACAAACAGACATTACCTACAGCCAACCAGTCTCCATGCACAGCCAAGTAGGTACTCAGCTGCTACTGAACTCTAGCAAGTGCTTTCTAATACTTGACATATCATTAGCACAAAACATAATGACAAGTTACAGTCAGTCTGAACTCCCACCTACTAACAAATTTCTCTTATACAAGCAGTACCTGGAGAGCCAAAAGAGTCCTTAAGTCATCATGCAGTTGGGAAAAAAAACCTCAACCTTGTTAACAAGGCTGATTAACAAGTGTAAGCTGTAAGTGGCAAATATTGTGACAGCTAATATTTGAATATAATTGAAGACTTAAAAATATTCTTCAATCATCAATTATTCCCTTGCAAGAAAAATACCTACATTCAGTCCCCCCGCCTTTATTACTCAGAGAAAGCCACATACCAAGACTGTACTTTAATTGTGAACTCTTTCACAAAAGATGATTTTTAAAGGTTCATTTTTAATACCAAATTAATAACTTTATCCCGTCCTCTATCAATAGACTTCAGGGCTGAATGGGAATGTGCCTTAGAGCCTCTGCTGCGGTGCAAAGATGTTAAATGTCATGTTGCACTGAAACAGATTTCATGCTGCATCTGCACAAAAAGTGGCAAGAATAACAGCACCACAGGAAAGAAGAGTGTAGGTAGAATATAGGAATGGCAACATTCATTATTACCCTATCCACAAAGCCAAGATCATGGCCACCCTGTCCCTTCCATCTGAGCAATGCTACATTCTAAAATTCTGTAATATTATAGCCAAAGCTACGTGGGTAGGATAAAGACGTACACAAACATGTCAGTACTACAGCATCCAACAATCATCCAGTGCATCTACACACAGGATAGTCCCCTTGCCACAGGACAGGGACACCCAGAGTACAAAGGAAAAACATGGACCACAATTCTCAGATCAGGACAAAGACAGCCCATTGACATTTTGAAGAATAGAAGGGTTGAGTCACCATCTTGAGTTACTAGAAGGTTGCCAATGACATCACAGCCATGGGCAAAGCTAAGATGCACAACAGAGCGCACACACATCAGGATATACACCAAGCAAGACCACAGTGCTCTGCTTGCCCACCACAGATTAAATAAAAGGCAGGATCCACGAAGACTCAGAGCTGCCAACAAGTGACAGTAAACATATAACACCGGCTCAAAACAACAAGGGAAGTGCTGACGTGGAACGGCAGTGAAATGCTCGAACCACCAAAGGGGGGAGCGAGTGAGCGCTCTGGCTCACACTTGTGAGAAAGAAACAGGAAACTGTCTGGCACCTTGGGCTTTCAGCATCTTCACAAGCATTTTAATTTCAGGCTTTCTAGACACCAACACCCAGAAGAAATTCCAATTCTGCAGCTATAAAAGGAGATGTTAGACACCCCGAGAGCTGCGGGAGTTCAGAACAGGAGCAGACCCCGAAGTCCTAATTCGAGGCTCTTTTACAGAGGTCATGGAATGACATCTGAAATACCACACATTCCAGTCAAACTACCACTGTCTACAGACACCGATTCCCCCCCCCCAATGCAGGAGTACTAGTGACTTTGCCCACTTCAAATGATAAGCAAAGCATTCGTCAAAGATCAGTTAGAGCAGCTGCAAATAAGAATAATTGCCCAAGAGATATGAAAGACACAAAAGATCCCTCAGCACTCTTATCTTGAAATCAATAGTATGTTACTAAAAAAAAAAAAAAGTGCAAGGAAATTCTGAGTCAAGCTATCTTCCCACAAGGAACAAGACTTCTCACATTCCCTCTTGTGACAAGGGAAGGAGCCATGCTGTGGAGACAGGAGTGATTAAATTCTGCTTTGCAATATTTCTGGGGAGGGAAGGCAGTGTGGTATAGCCAGATCTCATCAGATCTCAGAAGCTAAGTGGGGTCAGCCCTGGTTAGTATTTGGATGGGAGGCCACCAAGGAATACCTGGATTGCTATGCAGAGGAAGGCACTGGCAAACCACCTCTGTTAGTCTCCTGCATGAAAACCCTGTAATGGGTTGCCATAAGTCGGCTGCGACTTGACAGCATTTTATGCACACACACAATAACATTTCCTGCCACCATCATCAGTTTCACTCTGACACATGTGTGTGGGCAGCCAGACATTTCTTTCCCAGTCCTTGGCAAATTGCAAAATGAAGAAAGATGAGTCGAGCAATTTATAATGTTACAAAATAGAAAAGATGCAGGAAAATTCTCTCTGCATTCATAATACTCAAAAAGTAGAGAAGGACAAAAGAAAGGCCATCATTCCTGACTCTTCCCTAACAAGACAACAACAACCCTATCAAACCCCCTATGAGAAAAATGTTGATGTTGATAGCCATGAGCAGGACACTGGACATCGTCCCTATCTTAGCAGCAGGGGCTTTTCTGCATTCTCATTTCCCTCACTTGTGTGTTCCTGTAGCTTGGGGTGGGGGGGTCTGTTCTGCACGTTTTGTTACCTCTAGTAGTTGATTCAATATTACACTGCTTTATGTCCAGCATATCTCCCTGCAGATTTAAACTGCAGGTTTTTATGCTAAACATAAAGTGATGTAATATCAAATCGACTACTAGAGAGAGCAAAACATGTGTAGAACAGAAAAATACCCAAAGCAACAGGAACACACAAGCAAAGCAAATGAGAATGTGGCAAAGCCCCTGGTCAAACATGCTTCCCCATATTGTCGAAGGCTTTCATGGTCAGAGTTCATTGGTTCTTGTAGGTTATCCGGGCTGTGTGACCGTGGTCTTGGTATTTTCTTTCCTGACGTTTCGCCAGCAGCTGTGGCAAGCATCTTCAGAGGAGTAACACTGAAGACCACAGTCACACAGCCCGGATAACCTACAAGAACCAATGCTTCCCTATGATCAACGCCAGAGCTTGTGGAGCTACTTGGGTGAAAAAAGTGTCCATGGCCTTTGAGATTCAAAGATAATGAAGTATATAAAGTTAAAGACGGAACAGTTAAAGATCAGCCATCTTCTTAGCCTCTTCTTAAAATTTGCAAGTGACCTTACAAGTTTATAGTGTTTTGTTTCTAGTCCTCATTATTCCTGCACCAATGAATGATGTGGGTGCAGTTGCAAGCTACCCTCCCCTTCCTAGTTGTCTGGTTATCCACCACGGGGAAGGTCTGTCTGACTGCCGAGCACTCAGCAACTATTATGCTCTAATAGAGTGTCATCTACTATTTTAATGATATGGGATGCTGTTGGTTTTAATGTATTATGCTTCTATTTATGATTTTATTGGTTGTTAACTGCCCTGAGCCCAGCCTCGACTGGGGAGGGCAGGATAGAAATTTTAATAATAAAATAAATAAAACTAGACACATGACATGAATATCCTAGGAAAGTACACAAATATGGAAGGAGAGGGGATGCGTCTGAGTGGTAGAGCCTCTCCTTTGCAAGCAGGAGGTCCCAGGTTCAATCCCCAGCATTACCAGTTAAAAGGACCAGGTGGGGGTGATATGAAAGCTCTCTGGCTGGGACGCAGGACAGACACTCCCAGTCTGAGTAGACAGTACTGATCTGGACGGGCCTAGGGTCTGATTCAGTATAAAGCAGCTTCCTGTGTGCTCATGTGGAAGGAATGGCTTAAATGCACACCTGTTAGCAGAAGATCTTCTATTACACTAATGATGCAATCAATCCTAAACCTAATGAAATCAAATGGGCTTGGGCTGGAGTGATGCAGCATGGGGGTTCCACTCTGCCATTTTTTACATTTGTACCATATGTAAGTCAAAGGCAGCAACTGTCAAAACTCCTCCCATGCCTTAGCTGGGCAGTCTGGACAGATAGGGTTCTGTGTGTTGTTTTTACAGGACATCACATAAGCAAAAGCAAGTTCCTCTGTTCAAAAGGTAGATATTATATAGAATTCTAGAAGACATGTGAAATTCAATTCCAACAACACTCTTGCTCCCTAAAAACAAGATAAAGTAAGCGAAGAATGCTGTACAGACTTTCTAGGGGGAAAAGTCACACCTTTCCTCACCCCAAGGATCAGCTTCTTGAGGAAAACAGATGTCTGAGATGGACATCCTCTTTTACTGATCTTCATTATACAAAGAAGGGGGCAAGGGCAGAGGCATATTACCACTAACCCCTTCTGGTACCCCCAAAAGAACAGCCCCAGGTCCCTTCCTCCAACACTAAGCACAACCTTACCTGCATCACAGCCTTACCCATAGGGCTGGGTGAAAACAGCTCCTGGACTCTGCCATGGAGTCATCAGGGCTAGAGCTTGGCAGTATTTGCCAGTGAGCCAGCCACTGAGGGGGAGGGATAGAGTGGTGCCAGAAAGCTAGGTGTTAGGTGTGAAGGGCAGGAAGGGGATCCAAACTGCTGTCTCCCTGGCAGAATGGCGGTAGTGAGTCCCTGAAGGAAAAGGCATCTGCCACTTAGAAGGCACAGAGGAGCCATGTCCTGTCAGCCAGGTCTCCCCAGGTGGAGGAAGGCACTGCAGTCCAACAACCTGCCAGAACAAGGAGGCGAGCAAGCCAAACTACAGCAACATGAACTCCATTCCCAGATGCTTTCTGTTCTCCTTCCTGACTCTGTCATCTACACAGGATAGAGCAGCCAACCTCCAGGTGGGGTATGGAGATATCACAGAATAACAACTGATCTCCAGACTACACACCTCAGTTCTCCAGGAGAAGCTGGCTGCTTTGGAAAGTGGAATCTATGGCATCATAAACCGTTGAGGTCCCTCCCCTTCCCAAACCCCACCCTTCCGACACTCCAGGAATTTCCTAATCTTGAGCTGGCAGCCCTGCCACAGGGTGGGCCCCCACACTGCATCCTACCTCCACCCGAAACCGCAACACCAGCCCCTATACTAAAAGACACTGTCATAACTGTAGGCTAGACCAAGGCAGAAGCATTGGCCATGCCCAACAGGGATACTTCCACTATTTCCCTTAGGCACGTAAGAAGAGAAAACTATCCAGCATTGTCTTAGATCTGTGGAAAAAAATGTCCTGTTTCAAACCCCAGCTATCTTCCTACAGGAAGTGCGGATTTTTACCTCTCTTCATCCTTGAAGATGAATTTCCGCAGCTTCAGATCCCGCAGTACCAGCCCACCGTCATGACAGTGTGCCACGGCAGACGCAATCTGATAGAAGAGCTTGGCCGCCTCCTCCTCCTTCAGCTTCTTGCAGGTGCGGACGAAGGAATGCATGTCCCCATAGCTCCTTTCAAAGAACACATAGGCTTTCGTCTCCCCGAGAATGATTTCGGTGATTTGGTTGATGCTATCGTGGGGAGGCAGGCAAAAACATGGCGCAAGCAACTCTTGGTAGCAGCCAACGTCAAACACCTGGGGACATAACAGACAACGGAAGAGAATTAAGAGAGAGAAACGGGCTCTAGCCGCCACACTGCTTTAGAGCTAATCAAGCTCATGACATTGCAGATGCTAAGATTGTAACAAGCACTTTTATTGACACCTATGCACCGCAATGGCTGGAACTACTTTCTTCTTTAGGACAGCTATTTCTTCCCCCTGCCCAGCAAAGTATGTTAGTTGGGAGGGGCTAGAGCACGCAAGAAAAAGTCATAATTAAATTAAGCAATAAAATGGCTCTCTACAAGTGAGAGGATTAAATCCACGACAATTTGGTTCTTATTCTGATATCCCATAATGATTTGATGGCCAGTGACACAACATTCAGTGACAGGAAGTGCAAGACCTCAAGAAATACAGAACAGGGTCCCCCCCCCCATCCTGTTTTGAATGCAGTTCGATCATGAACAGCAGGACAAACACACTACAGCTCTCAAAAGGACCTTAATATCTTATAAGCATATTACAATCCTTGTTATGCCACTATCTCAGCCTACTGTTATTAATCATTTACACTTTTTGTATTCCTTTACTCTCTTGGCAATGGAAGGAAGCCAATTTCACTTTCAGGCTGTCAGCAAGAAAAACAACGGAAAGCCATGGGCAGCAGCTTGAAAAGGCAAAACAGGGGCCATATTTTGAACTAAGCAAGGAATGAGGGAGTGGCAACGCTGGTTCCACCCACTGGATCATGCATATGCAAACTGAGACAAGGGCAAGCGCCTTTCAACTGCTCCCTCCAATGCGCTTCTGTTACATAACAGAATACTTGGCTTCCCCGATTTTGCTAGTTAGCCACTCATACAGAGGTCCGACATGGGACACGTCAGGAAGTAGTTACCTGTGTGACGCGACATGCACTCAGTGTCTCATTTAAATTGGATCATCACACTGCAGCGATGCAGAGCATCAGGAATTCTCATATTGCACAGGCAGGGACTATGCGCCCATAAGCATCCCAGTTAAAATTAAATGCTCAGTATGTGCAACGTCACACAGGAAAGCACTTCTAGCCCGACGGCACTGGGCCTGAGACACAGGCAAAAACCCACCCCTCTCCTCCACGAGCAGGAGCCAAGACTTTGAGTGTCTTCTCCCTGTGCACTTCAGCCGCTCACTCCCATTTCCTGTATCTTGATTTGGGCACAGGAATCAGAACTCAAGATGCATAAAGAGAACATTTTGCCAAACCTTCTCTTGAGAAGAAGGAAACTGGATCAATGAGGCCTTTGCCTGCATCTCAGTGAGCAGCTGCGACGTACAATAGGAAAAGGGCGGCAATAAAAAACCTGTTCCTGTATGGAACTGAAGTAGAAGTTCTGTGGTTGCTCACACAGGAAAGGGTTAAAGAGACCTCTGCCCACAAGCTGGTTTTCATGGGTGGAAAAGGCCAAGGGGCATAACTAGGGTTTACCAACAACCTGGAGAATTACTGTTCTGTCCCTTTAATAGGCTTAGCATGCAGAAATGGGCAGGGAACCTTTCCATGGAATAGGGGTACATAACGTCACCTGGAAAATAATATCACATTAAGGGTGCTTTCACACACACTTTCAATCCACTTTGCAACTGGATTTTACTATGTGAAACAGCAAACTCCACTTGCAAATGATCGCTACAATGGATTGAAAGCAAGATAACCCTCTGTTAAAGGGACAGGATGCTTTTTCTCCAGGTTGTTGGCAACCCTTGTTGATTAAGACTAGGATGGTGGACAGATGGGGACACCCTTTGGAGATGGAATAGAGCTTGCTTTTGCATACATTAAGATGTCAGTTGTGTGTTTCCATTGGATTATTATTGAGTTTTTAAAGGGTGCAGGGCTTCAAAGCGAGTGTGCCTTTAAAAAGCCAAATGCCTCTTTAACAGCAGGCACGTCACCTGTGTTCTTGTGAATGAATTGTAAGCTAGCAAAAAGCATGCTGGGAAATTCAAATATAAAAATGTTACACTAATCCAGTGATTATGAATGAATCAGTACATGAGACATTTAGAAGACATACAGATTCAAGGCAACAGGAAGGATTTCATTGAGAATAATGGTTGCATTCCAATAAGAAAGCATAACCAATGCAAGACACAGGCTTCCATTACTGGTAAACTGCATGCTTCAGATGTCTTTCCCCTTAAACAATGAAGGTCAAAAAATGGCAAAGCTGGATTATTATTAGAGAACACAGACTGACCTCATTGCACAAGATCAAGATAAAATGTGGTGATGCAGAAACATGACTGGCCTAGAACTTGCTCTCAATAGAGCATTTAAAAAAATGCAATGGAGGAAGCCTAAACTTGAGCAAAATATGCCTTAAAGTCATGTAATGATCTCTCCTGAGATGAAACAGTGCTTGTCTTGAAGATTTACAGCCTGATTCTAGGCACACTAATTCACAAATGAGTTCCATGGACCTGACACCTCAGCCACCACCTATAAAACTGCGGCCCTCATCAATAAGTCAGTTCAACAGTGCTTCTGCAAGAGTGGCATTCGATGGACATCTTCACCCCAGCTCTCCTTCAACCGTTTTAAAAACGTATGGAATCTATCCCATTTTCATCCTGCTCCCTTTCCCAGGAGCTAAGGTGAGATGCATGATTCTCCCTACCCTCAGTTTATTCTCAGAAACAACCCCGTGTGGTCATTTAGGCTGAAAAAGAGTTGACCATTCACGCATGACAGAGTACACAGGTTGGGTCCCTGCCCTGAATCAGATGCAAGACAGTCGCACGTGAGCTGTGGGTTCTCCTTAATTCCTGTGTATGTGGCGCTCAATCAGCATCAGGACCATGGTTTACAAGAAGAGGGTTCAAGCTTCACCGTTGCACTATTTCCTCACTCTAAAACAGTCCCTGGGGGTGCTATTTGGGGAGACCCTTGTGGCACCTGAGACATACGTGGGTTTCCCCAACAGACTCAACAGTATCCCCCCACACACACACACACATTCATGGGCAGTTTCAGGGTGAGAAAATGGTGCCAGGGAGGGAGACAAAAGCCCCTTCAATCATGTGTGCCATGGCCCTGATAATAACTGGGCACCAAACACACAACTGAGGAAAACCCACAAGTTGCATGTGACTGTGTTACGTCTGACACAGGGTGGGGACCCATTACTCTGTAATGGGGAAAGCAAAAGTATGGATTCAAACCCAGGTTTTCCCAGCCCTAGGCCAACACCCTAACCACACACCGACTCTAGAAATGGAGCTCTGCTACTTGAGCTGGTTAACTGGTTGGAGAGCCAGCGTGGTGAAGTGGTTAAGAGCGGTGGTTTGGAGCAGTGGACTCTGATCTGGAGGACCGGGTTTGATTCCCCACTCCTCCACATGAGATGCAGACGCTAATCTGGTGAACTGTGTCGGTTTCACCACTCCTCCATCATGAAGCCAGCTGGGTGACCTTGGGCCAGTCACAGTTCTCTCAGAACTTTCTCAGCCCCACCTACCTCACAGGATGTCTGAGGTGGGGAGGGGAAGAGAAGGTGATTGTAAGCCGGTTTGATTCTCCCTTAAGTGGTAGAGAAAGTCGGCATATAAAAAAACCCAACTCTTTGCTCTTCTTCTAATGGGCCTATTGACAAGGAAAGATCCCTGGAGGCATTTTGTGCCAGTACAATCTAATTCCAGTAGAGCAGAGGGACAGTACCTATCTCCAACAGGAACATAATTTTTTTGTGTGTGCAAACACTTCCAGTAGTATTGGACCAGAAGCTGCTGGAATAAGAACAGAGATACTCCCGCACGCAAGCCATGTGGAAAATGTAATGATCTACCAGCTACTGTAAAATAGAACCTTTGTTCTAATAAAAACCTACCCTAACAGTCACTGCTGAGATGCCATTTGATTGAAATCTCAGCTTCTTTAACCAGTACAGATCATGCCATGCCTTGCAACATCAACAATAAGGTAACTTGCTTAGTGTCATTGTTCAAACAGGCTCTCTTCTCAGTATCTACTCAAAAGAGATCAGTAGCCTAATGTAATTGTTTCCAGCACTGAGAAGTACACAGAAATCGGCTGGGTTCTAAAAGCACATAAAGCACACGGAGGGGTGCCAGCCAAAACAAATGAGCATGTCTTTGTGTATCTGACCCTCAGGCTTGGGGGAGAAATCCACAATGCTGTTTTCAGTAAGAGCAGAGATTACACCTCTGCAACACAAGGCAGTTTATTCAGAAGTGTAGACAGGCATATTAATGCGCGTATTACAAATTTACAAGTGGTGGAATTCAAGTATTTGTTGGGGGGGGGGCATATTCAGCTTACAATTATGGAGAATGCCTAATGACATCACCAAAACTTTAAAAAAAAGAACCTTCTTAGACTACTGAACAGCTGAAACACATTACAGCATCATGACAATGGAGGGAGATACGTTTATGCAAGCTTCAGTTTGGTTACGTGGTGTCTCTCTTAACCGCAAACACACTTTACAGTGTGTGCGTGGGGGGAGAGATAAGTACCAGCAATTTAAAAATTAATCACTGGTTTTGGAAAGATTTTGAAGCAAAAGAGCATTTTTTGCAAGCTTTCCGCATTTGCACACATAAGTCTCCAGACCTTCGGCTTTCAGCTGCCCTTCCTGTAGCAGGAAGCTAAGAATATTTTGATTTGCATCTAGTTTGGCAAAGGAGGGCATGCATTTTAAAACCACACACCGTTAAGCCAGTTTCCGGCACCTTGCAGTGGAAGTCCTGCAAGGTCAGAGGCTCTCTTTGACATGGTCAGGTATAAACAGCACAGAACTAAATCTTCATTAAGATCTGGGACTCATAACTCACAGGTGGCTAGTACATTTATACTACCCTGCTATGCAAGCTTTTTACGAGTAACCAGAGGGTGTAATTTAATTTGCCAACCACATATGAATCTAAATAAAAACATCCACTAGTCAACAAGACCGGCCAAGCGTTTGATTTATTTAAGGAGTGTTCAACGTGGCTAGTGTTAGCTCCACAGCCAACCAATTTAACTCCAGGAATCTGCAGTTTTTTTTTTTTTTAAGAATCCATAAATATATATTCTGGGGACCCACGCCAGCGTTTGAAAGTGGATATTTTCCCACACCGCCACTGTGCAAATTGCTCCTGCGAGGAAAACTCCAGCGGATGGAACACAAAGTCTGGCACCCCAGACACACTGGAAGAGTAACCACAGCGGTTTAGGAACAAAGGAAATCGGATTGCCTCCGACTGAATGGGAGCTGCTTCCCTCCACAGGCAAGCATGCGGACTCGCTTTCCCCACAGCACACCTTTCGGGCTGCAGCCAGGAGGCCAAAGCTTGAAACGGAACCAGAGTGACTCTGTTGTCTGTTCTCCAAATTAAAGCAGAAGACTGATACGCAACTGGGCTTTTAATTCTTGACAAAATGTGGAGGGTGGTGGTGTTTGCCAACAACCCAGAAGCATTCAGGGGCTTGCTTTGTTAAGATTCAGTGAGGAAATTCCATTTACACAGCTAGAACGGACTCACGTTCACTCAGAAGTAAGGTCAACTCAATTCAGCAGGGTTTACTCCCCAGTAAGCATGCCTGGGAGTACCGCTTAGACAAAAGCTGCCAGGCGGCCCAGAACGGAAGGATTTTACACAAGGGGCAAAAAACGCATGGGAGGTTTTGCCGCTCTCGAAATGCACATTTCCCCCAGCCACATTCTCAAAACTCAACAATGAGCCCCCATGCAGAGTCCTGAGAATTTGAATGGGGGAAACGTGCATTTAGAGAGCAGCAGATCCAAGGCAAAACCTCCCCTGCAAGGAAACCCGAAGTCACCACTATTGAAAATCAGCAAGGGAATTCCCACTTTGAATGAAAAGGAAAAAAAGAGGTTCTATTAGCGACCATCAAGGCATTCAGCACAACTCTCCCCTCCCCTCCCCCCAGTATCCCCTCCACAAGGCCTTGGCTCTGGGCCACCATTATAACGTGGCCATTGTCTGGAAAGTTGCTGAGAGCTCTTTAATTATGCAAGGCTGGGGGGGGGGAGTTTGCTTGTTTAATTAATTTCACACCGTGCCTAAATCAATGCTCGGATCCCTTTTCTCCCCTTACCTTCGAGCAACCCCTCTAATAAATAAACTCGCTAGACAGAGGCCATTTATGCAGGGGAGGTTTGGCCTGGGATTTGCCGCTCTCCAGATGCCCATTTTTCCCAATCCGGATTCGCAACACTCAATAAGCCCCCCAATGCCGTTTGGAGAATTCGCACGGGGAAAACGTGCATCTAGAGAGCGGCAAACCCCAGGCCAAACCTCCCGTGCACCAATGGCCAGAGAAAGGCTACAAATCGAGAGAGGAGGGGGGGTGGGCAGGAAAAGTTGGGCTCACCTTGCAAACCAGTTCTTCCTCGCTGTGCAGATGCAGGGCTCGGAAGCTGCGGTCCCCTTCCAAAGGCTCCAACAGCAAGTGCTTCCCGATGCACGACACGCAATGCGACAAGCTGGGGGTCTCCGGCGGGCTGGGCGAGCCGAGGTTGGGGCTGAAGCTCTGGCTGGGCTCGGCGGGCCTCACCGACGAGAGGTCTTCGAAGTCCTGGGTTTTGTTCCGCGGCCGGCCATAGCGTGCGATGGTGATGGGGGTGGACCTGTGTATGTTCATGGGGATGCAGGGCTTGCAAAACCCCCCCGCCGAGGAGCTCTCTCCCCCCCCAAAGCACGAGCACCCCCTCGGAAGTCCTCGCCACGGGGCCAGCAGGAACAATGCCTTTGTGCCGGCCGCGGAGGGCAGGTTGGATCGGAGGGGGGGGGGGTGGTGGAAGCCCGAGGGATCAAGCAGAAAGAGAGGGAGGGCGAGGCAGAGGGAGATCAATGGGAAGGGGGGGGGGGTCTGCCCCGCGAAGCCGGTTCTAGCGGTGGGGATCTTTGTTTCTGGACAGCCCCCCAAAAGTAACTCGGGTTGGCAAACGTGCGCGCTTGCAAGCAACTCCGCTATTCGAAGCGAAAAGAAGGGGGGGTTTCCTCCTTTATTTTCTTTATTTTCTTCCCCCGATCAGCCCCTTCGGAAAAAAATATCGACACGGGTTTGTTGTTTTTTAAGAAAGAGAAAGAAAAGGTTAGGGGATCCGGTGCCCCAGACGATTGTTCTTGCTGCCTAATAAAGACGCGCACCAAAAAAAAATATTTCTCCCCCCCTTTTTTTCTTTTTGCCTACGTTTTAACTGTAGATGGCGTCTGAAGCTTTTCCCTGATCGCGAGGACCATCCAGAAACGGAACAAAAAAGAACGAGAGAGCATTTAACTTCAGAGGGTCAGCGAAAAAGCTCCACCGGCAATAGAGATGCGATTTGGTCATAGGGCTGGAGGAGGGTTTTTTTTTTCTTTTCTGTATGCTTTTTTTTTTTGCAGGCAGATTCCGGTTCCGAGGGATGGAGGGGGTCTCAAAACATGAAACGCGCCGCCGCCAGGAAGGAGAGGGGCACAAAGATCCACGCGCTGCAACGATGGGGTGGGTTATTGTTGCTGCTGCTGTTGTTGTTCCCTTTGATCAGACGCAAAGTGCAACCGAGGCCAGGAAAAGATCAATGCTCTCAGCTTTCCATGTCGTGCGGCTTAGTTTCCTCCTTCCTTCAGTTGTCATCCGACCTTGCAGTGCAATATTCGTGCAAGAAGGAAATATGCACATATATATATATATAAATATTAATATATATATATTAAAAAACGACAAATCAAAATGCTGCAGGCAGGAGCTCCCCGACGGTTTCTCCTTTGTCCCCCTCCCTCAACAGTCCTGAGACGCGAAGAATAAGAGGAGGAAGAAATGCAATCTCTTTAAATATATATATACATATATATATTTCAGGCGCTGGTCTTTATTCCTAGAGGAGGGGGGGAGAGGAAAGGGATGGCCGAGCCAATCCCTTTCAGCAAGACAGCATCTCCCCCGCCATGTATTAATAGCTACTTACGTGGCTGGGATTCTCTCCGGCTGCGCCTCGCGGCTCAATGTCAAGCGCGGCGGCTTGCAGAGTCCCTCCAGCACGTTTGCACGCCGAGCCCTGGGCGCAAAGGCTGCCCGACTACTGCCCACCTCTCGCCGCCGCAGCGCAGACTGGCTCCGAGGGAGAAAGCCCGCCTCCCACCGAGCGGCCCTCCTCATTGAGCCAAGGAAACATCAATCAGGCGAGCGGGGCTGCCAACCCTGCCCTTCCCCACCCCCACCCCCTCCCTGCTTGCCGCTCACTCAATGAGCCGGGCTCAGTGTAAACAAGGCGAAATATCCTTCCGCAGTCCTAGAGCTGCTTTGTGAGCGGCGTTTGGAGCTGCTGCTGCTGACAATGCGTGGCGTTGCGCTGACCCTCTTGTTTGCGTTTGGCCCGAGTTCCTTTATATATATATATATTTTTTTTTTTCTTCCTAGCGTGGCTGGGAAGTTTGCAACGTTGCACGCTGAAGCCGAGCTCCCTGCCCCTCCGCCGCCGATTTATGAATTAAACCTGCATTCCTAAACGTTCTTTTCCCTAGTTTGCAAGCGGCGGCCTCTCCCTCCGCCCTCCCCCCCTATCTTTTACAATGGATCTCGTGCTCATTGCAAGGTCGCTTAAGTCTCCTGAAAGAACAGGCTGAAAGCAGAGTCTGCTGCGCGTGGTGCTAAAAGGGGAGTTTGTGGCAACTGCGGGAGGCAGGGCCCCTGTGGCTTTGCGGCCTTGGAGAGTTACATGCTGGAAGGAAAAATCAGCAAGCGTGGCTTTTTTTTAATTTTTGTGTGTGTGTGTGTGTGTGTGTGCAAAGAGAGCAGTTTCATGTAGGGAAAACTTTTTTGTTGCAGGTGAATTCCGGTTATCGCGTTTTAATCCTCCCTTGCTCTAAGTAGCTCACGGAGATGTGTGTGTGTGAAATGCCTTCAAGTCGCAGCCGACTTAAGCGACTCCTTTTGGGGTTTTCATGGCAAGAGACTTACAGAGGTGGTTTGCCAGTGCCTTCCTCTGCACAGCAGCCCTGGACTTCCTTGGTGGTCTCCCACCCAAATACTAACCAGGGCTGACCCTGCTTAGCTTCTGAGATCTGACGAGATCAGGCTAGCCTGGGCCATCCAGGTCAGGGCAGCTCACCGACATACACTATCACAAAAGGTGGTAAAGCTGGATAGAGCCGAATGGGCGTATTTTAATTTCTTAATTTTTGTATTTTTTTTAATTATTCTGGTTCTGTATATTTTAACCTGTTGTTGTATTGTTATACTGTTTTAGATTGTAATGGCCTATGGTCTTATACAGTAAACTTGACGGAATTATGCATGGTAGTTAGGGTTGCCAACCCCCAGGTAGTAGCTGGAGATCTCCTGCTATTATGACTGATCTTCAGCCAATAGAGATCAGTTCACCTGGAGGGAATGGCCGCTTTGCCAATTGGACTCAATGGCATTAAAGTCCCTCCCCTCCTCAAACCCCGCCCTCCTGAGGCTCCACCCCAAAAATCTCCCGCCAGTGGCAAAGAGGGACCCGGCAACCCTAATGGTACTTTTCCTATTTTACTTAACAACAACTCTGTGTGTTAAGTGACGTGACGTTGCTTCCGACTCATGGCGACCCTGTGAATCAATGTCCTCCCAAACGTCCTATCTTTAACGGCCTTTCTCAGGTCTTGCAAATTGAGGGCTGTGGCTTCCTTGATAGACTCAATCCATCTCTTGTTGGGCCTTCCTCTTTTCCTGCTGCCTTCAACTTTTCCTAGCATGACTGTCTTCTCATAATATGACCAAAGTACGACAGCCTCGGTTTAGTCATTTTAGCTTCTAGGGTCAGTTCAGGCTTGATTTGATCTATAACCCAAAGCTGCTTAAACTGTGGGTCGCAACCCCATATGGGATTGCGTAACTAAATGTGGGGTTGCGAAAAATTTGGCAACAGTAAATGGTAAAATTATATGTATACCAAAGAATTGTTTAAAAATAAATTTCTTTTATGATTTATTATCAGTAAATATTTTATTTGTACACCTATTTTATATACCAGGGGTTGTGTAAAAATTTCTCGGGCGAAAAGGGGTTGCAAGTGGGAAAAGTTCAAGAAGCCCTGCTATAACCCACTGGTTTGGGTTGTTTTTTCCCCCGCAATCCATGGTATCCGTAACACTCTCCTCCAACACCGCAGTTCAAAGGAATCTACTTTCTTCCTATCAGCTTTCTTCATATATATATGTGTGTGTGTGTGCTTTATATATACTTTATATGCATAGCCAGAATGTAATTTTAAACAATATATTTTTTAATAATTTTGTGTACATTGAATCATCAATGGCGCTGCTGAGGGCTTGCGAGTAATGCCTGCATGCCAGCTCAAAAGGTCCGGTTTTTTGATCAGTCTGGATATCAGATGTCCGGATAAGGGATACTCAACCTGTAGTACAATTTGTATCCCATTTTTCCTTCAAAGAGCTCAGGGGTCTGTGTGAGGGTCTCCCCCTCCTCTATTTCATCCTCGTAACAACAGTCCTGTGAGGTTGTTACAGAGAGTCAACCAGTGAGCTTTAGGGCAGAGTGGGGCTTTGGACCTGGATAGTCCTAGCCTGGTGCTAGGACTGTACCATACTTGCTCTCACAAGCCAGTGGTCTGGCAAACCTAGCTGAACATTTACATGTCTATCCTAGCCTGGGCAGAAATAACTAACTCATATTTTTAGACCTTCCATGTGAGTAACAACTCATGGAAATGAGAATACTTAGCCTCTAAGAGTTAAGTGGGATCCAACCGGCTTGTGTGCTAGCAATTTGGGCTAAAGCTGTTGAGAATAGAAGACACAAGCAAAAGCCATAATAGTGTTATATGTTGCTGCGAAGAACTGTCCTAGAGTGTATTTCAAGGAGCCACTTAGGCAGGTGGTAGCATGAATGAATCTGCTTGTGGAAAGAAAGAGGAACAATATCCTAACTCCTACACTATTTGTCTGCATAAATGGTACAAGATCCGCCCTTTCCACTGCAGAGAATAGTGTAGGAATGTGTGTGAGAATGGCATAACATTAAGGCAGATTCTTCTGATTAGTGTCTAAAGAGTTTGGCCGAACCTGCGTTCAATCCTGGCTGAAACAGGGAATAAAGGAGGCTAAAGCGATCATGCGTTTTCGCCCATAGTGTGCACTTCTTTCCACTCATCTTGGATTTGAATTCGTCATTTAAATGTCTATAAAAATTGGAAGTTGTTCAGAGGTAGGTATCTTGTGATAATGGTTGTATAAATAGGCATTTAGTGGGTACCCTTGCAACTACCAGTTGCCCTTACATGAAGATAAAAATTGTGAAGGTTTTTGCTATTCTGCTGAACTCAGTTGTGCTGCTCTGTAGTGGTCTAAACATGCAGCAGCATGTCCTACTGCAGGTGATTTTTTGAAATGTTCAATACATTAATAAAAATCTGATAAATGGATGATTTAGATAGCCTGTAAAGAGCCAGGCTAGAACGCACCCCCCTTGTTTGCAGAGTATTTTTACCTGGGGCAGCTTTATAAATGTGACCTTCCACACTTCCAGTCTGAAATGGCACTGCGAGGATTGCCAACTCCAGGTTGGGAAATTCCTGGAGGTTTGGGAGGAGAGCCTGGGGAGGGCAGGATTTGGCGAAGGACCTCTGCAAGGCACAATGCCATACAGTGCACCCTCCAAAGCAGCAATTTTCTCCAGGGGAAATGATCTCTATAGTTTGGAGATCAGTTAGAATTCCAGTAGGTCTCTAGGCCCCATCAAGAGGTTGGCACCCAAGGTACAGCCCATTCTACCACCTCATTCTGCTGAAAGTGAATTGGCTTTTGTTCTAAGCATACTTACATGGAAATAAGTCCCTCTGAAATCCACAGGACATACTCATGTGAAAACATCTTTAAAGGCATGTAAAAGCCTCTATTGCTTGTAATAGTTAAAAGGCACCATTCCGTGTGAAATATATCATGCGTACTCTAGGAATGTACTTATTATTTACTTCATTTATACCCTACCTTTCTCGCCAACAGGGACCCAAAGTGGCTTTCATTGTTCTCTCCTCTGTTTATATATTAAAAAAACATTCATTGCAGAGATGTACTTATGTTAAACGAGGTATTGGTAATAATGGACAGCCTATCAGAGACATTTGTCTAGGACCAGATCCTGCAATGAACTCAAAAGCCATCTGTTCCTATATCTAAGGCAATACTATTATAAGACATAATACCATCAGAATCTCATATCCCTGGCTAATGAGATATGTGCAACAATTCTTGCTGTCTACATAGCACAAAGCGGTCACACAAATTTGATATAAAAGTTGGCAACATTCAGAAGAATGGCAGAACATTTTTATCTACAGGGGCATCCGAGTGTTGATCTTATCTTCATCATCCTTCAACAAAGAAACTCCAAAATGAGACCGATGGGATTAGAATTTATCAACTGTGTTAACCAGGACATTTCTTACATGCTACTGGCATCAAATTGCTTAACACAGCATTCCAAAAGCTGGGCACTGGGGACCCCTGGGGGGGTCCATAAAGGTACTCCAGAGATTATTCGAGCCCTTGGTAAGGAAAGTACAAGAGCCCTTCTCATGCACTTCTGGCGAACATGCGACTGGAGCCCTCATAGGGATGGGGACAAGGGCTCTGCCTCATCCTCCCCCTCTGAACTTTCAGATCAGTTCAGAGCACTCCCCACAAAATTTGCTGCTTGGTTATTGGGATATTCATGCCAAGCAGGTTGGGGTTTTTTATAAGGTGCCTCTACTTATGAGGTGGTGATTTCCATCAATTCTCCCTCCCTCTGCAGATCCTCTCTAAGCTACAACTGAGGGTACAGTCTCTCTTCCTCTGACTCTGAGGCAGGGTGACATATGAGTATTAGGACTGGAGAGCCTCCCCAGAAAGGTGCCAATACTCAGTAAGGGTGAGTACTGTCACAGAAAAAGCCCTGGTGCCAAGGAAGCTGTTCAACATGTGTTTATCTGCAGAACCAATAAAAATGTGGCACATGGAGCAGTGAAATATCAAAGAAAACCCTTGATAAAATGATGTATCTTCAGAAGGACAATCTATTATTGCTTCTTTATGAGAAAGCATATCCCGCAAGCCAATACGTATCAAAACTAGATGAGTAGCAAAATGCATTTTGGTTGGTTTTTACAAACTGTGAAAGCAATTTTCTTCAAAGCAGAAAGCATAGATTGGAATCCCTTTGAAAGTGCAGTAAATCTACAGGATAGATCAAGAGTTGCGAAGTTCCATGCTGGCAAGGTCAGTGCACCTTAATGAACTCTCAAGTGTATCTGGCTGAAGCAATGCTTTTGAACGAGCCAAATCAAGCTTCTACTGTCTGCACTTTACAAAACTCTGAAGACACTGCTTGATGCATCAATGCTATTAAACTACGATTAACTCAGGAGAGATAAGATGGTAGGGAAAGAGATTGACCACAGTATTTTGAGATGCACAGTATATTGAGATGCTCCACAGTATGCTGAGATGTTCCACCAGCCCAAATGTATTTGGTAAAGAAATGAGGTGGGCATGAGCGTTTTCACATAGACCCTTCTCTCGGCTTGGGCATATCAGGAGACCAGGGGTCATTGAGCCTGTGGGCACTTTTTGAATTTTGCAAATAGGGAGTGGGTACCACCACAAAATGGCTGCCTAAGGAGCTGGGACCAATCACAAATGGCTGATATGAGGTGCTGGGGCCAATCACAAAATGTTGGAAGGTTGCAAGCCTCCTATGAGCCAGCGTGGTGTAGTGGTTAAAAGCAGTGGTTTGGAGCAGCGGACTCTAATCTGGAGAACTGGGTTTGACTCCCCACTCCTCCACATGAGCAGCGGACTCTAATCTGGTGAGCTGGGTTGGTTTCCCCACTCCACATGAAGCCAGCTGGGTGACCTTGGGCTAGACATAGCTCTCTCAGCCCCACCGACCTCACAGGGTGCCTGTTGTGGGGAAGGTAAGGTGATTGTAAGACACTTTGATTCTTCCTTAAGTAGTAGAGAAAGTCGGCATTTAAAAACCAACTCCAGCCGCTGCTTCTGGAATGGGTACCCCCTACAGTCAAAAAAAGTGATGCCTCCTTGGTGCTTCTGAGCCACCTTCTGTTCCAAGGAAGTAGAGGAAAGCCGGAAATGGCTCTTTGCTTTGGGAAAGAAGCAAATTGGTGCCAGGAAATCCATTGGCAGGCACCTCATTGGGGACCACTGTAGTAACTAGACAGATGATCGCATAGGAGCCATTTTCAAACTTTTGTCTAGAGTTGCCTCCATTGTTTATTTTTTTCTCCCCTGGTAAGGTTATCATACCTTTAACATGGCATATTCATCTGTTCAAATTCTCTATTGCTATGCTGGGAAGCCATATATTCTGCATTTCTGTGTGACTTGCACATGTACCAATAAAGGAGTCCTTCTACAAACAAGTGCATATCCCAATTCCATGGAAAACCAGCTGGTACGAGGATAGGCATTGAGCATTGCATCACCTTGGACCCAGACATCCTGCCTCTCCCTTTAAATTCCTCAGGGTACCAGGGTTCCATTGCTCCTCCTGTCTCCAGATGATTTTGTCCCACGGATTGCGAGGGATGAAGAAGAAGGGTGGGAAAAGGAACTGAAGAAGAAATGGAGTGGGAAGTGTAGCCTCATCCACACGCACTGCCTGGAAGCATATAAACGGGGCAACCGTATAATTTTTTTTTTTAAACCAAGCAAGCAAATTGCTATACACTGTGTAGCAAGAATTAATAAAAACCGTGATTACCCCTCTCCTCCAAATCTAAATCCAGAGGATGTTATTGCATAAAAGTGTGAGATTTAAAACTATGCTAAGTAAACAAAGATGCAGTGCGCACAAAGCAATTTAGAGGTGTTGCAGCCAGTGAAATGGGATGTAAAGAGCAAGCCCAGCATTTCAGGAAAGCACTGCCTGTTGTCTATGTTGTATGGGGACTGTGAAGAAAGAAAGCGATGTGCTGAAGTGGCAGGGGATTGTTGTTGCCCAATTATTTTCTGTAGCCAAGGTATTTTCAGCTGACAAGATGGTATCCTGTCACCAGACCCGCATTTACTTCTACTGTGATGAGTGCGGAAAAGATCTCAAGGATCTGACAACAGTCATGGAAATATCTTACAATGTACTTCACCTAGCAATCTCAAGGATAACAGCAAGACTCCTTACACATGGAATTGGGGGGGGGGATCAAACTCTTGCTTCAAGTAGATTTGTAAGGAGAATGCACATGCATCTGTCTTATACTGAGTCAGATCATTGGTCCATAAAGGTCAGTATTGTTTGCTCTGATTGGCAGCAGCTTTCGCCTGCTTCCTGACCCCTTTGACAGGATATGCCAAGAACTGAACCTAGGATCTTCTGCATGCAAACCAGATATTCTCCCACTGAGCCACATCCCTTCCCCAATACCTTATGTGGTCCAGGATGCTCTTTTTCATTATAATTGCTTCTCTTTTGCTTTCTCTTCTGCACGAACAATGATCCACCATTACAGAAGGAGAAATACTTTAAAGGTGATTTAAACCTATAGTGTAGGAAAACCCTATGGACCTGAAGCCTGAAGCCATTGGTGGCAATCCTGTTTGACTCATGCACATGCAGCAAGGTGCTGAAGAGGTCTATTTGGAAGGCAACTTAGCCCCATAATAACACTTTCCTTGTTGGCTGCTGCTACTCTCCCCATGTGCTTCACTTTTTTGAATGCTCAAGTGTTCTAAATCAAAATTTACAACATTTTGCACATGAGCATTCCTGCACAGCTGTCCTTGTCCCACCATTTCTCATCCATCCTATCCAGTTAACAGAAAATATATATATTCACATACAAAAGTGGTGTTTTCCTGAGCCTGTTCAGGAGCCTTGGGGGAGCTGCTTGTCTATCTAGTGTTCCAGCTGTAGCTAGTTTGCCTGCCTGACTCTCAGAGGCTAGAATGTTCATGTTAATTGAATGTTCTAAATTGGTTCACAAATGCTTTACACATTTTTTGCACTGCTTCCTGGGAACTGTAGTTCAATCTAGTAAATTCTGATCATTCACCAACATGATAAATGCTGCTGACTGATTAATATTGTGAATGGCTCAGGTGCCACTGCCTTAAATGTTATAAACGTAGCTGTTTTGAAATGATGCATGATCTGCTCATGATGACTCTGGGGCATAGGTAAGCCCAGTAAGCTCATACATTTTGAGCATGTGCAAAGCCAGTCAGCCGCCATGCTGAATGCCATCCTTGCACAGTCTCTAAACTATTTGAGATACTGCATGTCTTAAGTTGTGGACAAACCATTCATGCAGTCATCTGTGTGGTCAGCTTTAGAGAAATGAGGATTGCAAAAGAGGTAAGTGTGATTTTTTAATACTGTGTTCGCCATGCTGAATGCCATCCTTGCACAGTCTCTAAACTATTTGAGATACTGCATGTCTTAAGTTGTGGACAAACCATTCATGCAGTCATCTGTGTGGTCAGCTTTAGAGAAATGAGGATTGCAAATGAGGTAAGTGTGATTTTTTAATACTGTGTTCGTTAAAATCAAATCTTTTCTGGCTACACATTTCTGGCTAATGACATTTGGAAATAATTGAATTTACTTCCAAGTAAACACTGGATCTAGGGTTGCCCACCTCTAGGTGGTGGCTGGCTATCTCCCACTATAACAACTGATCTCCAGGAGACAGAGATCAGTTCACCTGGAGAAAACAGCTGTTTTGGCAGTTGGACTCTATGGGCTTATACCCCACTGAAGTCCTTCCCCTCCCCAAACCCCTCCCCAAATCCTCGGGCTCCACCCCCAAATTCTCCAGGTATTTCCCCACCTGGAGCTGGCAACCCAACTGGATCAGACTACAAGTGTTGTTTTGGCTTCTGTGCGCTAATCAAACAGACGAGAGAGCCATTTTTTTTTAAAAGGATGTTTTGAGGTGCATTAAAATTTATTCCTCCTTCTGTGTATGTTTTTATTCCGGTTGTAACCATGGGATTTTTGTAGATGCTTCTGTTCTGTTTCATCCACATACTGTAATTATTCACTGTTTGTATTGTTGTCTTCATTTCTAGACTTCATGCTGAGCATGTCTTCCTCATACTCCCTTGCAGGCAATAAAAAGGCAGGAAGGATGCTGAATTTGATAAGGATGTTCCAGAGTTTATCCCACTGATATTCATAAGTCATTCAAGAGAAAGAAATCTCCCCTACAAGGCAACTAAAACTAAATAAAACAATATAGAATTACAGTAATACGCTTTGTTTTGCCATTTTTTTGCCAGGAGTATTGAAGAAATCAGAAGGAGATTGAAACCGGGAAGGGCAGCCATGAAGGAGCTAGAAAAGATTCTAAGTAGAAGGATGTCTCACAGGCAACCAAGATCAAGTTAATTCATGCCATCGAATTTCCTATTACTATGTATGGGTGTGAAAGCTGGACAATGAAGAAAGCTGATAGGAAGAAAGTAGATTTCTTTGAAATGTGGTGTTGGAGGAGAGTGTTACGGATACCGTGGACGGCCAAAGAAAAACAAATCAGTGGGTTATAGATCAAATCAAGCCTGAACTGACCCTAGAAGCTAAACTGAGGCTATTGTATTTTGGTCACATTATGAGAAGACAAGAGTCACTGGAAAAGACAGTCATGCTAGGAAAAGTTGAAGGCAAAAGGAAAGAGGAAGACCCAACAAGAGATGGATTGGCTTGATAAAGGAAGCCACGGCCTTCAGTTTGCAAGAACTGAGCAAGGCTGTTAGATAGGATGTTCTGGAGGACGTTGATTTATAGGGTCGCCATAAGTTGGAAGTGACTTCTCGGCACTTAACATACAACACACATTGAAGTAATGAAAAGGATTAGATACCTAACAGTGAAATAATAAAAAAAAACTTCCTTGTGATTAAGCCCCATTTAACAGACCTGAGTAGGTTCTGCATAAACCTGCTTGGGATTGTTCTCTAAAGCTACTTACAGTTATGAGTTTTTATAATTGTTTCATTTTATATTGCTTTTAGAAGAAGAAGAAGAGTTGGTTTTTATATGCCTGCTTTCTCTACCACTTAAGGGAAACTCAAACTGGCTTACAATCACCTTCCCTTCCCCTCCCCTCCCCACAACAGACACCCTGTGAGGTGAATGAGGCTGAGAGAGTGTGACTAGCCCAAGGTTACCCAGCTGGCTTCATGTGGAGGAGTGGGGAAACAAATCCAGTTCACCATATTAGCCTCCGCCGCTCATGTGGAGGAGTGGGGAATCAAACCCGGTTCTCCAGATCAGACTCCACCGCTCCAAACCACGGCTCTTTTTTTTAAATAAGATTTTTATTATTTTTCTTCATTTAATACAAGAAAAGAAAAGTAATAACAATTATAGAATATAATGACTTCCCCTCACTTCTCTCCCATCCGATAATTAATTGTATATACTTTTGATTACACATTTTAATCCCTAAATTATATTAATTAATATATTATTATCTTATCTTGACTATAGATAGTATTGCTAGAATCTTAATAGAATCGATCTACCAAATCTATAATAGGGATTAAATCAAAGAATATCCTTTAAACGATCCCATTGAAAAATAATTTTCACAGTAAATTCTCCACTCCTCCCATTCTCCCCAAAATTGTTCATTATCAGTCTGGTTTATCAAAGCTGTAAGTTTCGCCATCTCTGTCAGTTCCATCATCTTATTTATCCAATCTATTGTCGGCAACTCGACAGTCTTCCATTTAGTTGCAAATATCACACGTGCAGCCGTGGTGGCATATATCAAAAAAGTTCGATGAGTAGAAACAGTATCTGGAATCATACTTAGTAGCATCATTTCAGGTGTTTTAGAAATATTTTGTTGTAAAATCCTCCGTATTTCATTATAAATCATCTCCCAAATTTTTTTGGCTTTTTCACAGGTCCACCAAACATGATGAAAAGAACCTATGTCTTTGTTGCATTTCCAACAGTTTGGTGACATTGAAGGAGATGATTTTGCAAGTTTCTTCAGTGTTAAATACCATGTATACATCATTTTATATACATTTTCCTTTAATGTTTGCGAGGATATAAGTTTCAAATCTTTTGTCCATAGCCTTTCCCATTTCTGCAACATTGTATCATGTCCCAGCATTTGCGCCCAACTAATCATAGTAGGTTTTATCCGTTCTTGTTCACAATAAAGTTCTAACAATAGTTTATATATCTTAGATATAAGATGGTCATTTGTATCCAGTAAAAGTTTTTGTAAAGTTGATTTTGTTCTAAGAAATCCTGTTTTCAAATCCTGTAAATAAACCGAATGTATTTGATAATACTGGAACCAAGATAATAAGTCTTTAACCTCTTCATAGTCTTTAAGTGAACATGTTGTGCCATCCCATTTCAAAAGATCCTGATAAGTTAAAAACTGGGCAGGTCGTAGTGGGTGCAAAGTTAACATCTCTTCTGCTGAAATCCATAGTGGTGTTTTTACTTCTAACAATTGTTTATATCTAGTCCACATGATTTAACCATGTGTTGCTGAAACGATGCATGCATTTTAACTTTGTTATATCACAAATAACCATGCCATCCACCCCAAACCACTGCTCTTAACCACTACACCACGCTGTGTTTTTATAATTGTTTTATTTATGTTGTAAGCTTCCCTGAGTTCCGCTAGGGAGAAAGGCAGCTAATAAATGTTATAAATAAATAAATAATGCAGTTGTCTGTGTTGAAAGAAAACTGACTGCATAGCATTTGACCATGGCAGAGCTAGTGTGCTGTAGCAGTCTGAATGTCAGACTAGGATCTGGGAGATCCAGGTTCCAATCCCTACCATGCCATGGAAGTTTGCTGGGTAGCTTTGGCCACTATCAGTAGGGTTGCCAGGTCCCTCTTCATTACTGGTGGGAGGTTTTTGGGGTGGAGCCTGAGGAGGGCGGGGTTTGGGGAGGGGAGGGACTTCAATGCCATAGAGTCCAATTGCCGAAGCCGCCATTTTTCTCCAGGTGAACTGATCTCGATTTGCTGGAGATCAGTTGTAATGGCAGGAGATCGCCAGCTAGTACCTGGAGGTTGGCAACCCTAGCCAGCAGCCTAACCTACCTCACAGGGTTTTTGTGAGGATAAAATGGAAGAGGACAATTATTACATTATTATGGCTACATTGAGCCATATAATAACTACATTATTATGGCTGCATTGAGACATCATGAACAAACTTTGCACAGACTCAGCGTATGGCTATACTTATGTATTTGTTCCCACCTCCCTTTGAGCATGAAGCACAATGGAAGGATTCTTGGTTTCTGAAATCTTGACTCAAACTCTAATTTGCCATGATGTCTGAATGCAGACACCAGAGGAAATGGAAATTTATTTTTCTCTCCACAAACCCGGATTTTAAATGTAGATGTTTAATGGAGGAAAGTAGAAATTAAGACTGTCAGAATCCTTACAGAAGTGTCGGATATTAAACTGTTTATTTTAAATATAAATGCCATAAATACATCCTTTTGAAAAAGAAAGAGGCCTTATAATTAACGCTTGACTGCCAAAATGATGCAATAGTAAATATAGATATGTACAAACTACGCCCAGTCTAAATAGCGAAGTCTGCATGCTACAGCTTGCCAAACAGGGACACTGGCTGAATTCCAGAACAAGCAGGTTCCAGAACAGCAAAGAGTCCAAGAATGACCAGCTATCTGCCAAAGGATTTTAATTCCATGAGCTGAGAGCACCAGTGACCTAGCAGAATATAGTGTGGCTCAAAATAGCCAGAGAATGAATTCCTGTACTAGCAATGCAGTATATAGCTTTTATGTATTACAAGGGTTCCCAGTCTTGTTGAATCTGTGGAACTTTTGAAATTTTGAGGACAGGGAGTGGGCCCTGCCATAAAATGGCTGCTTAGGGGTGTGGGGGCCAATAGCAAAATGTTGGAAGAACTAGAGTTGGTTTTGATATGCCAACTTTCGCTACCACTTAAGGCAGAATCAAACAGGCTTACAGTCACCTTCCCCTGCCCACAACAGACACCCTGTGAGGTAGGTGAGGCTGAAAGAGCTCTTAAGAGAACAGTGACCAGTCCAATGTCACTCAGCTGGCTTCATGTGGAAGAGTGGGGGATTGAACTCGGTTCTCCAGATCAGAATCCACCGCTCCAAACCACTTCTCTTAACCACTATACCACACTGGCTCTCAGGAAGATTGCAAGCTAAGCATCCTCCTATGCAGGAGGCAGTTGTTTCTCTTGGATTCTTCTAGGGTTGCCAACCTCCAGGTACTGGTTGGAGATCTGCTATTACAACTGATCTCCAGCCGATAGAGATCCATTCACCTGGAGAAAATGGCTGCTTTGGCAATTGGACTCTATGGCATTGAAGTCCCTCCCCTCCCCAAACCCCACCCTCCTCAGGCTCCTCCCCTAAAACCTCCCGCCGGTTTCCAAGAGGGACCTGGCAACCCTAGATTCTTCTGAAGCATCTCCTATTCCAGTGAGCTATAGGGAAGCAAGGACAGGATGTTTTAGGAAAGAGATAGTTTGTTCAAGAAGCATTGGCACCATGAAGCTTACTGATAGGTGCCATGGTATTCATGTGCACCATCCTGGGGAATAACTGATGCATTGTATCCATCCACTCAACTGGATCTGAAAGCCAACATTTCTTTGGAGAGACTATTCACAGCAGAACATTTGCTGCACAGAGGTTTTCAGTCCATACCTGGGAGAGAGGCCTCTCCTGACTCGGGGCCTTTTCCACTGACACTCTGGTTGTGTCATAAATGCACAGTTGTTCGTTGTTGCAGGAAAACAGTAGCAGTCAAAGGGTAATTGAGTTTCACTGGGAAAGTGGGTTTTCTTTCTCTCACAAATGCGCCCATTGCAGTAGCAAGTGCTCTTCAGTCATAGGGTTGCATTAGCAGCACAGCCATATATTGGCTAGTGCTTGGGACATCATTACTACAAGGGACCCTTCCAGACTCCCTGCCCCTACTGTACTGTGATTTATTGGGAAAGTTCTGTTTTATTTTTTATTCTTTACAAAATAACTTTTACAGAGGCTGAGCATCGTACACATGAAGTACCCTCACAGCTCTTCAAAACAAAACAAAAATTATGTGCCAGCCCTTTGCAAGGATTAAAAAAGTTCTTTAGTGACTGCACACTCTCCTTTTCTACTGCAAGAATGGAAATCTTCTTTGGCGGGGAGGACTAGTGAATAAGCTATTCCTCCTCCCCCCCAGACCCCGCAAAATATACAGTAATGTTCTTCCTTCAGCTGGCATTTTCCCTACGTTTCCTCCTGTGTAGCATATGGCTTACTTTGAGGAGCAGCGAGTTGCATGTAATCTAAAGGACACAGGAAAAACTACACCCCAAAGATAAGATGGAATAAGATTTTTGTGCTCATTTTGCACCCATCTCAGATTATGCCCAGTGTTCCCACAGCACATTATGGGTCTCTTTGACACGTTACATTTTTGGAGTGTAAGTCTAAGGATATTTTTAAGCGCTCGTGGAAAATGGCAATGTGTTTTTTTGTCTAATTCGCATACATCCTTCAGGGTTCCTCATCAGAGAACCAGGATTGGTAAGATGTCTATTCATTTGCAAGACCTCGCTTCTGTTTTTACCCTGTAAATGTGTAGAACAGCTCAGGGTCCCATCCTAGAAATGCTATTTGATTCCTGTATCTTGAAGAAAGTTCAGTCAAACCCTTTGTTGTTTTGCTTAGAAGCTGCCAAGTTTCTCGGTATGTTCTTTGGAGGAAAACTGACTTCTGTGGTGTGGTGGTGTGGTAATTAACCAGAGTGCCCATTGAGAGGGAGTTTTCATGCAAACACTGCCAGGTTACAACTGTGTTGTTCCAACAGTGTAAGGTCACAGCAGCCTGGAACCCTGACAAGATGCACCACTGTGAAGTACAGTGTCGGGCTTCAGGGCCCTGCAGTATCTGCCCTTGCCATCACCTGAGAGCTTCTTCCAGGCAACAGAAAACTGTTGTTACAGTGTTTGCCCTAGAAAAAAAGTATGAAAATAGACGTTCTATGAAAATTTCAGTGGATCTTTCTTAGAACAGATCCATCTATTTCGCAAAAGGACAGGTCCGTTTTGCTCCCAGATAACTGAGCCAACGTGGGAGTATTGATAGCACACCTTGACAAACCTTCCTGTGGCTTCCAGTGGAAGTATTTGTACAGCAGCCTCCTTCCTTATGTACTTGGTTCAAACCTAACACAGCCTCAGGTTGCCTGCCACCTAGAGACAAAAACAAAACATCCTGTCTCTTCAACAAAAGGTTTAATGGGATATTGTTTACCAGGTGACCTTTGTGCTATGAAAATATTTAGTAGCCGATTTCACACATTAAGCCTTTGTTATAGGAGCCAGACATTTTTTCTCCAGGTTGTTGGCAACCCTATGAGGAAGTAGGAAAAGAAAGGAAAGGAAAGGTGAGATTTGCATTGGTGGACCCGTAACATTGGCAAAGTTATTTCAATCTAGATCCAAACTTCATTGTACTTTGGGATTAGTCAGTAATCAAATAGGAGAGGGGAGGAATCTCCCCTTCCATACTTCAGAACCACTAGATGCTTGATTAAAAATAGAATTTTATTTTGGGTGTGATTTTTTAAAAGGTAAGTTCATATAACTTCTGAAGTGACAACTTCCCCTAAATTCTGTTTTAACAAATAATCTCAGAAAGGAAAGAGAGTTGATGATACCTTTATATATTTTTGGAAGTCAGCATGAGACTTGGTTACAACACAAAGTGGTGTTGCTCCTTTTTCAGCTTTATAGCTTCCACAGCTAACATGAAAGGGATCGTCTATTTCAGGCAGAAAAGGCATGCTGGAAAGAAAACAAATAATCCAAAGAAAATAAGTCAGGCTTGGTTAGCTTATTTGAATAAGCAATACCCTCTTTTCGGAGATTAAACAGGAAAGGTCTCAAAGGGGTGGGGGAAGGAATATTTTAAAAGACCTCCCCTGGATGTCATTAAAGGTGGTTTTTCTGCAACCGTCAGACATAAATATGAAGAAACAACAACATTAATGAACACAGGCTGCTTGCTTTAGAGTTGGAGCTGCTCTACCACCACCTACCTCCCAGCTGCTGTTTTATATAATGAATGGGTTTTCATTACTAATGAAAACATTTGATACTCTCCTAAAGTTGAAAGGGAAAAGGTATTTTAAGGTAAACTGGTTCAATCTGTGAGATTTCTTCTGTGAGTCTTACATGGAAGCCACAACAGCTTCCTTGAGATGTAGATTGGGCCTGGGCTGCATCTGACTAAAATTATGGGCATCGTTACATATCAACGTTTTTATTTTGGAGCCTGATCACCTAAGAAGCAAACTACATGTGATGTTGAAATTTCGTAACTGTAACTCCCAGTCTTATTTGACCCTAGGGTTGCCACGAGGGTTGCCAGCCTCCAGATAATAAAGCAACCAAAAATCTACACCTCTGCACCATTACCTAAGGTTAGAAAATTAGTATAGAAACAGGCTGATAACAGTGTGTATTGACAAAAGTATATTGAATGTAACAAAGTGCTACCAAGCCAATTGCATATATACAACAAAGTATTTCTCAGTTCTGGGTGTATAACAATGTGCTAACAATCCAATTGCATATGTACAACGAAGTATTTCTCAGTCCTGGTACAGCAACAATCAATCCGAAGTCGATGTGTTCAAGTGAAGAAGGGTAGAAAGGGATACGATCGTTTCAATTCTTCCTCAGTCCCGTTATATATTGATATCAAAATGTACTCATTTCAATATAAGCTTCTGTAGCTTCAAAAATTTTTTTTAGACTTTTAAGCCTCACCCTTTTAGGGACAAAATAGCAACCATGTGTATTTTTTAGCTTATCTATTCCAACATCAGGATATCCATTGAAACAAGGTTGCGCAGACAAATTTACAGTTTTCACATTCCCAAATGGCTGCTACAACTTGCTGCTACAACTTGAGGCTTAAAAGCTTTTTTATATGCAGAAACGGGGCTGAAGAAGAATAGAAACAATCGTCTCCCTTGCTACTTTGTTATGAAGATTTCCCTTGCAACTTTGTTATGAAGATTTCCTCCCTACTCACACGTCCTTGAACTTGTGATACTAGTACCCCTGGTGGACTATTCATAGAGTATTGTATATAGTTTCTTGTCATTGTTTGTCATTTAATGCACCCAATACACCTTGTTATACACCAGCTGTGTTTAATTGGTTATACTAGCCTCTCCAGTACTCATTTCCTTACCGGTGGTATCAGTACAGAGGTGTTTATTTTGGTTGCTCAACTGCCAGGTAGTAGCAGGAGATCTGCTAATTCAACTGATCTCCAGCCGATAGAGATCAGATCACCTGGAGAAAAATGGCCGCTTTGGCAATTGAACTCTATGGGATTGAAGTCCCTCCCCTCCCCAAACCCCACCCTCCTCAGGCTCTGCCCCAAAAATCTCCCGGCGGTGGCGAAGAGGGACCTGGCAACCTTAAGGTGGTGGCAGGAGATCTCCTGCTATTACAACTGATCTCCAGATGATAGAAATCATTTCACCAGGGGAAAATGGCCGCTTTGGCAATTGGACTCTATGGCACTGAAGTCCCTCCTTCTTCAAACCCCGCCCTTCTTAGGCTCTTCCCCCCAAACCTCCCACCGGTGGCGAGGAGGGACCTAGCAACCCTATGTCTTTGGCATGGACTCAATGCATCTTTATCAGGCCCAAGCCTGCTCAGCAGAAATGTATGTTGAAATGACAAGTAGGGTAACCATACATAGAGGACAACACCCCTGTATTTCTACTAATTTTGTAGACAAGGAGATGAGAAAAGTGGCACATGCTTAAGTTCTATACAGAATTAGAGCAATCCTTTCAGGACCTGGGACTCACTTTTAACCTCCAGGCTGCAGCACAGGACCAACAGAGCTGCAAACTCAGGACAGAAAATAACATAATATCACAGTCACATGATAGGCAGAGAAGGGAGCCTTGCCAATGCCGAGACCAGGACCATGAGGAGCAGACCAAGGAATGCAGCATCAGGAAACCCAAGCTGTGCACAAGGAGGTGAATGTAACAAGGAGCTAAAAATGAATCTTCACCACATGAGCATCCTCACCTTATCATCGTAAGGTTGCCAACCTCCAGGTAGTAGCTGGAGATCTCCCACTATTACAACTGATCTCCAGCCAATAGAGATCAGTTCACCTGGAGAAAATGGCCACTTTGGCAATTGGTAGGATTGCCAATCTCCAGGTACTAGCTGGAGATTTCCTGCTATTTCAACTGATCTCCAGCCAATAGAGATCAGATCACCTGGAGAAAATGGCTGCTTTGGCAATTGGACTCTATGGCATTGAAGTCCCTCCCTTCCGCAAACCCTGACATCCTCAGGCTCTGCCCCAAAAACCTCCTGCCGATAGCAAAGTGGGACCTGGTAACCCTAGCAATTGGACTCCAAAAGCCTCCCACCGATGGTGAAGAGGGACCTGGCAACCCTATATCATCTTGCTGCTCCTCTGTGTGTGTATATGTGAATGGGTAGAAAGAGAGGTGGAATGCATGCTCTCTATACATACATGCTAGTGGCAGATCTGTATGAGGAAAGGGGCCTGTGCAGGTGCAGCTCTATGGTCACCAGACTCCAGGTGGGGTTTGGAGTTCTCCTGGAATTACAGCTGAACTCCAGAGTATAGAGGAAATGGAGGAAATGGCAGCTTTGGAGGGCTTCTCCCCAAACTCCACCTTCCTCAAGCTCTTCTCCCCAAATCTTCAGAAATTTCCCAAGCTCAGTTGGCAACCCTATGTGGATCCATCTCCCATGGGTTGAAGAACACTGGCCTAGAGACCAGGAATTGACTGCAATTCCTTCCACATGCAGAATATGTGATCTGCCAATGGCTGCCGATGAGTTATATCTCCTTCCATAAGGAGGGCTAGCCCAGTTCAGATCACCGTGTGCATGACTCTCGTCCAGTTTCATATTTCTACGTGTCTCATGCTATGCTGCACCTATGATTAATTTCCAGCAGAGCATGGCATCATCATCTCAGGAACAAAAGGCAACATGAGAAGACGGAAGTGTAGAGTGACAGCCTGATCCACAAACCACTCCAAATGTCATAAAAGGAATTAAGTAGATATTGTCTTGCTGGAATCTGTGGCTCTAAAAAAGACTTAAATCCAGTCATGCCGTTTCACTAGACGGCAAATCAGGAAGTGTTCCTTTCCCAACCCCAAGAGCTAATATAACACAGGATTGCTAACCATAAAAGAGCCATCTCTGGGTAAAGCCAGGCTGGGGTACTGGTTAGAGTGTTACAAAGATCATGAAGGTTTGGAGTTCAAATCCCCAGCCTGCCATGAAGCTTGTTGGGTGACCTTGAGCCAGTCACTCTCTGACAGCCTAGTCTACTTCACAGGGATGTTGCGCGGATCAGATAGAAGAGGAGAGAACCATATATGCCATCCCGAGTTGTTTAGGAAATGGCAATGCAATTTTTTTTTTAGATAGGTAAAGGAGCTATCACACAAAAATTTCTACTAGAAAAATGTAAAGATGAATTGCATGCTGGGAGTAGATTCTGAGATAGGTTTCTGCAACAGTTGGCAAGTTCAATGCGCATAAGGTATCTGCACGGATAATAGCATGTTCTGAGCGCTTTAAGAGTTGGGCCACAAGGAATTTCAAACTAGTTGTTATAACCTTTTGGTTTTTTTCTACATTTTGTTTACATAATGAAATCTAGATGATTTTAGGCCATAGCTGCACCTTGTGATAAAAGACAAACCATCATTTTATTACCCATCATTCCATTTCTCCACGTGGAAAAAAAAGATTCCAACAGAAAATAACAAATATGATAATTGCAGTTTCCCATGAGAAAGTCCGCTCTCAAGCTGGGTTGAGGATTTCATCGCATGTGTTCTATTATTCTTCATGGTACCTCGTGAGGATAGGGTTGCTACCGATTCCCCTGTACCATCACAACCCCCACTTATGTAGGTATACACTTATGCTGGCATAACTTCAAGATGTTGTACCATCACAACTATGGCAGTATATGGGGAAAAATGGGTTGAGGTGGAAGTTTGATGTAGGATCCTGGCTTAGTAGGCATCCTGTCACCTCCAAGGATAGATCCTGCTTCCCATGCATGTATAAAATTATTTCAGAAATGCTGCTACCACAACCAAGGCCCAACCACACACTAGGTACCAGCGTGGTGTAGTGGTTAGAGTGGTGGTTTGGAGCAGTGGAGAGCCGGGTTTGATTCCCCACTTCTCCACACGAGCGGTGGATGCTAATCTGGTGAACCGGGTGGGTTTCCCCACTCCTACACATGAAGCCAACTGGGTGACCTTGGGCTAGTCACAGCTCTCTTAGAGCTCTCTCAGCCCCACCTACCTCACAGGGTGTCTGTTGTGGGGAGGGGAAGGTGATTGTAAGCTGGTTTGATTCTTCCTTAAGTGATAAAGTCATCATATAAAAACAAACTCTTCTTCTTTGTCTTCTTCTTCTTACATTTTATCAAAGCCTGGATGTTCAGGTGGGCTTGACCTGGACAGAATGCTCATTTATATGTGTTATCTATTTCTAACAATTCAGAATTAAAACTATTTTATTTATTTAGATTCCACTTTTCTCCCGATTGGGACCCGAAGCAGCTTTTCACATCATTCTCTCCACCTCCACTTTATCCACACAAGAACTTTATGACATAGTTTAGGCTGAGAGATAATGAAGGATCCAGGGTCACACAGTGAAACTCAAGGCAGATTGAGATTGCACATGACTCATGAGACTGAATGCATGCACTGGAATTGAGGACAGGGAGGGACTGGGGTTTCAAATTTGTATTGGGTCCAGAGAAATGATGTTTAGCCCCTGCCCAGAGCCAGAGAATATGCACCCACTGGACAGCTAGGCCCATCCACTACCACCAACACAATAGAATCTTCCAGGCTAATTCTAGGCAAATGTGATAGGATAATATACTCCCCAGTAAAGCAACACCGCTCATATGAAGATTCATAGTTTATTGAAACAGCATAGATTCTGCTTTTGTGCCCTTAGTTCTGTGCTTTGGAGAACAGGGAATTTGCGCAAAAATAAGAGTTTGTGGGGATGTCCTTTTTGCAAATCCCCTGGCAGCCCAAATCCAGGTGGCTCTATGCTTGCTTGGTAGACTCCTGGTACATGTGAACAAAGCTTCTGAAAAGAGCTATAAAGAACAGAGACAGATACTTCCAGGCTATGGTCCAGACAGATGTTTCCAGGCTATTGATCCAGAAAGACCAGTAATTCACCCAAAAAAAGGTTAGCCTACCTGTGAAAAAAGGATGTAATTTTAGCTCCATTCTAATCAAGGCATAATTATGACATCCTTAGAAACCAGGAATACAAGTCAAAGGCACCTTCAATAGTATTTCATAATTAATAGGGCTGATCTGGAGACTAGCTGCAAGCTAAGCTTCTGAGTAACAAGAATTGCATCCGTGAAACTATTTTGTGTGGGAAGAATTTGGCTGCAAAATCAGCCTGTAGGAAAGGAGTGGTGGAATCCCAGGTTACAAGGATCCGCCTCCGAGACCATAAAGAAAGAATGTATTCCCCATGGGGAGCGTTCAGGCTGTTCTGCAAGAAGCGTGTAATGACACTCTATATTTATAAATCTGCAGCAAGGGGTGTAATAGAATCTATACAAAAATTCCAAGGGAGTTTTAAACAAGCCCACCGTTGTCAAAAACATGGGTGGCCGAGAGATGAGGAACAGAAACTGGGTAGAGAAGAGCCCGATTTTAGAACCTTCTTGTCCTGCAGGAAAAAACACACCCACATAAGCTCCACAGAACATTATAGAACTCACTTTTTATTTACATTAGTTTTGTACGAATAAACAGATATAATACTGATAGGAAGAACAGACATTTTTAGTTACTATAAAACCAAAGATTATTTGCATTGTATGCAATTACTCAATTTAAGGTGGTAAATTTGCTCCTAACTGCTCATTCTCCCTGGCATTACTTTTAAGCACACAGCTGTGGGAGGTGCTTTTCTGTGAGTTCATTCCATGGGCTGGCTGTAACTTAGGGTTGCCAACCTCCAGGTACAAGCTGGAGATCTCCCACTATTACAACTGATCTCCAGCCGATAGAGATCAGTTCACTTGGAGAAAATGGCCGCTTTGGCCATTGGACTCTATGGCATTGAAGTCCCTCCCCAAACCCCGCCCTCCTCAGGCTCCGCCCCCAAAACCTCCTGCCAGTTGCGAAGAGGGACCTTGCAACCCTAGTGTAACTTTTAAAAGGTACCTCGCTGTTCCCATTAAAAGGCCTTGTATTTCCCATTTTAAACTAGAGGAACTGAGAGTTATGTAGGTGAGGACTAGAGGTCACCCTTGAACGCCTGTGCACAGGGAAAAGGGGGATTCTACCATAAACTTATTATGCTGATATCATGTCCTTCCTCCAAGAGGCTTAGACCAGTTTTTTTTATTCGTACGCTAACGCTGTGATGTTAGTTGGATGGAGACACAGTGATATGCCTTTGAGTGCAATCCTGAAGTGGGAGGTAGATCCACGGCAGCCAGGAGTGGCGGAGCTGCACCACCACCTCAGAGGCTTCCTGGCCGCTGGTCAAGAGGGCATTCCCAGGGTGAAAGGGCCGTGGAAGCTGCCTAAAGGCAGCTCCACCCCCAGGAACACCCCTACACACTCTGGCACGGGCTTTCCTTTCTGGGAAAGCCCTGCTGGCATGGCTGCGTTGGTGGTGGGGACAGGCAGCACCCAGACGCTGGCTTGTTTGCCCCCACGCTGACCTTATTCTGTGATAAGGTGGCACCTACACTGGTGCAGAGTCACGCCGGCTCCAAAGGAGCTTCACCCCCGCTTCAGGAATGGGCTGCCCGGATGGCAAGCTTCACAGCTGAGGAAGAATTTTAATTTAGGAACCACCAAACTATTCTGCTCAACCAATCCCAAAAGCTATCTGTTTAGACTTAAAAAGTTGCTTTTTGCAGTTACAGTGCATCTCTTCGTATTTCTGAAATCAAAACACAAGAGACCATTCCTTGAAATAAAGAACAGGAGAGGAGTGTAATTTCCCCCTACAAGTTGCCAAAGTGAACAACAGGGTCTAGTAACTAGAAATCAACTAATGGTTACTGAAGAGAATCTTCACAAGTAGAGTCAGCAACAGTCTGACAATCCATGTAAGGAGAAAACATTAGGGGAAGGTCTTGGTGCCGATGCCCTGTTTGTAGCCCCTCCAGGTAACTGGCCGGCCACTGTGTGATGCAGGATGCTGGACTAAATGGACCACTGGTCTGATCCAGCAGGGCACTTTTTATATTTTTATGAATTTATGGTCATGGAGATAGAGAAATACAAGTGAGATACACTACCTAGCAAGAGACAGCCTGGAAAAATCTCTGTAAGAGACAAATTTATCCTTGTAGAGGTACAATAGCAATTTCCTGACAAAGATTTTTAAGCATTTCAGAGGATGAACCCTAAAGCAGGAGTAAAGGACATCCTATGCTGGAAGTTTTCAGAAGTACCTATATAGTCAGCTGCCCAGAGCCCTCCACAAATGACATTTTACATGTTTAAACCAATATATGTAGAGGGGGAGCGAGAATGAGCATTCTAGCCTTATGTGGAATCTCTGGCTTATGAACATGCACTCTAGGCATGTAGGAAGTCCCATAAGCCAATGATCAGGAACACTGCTTTTTTGAACATTGTTGATCACAAGGATGTAGCCTATGCACTTACACTTCCTATATGCACTGACTTCATACTCATAAACTGGCAGTCCTGCATAGTCCACTCCCACTCTGTCATCTGTATACATTTGTGTCATATGTATCAAAACATTTATACCCTGCCTTTCCTCATGGTTCAAGGCAGTTTACAATAATAATTTTTAAAAAATTCAGTTTAAAAGCAAAAATAAGTAACAAACCCAAATCACTTCCCCCTTCCCCCACCCCCCGTTAAAAGATGCCTGCCAATTCATACTCCTTCAAAAGCCCTGACAACAGCCGGGCCTTGCAGCACCTGAAGATCTCCAAAGAGTGGGCCCCCTCACCTCTTCAGGTCATTCCACAGAGCCGGAGCCATGATGAAAAAGTCCCAGGCTTTGGTCGATACCAAATGAGTCAGCTAGGATTGTCAGGTCCCCACTTACCTTGGGTGGGAGCTTCTTATGGGCGGGGCTGGGATGAGGGATTGGTGCGCACTCCCGATGCCACTTCTGGTTTCCTAGCCCCGCTGTGTGTGGGCTCTGTGGAGTCGGAGCATGTGCACAGCAGGGCTAGGGGGGAAGCTCTTGCCTCCATCTCCAAGCTGCAAGCCAGATCGGGACTGATCTGGTATGCAGTTTGGAAATGAAGGCTGGAGCATTCCCGGGAGCGCGCGTGGGTGTGGGTGTGTCGCTCCCCCCTTTCCGCTTCTGCCCGCTGACCATCAGATGATCAGAAGGAAGCCTGGTTGACTGGCGGGCAATTGGGGACCCTAGAGTCAGCTTAAGTGTTTGGATAGCAGACAAGATGGATGCCTGATGACCGTAGCTGGCACACAGGGACATATGGAAGGAGACAGTCCTTCAAATATGTGAGTCCCGGGTCATGAAGGGCTTTAACGGTCATAACTTGCACCTTGAATTTAACTTGGAAACAGACTGGCAGCCAATGTTGCTGTTTCAAAATGGGCAGCTGAACCCTGACAATAGTCGGGTGTCGCATTCTGGACCAGTTGTAGCTTCCGGGTTGTCTTCGAGGGCAGCCCATCATAGAGTGTGTTGCAGTAATAGGGTTCAAGTCACGGACCAAACCAGCCTGTCATTTTAGAGCTTGACCCTATACATGTTTTTGTTTATTATTATTCATGGACTACAGCTGAACATCAAGAAAACAAAAGTAATGACTACAGGAGAATTACACAACTTTAAGGTTGACAATGAGGAAATTGAAATTGTTCAAGACTTTCTATTCCTTGGCTCCACCATCAACCAAAAGGGAGACTGCAGCCAAAAAATTAGAAGGAGATTGAGACTGGGAAGGACAGCCATGAAGGAGCTAGAAAATATTTTGAAGTGTAAGGATGTGACTCTGGCCACCAAGACTAGATTAATTAATGCCATCATATTCCCTATTACTATGTATGGGTGTGAAAGCTGGACAGTGAAGAAAGCTGATAGGAAGAAAATAGATTCCTTTGAAATGTGGTGTTGGAGGAGAGTGTTACGGATTCCGTGGACTGCCAAAAAAACAAATCAGTGGGTTATAGATCAAATCAAGCCTGAACTGACCCTAGAAGCTAAAATGATTAAACTGAGGCTGTCGTATTTTGGTCACGTCATGAGACGGCAAGAGTCACTGGAAAAGACCGTCATGATAGGAAAAGTTGAGGGCAGCAGGAAAAGAGGAAGACCCAACAAGAGATGGATTGACTCAATAAAGGAAGCCACAGCCTTCAATTTGCAAGATCTGAGCAAGGCTGTCAAAGATAGGACATTTTGGAGGACTTTCATTCATAGGGTCGCCATGAGTCGGAAGCGACTTGACGGCACTTAACACACACACAATCTATACTCCACCTTTTTCTCCAATGGGAACCCATCTTATGTCATTGTAGCCTTCTCCATTTTATCCTCACAACAACACTATGAGGTTGTTTAGGCCGAGAGTGTGTGACCAGGTCAAGGTCAAGTGGCGAGTTTCCACAGCAGAGTGGAGACTCAAACCTGGGTCTCCCAGACCCTAGCCTGGCACTCTAACCACTATACTACTTGTGTAAATTCAGCTAAAGCTAGTAGGTCCTACTCCCAAATAAATGTTTATTGTGAACTGCCTTGACCAGATCTAAGGAAGTAGCGTACACATTTTCTAAACAAATAAATGAACAATGAAAAGGACTGCAATTTTAATTTCTCTTTCAAAAGTATCCACCTCTCTCAAAGGTACCTAAGAGACTGGCATAAGTTTCTGAAGCTGAAGGCCCTAAAGTAGGATGAGAGATTAGACTACTCATTCCACAGAATACACTATGGGGTTTTGAAGGCTCATTTGTACCTGGCCAGCATAAATAGAGAGAACTAATTAACTGCTGCAGTTCTGCAGAGAAAAATGCCTTGCCACAAGATCCCTCTTCTTTTACTAGATTTCTGCAGCTGCTGATTTTTCTCCCCTCCATATGATGTGTTGCACCAGCCCAGACTCCCTTCTCTTGTATTAAAAGTGCATACATCCAATATCATCTCTTGCATTCAATTACCTTTTGGTGAGTGAAATTGTTTGTCCTGTTACTTGGATTCCATCTTTTTCCCCTTGGGAAAGTAATGGCCACTTGAAGGGGGAAATTCGACTCGCCTCATTTTCCTTATTTCAAGGAACTGTCTCATGTACTGATTTCAGAAATATTCCAGGATACAAAGAGATGCACCATAACTGCAAAACACAACTTTTTAAGTCCACACATTGCAAGGATGGCATATTGCAGGGGTGTCAGACATATGGCCCGTGGGTCGGATCTGGGCCATTGAGAGCTCTGATCTGGCCCGCGAGCCAGCCAAGGTAGCCATCACCCACCATCCTGATCTGGGCTGGTGAGGCATGGCCCAGCCCAGCCAAGTGATATTTATGTCATATCCGGCACTAACAACAAATGAGTTCAGCACCTCTGGCATACTGGATTGGATCCCATGCAAAATTTCCACTTGCACAAGTGGAAACATGAGAAAAAAGTCTGTGGTAGCCTCCTGTGCTAAATCAAACTTATGGTATCCTCACTTGCCTTTCCTCTTGTGCAACCAATTTCTTGGCACTATAATATATATGGAGGAAAGAGCTAGGTGTTGCGTAAGATCTTGCCAAGCGGAACTGCATGAAGTCCCTTTTTGTTTCTTGCTGGATCCAAGCCAGAGTAATGAAGTTGTGTTAATGTTCTGATTTACACAAAATTCATCCATGTGTCCCTTATTATGCAACTCTTCTACTGTTCAAAAAAGCAGCATGACCAAAGTGTCTTGTTTGAACAGAGCTTGTTTGGTTTTGGGAACAAGCATAATTAGTACTGCTGGCATTTGCTTATCTTACCTCCAATTTTTTCACAGTTTGTAATGGTAAATAAACCCATTTAAACCAAATCTCTCTGTGGGTTTCTCTGCAAAGTTTTGACCTTCCTAGGGACAGCAACCCAACAATGTATGAGGATCTTTAAGAAAACATCTTTCCAGGAAAGTTCCACCACACTAACTAGTGAAGCTTTCATCCTTGAAGGCTCATCTAATCTCTAAAATAAATTGCACAAGGTGTTAATAGAAGTTAAACGGTTTTACTCAACCTAGAATACTCTCAGATCTTTTCAAGATTATACCATTCTCAACCCTGAGGACTCGTTTATACCAGTGGTCTTTCACAAAGCTCCAGTAGTTATGTGACTACAAAGAAAAACAGTTATTCAAGTTAAAGTAATTGAGACATTATCTGTTGTTACTATCGGAGCCCCGTGGCGCAGAGTGGTAAGCTGCAGTACTGCAATCCAAAGCTCTGCTCATGACCTGAATTCGATCCCGATGGAAGTTGGTTTCAGGTAGCCGGCTCAAGATTGACTCAGCCTTCCATCCTTCTGAGGTCGGTCAAATGAGTACCCAGCTTGCTGGGGGTAAAGGGGAGATGACTGGGGAAGGCACTAGCAAACCACCTTGTAAACAAAGTCTGCCTAGGAAACGTCGGGATGTGACGTCACCCCATTGGTCAGGAATGACCTTGTGCTTGCACAGGGGACCTTTACCCTTTTACTATTAGTTTAATTCTAAACAGAGTTACACCCTTCCATGGGTTAAGAAGGAGGAAACTCTGCTTGGGATGGCACTGGAAATTATTGTTTGAGAACCAATGTAGACCTTTCTCCCCCATCTGATCTTATGGTACAGCATGCTACAGTTGTTTATGCTCCAAGGAGAGAAATATTTTTAGCCTCCGTACTCAGAGCATTGCGGCGTACTGAAAAGTTTTTGATTAAAGTGCAATAAAAGCTCAGTCTGTAACCAGTTTTAGGCAGTAACCATGCCAACGTGATCGGATGATGTACAGAATAAATAAAGGAAGGGTTATGAAACAGGGTTTGAAATGACAAAGAATCAGGTATGTCCTACATATTTGGGGATCTTATTGTGCTGTTCAAAGCTCACAAAAAAGGATGTCTTGGGAGGTCGTATTTCTGTTGTGGGGTGTGTGTGTATACACATATACAGACATATATTCACATATACACATATACAGACATACAGACATACATACACATATCTATCTATCTATCTATCTATCTATCTATCTATCTATCTATCTATCTATCTATCTATCTATCTAGTTACATCTTGGGAAGGACCTGGATGCAACATATGGAGCCCCACAGCAGGGCAAACAGTCTCATCATGGCTGTTTCGGCTTGGGAAAATGGCTCAGGAGTGCAGTCTGAAGTCCCTCCCTCCCTCCACGTCATGCTGGGGAGCAGAATTAGGCCCCTGAGCACTTCAGAAAGTTCATTCCCTCATGTTACATATGACTACAAGTTGGGCCAGGTAACTCCCAGCCTCGTGACACGTGTATTGTCTAGTTTGGCTCACCTGCCAGTTGTTCCAAATCCCTACCACCATCAGGATAGTTTTTTTTATTCCAATTTGGAGCCCCAAATGAACTCTGTTAGAATCTGCAGGAGCAGGCGTATACATATATAGAGGACAGAATGAGCAAAGAGTAATGGGTACCCACTGAGTCACCTGTGCAAGTGCCTTCCAGAGCAGCATTACAAGGGAACTTAGACATACAACTTTGGGGTTCCCTATGTAATGAACAATGAATACTTCTGCCCTAATTTTTTGTAAGCATGCATCTGAACATAAATTCAGAAGAATACTGGGTCAGCTTGTGCCCTGATATTGAATGCATCATTATACAGTCCCGCGATACAGATGACTATTCATGTTGGCTATCAGTGCTATCAGGCTGCTGAAATGCTCTCTCCAACATACCAGTGCAAAGTCCAAGCATCCTCACTTTGTAGCTGATTACCCTAAAGATGCATCTAAGTTCCATCTTCGTTTTTGTCTCTCCCACACCCCTCCCTAAGGTTTCCTAGCAGCTCTATAACTGGCCAAACTGTCTGAGTGAAGCTCACCCATCATGTATTGTGACCTACCAGAATGATAGATGTTTGATAACCTTTTTGAAGGCCCAGGCAAGTGAGAAACTCATCTGGGTTGTTGAAGCCCTCAGGTGAGGGTTGGGGGCACCATATTTAGCTTGTAGCCTGCATTTGGGTTGGTGTATTCCATGCTCTGCAAGCCTCTTTTACAGAGTGGGAAAAGTTGCAAAGGTGATTCACAGCTTGATCCTACTTACATGGCCAAAGTGGTATCCAGCTTGGTTATTTGCAGTTACAAGACTTGTTTGGTTGTTTGTTTTTTGCTTTTAACACAAAGAACACTGTTGTGTAAAACAAAATTCATTAAGAAGCTTACCCATATCTCAGTAAACACAATGGGATCATATCATACTATAAATGGTATGTTGAATTAACATGTCTAGGAAGTGTGTTGTCGCCTATTACACAGTTGTGAATAATCAGTGAACTTATTTCCATACAGCTGAGCCTTGCAGAGAAACATCACAAATTGTACTTCTTACATTTCATTGCCTTTTGACAGTACATTTTTCTCTATGTCTGTGTATTTGTTTATATATATCTGCCAGTCAGGCACACTTCATGCATCTGGTAAAGTGGGCCATAATCCATACAACAATAAATTTGTGAAGACTTAAGGTGCCCTAACACTCTTTTTGATTATAATGATGTTTACTTGGAAGTAAACATTGCTTTCAAGGATGTTTACTTGGAAGTAAACATTGCTTTCAAGGAGACTTGCTTCCTAGCAAGTAATCTTAGGATAGCATTATTTCTCATTTTGCTCTGCAAGTCTTTTCAAGTCCTTGTCCCAAGGCTCTCTTTTTACCAACAAAATGCTTTTGTTGTATAAATAATACATTTTATTTGCAGCTAGTATGCCAGATAAAACAGGTAAATCAGAAACTGACTATACGGAGTATATGTTTACAACCAAGGCCAACAAAATTAGGAATTACCCAATTTTGCATTTCCACAGATTAAGGAAGTACAGCATGGTGTAGTGGATAAGAGCGGTGGTTTGGAGTGGTGGAGTCTGATCTGGAGACCCGGGTTTCATTCCCCACTCCTCCACATGAACTGCGGAGGCTAATCTGGTGAACTGGATTTGTTTCCCCACTCCTACACATGAAGCCAGCTGGGTGACCTTGGGCTAGTCATGCTCTCTCAGCCTCTCCTACCTCACAGGGTGTCTGTTGGTGGGAGGGAAGGTGAATGTAAGCCTGTTTGATTCTCCTTTAAGTGGCAGAGAAAGTTGGCATATAAAAACCAACTCTTCTTCTTCTTCTTCCATTAAGACGACGTAGCTTCATTGCTACTGCACGGTATTTTGTGACCTGGGTGGTGATTGGTGAGCTGTCTCCCAGCAGAAACCTTTTGGTCCATTCACCCTCATCACCAGAGCCCATTTCCCTAATCAAAGGGTCAATAATATTGAAGCGGGCTGACTTGTAGAGGGGACATCTAAAAAATACATGCTCAATGGTTTCCAGCTCTCCTGTATTACACAGGCAAAGTCTCTTCATCCTGGGGATCTTCTTACATCTCCCTTCGAATATGGCAGATGGCAGGGCTGCACATCTGGCCAGTGTATAGGCCCTTTCCAGGGAGTATAAATATGCAGCTGGTGCTAGAATATACCTGGAATGTTGAGCTGCTATAAATATAGGGGATCTTGCTTTTGGTGAGACAGAGGGCTTAGGAAGGGAGAGTCATAAGAAGGGTATGTGAATTGTGGAATTTTGTTATGGGGAGGGGGATTTCTTTTATCAAAATTCACTTTTTTAGATATAGCTGTTGATTCCTTTTATTCTCTTTTCTTTTAAAAGAGGGATTTCTCTTTTATTTTACAGCCAATGTATGGTGACCCCGTAGGGTTTTCAAGGCAAGAGACGTTCAGAGGTGATTTTCCATTGTCTGCCTCTGCATAGCAACCCTAGATTTCCTTAGTGGTCTCTAGGGTTGCCAACCTCCAGGTGGTAGCTGGCGATCTCCTGGTATTATAACTGATCTCCAGGCAACAGAGATCAGTTCACCTGGACAAATTGGCCACTTTGGAAGGTGGACTCTATGGCATTCTATCTCATTGAAGTTCCTCCCCTCCTCAAACTCTGCCTCCTCAGGCTCCACTCCAGGTATCTCCAGGTATCTCCGAACTTGGAGCTGGCAACCCTAGTGGTCTCCCATCCAAATACTAACCAGGGTTGACCCTGCTTAGCTTCTGAGATCTGCCAAAATAGGGTTAGCCTTGGCTATCCAGCTCAGGGCATTGGTGTTCTATCAGGAGAATAAAAAAGCTTGGGAAGACCATGCCTGCCTCTGAACATCTGGGGAGTGAAATAGTAAAATTTTACAAAACCTCCCTTTCTGCCCCTCCTCTTTGAAAATCTTTCTTTGATCAAAATGGGATTGATTAGAAATATACTCTAAATTCCTAAAAAGACAAAAAGAAGTAGGTCATTGGATTTTAGGGTAAAAAGGAATTAAGTGAATTCTTCCTAACAATGGAAGACATGGAATTGTGTGCTGCATCCAGAAATAAGGCCAGTGTGAGGACAAGGGAACCTGAAACCAATAGCTTGTTCACTGCCTGTTTTACGCAAGCTAGATGAATGTTTGAATGCATCTTGCTTGGGCTCTATAAAACAGCAACAAGGGTGAGATTTTCCTGCTAGTTCAAGTGGGAGTCTGAAGTATGCCTTAGGAATGATGAAAGTAAGGAATGAGTGGCACTTTTTGGCACAAGTAGTCATGGTCCATGTATCAGTGAAATATCCCGTTTAACCATAAATGTACTTATTTGCTAGGATTTCACACTGGTAAGCCTCTGGTCTGGTAAGCCAAATCATTATCAAAATGCAGAGAATGCATATTGTGGGAGATTTCAGAGTTTTGGGTAATGATAAGAACATAAGAAAGGCCATTTTGGATCAGACCAAATCCAGCAGTCTGTTCACACAGTGGCCAACCAGGTGCCTCTAGGAAGCCCACAAACAAGATGACTGCAGCAGCATTATCCTGCCTGTGTTCCAAAGCGCCTAATATAATAGGCATGCTCCTCTGATCTTGGAGTGAATGGGTATGCATCATGACTAGTATCCATTGTTACTAGTAGCCATGAATAGCCCTCTCCTCCATGAACATGTCCACTCCCCTCTTAAAGCCTTCCAAGTTGGCAGCCATCACTCCATCCTGGGACAGGGAGTTCCACAGTTTAACTATGTGTTGTGGGAAGAAATATTTCCTTTTTATCTGTTTTGAACCTCTCACCCTCCAGCTTCAGCAGATGACCCCATGTTCCAGTATTATGAGAGAGGGAGAAAAGCTTCTCCCTGTCCACTCTCTCCGTACCATGCATAATTTTAAAGACCTCTATCATGTCTCCCCTTAACTGCCTTCTTTTCAAGCTAAACAGCCCTAAGCATTTTAATCATTCTTCATAGGGCAGTTGCTCTAGTCCCTAATCGTTTTGGTTGCTCTGTTCTGATAAATTGAAATGGATAACCTATGGTGTCCACTAGATTCCACCCAGGCCTGTTGCTCAGTCCAGTGTTTCCTCAGAAGGCAGAGCAGGTGATAGAAGTTGCTTGGATTTCAGCTGGATTTAATTGCAAACAAATGGGTTTAAATTGCTTCCCTAGAAGAATTTCAGAGGCAGGCTGACCAAATGCAAATGTAGTGGGATGTAGTGGTGGAAGCTTGCTGGGTAATGTTGGCCAGTTACACACTCTCAGTGTAACCTACCTCACCTGACGATTGTGATGATAAAATGGAGGAGAGGACAATGATGGAAGCTGCTTTGGGTCCCCGTTGGGGAGAAAGGCGAGGTATAAATGAAGTAAATAACCAAAAGGGGGGGACTCCAGTCTTGTACCTTTAATACTTGTTTCAAAGAGGGATTTTGGGGCTGTAGTTTGTCAACTAAAAAATTGGAATGAGAAACCTCCCCCACCCCATCCTTTGACTATTTCGAAGGCTGATTCTGCTGTGAATTCTCCTTAATTCTTCTTAATTTGGAGAATGTAAAAAGTTAATGTCAAAATTGGAGTATGTGCAACTTAAAGTTGCTTTGGTCCATCTACATCTTTCTTCTCCACTTCATCTAGGGTTGCCAACCACCAGGTACTAGCTGGAGATCTCCTGCTATTACAACTGATCTCCAGGTGGCAGGGAGAAAATGGCCGCTTTGGCAATTGGACTCTAAGGCATTGAAGTTCCCCCCCTCCCAAACCCCACCCTCCTCAGGCTCCGCCCCCCAAAAATCTCCAGGTATTTCCCAACCTGGAGCTGGCAACCATAAATTCATCCCAAAGGACTGATGTCCATGTGCTTAAAACAATGGGCTGGCTCCCATGAACTGTGAATGGAAGCCCTTCACAAGCCTTCACAGGATACATTTCTTACCCTCTCTTCTGCTACCCCCTGCAGTCTCCCCCCTCCAAAAAACCCCCTGCTTCTGGGAGTCTAGGGACTCTAACAGAATATATACAGCATGGGAAGATTCAGGAAGAAGGTGGAATACTTGGAATGGCCCTCCTCTTTAAACTCTAGTTTTGTTTTCAGAAGAGTTTGTTCCTTCAAGAAGCAGGGGGTGATTTATGCCCAGTTTCTCTCAGGGCACTTCTCTTGCACCGTATTTCACTCACTCTCCCCTTTTATCTAATGATACGGAAAGGGAAAATATGCAAATGAGCTGAAAGAAGTGGAAGCTGTATGTGTACAATATCTCTATAAAATTTGGAAATAAAATATTTTTAAAAACAAAGTAAACAATGGATGATTCTGAATGCATCTGTTCCAAAAACTAGATGATTCTGAACTTGAAAATTCAGGAAGAATTTTAGATGAGAAGTTCAGAAGTATCCGTGCAAAAATGTCCCGTTCTATACAATGCTTAAAGGTACAGGAGTCTTTGATGCCTTGAATGCCCCCCCCCACATTTCTCTTGGCAGTACCATATTGAGGATTATATGAGCGCAGTCTGACTAAGTGTGCTGCATCTAATATTCCATCCACAGAGAGAAAGTGCATTTGATCTGGCAGGCAGTTATCCAGACACTTTTTAATGTTAAAATGTTGGCACGCCACTGCTTGTCAAACCATTTCCCTTTCCATCCCTTTATTATATGGTAATCCCATTTGATACCCTAGATGATGATTCAGCATAGAATGCTATGATATGTCACTCAAAACTGTCATGGGAAGCTTATGTAACACAGTTGTGTCTGGCATGCTTCGAAAGAAAGATGACTGAACTCCCTACCAAAGTGGGGGAGATACTGCATCATTATTTGGCATAACGTTCAGCCCATTCCTGGGTGGGGGGCTAAAAGTGGTCTGGAGGCGGCGTGACCCCACCACCAGCGTGGGTGGCCTCTTATCACGGAATAAGAGACACTTACACTGGCGGCGGGGGCATTTCCGTCGGGGCCTGACTCTTCTACCTTTGCTTGCCACTTGGCGAAAGGAAAATGTTTAAAAACCATTTTGCAGCTCCAAATGTCCAAATATTGGGGTGAAGCATTGAATGGAGAGCATTTTTCCCCAGGGACAATATGGCTATTCTCATGCATGCACATGTCTAGCTCCTCTTCTAGAGGTATGTTCATATATCAATATAGTACATTCACATCAAAAAAGGAAGGGAGAACCTGGAAAAATGCAGAAAGGAATGACAACCTGTGAACCCTTGTGCTCAACATGATTCTGATTCTAGCAGATCAGTTGTTAAGAAAAGCAGGAATGAGTTGTACATGTGAAAAGCCCCTGTGTGTGATCGTACATTGACTTCCCAGAAGGAATGTCGAGTTTACATTAATATGCCAGGTAGAGTGGCAACCATTGCTGATCTCTGGAGATGTGGCATATACATTTTCTAAAGAAGTAAAATAAAAATTGCAGTTTTGGTCTTGTGCATTTTAAACCAGCAAAGTACATCCAGCTATTGACTATAACTAATGGGGAAGAGTGGACAAAAGTCATGTGCCCTCCGCCATCTGCTTTTGATTAAGTGTGTGTGTGTGTGTGTGTGTGTAAAGTGCAGTTGAGTCACAGCTGACTTATGGCAATCCAGTAGGGTTTTCAAGCATGAGACGAACAGAGTTGGTTTGCTACTGTCTGCCTCTGCATGGCGACCCTGGTATTCCTTGGTGGTCTCCCATCCAAGTATTAGCTGGGGCCGACCCTGCTTAGCTTCTGAGATCTGATGAGATCAGGCAAGTCTGGGCCATCCATGTCAGGGCCTGCTGTTGATTAGACAGGAGCAATCAGCTGGATTTTGCACAGCAGCATCTTGGCTAAAGCTGTATATCTTAGCATCATGAATGTGTAATGTCAGCATGGGGGCCCTTAAAATCCTTAACTGTTTTGAAGTTGATATTGGGCTGCTTCTGGAGCTTAAAAACCAGCCTTCAGTAGTATAGAAATGAGCATTTGCAGCACTGAAATACAGCTTGTGTGTATGTAATTCACACTTAAGAGTCAGTCGAGTATTAAACACCCAAGTGTCACTTCTGTCTTTGAAAAATCTGCTCCCAGTTTTGCAGTCACACTAAAAAATCTGCAGGAGCTTTCGTGTTCTATCAGCAAATGTAACAATCACTTCCATTGAACTAGTTCGAAGTGGGCGTCTCTTCAATTTCCTTCTGATGGACTGAGTTGAATCAAACTTCACAAATGCTGTAACAGACAAGAGCGGAAAACCTGAACTCCTGACGAAGGCAACCTTCCCAGTTGGGGGAGGGGGGCTTTTGATCTCTTACTGAATGGCTAATCTATATTTCATAACTAGAAAGTCAGCATTTCCTTTACGTAATTGCACCAGGAGGAAGCACATAAGGCCTTTGTGGAACCTGCAAAAGTCTATTGCCTTGGGCCATTTTTAATGTACAATAAATTATTCAGCAACGAGGCACTCTCCATTCTATTTACAGTAAGTCTGAGCTGGGTTTGTAATGCAACAGACATAACTAACACGAAGCAGTATTGGCTGGAGCTGCTGGGCCTGAAATGATTGCGGGAGTCATTCGTCTTGTATCTTGCTCCATAGGACAGACCCTCCAGTTGTATAAATTAGTGGAGTTCCATTGACCTTGGTAGAGCTCTGTTGATTTACACCTCCTGTGGATGAGAGAGGTCACTTTAAAGAGCACTGGGCCACAGTAATTTTAGATGTATGTAATTAAGCCCGTCCTTAAATTTCTTGTGTCTTGGAGAATTTAGTACCCATGAGGGATCTTATCAGCTTCCCTTTCCAGTGAAATCCAATGTACCCTTCCCTTTCAACACGGCTCTGCACTTTTCCAAAACCAGACAGAAGTCCTGTGGCATCTTAAAGATTAACACAGTTTATCCACACATTACATGCCACTGGACTAATATGGCTACCCCTTTGAAACTTTTCTAAAGATGCTATTGTAGCAAACCAATTTTCATAGCTGAAGCTGTGCCACCTGGGCAAAGTAAATGAATACAGATTCTTTTCATAAAAGTTTTGAAACAGTTGTTGGAGAGAAATAGTGTTAGTTTGTTGAACAAATAACAAATGGTTATTCTTGGACCAAGCTAAGGAATGAGCAAGTTCTGAGTCACCTTGAAACCACTTTTCCAAGCTGACCTGCCTTCTAATGGCCAAACTAGATAATTCAACATCCCTAGGGATGCCCTGCGACAACAACACTATTTTTAGGGTTGCCAACCTCCAAGTGGTGGCTGGAGATCTCCCGCGAGTACAACTGATCTCCAGGTGACAGAGATCAGTTCCCCTGGAGAAAATGGCCGCTTTTGCAATCAGACTCTATGGCATTGAAGTCCCTCCCCTCTCCAAACACCACTCTCCTCAGGCTCCGCCCCCAAAATCTCCAGGTATTTCCAAACCCGGAGCTGGCAACCCTAACTATTCTTCTGCTAGAATTCATTCACTTTAGAAATGCCACAGAGGACTGATTCTGCTTGGGACTGGGGCTCAGGGGAGGGGCTTCAGTCTCCCCACCCAAGACCATTTGGGCTCTTGAAAATGGTGTGGAAGGGAGATATAAGCCTCCCCTCCATGCCACAGTCCCAAGAAGGATTGGGCCCCATGGCATTTCTAAAGTGAAGGAAGTCTAGCAATAAAATGACAATGGGATCCCTGGGGCATCCTCAGGGAGGCTGTATCATCTAGTTTGGTCCTAAGCATGGCCTTCTGCTTTCTTAAAGCCAGGAAAGCCTAAAAGAAACATTATGTCAGTGTTTGGTAAACTGGGAAGCAGGACCACTTTGCTAGAAACCTTCAGAGGGGTGAGCATGAAATTTGTGAGTTGGGCTGTCGGTGACAGCAGTTCCTCTCAGAGGGCTAGCTTTTTAGCCTTTCCAACTGGACATCAATGGAGAGATGACTCTCTTGCTGTTCTACAGCCTTCAAAGTGACAAAGCAAATGGAAGCTGGCAGGACTTCTGACAACCACCACAGATGCCCAAACCAGGCTGTCCCCCTCATCCACATGGAAAACAAACCTTATAACTTATTTATTTATTTATTTATTTTGTGATTTATAGCCCTACCGAAGCCGGCTCAGAGCAGGTAACATCATATAAAAGCATTACTACATCAATATAAAAATTTAAAATAACAAAAACCCAATTAAAACTTAAAACACAAAATTACAAAATTTGAAATGGCGCCTAACCACACTCCTATTGCTGGATATTTGCAGCAGGTTACCCCTCCGTTGACACTGATAATATAACAGGAAGGAAGGGTAATAGGGAGGCCAGCAGATGATATTTGCGGCTGTCCTCAGTCATACGCCTGGTGGAATAGCTCTGTCTTGCAGGCCCTGTGGAACTCTTTAAGGTCTCGCAGGGCCCTGATGTCACCAGACAGAGTATTTCACCAGGCCAGTGCCAGGGCCGAAAAGGCCCTGGCTCTCGTCGATGACAGCTGCACACTCTTAGGGCCAGGGACCACATGTAAGTTGTTATCAGATGACCGTAAAGATCTTCAGGGGGTATACCAGGAGAGGCGGTCCTGAAGATACAAGGTATATGAGTATGGGGTAGGGTTGCCAACTGCCAGGTAGTAGCAGGAGATCTCCTGCTAATTCAACTGATCTCCAGTCGATACAGAACAGATCACCTGGAGGAAAATGGCCGCTTTGGCAATTGAACTCTATGGCATTGAAGTCCCTCCCCTCACCAAACCCCGCCCTCCTCAGTCTCCGCCCCCAAAATCTCCCCCTGGTGGCAAAGAGGGACCAAGCAACCCTAGTATGGGGAGAGCATCTGCCTATACACGTGCCTTCTGCATTGTGGCTCCCACCTTGTGGAATGGCCTGCCTGAGGGGGTCAGGAAGGCTCCCACTCCCCTTGCTTTCTGCAAACTATGCAAAACTGAATTATTCAAAAGTGCTGTTCTATACTGGCAATAGAATTGTACTGTACTGAACGATTCACAAATGTCAGACTCAGGAGTTCGTCCCCAGCATCCGTCAAGCAAAACTCGTCCAGGCAAGGTGCTCTGAAGTGGTTTAGACTTTATTAGGAGCAAGTGGACAAATACAGAAGCTGACTGCCTATTGGAATGGAAGGCTAATAATGGGGAATCAGGGTGTGAATACATGGTAAAAAAGGCACTGTAAACCTAAAGGAAAACAAAGCAAGTAGGATTGAAGATAAGGCTTCCCAGCAAACGAAGACACAACACGGCTACAGCTGTGGAAAACAGGATAGGCATTACTGTGCACAGACATGAGAACCAGTGACATGTGACCTAGGATCTTGATGGTGAGCCAAACTCTGGCCTGCTCTTGTCAAGAGCCAAACTCAGGCAAAGTCAGGCCAAGGCGAAGAGCCAGGGTCTGACAACAAAGTTACTTGGACTGTGGTCTATACTACTGTGTTTAGCTTGCTGAAACTAGGATCCTACGTGTTATGTTAATAATTACACTTTGCTTCCGTTTTGTTTTTAGATGTCTGATTGGTTCTACAACCCTGATCCTATGGTGTTGTTTATTGAGTGTCCCATCCTGTCGATTGTATTGACTCATATTATAGAGCTGGTTTACTGACACAAATGACATTTAAAATGGATAGCGATGATTGGAAAATTGTGTGAGAGAAAGTAATGTGAAAATAAAGAACCATAGTGTAAGAGTCCCCAACCTAGCTGGGCAAACCTCGCCAAATCAATTGCTCAGACTTGCATGCAGAAACAAATTATTTATTGAAGGCTTCAGATAGAGAAGACAGTCTCATGGATTCAAAGTTGCGAGTGACTAGCTTATCGGGGTTACAGCATTTATCTACTACAGGGCATGAAGGTTCACACGCAAGGCATGGGAGGGTACAAGGCAAAGCGGTGCAGCACAAAACATCAAACAGACCCGAAGAGACAGTGAGGGCTATCAGCATTTCAAGGCCGGACTCGGCCCGAGGGAGTGAAGGCAGAGAGCACAGCAGGGGAGGAGAGGTGGCACCTGGGCGCCATGGACGAGGCGGGGGACTCAGGAAGATACATGGAGGTGCGAACTGCTTGTACGAGTTCAAAGGGGTAGAGATGGCAACAGATAAGAGTCAGAACCAGATGGCCCTCACATTCTGCCCCCCTTAAGGCCTCCCTCCCGCGAGTTCGGGAGGCCGAGGCTTCTCGGGGTAGGCGCAATGGAATTCGTGTACGAGTCGGGGGGCTGCCATATGGGGGGCTGCGACCCATTCATCGTGTGCAGCGCCCAGATGTTTCCACCGCACAAAGTAAAACAGTTTTCCCTTTTTCCACTTGGAATCCAAGACCTTGGACACTTCCATGTGGGTATCCCCCCCCCACAACAGTGGGCACTTCAGGTTTGGAAGGGGGGTGGAACTGGGGAGCGGAAACGAAAGGTTTGAGTAGACTAATGTGAAAAACGGGGTGCACGCCCCGCAGAGTTTTGGGTAGATCCAGCTCCACAGTCACCTCGTTGATCACCCGGGTAATGGGAAAGAGACCCACGTAGCGGTCATTGAGTTTTTTACAGGGTCGGAGGGAACGCAGATTTTTTGTAGAAAGGTAAACCTGTTCTCCCACCCGGAGTTCCCATCCCTGCGTTCGGTGTTTGTCGGCCTGTTCCTTGTATTTCCGCTTGGCCCGTTCAAGGTTCTTTTGTAGCCAGGGCCAAGTGGAACTGACCGCCCGTACCCATTCCTGCATCTCAGGCACTGCCTCGAGTTCGGGGGTGACAGGGGCGGCACCGAAAGGGCCGAAATCGGTCCCGTATACCACTCGAAAAGGACTAAACCCTGTGGAGGAGTGGGGGGCATTGTTGTACGCATATTCGGCGAAAGGTAACAAGTCCACCCAGTCATCCTGATGGTAATTGACATAGCATCGGAGGTAGCACTCGACCACGGCATTCACCCGTTCGGTCTGACCATCAGTTTGAGGGTGGTAGGCAGACGAGAGACCCTGTTCCCCCACCCCCATGAGTTTTAAGAAGGCCCGCCAGAATTTGGCGACAAACTGAACCCCCCTGTCGGAGAGGACCTTCCTAGGGATCGAGTGAAGCCTGAGGACATGGGTGACGAACATTTTGGCCAACCCCTGTGCCGACGGGAGTCCCGCGCAGGGGACAAAGTGGACCTGCTTGGAAAAGAGGTCGGTAATAACCCACAGTACGGTTTTGCCCCTGCTGGGAGGTAGATCGGTGATGAAATCCATGGCGATTACCTCCCATGGCCGGGTGGGGGTCTCCAGGGGTTTCAGAAGCCCTGGGGTTTTACCCCCCCGTTCTTGGCGGTGGCGCATACGGGACAACTGCACACGTACAGTTCCACGTCCGCCCTCATGCCCGGCCACCAGAACTGTCGTCTCACTAAATGTAACGTCTTGACAAACCCAAAGTGACCGGCCAGCTTGGCTCCATGGACCAGTCCCAAAACCTCCTTGCGAAGGGAGGCTGGGACATAGAGTTTCCCTCCCTGCACCCACCAGGATTCCTGTTGCTCTATACCGGATGGGAGCATCTGCTGCTCCGCTTCCTGTAGGGACGCCTCTCGGAGGCGTTGCTGAAAAGCCTCCGGAATTCCCTTGAGCGAGGGACCACTGGGGTGGCGGGTTTGTGACCGGGTGGAGACCGCCAAACCAAGGATCTCTCCTCTTTGCTCGGGAGTGAATAGCGAGTCCACTGGACGGTCAAAATCGTTGCGGTACTGGGGGAGTCGGGATAAAGCATCCGCTAGGGCGTTTTCTTTGCCGGGCACGTGTTTGAGAGTGAACCGGAATTTGGCAAAGAATTGAGCCCAACGTATTTGTTTGGCGTTAAGCTTTCTAGCCCCTTTGAGGGCTTCCAGATTCTTGTGATCGGTGCACACTTCAAACGGGAATTCCGCCCCCTCTAGAAAATGCCTCCACACAGTGAGAGCATGCTTGACTGCCGCAGCTTCTTTCTCCCAGATGGCCCAGTTGATTTCGGACTGGGTAAACTTCTTGGAGAAATAGGCGCATGGCCTTAAGGCGCCGTTTTCGTCCCGCTGCAGAAGTGCCCCTCCCATAGCCACATCGGAGGCGTCCACCTGGACCACAAACGGTTTGGTACAGTCCGGGTGCGCCAGGACCGGCTCGGACGAGAAGAGTAGCTTCAAGTCCTCAAAAGCCTGTTGGCAGGGAGGGGACCACTGCAAGCGGGCCGAAGGCAAAGCGGCATTAGCACCCTTTCCCTTGGTGCGCAGGAGGGAAGTGAGGGGAAGGGCCACCCGTGCAAAGTTGGGGATGAAATTGCGGTAGAAGTTGGCAAACCCCAAGAACTGTTGCAGTTGCTTGCGCGTGGTAGGGGGTTCCCAATCCCGTACTGCCTGAACCTTTCCGGGATCCATTTCTAACCCCTGGTGGGAGATTACATAGCCTAAAAAGGTAATGGAGGGCTGGTGGAATTCACATTTAGACACCTTAGCATATAACTTGTGGTCCCGTAACCGCTGGAGGACCTCTCGCACCAGCCGGACATGCTCTTCCATGGTTTCAGAATAAATGAGTATATCATCCAAAAATACCACCACCCCCCTAAATAACAAATCATGTAACACTTCATTGATTAATTGCATAAACACACTCGGAGCCCCAGAAAGTCCGAACGGCATCACTAAATACTCAAACATGCCAAAACAGCTCGAAAAAGCCGTTTTGGGTTCGTCCCCCTCTTTTATGCGGATGCGGTGATAGGCTTCCACTAAATCCAGTTTGGTGAAAATCCGGCCCTCCTTCAATTGTGCTAGCAGGTCTGGAATGAGAGGGAGGGGGTAAGCGTTAGACTGCGTGACAGCGTTGAGTCTTCGAAAGTCTATACACAGTCTTAAGTCACCCGTTTTCTTTTTGACAAAAAAGGCTGGGGCAGAGTACGGAGCTTTGGAGGGACGGATGAAACCCCTCGCCAAGTTGGTGTCCAAATAGTCCCGCAACACTGCCTTGACTCCAAAGCTGGCAACAGATAAGAGTCAGAACCAGATGGCCCTCACACATAGGTTCAGTTTGCACAAAGTGAAACTGAAACAAGAATTTTCAGGCTGAAATATCAAGAACAAGAAACTCAAAATCATCCCTTGGTGAGCCATATAGTAAACTCCACACATGCAGCAAGACTTCCAAGGAGAGATCTATGGGTCAAAGGATCTTTCCTTTGTAGAGTTGTCAGGTCCCTCTTTGCACCAGTGGGAAGTTTTTGGGGTGGAGTCTAGGAAGGTGAGGTTTGAGGAGGGGAGGGAATTCAATGCCATAGAGGCCAATTGCCAAAGCTGCCATTTTCTCCAGGTGAACTCCAGGTGATCGGTTGTAATAGCAGGAGATCTCCAGCTAGTACCCGGAGGTTGTAAGGAAGCAAACACAGGAGCAGGACCTAAAAGTCTTCTCACAATTCATTGCCGGAACCACCTCTAATATAATCCAATATGCATTTATTCCCTTCTTAGGATAGTCAGCACGGTTCCCAGAGGGATAACCTGCATTTTCTCTTGTACCTGGCTGAAGGACAACTGAAAATAAGAAGACATACATCAATATGAATTCTTACAGGCTTTTGTACTAGGATTGGACTTTTATAACACATGGTGTTAGTAATCTCATGTTACTTACCTGGCTATTTATAGCTATAAGGATAGATATATAGTTGTACTGTCATTGATTTTGTTTTCCATGTTGTGTAGCTTGTATAATATAACATTTTGCACTTTGTGATACATTTTCGCTCCTGTGTTTGCTTCCTTACATTCTGTACTTACACAGTAGTGTCTTTTTTGAGTACCTGGAGGTTGGCAACCTTACCGTGAGAAGAGGTCCCATCCAGCATTCAGCTGCCACCTATCCCCAGATAAGGAGCCCCATCATCTTAACAGCTTCTAGCAAAACAATCTTCTCAGGAGCAAGGTCTCTGGTTGAAATGCATTCCTGGAATGAGAAGGGTAGAAGGAACCAATGGGAGGGGGCTTTCCCATCCAGCAATCAGCTGTCGCCTGTCCCCAGATCAAAGGAGGAACCTGTCATTTTAAGGGCTCTTAGCATAGCAGTCTTTTCAGGAGCAAGGCCTCCTGTTTAAATGCATACCTGGAAAAATAGGGGCAATTTCCCTAACCCCCAATCCCTCTTGTTATTGGGACGCCTGAAAAGTGGAGCACACTGGGGGGGGGGAGGGCTGACTCCAAAAAATTCACATTAAATAAAATACAGCTTTATTCTTATGGCTCAGCCAATTGGTTCTATCTGTCTTGATGAGAAGGCCCAGCTACAAGTTTTGAATGTGGCTGGCAAAGGTTTCTACCAGCATGTGTGGCTGCCATAGCCCAGCCAAGCTCAGTAGACTTATTCATGACAACTTCTAACTTCGCCAATCCTTCCATGGCATAATTATGATAAGGAAAATAAGGAGAGTGGGGAGAGGTCATAAGATTAAGCCCTGGGGCTTTGTGGAGCTTCAGCAGAACACAGGACACACCCATCTATGTGTGAAAATACAAATCTTTGTGTACACAGAGGCAGGAGACACAGTTGGTGTTGTGTTATTTACTAGGCAGGTCTGGGTCAAAAGCTGGGTCGTAAAGATTGTTGAAGTCTTTTCTCCCCAACCAAATGCATTCAGTTATGAACAGTGTTGAAACAGGCATTTGTACATTTGTGATTTTCTCCAGAGCGATAAATCCTATTTTATGTTCTCCAGATGTATAGTCTCTGCAATCCCTATGCTGGGCTTTTTAGCTAGGATTCCAGGAACTGCACAGAAAGAAAATCTAACTCCCCCCCTTCCTCTTTAACCACACTTTCTGGCTAAAAATCCCAGACTCACTTTCCACTAAATTCTCTCCACAGGGCATGTATTTTTAAATAGCCATCACTCACTTTCTTTAACATCCTTTTCCATTCACATGTTTAACATTAGCCATAAATGCAAGCCAGCCAAGATGACCTATAATTTTGTAATGTGCACTTTATTACATACTTAACACTTTTATAAGTTTCCAGATTGTTGATTCTCAAAGTGTGAGGTGGGTCCCTCTATAGAGTCATGAACATGCCTAGGTTTTTGTTTTTCTTGGTGCCATTCACTGGCCAGGAAGAGGAAGTTTGGACCCCTCCTGAAGGCTCTGTAGCCAGACAAATTGTTCACTCTTGTTGAACTCTTGGCTGTTCCAGCAACCAGAGAAGCAGCCTTTTTATTTTTCAGGGTTTTGTTTAAAACTAATTTATGTGCAAGCTAAGTAAACAATAAACAAAAAAGGGGAAGAAACCCAACCTTTAAAAAAATGAAAGCTGGGTACCCAAGGTTGGGTGGAGAAGATAAAATGATATAATAGAGAAGTATTTTTTCTTTTAAGGTGCTTATATCCATCTTAAAAACATTAAAAATGATAAAATAAGGCACAATGGCAACTCATAAGGTTGATAGACAGAAACCACACACCATATGCGTTTCAGCCAACAGGCCTTCATCAGTGGTCAAATGAAAACCCATATAATGCACACACAAGTAATATACAAATATATCACCATATATAGATAACTTTATACAAGCCCAGGAATGTGTGTAGGATGTATAATACATTTCAAGTTAGAAAGCCCTCTAGGTGGGATATCTGCAAGTTGTTCTACTCTGGGCTGTATTAATCCCTCATACAAGTTGTGATTCTAGTATCAGCCTGGAAAAACCCGTCATGCTAGGAAAAGTTGAGGGCAGCAGGAAAAGAGGAAGACCCAACAAGAGATGGATTGACTCAATAAAGGAAGCCACAGCCCTCAATTTGCAAGATGTGAGCAAGGCTGTCAAAGATAGGACATTTTGGAGGACTTTGATTCATAGGGTCATCATGAGTCGGAAGTGACTTGATGGCACTTAACACACACACACACAATTGACACTGTCATCAATGGAGCACCTAAATATCACTAACTCTTAACTTACAATGTGAGCAATCAGAGCCAAGTATAGCTTCTCTGAGCCCAGTATAACCAGTCTCCCGCCCTTTCCAACCCATAATACAATCTAATGAATCATGAAGAAAAAGCATTATTTCCCCCCCCCCCCATGGTGCAGAGTGGTAAGCTGCAGTACTGCAGTCCACAGCTCTGCTCACGACCTGAATTTGATCCCGATGGAAGTTGGTTTCAGGTAGCCGGCTCAAGGTTGACAACCTTCCATCCTTCCGAGGTTGGTAAAATGAGTACCCAGCTTGCTGGGGTAAAGGGAAGATGACTGGGGAAGGCACTGGCAAACCACCCTGTAAACAAAAGTCTGCCTAGAAAATGTTGGGATGTGACATCACCCCATGGGTCAAGAATGACCCGGTGCTTGCACAGGGGACCTTTACCTTTTTACCCCCCCCCCGAAAGGTCACAAATAGACCATATCATGGTCAGCCAAGCCAGCCTTGCACTCCTGATCATCAGTAAAGTGTACCCAGCCCACATACCCACCCAGCAATGCTTGGGCTCATAGGCGCTAGGGAGATATTACTGTTTTCTTGATTGTCCAGATCTAAACAGCGAGTTGTCTGTAAGAGCATGACCAGTGTCTTTCTAGAATAGATCAATATCCATTGAGAGCGGATTCCTGAGGGGCAGGTGCACCCCTGCGCTGTCATAAGTGACAGTTTAACCTGGAATAATGAGCACTTACGTCGTCCTGGTTGGCACACACACCAGCGCCTGGGCACTCCGGAGTGGCACAAGCCTCCGCCGCTGCACCGGGACCTAAATCCTGGAAGCTGTGCTGGCATCGGGGGGGGGGGGAGTGTTCCTGGGGAGTTCCAAGGGGCGGAGCTGACGTTAGTCAGCTTCCTAACACCTTTCGCCCTGGAAATGCCCCTTTGAGCTGCAGCGTGGCCGTGCCATCTTTTTAAGTGGCACAGCCTCGCTGTTTGCGTTGGGGCATTTCCCTTTTTTCTTTTCTGTATTTTTTTAAAGGGTTTTTTTTTTTAAATTCTCTGCGGCAGCCAGAAAGCCCCTGAGGAGGCGGCATGGCTGTGCCGCTCCCATCCACCACGGAACTACCTCTCCCCCCTCAGGAATGGGCTGTGAGTGTAGCATTTGCTGCACTTGCCTAAATGCTTTTTTGTTATCTTCTTTAGTCCATGTAGCTACTGCTTTGTTAACAGCAATTCCCATGCTAACCCATGTCAGTGCATGCCCTGCCACTCTCTTTGCTGGAAGTGATCTGCAATCAACCTCAGTTAATGTATCCCAGCAAGTCCTCAATCGACCAATCGGAGAGATCAGTGGAAGCAAGGGATTATTTTGAGCAAGCTCTGTTTCAGCCATTTAATACCTGGAAAATGCCATTCATTGCATGGATAAGTCATTTGGACATACATCATTCATGCCATATTTGACATGAACTGGTAGCTGCTGTATAGTTTGTAGGCAGCAGAATAAAGTGAAGGCACATTTTGTGTTGCTGCAGAGACTCTTCCGAGGACAACATTAATCTCCTTACCCATAACTACCATCTGCCTGCTTGACAGCATCAGTTCACCCTAATGTAAGATAAACTCAAACTTGTACAAAGTGGTCCCTCTTGAGTGGTCCCTATCTGCTTGATAGGGTTCTGTAATTAAGCTGAAGAGACCTTCCAATTAGGAGGGGATTTGGCATGCAAAATGAGTCATGTGCAGAATTATTGAGCCATGGCCTGAAGATCCTTCTAAATTCACTGATGACACATCACGGAAGAGGCAGATAGCATCACAGCTTTTACTAAAACTGCATTGGGATGTCCTTCCTCTCTTCTGGCATGCAGAATCCCAGCTCACCACCTCAGAACCTCATCTACAATAAGCAGACCAATAATATTGACCATTTATGGCTGTTACATGTTAACGGCTTGGCTCTACCAGAGCATTTCCATGGACAGAAAAATTGCCATCCACAGAGTATGAGTTTCTTGCCTCACCCCCTTTCACAGCAGCGCCAAAAGCACCTGAAATACTGCTTCTGGGGACAGGGGACTCTAGGAAGAGCTTTTGAAGCTGCAGCAGGAGGGAGGAGGGCTGTGGCTCCGTGGCAGAGCATCTGCTTAGAATGCAGAAGGTCCTGGGTTCAATCCCCAACTGCTCCAGTTAAAGGGACTAGGCAGGTAGGTGATGTGAAAACCCTCTGCCTGAGACCCTGGAGTGCCGCTGCCGGTCTGAGTAGACAATACAGACTTTGATGGACCCAGTATAAGACAGCTTCATGTGACAGATGCATGAAAGAACCAGCTGGAACATATGAAAAATGTTGTTTCAGTATCTTTTCTTTAGAAACCTTAATTACATTAATTGCCAGGACAGTTACTGGAAGCTGGGAAAATAAAAAGTGCAGACTTCTCAATATCCAAAGCCTCCCCTCACCTGCACATAGGGCCCCACTGCTGACACAGTGCCTTTATATCAACCTGGTGTGCAGCTGCAGGTGGAGTCCCATGTTCTGCTCACCCCGTCTCAGTTTTCAGCAGAACCATTTTGCAATGTCACATAGCAAGAGCTCTATTTTTTAAAAAAAAATACAGTACGCTGAGGATTATCAAACCTTGGGGCTGGAGGAAAACTGAGCGTTATAAAACCGCTGTGTTAGAGGAACAGGAAAAGAACAGAAAGGAAACACAAAGGTTAACCGGGCTCATTGTTTTGATGTCTCTTCACGTGACGTAATGCTCCATTCCACATTATGCTATACTGACCTTTTTGTTTAGATACTGAAGAGAACAATTATGTAACAGAGAACAGCTAAAGCAAATAGAACCAAGACATGAAGGAATAAATTCTACACCCAGAAGAGACGCAAAATTAAAGAAAACTTACAAGCCACGGTGGAGAGATTCACAAGCTGTACAGCAACATTTCTGGTAGCAAAAATAATAGCATTTTTATAACGATTGTTACTTTCTACCCATTTGATCAGGACTTAAAACTACTTATCTGTCATGGGCTAAGCAATCTCTGGAATTCACAGGCCCTTAACAATTGAGATGGGCCTGTGAATGCCTAGCAGATTTTTTTACAAACCATTCAAGCCTAGACTGTGTGGTGTTCAGCACACTGCTGTCTTTGAAAAGTGTTTGGAAAGTGCATTTACTTAGAAATTCTGCAGGCAGACTATTGTCGGGGGCTAGCTTATGGACTATCATATGAGCACTGCAGCGTAAGCACTGGCTTCCAAGTGGTTTATGGGCTAATTATCTATTTATTAATACGTATTTGGTGATGTTATTTTGTATCACTAGCCATCTTGGGGCTTAGGGCAAATTCAGAATATAAATATTTAAGTAAAGTTGTCAGGTTAGCTTGGAAGGACAGATGCTACTACACTTACCTCATGTTCAGATCATGTTCCGCTCGCCAGTCACAAGCAGATTTTTGTTGAGCAGTTTGTCTGTTCATGAGCAGTTTGATCCTGTTTCTCCGTGGTTGAAATAACTGGCTTATCCTGCTATGGATAAAGTCCAGCTTCCACATTTTTCTCTGCTTTAGGCACATTTCATTCTGTTCTCTACGAATGGTTAACAACTTTATCTCAAAAGGATACCTTCTCTTAAGAAGATAATTTTTGCTAAGCAAGCCACATGTCTGCTTTTCAACAGCTAGCCACTTGGCAGGCTGGTAATTATGATGACAGCACTGTGCCAGGTGGAGGCCTTTTTGTCATCATTTTCAACTATAAAGAAAAGGACCCTTCTTGTGTCAATTCTGTGGGATGCAGAGCAAAAGTATGTGGGGGCAGCAAAATGTCCATCTGTGAGGCTGATGGTAATCAATTATCTGATTGGCTGGGATCACCTACTGGATTGAGAATCATTGCTGTCATCCATGACTTTTCCAAATCCAGTTAGCTCCATAACAGTGTGCCCTGATTCCTAATTGCCTGGAGAAAGAAGAACCCTGACAGCGACACAAAGCAGCAGCAATAGAGAAATATAAAATTCTGCACACCCAGGAGTATTCTGCGGAACTTTTCAGGTAGACAAATCATGGATTTATTCAAAACAAACTAACATGAGCCTCGAAAACTGAAGGGAGCACACCAGAGTCTATTTTAGCAGTAGAAAGACAGTAAAACCAGGCTTGGAGCTACTCTAGATTCTGGTAAGAACTATAACAAAATATGGAATGGGTCTTTGAATATTACAGCAAGCAATCTAGCAAAAAAAATGTGACCTTTCTTAAAATTAAGAAGATTTTGGGGGAAGGTGATAGTTTCAAACCCGGGTGGACTTATATAAATTTTTCAAGAACATTAAATTGAGAGAATTTTTTAAAGGGCAGGATACGGAAATTTTCCCCTTTAGACCTAGATCCTCTTTCGTACCAAAGAATTCTAGCCATTTCATTAACACATTCCAAGCTCTCGTCCTACGCGACATTGAAAATCTGGAGAGGCAAAACAAATGGTCTAAAAGGCATCCTCCAAATTTATCTCAGCAGGACAGTGAAGTATTACAGAAAATAACATCAGATCCTAATATTTTTAGACCTGCTGATAAAAGCGGAGCCTTGGTGGCTATGGATCTGAAACAATATGATGAGGAAAATTGGAGACAATTAAACAATTGCAAACCTCTCAACACAGACCCCTCCTCGCGAGTAACTAAAATTATTAGAACAGTAGTCTTTGAAGGCTTAGCACTAAACTACATAGATAAGAAAACAGCAGATTTTCTATTGGTTCAGTATCCTAGAGTTCCAATATTTTATACATTGCCAAAGATATATAAATCTCTTGTTAATCCACCAGGAAGACCGATAATTTCAGCTATTGGCAGTTTGACAGAGCCCATCTCCCGCTGTATAGATTCTTTTTTACAACCTTTTGTTCAGAGTATCACATCATTTATTTTGGACACTAAGGATTTCATTACACAAATAGAAAACTTCTCTTTACCACCTACAGCAATTTTTGCTACGTTAAATGTATTTTCCCTCTATACAAATATTCCTTTAGAGGAAGCACACAATATCATTGAAAATAAATTAGACAGCCGCATTCATAAAAAAACCTCCAACACACTTCCTGTTAAGTTTATTGGATGTCATTTTTGAGAACAACTTTTTTAGATACCGGGATCAACTGTTTTTGCAAAAGAAAGGTGTAGCAATGGGGGCGGCATGTGCGCCCTCAGTGGCAAATATATTTATGATTCATTTCAAATATGATTTTTTATTTCAATATGAATTTTGTTCATCCCATATTTTGTTCTATTGCTGTTTTATTGATGATCTGTTTTTTTATTTTTGATACAGAAGAACACTGCCTGATGTTCTTTGAATTGATTAACAATGTCTCAGAGCACCTGATGTTTACGGGTAATCACCTCTTTTTTAGACGTTACAGTCTATAAAGTGGAACAACATACAGTTTCTGTAAAACCTTTTAAGAAAAGCACTGACAGGGGAGCAGGGTTACATTATACATCTTACCACCCATTACACTTATGCAAAAATCTCCCTTTTAGCCACCTGTTAAGGCTAAAACGTAACGCTACTTGTGAGCAAGACTTTTTGCAAGCGGCTACAGAACTGAAGACCACTTTTAAGAATAGAGGATACCCAGAGACTGTTCTGCAGGATGCCATAGGAAGAGCTTTAGGCAAGGCAGAAAATCCTTATTGGACAACAAAAAGAAGGAAGCAACAAAAGAGAAATGCTTATTTGCGTCGCTTGAGTACAACTATCTTACATATGATATCTGGAAGATTATTAATAATAATTAAGGGATGTGCCAGACTGCCAAAAAAAAACCCCTATTTTTGGATTAAGGAAAGCGATCTCTTTCAGGAATAACCTGGTGAAGACAGATTTAATAGCAAAGAAACCAACCATTAATATCAATGGGCATTTTAAATGCAACTCATGTTTTTCATGTGCTTTCGGCTTGCCAATTAAAGAAATCAGCTCTTCAGCATCCAATTTTAGATTCACTTTGAAGAGATTTAGTAACTCTATGTCTCAAAATGTTACTTATGGAATTTTATGCCCGTGTTCACTGATGTATGTTGGGTCCACGTCTCGACCCGTAAAACTGCACATTGGTGAACACAGGGCAAGAATTCATGCGAAAATCAAAGGTGCACCGCTTGTGGAACACTATCTTAATAAAGGGCATTCAGATACAGACATGTTCTTTTTTGTCATTTGGCAATATCATCCTCGCCCTTATATAACTCAGGATATAAAAAGACTATTGCTGCGAAAAGAAATGCACTTTATTTATTTATTTAAAACCTTAATGCCTACAGATCTTAATACAGAATTCGATCTATCCTTTTTTCTTTGAATGTACAGAATGTATGGCCAGTACTGAACAGTGTACAAAACAATGTGAAATACCCTCTGTATAATAATGATAACTCTATTGTGTTTGCTTTTTTGTACCTACAGCTTGAATGTAACTTACATAATGTTTTGAGGTAGTAAGAAAAATTAAGTGAAGTGACCATGTTTCTTTAAAAATCCATACAGCTGACAACCATTAAGTGCAAGGAGCTACTTAATTACATATGGTTTTGACCTTTCGCACATAGCCAGAACCATGAGAGGTCAATAGACATCATCTTAAAATATACATGGGATGTTTCATCTGAATAGATTATTGTATTAATTTCATTTAACTTGAGCATCTAGTGAGATAAAAGTTAAAGAGTTAAAATATAGAATTTCTTAAGAATGTATTATGTGTTAAATACAGGGACATTACTCTCCAGATTTAGAATTTTGCTTGAATATATGAATATATGTTTTTTTATTACAGATGTTGAATACCCAATATCAGTTGTGGGCAATTTCCCATGTAGAAGTTAAACATTAAAATTCAAAAAGAAGGAAGACCAACGTACTGACGAAGTATAGAAACGTGCACCAACCTAGGGTGGCATCTAAGTTGGACTTCATATTAGTTGGACTGCATATTGCCAATTAATACTTTTTCTGCATGCTGTGGGGTCCCCACCGGGAGTTATCCAAGAGCTCCCGCCTCCTGGGAGGCGCGTCTTTTGCTGCAGAAGACAGCAGAACCTTGATGAAGCGGTTCGTGCTGTTCAGATGACAGGCTCTTAGAATGTATCACTTACTGAGAGGTGACGTTATCTTATTCAGCCAGTCATCGAGTAAGCAGGACTCAACAACTTTACCTACTTTTAAAAAGCAAGTCTTTTTACTGATATACTTCTAGTAAAATATGTGTAAATGCAGATTAACAAGTCTTTAACACTTCTATAAAAACTCTTGTCAAAGTACAATGTATGTATTTACAATGTATGAAGTAAAAGCAAGCAAGTCTTACATACTATTCAGTTTCACAATCCAACTTCTAAAATATAACAATCAAATTATTCTGATTCAGTTCAAAGTATCTAATTCATAAAGTCTAGAGTAATGTATTTGAGCCATACATACCAGTCAGCCTTTTCTTGAGAGCCTTTGGAAGGTTCTGATTCTCTGGGCTTACTGTGGCTGTATTTATACTGTTTCAGACTCATTAAGAGTGTTGATTTTACCATCAGGAGGGATATCTTCCTCCCCACTTTCAGATAACATGAGCAGTACAATAATGTACAGTTGCAGCTGTTCAGGTTATTAGCTTCTCCCCATGACCAAATATGGGCTTCCTTTCCTTTCAGTCTATTTTGCTTAAAGTATAAACAATCATTTCTGAGCTCCATGATCACTCCATATACTCAATTTTCATACCATTCTCATCTTCAGTACAATACGCATTAAATGAGACTATTTAGAAATCTACAATACAATATATAACTATATAAATCATAAAACACAATTATTGCTCACATTGTAACATGTAACCATCTGGTCAGTAGGAAACATAGCCTTCAGCAAGGTTATAGAAAGCAAGAAGCTTACTGCACTTATAGCCTTGAGGTCTTTGAATAGACCTTCTCAAGGTTTGAGGATAGCAGGACTTTTCTGCTCTTGAGATATGAGCAGCTGACAGCTGGCAGCTGAATCAAGAAGGGTAATTTCAGATACACCTTTCTGGCAGATAGTGAAGAATGACTGTTCTTCTCCCTTCAAGGACAAGACCAGGGTAAGTTAGTTAGCTCTTGAAAGAATTCAGACCTTGAGAGAATTCAGTCAGCCTGTTCTAAGGAAATTTGCATTTTGCAAGCTGTTGTCAGGCTTTTCATTACACAAACCTCTGCAGTTTGTGGTTCAGTTTGTATGTTGTGTTCAAGCTCTACATGGAATTAATTCTGCACATGTACACAAAATACCATAATTACGTCAGAGACCGTGACATTGAGAACCCGGAAGGCTCCCCGGGGCGTTCTTCTTTCCTGCTTTTCTTTCGACGCACAGCCGGTTTGTGATCTCCCGCGCTGTGGAAAGGGGGTCGCCTTGAGACTTTTGATTTGTTTTGAACTTTGACATTGTTCTATTTCATTTTAGTTGGAACACTGCTTACAAGAAGAATTGAACTCGGTATTGCATATATATTGTGTGACTTAACACAATGTAATGGTTTCTTTTGTATATGTTAGTAAAATGAACATTAATGAATTGTGAATTATATCTTGTATCATTACTAATTAATTGGAGCCCACATGCTGAATTTGTCATAGTACCTGGAGGTTGGCAAACCTACTTATCTGAGACATCATTGAGGAATTTAGGGAAGAATAGGCTGAGAGAGAGAAATGGCAGTATGATCATACATAACAAATTATATATGTGTGTTTATATGCACACACAACAATGTATTTTGAAAGGGGTGCGTGGGACACCGATTGTGGTGAAAATAAACAGAATCCCAGGAATTCTAGAGTAAAAATTATTACTATTCTAGGTGCAATAAGACTACTTTTTTCTGTAACTGATTAACACAGGTACTCCTCTGGAGCTCTCTGAAAGACCCACATAGTTTCCATAGAGGATTATATTTAATGGCCATTTGCCACTGCCTTTAATAGATGTTCAGGATTGTCTTTCTAAATGTTCTAATGATATAAGCAGCCTGAATACCCCTGATTAGCCCAATCTCACCAGAGCTTTGGAGCTAAGCAGAGTTGACCACAGTTATTTGGAAGGGAGACCACCAAAGAAGACCAGGGTTGTTATGCAGAGGAAAGCAATGGTAAACCATACCTACCTATTTCTTGTCTTGAAAACCGCCTGGTCCTGTGGTCACCATGAGTCAGTTGTGACTTGATGGCACATTACTATTAACTCTTACAACTTCACACTGGGTTAGCCACTATGGTACAGATGTACAAATGGGTTGTTATCTTGACAAGATCTATGTCTGTGCACTAAGTGCCAAAAAAACTACTACCGCCCACCCCTTCTCTAGAATGAAAAGAATTCCATTTCTGATGCACTTCCTCCAATCCATGAATGCTTGAAAAGCAACAAATGAAAGGAGGAGGTTACAAGCCCTGTCTAATCTTATACATTGCATCTGTATGCATACCAGAGTCGAAATATGTGGGACATGTGCTGAGACTATTAATCAAATTCTTTATTAAGCTTTAGAAACAGTATGATTCCATGAATAATGCATTTTTTGTTCCTCACACGCTGTTCACCTTATTTAAAAACATGGAGCTCTCATAATTAAACCTTTGTTTCTACCTCCTGTATGTGCTAAATTTGGGGGAGTTGGCAGGGGTGGGGAGAAGCGGCTGTATGTGGAGATTTACTAATGTATGTAGGAACTGTTCTAAGAAGGAGTTGTTGGTAAGCCTACCACTACACAATTAGAAGTGATACTAAAAGATCCACTCAGCTACAGGATATATGTGGAGTACCAGTCTTAGATGGGGTTTTCATATTTACTTACAAAGCACTCCGTATTGCTTGAGATGCTTCGTGCTTTGTAAACAGAGCTGCCAATGAATGAGCTCAGTCTACCAAAACTTGCTTAGATCGGTCTCCCTGTTGTTCTCACCTCCCTCGCCTAGGTGAGCTGCTTTGATACCTCGTGTTCTGTTATCGCTATTTGCTAGAGATGATGAGCCAATCCTCTTGGTAGTGTTCTCTCTTTGTTTCTCTGAGTATCTTTTACCATTAAGTCTTTTGTTACTCTTTTTTAGAATTGGGAGGGTGGCATTTTGACCAACAATATGTATCCGACTACCTATTTGACTTCATCTTTCCATAGGCAGTGAAATGAGAGCCTTGAAGAAAAAGCCCAATTGAATCCATCTCAGTCTGTCATGCTGGTCAGTTGCACCCACTGAATTTGACACAGAATTTTTGCGGCAGAGAATTTTGGAAGCCTCCCTACTGTTTGGTCTAATCTAATCACACTCAAACTATCTGATAAAGTCCACACTTTAAGCTTATAGTTTCCTGTAGCATCTTTTGTGAAGCTGTATAAAACATTTGTTAGTTTATTTAAAATATTTTTATCCCACGCTATCTCCTTAGACAAGGAAGCTAACAAAACAACAGTGAGCCATGAACACCCAGAATAAAAATACGGTGAGATCTGCCAAAATAATGTCATCAAAGACTGGATCCACATATCATTGAATATCACACATTGTTCAGGCAGGAAAATTCAGGAGGTGAATGATTTTGATAGTGAAATCCTGAATGATGTATGTTACACAAATTCAGTGAATGTCTCACAATTTCAGCTTTGGGAATCCTCCCCTCTTGGTATGCCCAGCCTGAAGTTTATCAAGCAATTTTGCTCAGTTGTACTGATTGTTTTCAGTGTCATTAACTGTTGTACCCAATTCCACCAATCTGTTATGGGAGCATAAGATTTGACATATTCATGGAGCTGCTGTATCCTAAGTGCTTCCCCATTCATGGTCATGGAAAGAGCATGTTGGGACATGTATGGGTTCCTTTGTGCAGGCCAATTAGCTCCATGTACTGATATGAATGTGAATCCCCATACACACAAGAGCTCTATTTTCACATCAAAATAGAATAAAGCACTTACATGTGGGTTGGGTTCTGTTGTCTATTTCCACATGAAGACATCAGACATACTGTGTCATTTATTTAGAGTTTGATCCTAAGGTTCATGAGCAGAACTCCGCTTGTTTAATGGATATTTCACACCTCCTCCTTCCTGCTGTGGTGCTCCCAGAAATGTGGCTCCTGGGATACCGTATATACCCGTGTATAAGCCGACCCGCGTATAAGCTGAGGTGCCTAATTTCTCCCCAAAAATGGGGAAAAATTAGGCACCCGCGTATAATCCGAGGGTCGGCTTATAACCTCTCCCCCCCCCAAGACTTACCTTCTGGGCTCCTGGCGGCGGAAAGCGGCGGATCCGGCGGGGGCGGCGGAGCGCCCTCCCCGCGGCCGCAGCAGGCCTCTGAAGGCCGCTCCCGGCCGGGAGAAGGTGGCAGGGGCGGCAGAGCGCCCTCCCCGCGGCCGCAGAGGGCCTCTAGAGGCCTCTCCCGGCTGGGAGAAGGCGGCGGGGGCGGCAGAGCGCCCTCCCCGCAGCCGCAGAGGGCCTCTAGAGGCCTCTCCCGGCCGGGAGAAGGCGGCGGGGGCAGCGGAGCGCCCTCCCTGTGGCCGCAGGGGGGCTCTGGAGGCCGCTCCTGGCCTGGAAAAGATGGCGGTGGTAAGTTCCCCCCTCCCTCCTCCCTCCTCCTTCCCCCCTCTACCGTATTGACCCGCGTATAAGCCGAGGCCGGCTTTTTCAGCCCTTTTTTTGGGCTGAAAAACTCGGCTTATACGCGAGTATATACGGTAGATGCTTGAGGGTAGTTTGTGGGGTAACAGGAAGATCTGCACTGTGGGAGAAACTGACAAAAATAATTCCCACAAAATCTTCTGTGCCCTTCCACTCATGGATGAAGAAGTAAAGGCTGTCGCTCAGATTGTAAAGCATCTGCTTGGCATGCAGATGGTCCCTGGTTCAATCCCTGGCATCTCCAGTTAAAGGGACTAAGCAAGTAGATGATGTGAAACACCTCTACCTGAGACCCTGGAGAGCTGCTGCCAGTCTGAGTAGACAATACTGACTTCGATGGACCAAGGTATAAGGCAACTTCATGTGTTCAATCCAATCCAAAGGGGAAAAATAACGTAGCTTTCAATAGACTGTTACTAAGGAGGAAACAACAATATAACTCACAGAACAGCAGTCATTAAAACAACAAATAATCATCAACTATAAAGGTAATTTTGAACTGCAGTGGCAAACAATAATTACAATTCTCACTGGCACATTCAGCAGCTGTAAACACATAGTTCCAGGGAGGTAGCCATGTTAGTCTGTTACAGCAAAACAAACAAGGACTTAATTGATCTATTGTGATGTCAGTTTTCATGGACTAGAATCCCCTTCCTCAGGTACATTTTGCAGCCCACCATCCTTCCAAATTTAATGGAGTGAGATGGTCCCAAAGTCTCAGGGCTGTAACAGGAAAAGCCACTCAGCCCCAACATCTTGGAGAACCAATGTGTCTGTGAATCTGTCTTAGGTATGTACAGTGAGGGAAAAAAGTATTTGATCCCCTGCTGAATTTGCCCGTTTGCCCTCTGACGAAGAAATGACCAGTCCATAATTTTAATGGTAGGTTTATTGTAGCTGTGAGAGGCAGAATAACAACAGGAAAACCCCCAGAAACCCAGAAGACAAAAGTCAGAGATTGATGTGCATTATAATGAGTGAAATAAGTATTTGATCCCCTATCAACCAGCCAGGTTAGGGTTAGGGTTAGGGTTCTGCTGTCGACAGAAGCAATCAATCCATCAGATTCCAAACTAGCCACCATGACCAAGACCAAAGAGCTGTCCAAGGATGTCAGGGACAAGATTGTAGACCTGAACAAGGCTGGACTGGGCTACAAGACTATTGCCAAGCAGCTTGGTGAGAAGGTGACAACCCTAACCCTAACCCTAACTGTCAACCTCCTTCGGTCTGGGGCTCCATGCAAGATCTCATCTCGTGGAGTTGCAATGATCATGAGAACGGTGATGAAGCAGCCCAGAACTACACGGGGGGAACTTGTCAATGATCTCAGGGCAGCTGGGACCATAGTCACCATGAAAACAGTTGGTAACACACTACGCTGTGAAGGACTGAGATCTTGCAGAGCCCGCAAGGTCCCCTTGCTCAAGACAGCACATGTACAGGCCCGTCTGCAGTTTGCCAATGCACATGACCCAGAGGAGAACTGGGTGAAAGTGTTGTGGTCAGATGAGACAAAAATTGAGCTCTTTGGCATCAACTCAACTCACTGTGTTTGGAGGAGGAGGAATGCTGCCTATGACTCCAAGAACACCATCCCCACCGTCAGACATGGAAGGGGACATATTATGCTTTGGGGGTGTTTTTCTGCTAAGGGGACAGGACACCTTCAGCGCATCGAAGGGGCGATGGACGGGACCATGTATCGTCAAATCTTGGGTGAGCACCTCCTTCCCTCAGCCAGGGAAGGAAATTGAAAATGGGTCGAGGATGGGTATTCCAGCATGACAATGACCCAAAACACACGGCCAAGGCAACAAAGGAATGGCTCAAGAAGAAGCACATTAAGGTCCTGGAGTGGCCTAGCCAGTCTCCAGACCTTAATCCCATCGAAAATCTGTGGAGGGAGCTGAAGGTTTGAGTAGCTACACATCAGCCTCGAAATTTTACTGACTTGGAGAGGATCTGCAAAGAGGAGTGGGTCAAAATACTTCCTGAGATGTGTGCAAATCTGGTGGCCACCTACAAGAAACGTCTGACCTCTGTAATTGCCAACAAGGGTTTTGCCACCAAGTACTAAGTCATCTTTTGCAAAGGGATCAAATACTTATTTCACTCATTATAATGCACATCAATCTCTGACTTTTGTCTTCTGGGTCTCTGGGGGTTTTCCTGTTGTTATTCTGTCTCTCACAGCTACAATAGACCTACCATTAAAATTATGGACTGGTCATTTCTTCGTCAGAGGGCAAACGGGCAAATTCAGCAGGGGATCAAATACTTTTTTCCCTCACTGTAGGTCACCAAGTTTAACTATTCTCTCCTGCATGCCATTTCTTCTCTCAGAAGGACATTTGTTTGTGTAGATCATGATGGGTAGCCGTGTTAGTCTGTCAGTAGCAGCAGAAAAGAGTAGGAGTCCGGTAGCATTTGTGTGTATGTGTGTGTTTGTAAAATCTGAATAATGAAGGAATCTTGAAAGGGAATAGTACTCTGTGACGTAGTGTGTGTGTGTGTGTGTGTGTGTAGGCTACATTGCATAATTAGAGTGATTCACCACGTGGAAACATGATTTTAAAAAGTAAGTAATATTTGCCACGAATCCCAAGCAATGTGAATCCTAAAGAAAAACAAGCATCTTGCAGGCCTCTCTAATGACCTCTAATTCTAGTGGCTGTCATAGATTTGAGAATGCATGTCTCCATTTTTTTTAGAAAGCAAGTTTCTACTAATTGGTGAAAATAAGTGCATGGATGGATATTATTACATGCTCCAAAAAGGAAGGGCTTCCATCAGATACTTTATCAGGACCCCCCCCCCCCAAATATTCTCTTTATCCTGCCATGTTTGCCAGATGTTTGCCTTTTGTAGATGGTAGCAAACGTTGTTTTTTTTCTTAGTAATCATCTCTCTGTTTTTCAGGTGTATACCTGTATACCTTCTATGACTTACAAAGCCCATTTTAGAACGCTGTGCACTTTTAGTGCTGTGATCTGAAAATCATTTTAAATAGAAGCAAATTATACTGTAGTTAAGTGGGCAGCCATTATTGAACAATCTTGTATATGGCAGGAATTTCTAATGAAATTCTCTCATGGAAAGGCAGCAGCATACTCTCAAGGGTTAGCTCAGCAATGCATTAACCAAATCTCAAATTAACATTGGTTACAGCTGTAATATAGTAGACCCTGCACTGTGCTTAAAAATCTGCATACATTTGCTCAGACTCTGAAACACATGACCTCTAATTCTAGTGGCGGTCATAGATTTGAGAATGCATGTCTCCATTTTTTTTTAGAAAGCAAGTTTCTACTAATTGGTGAAAATAAGTGCATGGATGGATATTATTACATGCTCCAAAAAGGAAGGGCTTCCATCAGATACTTTATCAGGACCCCCCCCCCCAAATATTCTCTTTATCCTGCCATGTTTGCCAGATCCTATTTGTTATTTATAAAATTTCTTAAGCGCCTTTCCAAAAAGTGGTGACCAAACGGTCACCTTTCTTACACTTATTGTTACCCAGTGTTCTAGGCAACTCAAACTCCTTTTTCAGCCCATGGCCAAAATGAAATTTGGAATTTGGGGGGGGGGGGGAAATCAGCATTTTGTAAGGGGGTAAAAGCCGGTAGCCAAAAACACAAGACAATTATGAATATTAACAGGTCTTTTCACAATTGGGTCAGTGTATGTCAAGGGTTGAAATGAAGTACTGGTTCTATTTAAGGTGATGATTGCTGACCCAGTGCTTAACTGGGGAGTGGCTGGAGATGGCTAAACAGACCCCCTACCTAACCCCATCCCCCACATGCACAGACCATGACACAATGTTGAGATAAAAATGGCCACAACTTTATTGGTTACAGCTGAGAGCACTGGAGTAGCATTGGGGCTGGATCCAGGGCATCGGCCGACTAGACTGCCGACGGATGAAAGACCTTCTACTCCCAGTCCACCTGCTGGAGGGTAGCCTGAGATGGCAGTTGGTGTTGACCACCAGTTGATTCCCGTGTAGCTTGGAGGGAGGCCACTCTGACAGCCCCCGAGTTAAACATGTCTCCTGCAAAGCCTCTTCCAAAATCCCTTATTGGGATCCCCAGAGTGGAGGAAAGGGGGCACGCAGGCCAGCTTTCCCCCCAAACTGGATCCAGCCCCATTAGGCTCGCCAACCTCCAGGTAATAGTTGAAGATCTCCTGCTATTACAACTGATCTCCAGCTGATAGAGACCAGTTCACCTGGAGAAAATGGCTGTTTTGGCAATTGGACTCTATGGCATTTAAGTCCCTCCCTTCCCTAAACCCCACCCTCCTTGGGCTCCACCCTAAAAACCTCCCACTGGTGGTGAAGAGGGACCTAGCAACCCTAGGCCCCATGCATACACTGCCACAAGAGATGGCTGGGAACCACCCGGGACCTCACCGACTCCCGCCAATGCACCTACGGCTGCAAACAATCCCACAGGCCATGCCGGATGCTGTGGAGTCAAATGTCCTTCCCCAAGAAGAGAGGTGGACCCCATCAGGACGAAACAGGGCCTCCATGTGGAAAGAAATGTCTAGGTGGCGAATTATGAGGCCACCAAGAGCCAGTCACCCATTTCCATTTATTTACTAGCTCCTTTGACAAAGGTCTTGAACTTAACCATAACAATAATACATAATACATAAAATAGAACAACACCAAATAATCAATTTACAATACCCAACATATAGTTAAAGTTAAAACACAGTAAATGTAATTACTAAACATAGCATCACTAATACCATAACAATCAGTGTATTCCCCCTGAACCAGCCTCATTGAACTGAGATCATTCAAATAATATAATTTAATCCAACATTGTAAGCCAAAGCCACCTTGCCAAGAGCTTCTGTAGCTTTCCATCTGGCCTGGTCCAGCTTCTCCAGGCACACTACCCCGCCCCATGAATGCCTTTCAAGTAGGTCTGACCGTAGGATGACTGTGCTGGGAAACCTTTTGGCAATGGCTGCTGTCGCCTCAGACAGGCTCTTGTCCTTCACAATCCCAGCTTGTTCTTACCCAGCTGAATGAGTACAGCATCTGGAGGTCTGTGCTGTTGTTGCCTGTGCAGAGCCACTGGAACCAAGGCATCCCAGGGCATTCCTCGCAAGCCCAACCAGGAGATGTTCAGTGATCTCTCCAGCCCCGGATGCTTGCCCCACCCAGTGGCATAAACTCCCACTCAGTGCATGATGCTGTATCTGCAAATCCAAACCTGCCTGGTGAGCTACAACTAAACAGACAGGTTAAAAGGTGCCTTGCTGTGGTCAGATGTATGACTTGTAAGCAGTGGACCTCCCTCAGCCAAAGGCTTTGATACGTGAGGCAGAGAAGCCCAGGCCCATGGCCATAGTGGTTGCACCAATCCTGAATGAGTGGGGGGCCAAACTCCCTGGGCGAGAAACCAAGCCTAGCCAAACCCATCCTGAGGAGGCTAGAAAATTGGTATCTGGTTATCTGGTCACATGGCCATAAAGGCCACATCTGGTCACATGGTCATAACGGCCAATACTGCCTGGACAGGGCTGGGGGCAGTTCTGGGAACTGGGCAAAGCCTCAAAATAGCCCCCAACCCAGCCCAGCTGATCCATCTTGGACCATCTGATGGTTAGGCGAACCTTTGCCACACTCATGGCTATGTCTTGTGCCCTCAAAGCTTGCCCAGAGCAATCCCTAGAAGATCAAGCCCTCCCCAGGCTGGCCATGAAGAAAATGGAATAAAACCACCACTGTGGCGCCACCCCATGTGGCTTCCTCTATTCCTGAGCGGCTGCTGTGGCTGTGGCGATTTTTCTCTGCAAAAAGCTTGCTGCCCTCCTGCCAGGAACCTGGGTGCAGGGGTGTGAGTGCAGAGGTTGCAGAGAAGGTTAGTGGGTTGTTAGAGAGGATAGGCCTTTTATTTGCATCTCTGGCATGAGGCCCACACCTCAGGGAGGCTGACAACTTACTTGTCCTCCAATCCCTCTGGTGGTAGATGTTTCAGGGAGAGAACCATTAGACAACCACAGGCCTCATTGGATTGGGTTGCCAGGCCATGCTTGGCAATTGGTGGAAGGTTTGGGGGTGGAGACACGTGTGCCACAACATTGTGTGTGCCATTACATCTCTTCCAGGGGAAACCCAGAAATGGCATAAGGTAGCTCTAGGAATTGCTGGAAACTGTATGGTTTTACCATAGGGTTTCTTGCAATTCCTAGAGCTACCCCATGTCACTTTAATGGGGAAAACACAAGTGATGTAGAGGATGCCAACAATTTTTAAACAAAAATGCTCTCACTGCCACTTGGAGTGGTGGTAGGCAAGGCCTGTTGCTGGTGAGGGGCCTCCCATCATAGAGAGAAGCCTGTCAGCCTGAGTGGATGATGATCTTATCCACTTTCCTGAAACATGGGATAAGTGCCATATTGACAAATGGTGCACAGAAGAGCCACAAGTAGCATGAGAATGTGCCACATGTGGCTCCTGAGCCACTGAGTATTACTGCTATGGAGGGAGAGAACATCTTCATAAGACAAGCTGCCAAAACATGTTCTAGTTATACTGGGGGGAAAAATCAAAATATTTTAGTTGAACATTGCCAATTAATATGCCTTGCCAATTAAAAAATGCTGGGATGGATAAAACATTTTCTACTTTTCTGTTGTCAGCATTATCCTACATCAATGCAGATATTAAACAGCTGAAGCACAAAATGATCACCTCTTATTTAGCTTCTTGTGAAGTGTTTTCTCAGAGCTCTACAAAATTTGAGTTAATGAGGGGGGAAAGACACCAGTGGTCCTTAGTCTCATTCCTGTGAGGTAAAAAAAAATGAGACCACCATGTTCTGTAAAGGTTGACTATACATCAAACTGCACATTTGAATACTGTTTCTATGTAGGAAGGTATGGCTTCCATCAGAATACGTACTTATAACCCAACCATTCTCAAAATAGCCTTTCCCCCCTCATACGTCCATAAAGGAACTGGGATTCATTTCACATGAAAGGCAACATCTAAATTGTTATTGCCACAGCATGTGCCTAAAATAATGGTCAGGTACAGTTGGGAGGGTACTAATTAACATCCAAGGAATATACAAAAATAAACTGAATAAAACTGAAGACTAAAGAAAGAAGATTTCACGCCTTTTTAAAATAGCAATACTTTTGGATTCTCTGTGTGTTGCTTCACAAATCTCTATTTTTGCTCACTCAAAATTATGCAGGGAGGTTTGTTACCTTAGTAAGTTATGAGGAAGTTATGAGAGCATCTTTTTCAAGAAACTTGTAGTCATACACTAAGATGATGTGGTCTAACTACTGGGATTCTGTGCTATTGTACCCAATTTCATTTATGCCAGTACTGTAAGATGACTGTTTTTGCCCATTTGAAACCCTGCATGCAGCATGGAATAACCACTGAAACTTACAGTGTGTGGACAGTAGTCGTAGCCACTGGGCCGTGCCAGTCATTTTTGTGCCCTAGGCAAGGCTAACTAGTTGCTGCTAACCAATTTTGAAAAACAGATGTCTTGTAGAAAAAATAAAAGCGCAAAACGTTTTATAAGATGTTATAATTAATTCTGTTCCATAGCACTGTTGTGGTGCTTATCTTAAAATAAAAAATGTAAATTGTCAGTTGCATTTTTTCCCAAGAAACTAATTTGTTTAAAAACTGTGCCCCCTCAGGCCAGTTCTGCACCCCTCTGAGGTCTGCGCCCTAGACAACCGCCTAGTTCGCCTAATGGTAGCACCGGCCCTGGTTATAGCAGCCGTGGGTTAGCTAGGAAGGATGGTTGACACAATTTATTCTTTAAAAATATAGTACTATAACACAACTGCAACCATGATTAAGCTGTAACAAGAACAAAATAGCAAAAGCAAAACATAAGAAGGAGACACAAGCAGGAGAGAACAATCAGAAGGTCATAAAACAGCACCCAGTGAAACAATAAAACAAAGTCACAGTTCAGCCATAAAATGCTTCGTGAATTAACATGTAGCCTGAATGATAGTGACACTGATGTCTTGTAGATGTGCCTGGAGACCGTCACTGAAGAAGTCCTCGCTGTGGTCACCATTTTTCAAATCTACGAAGGCGCCCAGAAATGGGCCTCTGAAGTAGAACTTAAAGATCAGGCAGGTTCATCTGAGCCTTTCAAATAGCACTGTCTCAAGCTGTTCAGTATTTTACAAGTCCAAAAAAAAAAAAAAAAACCCACCTTGAATTGTGTCCAGAAAAAACTGGTAACCATTTGTAAACCTGCACTAGATCACTGGTAATTTTACACTGATGAAATTTGATCAGACTGGAACATCCTAACAAATAATCTCGTTGACATATTTTGAAAGAGGTGAATTTTTTAAAGGATTTGTTCAATGCTTTCATTTTGCATTTGGGATCTTTACTCAGCAAAGTGGCAGATTATATTCTGCCCCTCACTTTCTCAGAAAGGGCATCAAGCCCTAATACGCAATATAATCCTCCTCTGTGTGGCTCCTGATAGCCATTTGAGTTGGATTCCTCACAGCCATCTCTTGCTTATTCCCCTACTGGAGTTCAAGAATGTGGACTGCTTTCCTTGGGATCAGAGTTCTTTTGGATCTTGACATTTCCCCAGAGAGTGTGGTGGTTGGAAAGTGCCTCCAAGTCACAGCTGACGTATGGCGACCCTATAGGGTTTTCAAGGCAAGAGACATTCAGAGGTGGTTTGCCATTTCCTGCCTCCACGTGGGCAGAGAGAATTCTGAGAGAACTGTGACTGGCCCAAGGTCACCCAGCAGGCTTCATGTGGAGGGGTAGGGAATTGAACCCAGTTCTCCATATTCGAGTCCATTGCTCTTAACCACTACACCATGCTGGCTCTTTAGGGAAGCTTTACAAGTAACACTTGTAAGTAACACTTGAAAAGCAAGTTTACTCATCTGGTGTACTTAACAGTGAGGCAGCTGTGATCCTTGATGTGTGGCAAAAGACTTGATTGACAGGAGTGGATATTTAACTAAACCAACATCTGTGGGAAAAGAAGGGCAGGCAGGCAGCCAACTGGCTAAAGAAAGACTCTACCTGGGGTGATAACATGGGTGTATCTGGGGAAAGTAATCCTAGCAATGTAAAGCCAGAGACCAGATTACTATCCTCAGACAGGCACAAAGTCACACAATGACTCTGTAGAGAGATTGGGGGGGTTGAATAGAGATAGGGGCAAATCATGACACCCCCTCTTCCCCAGAGCCTTCTAAAACAGAGCCGGGGGGCTCTCACAAGAGGCAGGGAGCCAGGCAGACCCAGCCTCCTGAAACTTGAATAAGGATTCCTTGGCAAATGGGGACTAAAAGCTGTGTTACTGGGTTGCAGAGAAACATTGAGTCTATGTTGCTGTCTGTGGGAAGCAGTTGAGACAAAAAGTAAGTCTCTAATTTGAGGAAGATATACAGACAGGCTGTAAACACAATGCTGCAGCCAACTGTCCTTTATATTTAGTTTCCTGGTGTGCAGTTTAAATAATACGAATTAGGTTATATCTGTATCAGTGGCATGAAGTATGTTTTCCATCAAGAGATCACCCCTAAATGCTTGGCCAGATATCTGAGATTCTTTCCCTCTTCCCCTTTCGTGACATGCCATTTGGCTATTATTTTGGTTGTTGCTGTTCATAGCGGACTTCAAATGGAAGAAACTGATGGAGACTTTGATGGGATGTAGGGAGCTGCTTTCTCTAAAGAATCCCCTCAGAAATTGAGCCTTTCTAAACAGGCGACAGAGAAGTCAGTCATGGTTTTGAAATGCAGCTTAGCGAAGTACATGCCAGTTCTCCAATTTACATTATAGTGTTGTGCCAACAACCCAGCTGCATTACATTGTGTTGTTGTTTTTCAAGACGGGAAGGAAATGGAGCTGGATTATAGCCCTGTTCACGTTTTACAGTGAACACACATGCACCAATTTTAAAAGAAAGAGCCAATGTGTGTTCACTTTATGAATGAACCCGGGGTGATAAATTTGGGGGATATATTGCATGTTCACCTGCACATGCATTGACTATGACATGAGAATTACTCAACACACAAACAACGAACAATCAAGTGTATACTATACATGGATTATACGTGTAAACAGGGTTTGTAAGTACTGGGTGGGGATTATAGCATTAAAAGTAAAGAGAGACATAATATTCAAAGTGCGAGGGAAATGGTTTGAACTCTCGGGGTCTCAACTTGCAGCAAAGATGTATTCAAATCATTTTCCCACTCTTTGCAACAACATTTTTACCCTAAATGTTTCCAAGTGCAAGTTCCTTTTAAACAATGTAGTTAGCTTATTTATTTAGAGCATTTAATATGCCACCTATACAGAAAATCTGCTCAAAGTAGCTCACATCAGATTAAATGATTACATTAAAACTATAACCAATATTAAAAGTGATCCAATCAGCTAGGAAGCAATTCAGCACAGTAGTGATACAGGAAATAAGAGTAAAACAGCAGCAGAACCCACAACACCACAAGTACAGTATGTGAAAGCATAGATAGTGAAAAGGATCACAGGCAGACCAAGGACTCCATGAAATCCATAGAAAAATACCAACATAACCAACTAAAAGGTGGGAGTGAACTAGTCTACCTTGGAAGCAGTAGGAACAAGGGTTACCAACTCCAAGATGGGGCTTGGAGTTTTCCAAGAATTACTACTGATCTTCAAATTACAGAGGTCAGTTCCTCTGGAGAAATGGCAACTTCAGAGTTTGGACTGTATGGTATACTATAGAGTGTAGGAGAAACAGATGTCCTAGACTATCAACAGAAGGTGAATTATCTAGGACATCCTTTTATGGTACACCATAGACACTAAAGATAATTTTGAAAGGTTTTATATAACAGTTATACCAGCACAAATATGTTGAATCAAAGGGTTAGTATGATATACAGAAGCTTACAAATGATGTAAAGATGTAAGATCATAAAAGGCCTGGGAGGAAGTTATATAGGGTTGCCAGGTCCCTCTTCGCCACTGGCGGGAGGTTTTGGGGCGAAGCCTGAGGAGGCCGGGGTTTGGGGAGGGGAGGGACTTCAATACCATAGGGTCCAATTGCCAAAGCGGCCATTTTCTCCAGGTGAACTGATCTCTGTCGGCTGGAGATCAGTTGTAATTGCAGATCTCCTGCCACCACCTGGAAGTTCAAAATGAAAAAAGGCTAAGTGTTGTAGAGTTGAGGCAACAGGAAAAAACAGCACCAAAATCACAATATAGTATTGAATATACACATAAAATGTAATAAATCACTTGGGCAAATATACAAATGCAGACCAACAAGAACAAAACAAAAATGAACAAACCAACACCTACAAGAAAGAAATATGCATGCACAAAAAGCTAGGGAAAGAATCCCTTTGTTCCAAACCTGATGAGATAAACAATGTAACTACTCAATAAATAGTAAGTTAATACAAAAAGTCTGTAATAGACGTCCATAAATGAATGGAAATATTGAATGTCGTTGCGCTATTCCGTTGCTGTGCTCTTGCACGGATTGCAGAAAAAAACCCTCTTTTTCTTCAGGTTCAGAAACAAACAGAAGATCAGTACGTGTTGTCTAGATCGTTTTAGACACGTTTCGCTGTGGGCTTCTTCAGCCTAAAATAATTATACTAACAATATTTACCAATATAGGATCAGACCTTTCTCTGCCTGAGACCCTGGAGAGCTGCTGCCGGTCTGAGTAGACAATACTGACTTTGATGGACCAAGGGTCTAATTCAGTAGAAGGCAGCTTCATGTGTTCATGTATGTGTGTTCATAAGCTATATACAAAAAAACCCCCAAAAAACTATTGCTATATTTTAACACAATATTATCTTACCGCAATGCATCAAGTTAAATAATCCATAGTAGATAAATAGTAATACAGGATCGCAAAGGTTCTCTAACAGAATCTCAAAGACAGATAATGATGGTATAAACTGAAACATTAAGTCAAGGTTCTCAGGTGAATCTAATTAGAAAGCGGAGTTGCCTGTGTGAGTGTGGGGATACAGTGCGTTAAAGGGACGGCTAGGGAAATCACAAGAAATAGGAGAGATCAAGGTCCGTGTTTAGGCCTCCAGGAGCTAAGGTCCGAAAGAGAAATATGAATTTAGTCTCCATCTGGAGAAGTAATTTCTGTATATTTTGATGATCATGTGGACGACCCCGATATTGCCACAAAACACAAAAGCTGAGGGAAGACTTATTGGGGCTAAGCCAAGCAGCAAACACCAGGTGACTTGCTACCACACAACTTACATGGCTCACCCAGGGCCAGATGCTCACTAGTGTTCAAAAGCAGCCATCCCACAATACCCAGTGAGGTGTAGTAGTCAGAGTTTCATATTCAGATCGGGGAGACCCAGATTCAAATCACAAATCTGCTGTGGAAGGTCACTTGGTGACTTTGGGCCAGTCACACACACTCGGCCTAACCTACCTCACAGGATTGTTGTGCGAATAAAATGCAAGAGCAGAAAATGATATAAGCTGCTTTGAATCCTCATTGTGCAGAAAGGTAGGGTATAAATCAAGTAAATAAATAATAAATATAGCTGAAGATGGGGTGCAGATAAAATTATGTTGATTAGTGGGGTGGGAAGGAGAGAAGGAAGGAGGGAAAGGTGAGGATAAGGGGGCTGCCTGGAAGAGGGAAAGAGTATAAAGAAAGGGATACAGCAAAAAATGAGGTGTCCTCACAAATCCTTGCAGGATCCCTGCTGCTCAGCTGGGACTGGCTCAGCCATTGGACAGAATTTTCCCAGGAAAATACTGACAGGAAAAGGGAAATAGCAAAAGCTGAAGGCAGGGGAGGATGAAGCTTGTTACCTAAAAGTCACTCTAGAGTAAAAAAAAAAAAAAAAAAAAAGTCAATTCCTGAGTCAATGGGAAATTTAAGTTGGATTTTATTTGCTTTTTAATTAAATAGCTTTAAGATGTAGCCACAGTGTATGTAACCCAATCTGTACAGACACATTGAGCAGCTGTGCTAAGTTCCATTAACGTCACTTAGACTCTGTGCAGGTGGGAGGATTTAGCTACATGGATCAGATTGCAGACTGGGTGCTTTACTGTGTGTTTCCTAATAAATTAAGCTCTTATCGCAAACTATACTGATGATGCAAGCTCCTGTTTTAAAAGCAAAGTTGTTCTAAACTTTCAAGATGAAGGACACTCTGTCTCCCCTCTCCTCCCAGATGAATACAAACCACACTTTTAAAATTACTTATTTATTTAAAATATTTTATTCTCCCATTGGTATACTATTTTATCTGGCTCATAGCAACCTTAGAATCATAGAGCTGGAAGGGACCACCACGGTCATCTAGTCCAATCCCCTGCACAATACAGGAAATTCACAACTACCTCTTCCCCTCACCCCCAGTGACCCCTACTCCATGCCCAGAAGACGCCAAAAAAAACAAAACAAAAAACCCTCCTGGATCCCTGGCCAATCTGGCACAGAGGAACATTGCTTCCTGACCCCTAAAGAGGTGATTGGCATTACCCTGGGCATGTAAGAAAGGGCCACAAGAGCCAAACACTGATGCAACCATTCCTGCCTTCCCTCTCATGATCTGCCTAAGTTCACAGAATCAGCATTGCTGACCGATGACCATCTAGCGCTGCTTAAAAACCTCCAAAGAAGGAGAGCCCACCACCTGTTGTGAATTTCATGCATTGTGCAGGGGGTTTGACTAGATGACCCTGGTGGTCCCTTCCAACGCTGATTCTATGACCTCCTGAGGAAGCTTGTTCTACTGAGGAACCTCTCTGTCAGGAAGTTCTTCCTAATGTTTAGGCATAATTTACCCTATCAGACTTAATCAAGGTTTGGTCAAATGTTTATCTACAATCTGTCTCCTTTTTAAGTATTACAATTATCAGAATTAGAGATATTCTTGATGGTGGCAGTGTCTGAACCCCAATGCTGAGCCCAGCAAGGCTCCCAGACTCCAGTCCACTGCCACTGCAGCTGGGCCTGGAGAAGCTTCTGGATTCCACTGCCACCAGGCCGGAGCAGCTTCTGGACTCTGCTGCTGCTGCTCCCAGACTCTATTGTTGATGTCCAGAAGGAAGTTCTGTGTGTGTGCAGATAGCACTGTTTTATTGGGGTGTGTGTGTGTTAAACTCTTTCTCTCACTCTTTCTCCCTCCTTCTTTTTCTCTTCCATGCTTGTCTTTTTCTCTCTCTTTCTGCCCCCACTCACCACTCTCTTTCTCTGTTTTTCTGCCCCATCACTCTTTCTCTTTCTTTCTGCCCCCACCATCACCACTGCTTCAGGGCCCAATGTGGCTTCTTTCACCTCTCCACCATCACCAGGGAGCCAGCATGGCGTAGTGGGTTAAGTGTGGTGGTTTGGAGTGATGGACTTTAATCTGGAGAACCGGGCTTGATTCCCCACTCCTCCACATGAGCGGCGGATGCTAATCTGGTGAACCGGGTTGGTTTCCCCACTACTTGACGAAAAGCCAGCCAGGTGACCTTGGGGTAGTCACAGCTCTCTTAGAGCTCTCTCAGCCCCACCTACCTCACAGGATGTCTGTTGTGGGGAGGAAAGGGAAGGTGATTGTAAGCCGGTTTGATTCTCCCTTAAGTGGTAGAGAAAATCAGCATATAAAAACCAACTCCTCTTCTTCTTCTTCTTCTTCTTCTTCCTCTTCTTCTTTCTCAGTAGCTTGCCTGGTGCAGCTCCAGGTGCAGCCCCATACCCACATATTTGAAATATGATTAAATATTGACCCACAAGTTAAAATAATGTTCCCACAAAAAGGTTGGAACTGTAAGGGCTCATCTGAGCCTGAAATTCTTAGCTACACCCCAGCTGCATCTGAGCACATATGCTCCATCACTATGACACTCTTACAGCTGGATGGTACCAGTTTTATTATGGAGCTTGATCATACTGTGCTGATTAGTTTGTGTGGAAAAATACACTTTCACCCTCAACCACTATCTTGACAATAAAGTGACTCCTGAAGATATACAGATTGACCAACTTTAGTATTAAACATAAAGCCAAAGACTTAAATTGCTCTACTCTTAAATCAACAATAAGATAACAAAATCACAGTTTCTTTTCTTTTTCTTTTTTTTTAAATACTCCCTGGATGGCCCAGGCTAGCCTGATCTCGTCAGATCTCAGAAGCTAAGCAGGGTCAGCCCTGGTTAGTATTTGGATGGGAGACCACCAAGGAAGTCCAGGGTTGCTGTGCAGAGGAAGGCACTGGCAAACCACCTCTGTTAGTCTTTTGCCATGAAAATCCCAAAAGGGGTCGCCATAAGTCAGCTGAGACTTGACGGCACTTTACACACACACATGGTTTCTCTCATTTTCATGGAATTTTGATGTTTCTAGACTAGATGTTTTTTCTGGAGCCCATACATTTAGTATAATCAAAAACATTTACCAGTGTTGACTAATAGAAACTTGTGATTCATGGAATAGATCATCCTAGACCACGGGTCTTTGGAAATGGAACATTTACACTTGTGCGTCATCCAGAGAATAAAAACAATGGGCAAAGAAACAAAATAGGGTGGAACCTATAATTTTTTTAATGACTTATGTGAAAGGGAAGAGAAACAAGTCTTCCTTCATCATTCTTGAACAGGTGGCATTTTGTGGCAATCAATATCTTAACCTCTCTCTATTTTTCCTTGACTGAATAAATCCTTCACTAAAGTTTTAACACCATGACTTTAACCTTGTAGATGACATTGTCAATAGATGGACATTGTAGAGCTTCACTGGTTTGGAAGGTCCAAAATCCTATTTTATTATTATTACTATTATTACTACTACTATTACTGTGATTATTTACAAAATTTGTATCCTCCTTTCTGCCCTTACAAGGGAGACAAGTTAGCTAATAATTTAAAACATACATGATAAAATGACATTATGAAACCATTAAAATCAACCCCCCTCTCAAACATACATCATTAACACAATTTTAAACAAGAGTTTAAAAATAGAGCTAAAATAAATATAAAACAGTTAAAATACATACAAAATATTAAAACATTGGTTAGGAAGGAGGGATCATTGAGGGAATGCCAAACAAAACAAAAAAAGTCTTCACCTGCCAAGTGGGAAACAGCAACAGAAGGGGCACACGAATCTCCATGGGGAAAGAGTTCCAGAGCTTTGGTGCCATGACCAAGAAGGCCCTTTCCCAGGTTGCCACCCTCCTAATTGCAGAAGGCAGAGGTCTTGAAGAAGGGCCTCCAAAGATGATTGTAATGGTTGGGCAGATTCATAAAGGATCAGGCAGTCATCAGGTATGTTGGTCTCAAACCATATGCTCTGAGTCCTTTCTCTAGAAATCCTACCTATGCATTTGGAAGTAGATGAGTGCATCTATACAGTATATATTTTTAATCCCATCTCTCCTCTGAGGAGCATGAGGTGGCATATCTGATCTTCCCTTCCCCATGTGATCTTTACAAATAACCTTGTGAGGTAGGTTAGGTTGAGAAAGAACGACTAGGTCATGTTTACCTCATGGCAAACTTCAGGGCAGAGAAGGGATTGAAGTGGCAACTGCTCGTTTCAGATATCTTTCATGGGTGGTTTCCACTTGGTGAGCCAGCTTGCCAGTCATGTTAGAAGGGTCCTCACATAGTTGGCTTTTTTCAGGTGAACATTTTTATGGATGTTTTGTGAATCTCTCCCTCTGTAGGCTGGTAGCTCTGTAGTCAGGATCTGTTGTTTTATGTTGTTGACTTTGGTGGTATTTATTGTTAGTAAAAATGATTTTATATTTCTGTTGTGGTTTTGATGGATTTGTACTCTACGCTGGGTTCATTTGGGAGAAAGGTGGACTAGAAATCACAGCAAATGACTGAATGACTAAATAAATGATGCAGACAGAAACCCCACAATTGTAAATCACTAATCATGCAATCCTAAGGATGTCTACTTAGAATCCAACTGAAATCAACTCGAGTGCTTACTCCCAGATAAGTGTTCTTAGCAGTGTGCTGTAAGATTGCAATCCTAAGGATACTTTCTTGGCAGTTAGTCCTATTGAATATGAGACTTACTTTTATATAGACATTATTAGGATTGCTCCCTAATTGTGAATTGTTAATATTTTGTGCCTTATGTTAATAGAAAACAGCAGATGAGGAGGCAGTGGTGGAGGGGGGGGGAAGGGCAAGCTTTAGGATATCAGGAATATATTACCGCACCTCCACAATAATCCATTTTGTAGGCTCAAATCGGTTGTAAACTGTTCATACAGAGGGGAACTTTTTGTCAAATGTTTGACTGTTCTGATTACAGTTAGCGGACGGACCATGATCTAAACATGCAGGTGGCCAACTATTCCTAATTACCACAACAACCATTCTCCTTTTTCGGTCTCTCTTTTGTGAAAAGGTCATGCAAACCTTTTTAAAAAATTAATTTGAGCTTGTAGAGCAACAGCACCAGTTGGGTTATGCCTAGTTTGTTCCATTCTTCCAAGCCGCATTCTGTGCCCTTCAAGAGGAACCCTAGAAAACTAATGGCACTACTTCTTTTTTCACAAGTCGTGGCTTTTTGTTGACCTTAGTTAGCTTCTCTGTTAGGGCTTGACCACTGGACATCTTGCAGCACATTCCCGCGGGGAAGGGTTGTGCCGGTGACTGGAGGCAGTGCAACCACGCTGCCTCCCCCCCCCCCCCGAAGCCAAAACCTTGCCCTTACTTGCAAGCCCCATGGAACTGCTCCATAGGGTTCCACGGGGCTCTGCCAACTCAAAAGTGGCGTAAGGGCAAGTAAGGGCAAAGGGGGCGTTCCCGGGCCGAAAGGGCTTGGGAGGCAGCCTATGTGCGACTCCTCCACTGGACCAGATCGGGAACGCCCCTGGGAGGATGGTGCACGGAGGTGTGCCATCCTGACACTGGTGCAAGGCTATCCCAGCTTCCCTGGGCGACACTGCCACAGCAACACCGGGAGGATGGCATGTACGCCCCCCCCCACTGGAGTCCATGCCACCCTGGGCAGCATAAGTGGCACAGGTGTTGGTGCGGGGGGCCTGGACACCAGTGCAGCCCCTTCCTAGCCTCCTAAGGACTTTTGTCCTTTTGGCTCAGGAATGGGCTATGAGGGTATTAATTTGTAAGCATCACCTGTTGCATCTTTTTTTCCCATTTGAAGTCTAATAATTTTCTCCTCCAGTCAAAATACATGAAAGCTTGACATTTCCCAACCCAGCACCTATGAACTCTGCTAGATTATTTTTATTATGGCATGACACTACCTCTTAGTGCTTGTCAGGTTTCCAGGGGCAATATTGGGCTCTATGGAGAAAGGGGGGGAGTCTCAGCAGTGATTTTCCAATGAGAGTGTGCAATGTGGTTTTTTTTTAAAGTTCTTTTGAAGAATTTCATTAGCATTTCTATGTCACTGTATGCAGCACCAGCTAAGTGAGAAAAATGTGTGAAGTGGCAGCTGGGCTTGTAACAGCAGCATTCTTAGCAGGAAGGATGCTGTTAACAGATTTTGGCAGGGAGTGAGCAGCAAATTGCATCAGGAGGGAAGAATGTGACTACTTTCTCTTTTGCGTTAGGATTTATAAATGTCTGAATTGTTGATTTTGATAGAGAAAGAAGGAAGAGACTGGGAAGGATGATAAAAGAAACCAGAACCTCTGCCTTTCATTTCCATTGTTAGATATTGGGTGGGGTTCTGTTCCCACCTGAATCTGGGCCAGAACTGTGATTTTTGGAGGGGAGCAAAGACTTTCCTGGAGTGGGCACAAGATATTCACTCAAGAAATGAGGGGAGATGTCTGGTGCTGGGAGGAAAGGTGGCTTCTCTGTCTCCCTCCTAGCTTCAAAGGACTTGACTCATGCTACATGAGGGGTATGGTTTAGACTAGGGGTCGGCAAACTCATTAGTCAACAGAGCCAAATATCAACAGTACAACGATTGAGATTTCTTTTGAGAGCCAAATTTCTTAAACTATATAGGTAGGTACACTGTTTATTAACTTAATAAACTTTAATTAAAGTTTTAAGTCTTAATTAAACTATGTGTGTAAAGTGCTGTCAAGTTGCAGCCGACTTATGGTGACCCCTTTTGGGGTTTTCATGGCAAGAGACTAACAGAGGTGGTTTGCCAGTGCCTTCCTTTGCACAGCAACCCTGGTATTCCTTGGTGGTCTTCCATCCAAATACTAACCAGGGCTGACCCTGCTTAGATTCTGAGATCTGACAAGATCAGGCTAGCCTGGGCCATCCAGGTCAGGGCAAATTAAACTATAGGTACACTGAATAAAACTTGATATCATACTTAATAATGACCTTATTTATTCCTCTCTTAGCAATCTCTTGACTACCCACAAAACTTGCAATATTAACATTGAAATATTAAATGCAGGACTTGCTATAAATTACATTGCATTAAAAACTATCTTAGTGGTAAATAATGCAAGAGTACCGGTAGATTGAAATGTAATATGAGTGAATAGGGTAATTTTTTTAAGCCTTGCAATTTTAGGAAATCCTAGATACCAGAATTTAAAGTTAACAGAACTCCAGCTAGGACTAGATATAGTCCACCTGCCATCACATATTCGAAACTATACTCTGCAACATTTACAGAAGTTTTCAATGTTTCAGATCTGAATCCACATCTAACACAAACCCTCAATAATATGAACAAATTTTACTTTTTAAACCTTATGTATCAAGCTTTTCCCAATGCAATAATTTGCTTTTTCTTTCTCTCTCTCTCTGCACCTCGCATTTCTCTTCATTCTCCTTTAAAAATATTTTTTAAAGGAGAATGAAGAGAAAATGGTGATAGTGACAAAATCTCAGATGCAATGCATTTGAAGCTGGGTCACAGCCTAGTTGTGGGTCAGGAGACACCAATTCACAATTACTAAGACACCATCAAGATAAAATCTGCAATAAGGCTGGTGTGACCAAAACAAATTTCCCATTTTTACAGACCTCCAGAACAAAAAGAAGGAGGTAAATCAAGCAGTCTTGGGAATTACAAAATCTAGTGAACCTATTTAAGTTACCTTTTTTTGGGGGGGGGGGCGATATGAACGAAAGAGAGCGAATGCAAGAACTAGGTAGATTGGAATCAGAGTCCCAAAACACATTAAAATGAGGCGCTTCTCATCTCCTGTCACTCTTACGCGGAGAAAGGCGGAGGGGAAGAGCAGGAAGGTAGTCTAAAAAACGAACTTTACAATTATGGGGTTTGGTTTTAAGAAACCAAGTGAGTTAATTTGACGGTGACAAAAGTTCACGTGGACAGCTGACCCCATTCCTGTCTTTGGCCAGGTACGAGAGGTGGAGGAGAAAGAGGAAAACACACATGCTGGATTCCCCCCTCCCCCCCAAAAAAAGATGCAGCAGGGGAGGAAAAGTGGTCTGGCCAGCAGGAAAGGGGTCCGCACCACTCACCCTCCTCCCTTTCTGCAGGCCCGCCTCCACCGCGAGGCGACTGTCGGGGGGAAGGCGCCGTTCCCACCAAGGACGGCCAAGAGTCGCCGCCCACACCCTACCTTTCACCCACACAGGGTCATCAGCGATGGAGGTAGCAGATGCTCCGAGAACGGGCTGGCCGGCGACCCGCGAAGAAAGGGCAGCCCTGAAGCCGGGAAGGAGCCGGCTGGCAAGCGGCGCCCTGCCGCTGCTGCTTCAAAGGCCCAACGGCCATCTGGGAAGTGGGTCAGCCCGCCCTGGGCGGGGTTAGGGAGGGTGATGCGTCCCCGGCCAGGGATTAGAGAGGGCTGACGTAAGCCTCTCTCTCTCCTTATATGGGCTCGGGGGCGGGACCTGGGTCATTTGTGGCAGAGCCACACTCAAGGACCCAAAGAGCCGCATGCTAGGGCTGTCGATTCGATTCGTCCCGAACCAAAAAACCGCCGAATTTCCCCCTATTAGGCAATTTCCGGTTCGGATGGAACAGAACTAAAAAAAAAGTGGGAAAAGGACGTGCCGAATTTGGTGAGTTTGGGCAAATGCCGAATAAATTTGGCAGATTCGGCATTCCCTGAACCTGCCTTTTCCCGCCTTTAAAGACCGCCCTGCCCATGTGAAGGCGCGTGGGGGCCCTTTAAACAGATCTGCGCCTCCCAGCTGGGAGGCGCAGATCTGTCTTCCCCCCGCGTGCCTTCACGGGGCTTCCCTGGAAGCCCCGTGAAGGCCCGCGGGGGAACAAATTTTCCCCCGAACTCCAGATCTCGTGCCGAATTTCGCAGATCCGAAGTGGGGGAGTCCGGACTTCGGCACGAATTTTGCCGAAGCTGAACTTTACCCAAAAAACTTTTCAACAGCCCTACCGCATGCGGCTCACGAGCCGTGGTTTGCCGACCATTGGTTTAGACTTAGGGCAGCCAGATCCCTCTTCTCAACCGGCGGGAGATTTTGGGGGGAGAGCCTGAGAAGGGCGGGGTTTGGGGAGGGGAGGGATTTCAATGCCATGGAATTCAATTGCCAAAGTGGCCATTTTTCTCCAGATGATCTGATCTCTATCGGCTGGAGATCAGTTGAATTAGCAGATCTCCTGCTACTACCTGGCAGTTGGCAACCCTATTTAGACTACTGGGCTATACTAGATCTCCCAACTCATATGCCAAAAGATAACTACTCTAATTTGGATCAAAGACACACATACGAAAGTGATAGCTGTCCTTTGGTGAATTGGGATTGCCAACCTCCAGGTACTAGCTGGAGATATCCTACTGTTACAACAGATCTCCAGCTAATAGAGATCTGTTCACCTGGAGCAAATGGCTGCTTTCACAATTGGCCTCTATGGCATTGAAGTCCCTCCCCTCCCCAAACCCCGCCCTCCTCAGGCTCTGCCCCAAAAATCTCCAGGTGTTTCCTAAGCCAGAGCTGGCAACCCTATGGTGAATCCTTGGCCATCCTTTGTACACTCCTGCAGTGAATCACAGAAACCTCTCCAGCTTTTGTAATCTTGGTGGTACAAAATAATTTCAAGTTTCTTTCTGCCCAGACTCTACAACAGAACTGGGAAGTTCCATGCATCCTTACATACTGTTTCTTGGTTTCCCTTGCTGAACCTTATGGTGCCAAGTAAAATAGTCTAGTGTATGGTTGTTGGTACATTCTGCAGGGGTTGTCTACCCCTGATCTATTACATTTATCAGTGACATATTTTTGTATTTATTTTGACAATGATTTCCTTGTTCTCTGCTGGCAAAAAAACAGGTAACATTGAAAATCCACTTGTATCGTACACATATTTGGATTGAATGTGTACACTATCATTTACTAAATGTCTCAACCTGATAACTTGGAAGCCTGCAGACAACAATCTCTCTAAACTGGGTGTTTTCAAGATCCTTATCAAATATGTACAAATTATTAAAAAGACAATTTGAAGTCAGAAAATGACTGGGCTTGCATTTCTTATATTCATGTTCTATAACTCTAAACCCACAATGCTGCATATTATAAACTTTAAATTCAGAAGTGTTTTAAACTAAACTGAAGTAATATATATAATTACAAGTTAGAATGATCAATGATTCTTGCTTGAATAGTAGACAAAGACAAATAATTGGCCTTTAAAGCTCATTAGTCAGTTTTAGTACAATTGTTGTATTTGCATAATTTTTTGCAACTTTATGCACTGTTGAACAGAAGTGATAGCATTATACTCTCCTCTGTCCTATGAAACTTGTTGGGCAACTTTGAACCAATCACTCACTCTGAGCCTAGCCTACTCCACAGGGTTTTTGTGAGGGTGAAATGGATGAGGGAAATCTGATATATGCTGCCCTGAGCTCTTTGGCAAATAGATTGGCTAAAAAAAATGTACTAAACAAATAAGACTCCAGACCATCTTGCTTGGAATCGTAGCATAGGGAATGCATAAATATGAGCAGAGTGTCCCAGGGTTGGTACTTCGGTCATCTGTAACATCTTGCCAAGTGAGCCCGTGTGGTAGAATGCATGTGAAAATGGCTATCTGTGCCTTCATGCAATTCCCATGGTTAGCCTCCCCTTGAAGAATAATACTGCTTTGAGTGCCTGCATGACATTTATCTCCTTAATCAAAGCATCCAAACCATCTCTAACTAACTTTTTCTTTAAGGAGGCTAATACCATCAAAGGAGACTTAAATGGCTGCTATGATATTCTCAGCTTCTAGAAGAGGTTTGATGTTTTTTGCAATTGCCCTCTGAAGACTGTCAGACACTGTCAAACCTCACAATCCTTTCCCCCTTTTCTGTTAAAATGAGAAACGAGGTTGCTATGCCATTTCGTTTAAAAACTTGCCACATGAATGTTCCCAATCACTTCAACTGCACTATTAGTACAAGATGTTGCTAATAAATGTTGTTCCTATCTTGGGGGATGACGATACCAGACAACAGACACAATTGAGATTGGTGGTGTACATCAATTATCTGTCAGATAAAAAAGGGGGAGAAGAAAAAATGCCATTGTCCTGATTTTGATAGCTGATTGGAACCCCTCTAACTGATCCTGTTGAGAAATAACTGTTTCTTAATTAAAAGTAAGGGCATTGGCTAGTCCGGGCAATGTTTATTGTAGGCATCATCTTGTTTCCATAACTGAATTGTACCGATGTAACGCGCTCTCTGCATTGTTTATGGTTTGGCATGCCTTCCACCGATTTCTGTTTGCTGTGTTTCCAAATTTCTGTGATCCTACTCCCGTTGCATTGTTACTGGATGTCTTGTGCTGTCCGATTGAATTGTTTCCTGGTCTTTGTAATTCACCTTGAATTTCAGTAAGAAAGGTGGGCTCTAATGAAAGCAAATGAACAAATATCATGAAGGAAACAGCCCCTAAAGCTTGAGTTGCTGCAGCGTCTACTGTATGTGAATGCGACTGAAACTTAGTACAAGTAGCTATTGTGGTGATTTTGTGTGTGCGTTTGCAATTGTGGAAGAGGTCCAGCCAGAGTGGCCGGTTTGCACTGGATCCAAATCTTTGTGTCCAACTCTCTTCCTTTTGACCCACTCTCAGCTCCCCTGTCATTGCTTCCCAATGGTTCCTTCCACCAGCTTCCCTCATCCTTTGTATTTACTTACACAGTGACAGAAAATATGTTTTAATCTAAGGCTGAGCTGAAACTGCTCTTGCCTTTCAGTTACATTTTTGCTTATCCTGAAATCCCTGGAAGAAAAACAATAGAACTTTTTTTTTAAAGTGAGTTAAGTAATATCATGAGCTTTTCCACATCCCCCCCCCCTCCGGTTCTGGCCATGTATTACTTCAGGTTTTTCCCTGATTTCCACATGCATTTTTGTGCCTTTAATTTTAACTTTTGTTGTTGTTGTTCCCCTAGTGTGTTTTTTCCAGCTCTTTTGAGACCACTTTTACCCCAATGTTTTTCAGGAAGCTGATTTTGAGTTGGCTTTTTCCTAGTGTGTAATGTTTTTTATTGGTTTTCTTTTCTTTGCCCACCTCCAGCCCACTTTTCAATGATTGGACAGTGGTCATCATTAAACCACTTCCTCCCCCATGTGTAGGGTTGCCAACCTCCAGGTACTAGCTGGAGTTCTCTTGCTATTACAACTGATCTCCAGCTGAAAGAGATCGGTTCCCCTGGAGAAAATGGCCACTTTGGCAATTGGACTCTATGGCATTGAAGTCCCTCCCCAAACCCTGCCCTGCTTAGGATCCACCCCAAAAGCCTCCCACCAGTGGTGAAGAAGGACCTGGCAACCCTACCCATGAGTGATGTCAGTTTTTTTCAGCGGCCCCAAAATAGCAATAGAGCGCTGTAGTGTTGCAATGAGAATTTAAGCAGGTTCTCTGAATTCCCAGCTGTCATTTTGTTTTTTTAAGTCTCCAGCATCCTCTCTTGTGGAGATATAAAGAAAAAGCCATATCTCTGTGAGGGAAGGCACTAGAGACTTTTTAAAAAAAATGAAAGCTGGGAATTCAGAGAACCTCCTTAAGCTATCATTGCAACACTACATCATTATATTGGTATTTGAGGGCCATTTTTTTTTAAAAAAAAGAGGGGTGCTCTGGCACCACCATTAATGACACTGATGACAGCAGCAGCCTCCCTTGAAAACCCTCATTATTTAAGCCAGTTCTTGAAAAAATAAACTGACTCTAAAGGGTAAAGGTAAAAGTCCCCCGTGCAAGCACGGGGTCATTCCTGACCCATGGGGTGACATCACATCCCGACGTTTACTAAGCCGACTTTGTTTACAGGGTGGTTTGCCAGTGCCTTCCCCAGTCATCTTCCCTTTACCCCCAGCAAGCTGGGTACTCATTTTACCAACCTCGGAAGGATGGAAGGCTGAGTCAACCTTGAGCCGGCTACCTGAAACCAACTTCTGTTGGGATCGAACTCAGGTTGTGAGCAGAACTTTTGACTGCAGTGCGGCAGCTTACCACTCTGCGCCACGGGGCCCCTCAAACTGACTCTACAACTGTAAAAATGCACAAGGGGGCAGATGTGTGGAAGAACCCTGCCCAAACCAATGCCAGTGCTTGTTGGACTGACTCCCCAGAAAATCAGGAATAACTCCAGTGTGCAGAAAAGGTCCACGTTTCATTTTGTGGCTGTATGTGATCCGTGTGACTGAACAGGAATCTGAAACGACTTGTCATCTGTTACAATTAGAATTGCCATTCCATTCTGCCTAAAACAAAATGGAAGGTCAGTTTGGATTGAAGGTCAGCTCTGCTCTGGTGAAATGGCTGTACAGATGAAAGGACATTACATTTTTTAAAATAAGGCTAGTGAAATATCTCAGCAGATGAGGGTTTCACAGTTTCAGTTCAATTCTTAGCACTCTAATCCACCACATTAGCCTTTATTTACTTGATATTGGGAATAGCTCTAGCTTGGAAAGCGCAGCCATTTTAATATGTTTCTTCTGTTCCCTCTACTAAAACATCATCCAATACTTGTCAAAACACTCCTTCAGAAATGTGTATTTTTCTTTTCCATTCTCTAGTGCACTGAAGTGGCTTTTTTTTAATCTAAGAGGGAAAAATCCTTTCCCCAATTATATTACATAAAACATAGTCCACTTTATAATTGATTCAGATAGGTTTAAAAATATGTATATATGTTGTTCCTGTCCAGTGATGAGTAATCATCCCCTTGACAAGATCATCAGTAATTTGCTTCATTGGCTTTCTCCCATGTAACAATTACAGTTTGGAGCAAGCCATACAAAATGCTACATTATTTGTAAAGGAAGCAGCTCTCTTGGGGTGCTTGGTTTTTCTTAATCAACCTTTTAAATGCAGCTTTTTTACAATCCCCAGGATATTAATGATTCTAAACACGCATAGGGTTTTCACCACACATTGTTATGTTAGCTGGGAGGGGAGTGCGTTATCCTGGCAAGGAAGCAGTTAGGCCTCATTTTGGATGCAAGTTACGATGCAGTGCTTAGGGATAGAAATATGGATAGTAATCTTATGCAATGTGTAATTGCGATAGCTAAGTACACCGGGGTGTCAAACATATGGCACATGGGCAGACCCTGGCCCCTTGACAGCTTTTATCTGGCCTGCAAGCCAGCCGAGGCAGCCACCCCCAACTCCCGATCTAGGCTGGCGAGGCATGGCCCAGCCCGACCATGTCATGGCATCAGTGCAACACTATTGACTGAACTTGGCCCCCCACATTTCCTGGGGTTGCCTGTACTTGGCTGGAACCCCTACCATTCAAAGAGCACAACTGTCCCACCTCCCCCTCCACGTACAGTCCAAAACGACATCAAACACTGGTCCTGAGGATTGGGATATCCCCCGCCTGGAATATACTGGGGAAGTCAGAGGTCCGCCCCAGGGTTGGGGGTGGGTGGGCTAGGGAGAAATCCATGCATGGAATGTTTTGGCAGTATCCGGTCAGTACTTGGGTCATTAACAGAGGGGATGCAAGGGACAGGTGGTTGGTCCCCTTCCTTTGTTTTGCTGACAAGAAGAAACAGGCCGCTGAATATAGCTGTCATACTGAGTAAGGCCCTTGGTCTGTCAAGGTGGAGGCTTTCACTCAAGGTGGAAGCTAAGCCACAGCCCTGTCTGCCCCTAAGAGATATGGCACTTTTCCAAATAAGGGCTTTCCTAATGTGCTGGTTCAGCAGGACCCAGATCTGCAATTCTTTTCTCAAGATGAAACTCTGCCTTCCTTCAACCTTCTACTTCTTTGTTCTGTCCTTAAACACAGCAGGAGTGTGAATTTTCTACACAGTTAGCTTTCCTTTTGAATAAGGCACTGTAACTTCAGCAGGTTGCTTTCTTTTCATATGACAGAACCATTGAGCTTGTTCTGGTGAAAGGAACTAAGCTTCGAGCAGTGCTCATTCTTCCTTGGTGTCTGTCTTTTCATCTGTTCCTGCCCGCCTTAAATTTCTGGCATTGCTTTCTTATCTGAGGCCATATAGAACCATTATCTGGACTCACTCCAGTTTTTATCTATACAACTCCTCTCTTTGGCTGCACTAACGGCAGCAAATCAGGATGCTTCTCCACCTATTGAACCTTGTAGCAAAAATACTTTCCTTTTGTTGGTTAGACCCCTGATAAGTCTCTTTCCTATATTAGTTTAAACCATAAATGGTTATTAACAAGATATTTTTTCAGGAAGTTTTGCCTAAAAGTTGACTGTGTCCCCATGATTCAGTTTCCCTTGCTTTTTTCTTCTGGTATGGGTCCTCTGATACTTCTTACAAGCATTTCCTTTTTCTCTTTCTCTTTTCTCTGTTTTCCCACGCAGTAAATTTTGAGATGTCACATTTTGTACTGATAATTCGTGATAATGCTGGGGTTGCCCAGTGTGGGGCTTCTCATTAAAGATATTATCTTTCTCTAATACAGAATCTTATTCCTGACTAGCTCTATGAGATAACAAGATGTTTTCTTTCTTGATTACCCTTTTTACTGTGTTTCCTGTGAATACCTGTAGATGTGGGGCAATGGGGGGCAGCTGCCCCAGGTGCGGGAAGAGAGGGGGTGGCAGCAGAGAGGGAGCAGCGGCATGGCAGCAGCAGCCACTGGTCAGAGGCTGCAGGTGGCTGCCCGCCCAGCTGCTACGCACACTGCCCTGCTGAACATGTGAGGTTGGGTGAGACCCCACCCCCGGTGGCCCGCGCAACTGGGAAGCAGCACGAGCAGTGGCAAGGCCTACAGTCGAGTCGCAGCTGGGCAGCCCAGTCTTGTGCCCCCCAGCCAGGCTCCAGCGCACCCAGGGTGTTGCCAGCCCTGCTGCCTTCCTCTTCTTCTGAGTCTGACTTCCTCCCGGAGACCCGGATGGTGAGTAGCTATCGCTGGTCAGATCGAGACTGCAGCCTGGGGCAGGGAAGAAGAGGCGAATCTAGTACCGGGGTAGGGAGACACACTTACACACAGGAAGTAAGTACACTGGTGGGGGGGGTTCCTTCGACATGCTAAGTCAACAGCCACCGCTAGCAGCTGCTGTGCGAGCATGTGTGTATGGGAGGGGAAGGAAGCATCACCATGCCATTTGAAATCTGTGGGCTTCGGCTGAGGGAGGTGCTCTTCATAGGATTTGATGAAGCTAGGGGGCTCGGGGAGAGGGTGGTGCTTTCCGTCATGCCGGAAGCGCCCCACAAGAGTAGAGCCTCAGGAGCACAATTCTTTCTGTCTGTTTGTGACGTTTCAGCCTTCCCCAGAGATCCAAGGGTGAAGAGCAAAGCTTACCTGCCTCCATTCCTCACCCTCAGTGACCTCTATCTTGCCTGCCCTACTCTTCCTAGAGAGTGCCCTGCTTGCTTTAATGTGCACAGCCCAGAGCCCTTGTTAGCAGCCAGCCCTGTTCCTCTCCCCAGGAACAAGGGTGAGGAGAAGGTGGCCCTCCTGGCATTGGCTGTGGGACCTGAGGATCAGGTGGAAGATCCTTAGCGGAGTCATTACATTTCAAAGTCATGGTTTTCCTGAGTCGATTTTCAGTGGATCCTGGAGCTTATATGTGTCCATGGGTTTTACACTGGAGTAACTTTGTGCCTGAGGTGGATTAACTGCCATCTTAAACCCCTTGGAATCAATGAGTTTAGACTGGAGTAGCTCTGTATAGCTGAGTGAATGCATAGCTGAGACAGTTGCATGATTAAAAATGAAATTCCTCTAGAACTGCCCTATTAGAATTAAATGTTGAATTCATCAGTAACACGAATTCATTAATATCGGTCAGCTTGTTTTTGTTATAGGTATCGTATATTTTATGTTTCAATTTATTGGATAGTACTTTGCACATTTACTGGTCCGCTGAAATCTTGGGAAACAGTTAATATTAGGTCTTGTAACGGCATTGTATATCCAGACACACACACAATCTAATATCTTGGAATATATATCCCCAACCCCAATAGCTCTGTGCAACGTCTGAGTGAGAGGGGACAGGGCTACCCTGTCTGGTGGCCCCTCCCTGCAAGAGAGGTTGGACCAAAGTGAAAGCCCAGCCATGTAATTATTAAAACAGATTTTTTAAAAAAGATCTAGAATTATTTCTGGGGTCCTGCCATGGGACAGGATATTAAATTCATAAACAGTATAAAATATTAGAATAAGAAACAACCAATTAATGAAAGAGTTCTTCATCCAAATAAGCTGACACTGTTTAGTAACATGTATTAAAATGAGCGTATAGCCCATGCTTCTTTTTGGCAAATACCCTGACACACTGCTTTAATGAAAAGCTTATCTGTGAAAACACTTACTTGGAATGCTCTTTCACCTTCAAGGCATTTTACTTCCCATACTCTGCTAATAAATTACACCTTGGTTTCTTTGAAAAACAAGTGTTAAAGGAAAATTCCATCTTTCGGCACTGCATCTATGGCTGGAAGAGTCACATTAGGTGACAGTATGGCTACAGCAGTCAGTGCAAAGCTAAATCTCCTTAAAGTTAAACCAGGCCCGTGAACGCACTAGCCACTTACCTCGCAAGTTACACACGTCCAGTACGCAAGTATCCAAAACGCCTTTAAATTCCTGTTCCCACCGCGTCTCCTTTCTCCGCTGCATTTGATAATCCCCAGACCGGCACGCTCCCTTGCATGCCCAGTCGGCGCTCCAAGCAAGGACAGCGATTGGTCAGTGTTACTAAGGGAGGCGGGGGGAGTGTGGGGATTGGCTGGCAGCAGGAAGTGGATTTAATACTCATTGCGTGTTCCCACTTTAAGGCTCCGGAGGTGGAAGACGTTTTATTTTTTTAATTCGACGAATAAGCGGATGCGCTTAACGCAGAGGAATTGTGTTCTGGAGACGACCTCGGAATCCTTCGGGTGAGATGAAGTGGGAACATGCAAGGAAAGCCCGCAGAAATTGGAGCTGCAAATGGTAAGTGCGGACATGGCCCAGTACTACAATTCTAAAGTGGTTTAGTAACAATTTCACCATATCAGACAATCCTGGAAATCAAATAGGGAATATCAAACACCTGCTGAGTTGGCTCGCGTCCTGTTCACCAGTCATGAACAGGGGGCTGAGTTTTTGACAGTCAGTTCAATGGTTTGTTGAACTGTTAACGGTTCTTCAAGAGTTTGCTTCAGTATATTCCTTTATTGTATTCTATCCTAATCATGCAGTGCAGTACAGCTGGCTTTCATGCACACATGTTTTCATACAGCCCAATCGAGTTCTGCCACTCCCCTCCACTCCTTGCTGCGTAACTGCTCCACACCGCGGGCAATTGTTTAAATAGAGTAGACAGCTCACAATCATGTAAATCAGTCCTAAATAATCCTACCCTTCAGTGTTAGTCCTCTTAAAACAATTTAAGAGCAAACAAAACAGCTGTATGTATGTATTTACTTATTTGCTTCATTTATCCCCTGCCTTTTCCCCCAATGGGGATTCAAAACAGCTTACATCAGGGGTGTCGAGCTCATTTGTTTCGAGGGCTGGATATGACATAAATGTCATTTCATCAGGCTGGGTCATGTGCACCAAATAGAATCATAGAATCATAGAGTTGGGAGGGGTCATGGCTCAGTGGTAGAGCATCTGGTTGGCATGCAGAAGGTCCCAGGTTCAATCCACGGCATCTCCAGTTAAAGGGACTAGGCAAGTAGGTGATGTGAAAGACCTCTGCCTGAGACCCTGGAGAGCCGCTGCCGGTCTGAGTAGACAAGACTGACTTTGATGGACCAAGGGTTTGATTCAGTATAAGGTAGCTTCATGGGTAGGTGATGTGACAACCAGGGTCATCTAGTCCAACCCCCTGCACAATGCAGAAAATTAACAACTACCTCCCCCACACACACTGCCAGTGACCCCTACTCCATGCCCAGAAGATGGCAAAGATGCCCTCCCTCTCATCATCTGCTTAAGGTAATAGAATCAGCATTGCTGACAAATGGCTATCTAATCTCTTTTTAAAAACCTCCAGGGAAGGAGAGCTTACCACCTCTCGAGGAAGCCTGTTCCACTGAGGAACCGCTCTAACTGTTAGAAAATTCTTCCTATATTCATCAAATATAATTTGATGCCAGGTACTGGAGATACAAGCTTTATAGAAGACACAGGCAAAGCCAATTAATGATATTTTTTTTACTTTATTTTTTACTTGAAATACAAACATGCTTAACACAATAACACTCCCAGTATTTTTTTAAAAAAATTCAACAGTCTTTGATCATTGACACCTTGAGACTGAGGGGGGTTGCTGCCTCGGCTTGCGATCCTGTAGCAAGCTTGTGAGCCCTGATCAGGAGTGTGGAGGAGGGCGCTGCCTTGCAGGCCAGATAAGAGCTCTCAAGGGGCTTACGCTTCCACTTTCCTCCCTTTTATCGTCACAACACATCTGTAAGGCTGAGAGTGAGTGACCCGAAGGTCACCCATAGGGTTGCCAGGTCCCTCTTTGCAATTGGTGGGAGGTTTTTGGGATGGAGCCTGAGGAGGGCGGAGTTTGGTGAGGGGAGGGACTTCAGTGCCATAGAGTCCAATTGCCAAAGCTGTCATTTTCTCCAGGTGAACTGATCTCTATCAGCTGGAGATCAGTAGTAATAGCAGGATATCTCCTGCTACTATCTGGAGGTTGGCAACCCTAGTCACTCAGCAAGCTTCCATGGCAAAGTGGGGATTCAAAGTTGGGTCTCCCAGTTCCTAATGTGATACTCTTACCACTACACATTACACTACGCATTACACATTCTGTAAGCCTTCCTCTAGAACTGAGATCACGTAATCTTAGGGCAAGTCCACAAATCGCATGTTCCTCAACACTATTAAATATAAGGGAATGCCTCTAAATTTTATTACTGCAGAGTAGAAGATGAAATATACCAAAAATTTAGTTTGGAGGCTCGAGCGTCATACAGGTACACTCATCAGAGAAATGTGATTGGCACCAGTGGAAGGTCTGGTACTGACCAATTGCCAAAGCAGCCATTTTCTTCAGGGTAACTGATCTCTATCGGCTGGAGATCAGTCGTAATAGCAGGAGATCTCCAGCTAGTACCTGGAGGATGGCAATCCTAAATACTGCCAGTTCTAAGTACAGAATGAGTGATTGACAAAATGGATTAGGTTATCGTTGGTATCTTTACATGTTTGGTTCTGGCAGCCATAAATAGTGCTCTGAGCCTGTGTAACCCTTTTCAGCTGTGAGAGCCATTATCTGGGTAGATAGCAAAGGGTTCCTTTTTCCACCAGTGCTGTTTAACAAAGAAAGGTAGCAGATGTAGCATAGCTGACTTAGAATCCACACACTGTCTCCATTTCTCTGTCTTTCTGGCATGCGGTTTCTGGTTTCTCAATTAGTCGAGGCAAGTTTAACATTATTGTCAACAGCTGCCAGAACTGCACATAGCAACTGTTGCTTTTTTATGACTGGAAAGGCCCTTATCCCTTTTGATAGTGATTTTCACAGTACTGTGAACACACAAGGAAGGAGAATTATGTGGTGGCTCTGGCTTGGTACTGCTAAGTTAAATTCTGTTTAATGCTGATTTTTTTTCAGCAGTTTGAGATGAATTAGGGTTGCCAGCTTTCAAACTGGTCCCTCTTGCTTTAATATCAGTTCGAGCTGCAGAAAGTACCAGGTGACATTATTGGCCTCCATGCCATGAAATGCTTCAGCTGCCCATTTAAATGCATTAAACCACTGTGAAAGAGAGGCCTTTTTTCATCGTGCACATTTGGCAAGCTTAGAAATGATGCTAGTTTGTTCCTTGGGAAAATTCCTCTCAGGTGTCCCAGCATTACTGCCTTTAAAGAAGCTGTGGGGTCTTGATCTGACATTCCTTGCTGAATTTCTCAGTGATACAGGATTAGGGTTGCTAATTCTGCATTGGTAAAGTCCTAGAGATTTGGGAGCAGCGCTGGGAGAGAGCTCAGCATGAATGTGATATCATTCTAGGATTTTTGTTTCTCCTCGATTCTGTGGTAACCCACAGATTCCATCCTCTGAAGCTGCCATTTCCTCCAGAGAAGATCTGGAGATCAGTTTTAATCTTGGGGAAATTCCAGGCTCTACCTAGGCAGGATAGATGGGGTCTTCCCACGTGCATGTGAAGATCCTGTGAGTGTGTGAAATTATTTATAGGTAGTGAAGACACCGAGCTGTTATGGACCTGGTTTGTATGGCTGTTTGTGGATTCCACTTCCTTTCTCTCCATGTCCCCTTTCCTGTATAGCAGTTGTTTGATGCCAGTGGTGTGGCCAGCTGTGGTTCTACTTGTTCAGACACCACATAAGGCAGGGGTTTTCAAACGCCTGGGGTATTATAGAGTGCCTTGAAGTTTTATTTGGGTACTTCAACATGAACACTACTAATGGTGGACAAACTTTCTGAAATGCAGTTTGCCCATAATTACAAATAATCAAGACTGTTGCCATTGAGAGGATGGCTTGGTTGCCCTAAAGATATTTGATCCTCTTTCCCAGCATTTTGGCCCTGCTTAAAAAAAAATAGTAGGTTTCTTAACCCTTATATTGTTAAACTATAAGGGAAAGTATCAAGGCTACCTATTTGCTCAGTAAGACAAAAAACTATGGCCACCTTTCAGTGTTCTGGGCTAATGAATGCAAAAGTATTGAGATGCTTGTTGGGACAAGCATGAATAATACACTTGTAATAATATGCCTTTAACTAAAAAAGAGGCTACCTATATTTTGGTTCTGTATTCATTCTTCTCTCTTCCCAACAGTGTCAGACCCAGTCACCACAAACCTTCTGACTAAGGTCCTGCAGAAGTTCTAGTATGTGCTGAGTGTGCGCTTTCTTGAAGGACAAAGCCAAATAAGCCCAGCCAGCTCTATGTGACCTGCATGTGAACCGTTAGAACACATCCCATTTGCCATAAGAGCTCCATGACAGATGTGCATGGGCTAATGTGGGAAGCACATGGATGTGGAAAGGGTTCCTGAAAACTGAAAAAATTTCCCTGCTCTCCTCTAAGTGACAGCTTGTTACCCCTTTTGGCTTTGGTTGACATTTGGTCAGGTCTGTAAGTTTCAGGTTAGATCAACACACCAAAGTATTTATAGGGTGAAGGAAATTACTTGGAAGGTGATGGTGGATGCTCACAGACCATTTCCAGTCAGCTTCAGAGAGTGCGCCATGTTTGTTTTCCTCCCTGAGAACAAGATGGACTTGTCAGAAGTGTAAGTTGATATGGCTCTTAGAGGAGAAAGTTTAAACTATTTCAGGGACAATAAATAATTTCTGGCCTCTGGCCTCTTTTTGTTGCAATGTGGTGCAACCTTCCTATCATTTGTAGTTACTGTGGTCATACCCTAATCCATGAGGAACGGATCAAGTGATATGAGCCTTCGCTAGCCCATTGTTTTGAATGGCCCCGTTGAAGTATATGAGGAATCCTATCAGGTTCCATCCCCGTCTTGTCATCAACAGTTGCTTGAAATAAACACACCCTTATCTCTTTCTCCCCTCCCCCTGTCATGTTTCTTTTGCTCTTATTTTAAAGCCCTGGGAACCAGCTGCTCTGCTCTGCAAGCTGCCCATATACAGTATCAGATGTTCAGTATAAGGAAATCTCCTCTCCGTTCCCTGAGTGCCATCCCGTTTCTCAGTTTGCAACTGGTGACAGTTGCCTCGTTTGGTCCTGGGTCTGACATTATTGCAAATAGCCTTCAAGTTCCCATTGGGGTATATATAGTGATTGCACCACTTACAGCAAATGACCCACATTAGCATTTCTGCTAATTCCACAGACGTATGAATTTGCTGGCTTTGTTCTAGAAATTTTTTAATTATTGGCAGTCTTAACTGGAGTTTTAAAATTGTGACCTTCTCTGTGTTGTTTTATTTATATTATTTTTCTTGTGTTTTTTTAAATAATTGTTTTATTTATTTTGTAAGCTGTCTTGGGTTCTACAAGGGAGAAAAATGGCTAATAAATATTTCAAATAAACAAACAAACAAATAAATAGGGATGCTTGTTAACATTTTGTTAATTGTGACTGTTGTCATTCTGAAGCATTCAGTTTGATGTTGGAGCACGCACATGAAAATGCACATAGATTTCACAAGCTTATACCGGTACTTTGACCTGTTATTATCCTGTTGTAGGGCAATTATCATATTCTGGGATATCTGTAGCTCTCAGAACAAGCACCCACTTGGTCTTTTAGGCTGGAGGAGGACAGCTAATGCATTGTTAATTAATACAATATATAGTAGAATAACAGAGGTAGAAGGAAGTCCTTGTTTTCATCTGTTAAATTTGGAAGGCCTACTCCTTAGCTGTATTTCCTTGTACGCTTAGTTTTGTAACAGAAAGCAGATCTACCCAGTATGCTGATTGTGACCAAAGATGAGAACAAACACTAGCTTGACACAGAGAACTGCCCCCCTCGTTTTACTGAATGCTTGGGGAGGGAGAGAGGGCACAAGTGTGTGGGCCCCACCCCTTATCTCCACACAATCATCTGGTCCTCTGCAGGGGTGACTGCATGGAGGAAGTAGAGGCATGAACTGTCCATCCCCGTGATCAGTAGGGTCGCCAGGTACCTCTTCGCAACCTGTGACCCTTACTGCCTTGTCCATTTTCACTGCTGGTCCCCATAACGCACGTGTTTCCTTTCATGCCATTTCATAGCATAGCATTTTTAGATCCTTTTACACATTGTAAATCTAACATTTCATTTATATGCGACCAGTGCAAAGATAATGTTTAAAATGTTTCCATTTTGTGGGGAAATTTGGCCTGAGTAAATAGAAAGTGGTACAAAAATAAAGACTCACAGGCTCAATTTGAACAGCTGAAAAGTGACAAGGAGGGAGGCTGTGAAAATTGGAAAAAGTGGGATTGTGAAATTTTATAACATCCCTATTCCCCCCCCCCATAGCAATTAAATTCACCCCTCACCACTAGAGTTGCCAGATCCCCCTTCGCCACCGGCAGGAGGTTTTGGGGTGAAGCCTGAGGAGGGTGGGGTATGGGGAGGGGAGGGACTTCAACGCCATAGAGCCCAATTGCCAAAGCGGCCATTTTCTCCAGGTGAACTGATCTCTATCGGCTGGAGATCAGTTGTAATAGCAGGAGATCTCCAGCTAGTACCTGGAGGTTGGCAACCCTACTCACCACATTGTATTGGACGAGTTCTCATCAGAGATGGCTAGCATCAGTATAAGGTTGGTTGTCTGCAGTTTTACCCCCAGTATTGAGTGTGTTTTGAATCAGTAGTAGAACATCTATTTTGCATACAGAAAGTCCCAATTTCAACCGGTGGCATTTCCAGTTAAACAGACTAAGTAATAAGTGATGTGAAAGACTGAGACTCTGAAGAACTTCTTCCAGTCAGAGAAGACAATGCTAACTTTGATAAACCAGTGGTTGGACTCAATATAAATCACCTTCATCATCATCATCATTAACCTTTAATGGGCATAGTTCAAAAGACATCTCATACAGATTCTCATGATCAAAATCAAATCACACCTACCCAAGATGAACAAACCAGGGCCCCTATCAGGCTCAGAGATATACAGAACATATGAAATACAAATAAATATGAAATATATAAACTATACCACATTATTGAAATTAAGCAAAAGGTTAAAATAATCTGCCCATCTAGCTGGACAGTGATACAATACAATAAACAATAATAGTCATAATCATTGACCATTAACTAGATAAAACCACAATCACAACAGCAACTTAAAATATTAGACAGGCTTCATGGATCCCCATCTCAATAACGTTACCAAAACTTTTGCTACCAAAGCAGTTTTTTCAGGCTTAGCATCAGACAATAGAGCAAATAACATTTGATTTTTATTATTTACTATTTCGGTATCAAGCAGATCTAATAGATAGTCATTAAAAGGGCTCTCACCCAGGCGGCATTCCGATATAATATGCATAAGCGAATCTGGAGATCCTGAACCGCAGGGGCAGAGTCTCTCCAAGCACCTTCATGTGTTCACCTTGCATTGAACAAAGTGGGTTCTAGTCCATAAAGGTTTATGATGGAGTAAAATCTTCTTTGTTTGTGTGGTCCCACTGAACTTCATTTTATTTTCGCTGCAACAGAGTAATTCAGCTAGAAACGGCCAGAATGCGCTCGCTCGCTCTCTCTCTCTCTCTCTCTCTCTCTCTCTCTCTCTCTCTCTCTCTCTCTCTCTCTCTCTCTCTCTCTCTCTCTCTCTCTCTCTCTCTCTCTCTCTCTCTCTCTCTCTCTCTCTCTCTCTCTCACACACACACACACACACACACACACACTCATATAAGACTTATGAACCAACAAATTTATCCATATGTAAACTTCTCTTCACATTTTTTCACTCCATTCAGAACTCTCTTCACTAAAATAGAGATCCTTGATGCTGTGGTCACTTGCAGTTACAGCTATTCCAGACAGTCAGCATTAGATATTCTGTTTCTTCTAATGCTCTTAGATTCCTGGCTAAACTGTATGGTCTCCACTCATGCTTAGAGTGGCAAAACTGGCTAGCATGCAGAGGCTCATGTTTCATGTCTTTCAATATGGTATAAAAATCATTGCTCTTAATGGCTGCTTGAAGCCAAATTAATGTTTCCCTTGGCCAGTCATGTTAGCGGGGAGAGGGGGGGAATTCTGCCAGCAGCAAATAATGTAGAACTGTTTAGAATAGCAACAACACCATCCCATCCCCTTGCTGACCTTGGAGAACAAAGTTCCTGATGCAGTCATAATGCAAGAACGCAAAACAGGTGCGGTTAAAATCATCTCATTCAAAAATGGTGCTGGTGTTCCTAGTTTAGATGTAATTCTGGAGGGTGAGTAACAATTATAAACCCTACAGAAAAACTGAAAATAGACTGTATTTGTCTATGTTGGACTAGGCGAAATTGTATCCTTTCTTGGACCAACTAGGTGTTTAGATCTTTGCAAGTTTTCCAAAGCGGCAGGTTCTTAAACATTTTATAGCTGTTCACAGGACTCTTTTTAAACTGATGGCATTTCTTTTAAAAAAATGTTTCACCATGCTTGCAAACCTCTATGGAGGTATCCAGTAAAGCACAAGGAAGCGTTCTTGATGGGTTCCCTTTTTGGAGATGCTGCTAGGATTACTGTTGCAGTTGTGAATTCAGACGTGGCAACAAGCCATGGGAGAAAGACTTAGAAATCATGGGACTTGCCCATTCCACAACCCTTTGCATGTGTGGCAAGAGAACAGCAGGCTTCCACATTCCCAAAAAACCACGAGACTGCTTTTGAAAACCGCTCACCCAAAATCCAGCAGCCAGGCTATTTTCAAGGGCGGGACACAGGGATCATATCACCCGGGGGATGGTTCTTACTTTTAAGGCTTTTACAGCTCAATGGGGTGAGGGAAGTGCTCAGGGAGCTCTCCTGGCACAACCCAAAGAAAACACTGGCACAACCCCCTGTAGTGGCAGGGGAAGGGGCAGGACTGGGACAGGAGTTAGTCAACACCCTAAGCTGCCCTGATCTGGGAATGCCTCCCAGAACTGGTGCAGAGTTATGGCATCAAAGAAGCACAGTGTAGCCCACTAGTGCCCATGCAACAGAAAAGGCAAAAGACCGCCGCCCCCCAGGTGCAGTTCCACCTTCAAGCCCTGGCATAGCACAGGATGCCCACTATGGCCATAGTGCTACTCCCTCACCAGAAGTGGTCAAAACCCCTCCCCTACACCCAACCGTGCCCCCTATGCACTACGTAACCCTGTGCCAGGACAGCCTAAGGCTCAGATGATAGGAAGGGTGGCTCTGGATTTTTTCTTTGAGGTCCTGAACTTGGACACTTAGAGGGCACAGAGTTTCACTCTGGTGATGGGGAATGTGCAGATAGGGCACTTGGCACTTACATCGGAGGGGAAGGGTAAATCTTCTTGCTTTGTGACTAATGTCTCATTTCAGAACCCATATGGGTACCCCATCTCTGGAGAGGTGCACCAAAGGAGCAATCATGCAGTGACAGGCAAGCAGGTGCAGGTATCCAGCAGGCTCAGCCCAGGATTCTGAACCTACCTTCCCCATCCCACATGAATACACCCTGGGCACTGCCTCAACAACTGCATTTCAGTGATTCCACTGCTGTTTGGCTGGCCAGATCCAGAAGGTGATTCTGGGGAAACACCTGCTCATCCAGCGCATCAAGTGGATAAGAGGTCAGAGCTGTTATCTTGGTCTTCAGGAGAAAAAAGATGAATGGAAAAGCAACTTGGCATGGAAATTTTGCTCCTTCGAGGACAGTATAATCCCATGTAGAAAAAACTATGGGGAGCAACCAGTGTTTACCCAATATTTTCTTCTGCAAATGTTTTGTGCGAATATAACCATTGCAAAACAGCCCCCTCCCTTCTAGCCAGCATATGTGTGTTAAGTGCCGTCAAGTCGCTTCCGACTCATGGCGACCCTATAAATCAATGTCCTCCAAAACGTCCTATCTTTGACAGCCTTGCTCAGGTCTTGCAAATTGAGGGCTGTGGCTTCCTTTATTGAGTCAATCCATCTCTTATTGGGTCTCCCTCTTTTCTTGCTGCCCTCAACTTTTCCTAGCATGACTGTCTTTTCTAGCCAGAATAGTGTAGTAGTAAAGAGTGGTGGTTTGGAGCAGTATATTCTAATCTGGAGAACTGGGTTTGATTCCCCACTCCTCCACATGAGTGGCAGATGCTAATCTGGTGATCCGGGTTGGTTTGCCCACTCCTACACATGAAGCCAGCTGGGTGACCTTGGACTAGTCATAGCTCTCTCAGCCCCACCTACCTCACAAGGTGTCTGTTATGGGGAAGGCAAGGCAAGGCGATTGTAAGCCGGTTTGATTCTTCCTTAAGTGGAGAGAAAGTCAGCATATAAAAACCAACTCTTCTTGATCTTCACATGGCACAGCCGATTCAGAATGATTTGGTAATTAGTAGCATCCAAGAGCATTAAGAAGTGCGGGATATGACAGCATAAAACTTGATCTGCAAGAGCAAATGATCTGCTAGGGCTTTCAGTATGGTTCCAACACTCAACATGAAGCCTGATTGCATTGAATCCTGAATATGGAGCAAACACTTTATATGACTATAAACAAAGTAAAAGCATAAAACAAAGTAAATAAATAAAACCAAGTATTTCAGATTAAAAGCTTCCTTGCAGCTCAGCTCCAGAAAGGGTTGTACCTGAGATTTCACAGAACGTAAAACATTAATCCACCAAAACACTAAGTGTCTCCTATCAAAAGTTTATAATGTTCTGCTTGATCTGCAAAGTAACAAAAAAAGCTTTGTGTCTAAGTGGCATGGTTATTAGGGATATGATATCAGCCAATAGGCATGGCAGTACTTATTATGAAAAGGTTTTACCTTCTCAGCCAGCATATCATAGAGAGAGAATGCTAGAAAATGATTCACTGGCATTTGTTCCCTTTAAAGATTGAATTTAAAAAAAAAAATCTCTGGAAAATGCTAGTACTAAATTCAGTACAATGTCTCAGGTTTCCACCTATGGTGGGAGTGTTTTAGAGCACAGATCTATTGGAAGGCCATGTGACTCAAAGCTCCCTGAATGTTTAAATGTACATTAACCTGAAACCTTTCTTCTACATTTTGTGGCAATTATACCAGACAAACTCCAAATGATCATCCTTAATGCATTAACTGCAGCTTGTTAGGTTTTTGCCAGGTATAGGTATGGGGGGAAGGGAACGCTAACTCAAGAACAGAGAAGTGGTTGGGAAAAATATATATGAACGTAAATTCTCAGAAATGTTTCATATTATATGAAGGGGTGTGTGTGTTAAGTGCCGTCAAGTCGCTTCCAACTCATGGCGACCCTATGAATGAAAGTCCTCCAAAATGTCCTATCTTTGACAGCCTTGCTCAGATCTTGCAAATTGAAGGCTTTGGCTTCCTTTATGGAGTCAATCCATCTCTTGTTGGGTCTTCCAACAAGAAGGGGTATGTGACTAATAATGGGCAGGGGGGCATTTTACTCCAGGGAGTTGTGGCTTGGTTACCTGTTGTTTTCCTGTAAGATAAAAAGTTTTAATCTAATTGAAAGCATTATGGGAGATGCAGAAGGACATTTGGATTCTCTGTCTTGTCCTCTGAAACATATTATTAGGTCTAGAGGCTATATTTCAGCTCAGGGGCTGGTGTCTCTGCATACATGTCACAGGGACCAGGCTAAGGGCTGTTCTAGACAATACAGTTTAGCACATTCTAAACAGTGATGTCATGCCTGGAGTGAATAACTGCCACAAGTGTTAGTTGCTGCAAACATTCATCTCCACTGAGTGGAATAAAGGATTTATTTTCAAACTTTCCCGGGAGATTTAGAGGTTCCATGGCCATCACAAGCTTCCTACAGAAGATTGTAGAAGCCAGTACTTTCAAAGGAGAAACATAAAACATAGAAGCCTGGATAGTCTCCATTGTCTCAGACAGTTTGGAATCAGGTCCCTATACTGGAAGGTACCAAATGATACCAAATTCTCCGTGAGTATGCTTCAAATGTTTAGAATGCCATGAACTAAAAAATGCGCATGAAGTCATCATGCAATTGTTGAGGTGGATTCCTGAGGTGGCAGGCTACCGACACGACATGCCAAGCGCACAGAGTAACTCCTTTAAACAAAAAAACCCTGTGATGCAAAAATGGAAACCTCGCCATGATCACTGTATTATCTGGATGAACCCTTTGTAAAATCAAAAATCTGGCCAGTTACTCTCCTAAACACAAGCACTGCTACGTAATTATTCAACCCGCAACCAATGCAGGTTGGTGTCATTACTAGGGAGAGCTTCAAAGGTTGAGCTACAAATTAAACATTATAACAAAATAATTACATTTATTGCAAGGCGTACACTATACCATTGTTAAAAATACAGGGCCTGGAATACAGGCTACATATAAAAATATCAGTTATAAAATTCTTATATACGTACTGTTGATATACAATCAATGTAAATGACCAATGCTAGACCAGACACATTTCAGCCTGAATAGGCCTTCCTCCGTGGTCATAAATACAGAAAGTTAAAAAAAAAAAAAAAAAAAAAATGCCTCCGGAAATAAACCTTATGAGATATTTTTTTATCTAATATTTTGTGTGTGTGGATGTAAACTCTTAACCCAAATTGTGGGTCTTGCCTCACGAACAGTTGCTCACACAATCTGATATAGAATTAACAATGCTTCTGGATGTGTGTACATCAACCTGTGCTGAATCTAATTTCCCCCGTTTTTGTGGTCCTGGTGTCATTACTAGACATATTAGTTTTGGGTGCCGAATTTGCTATTGTGCTGCAACTATGCAGAAGGTTTGGAGGAGGCGGGGAGTCCCTGTGATGCTTCCAGTCTATTCTGCAGCTGTGCCGCTGTCACTTTTCCCTTTGCAGGTCTGAACATGATGACAAATAGGGTCGATGCGTAAGACACCAAAAAGCCCTGAAACTGATGAAGTTAGTCCACCTTTCTCAATTAAGAGTTTCCACATGCCGGTTAGTGTAAAAACCTTCAGACAAGCCTATAATTAAGGTGCAGCTTATATTAATGAGCTAGACCATTTACATTCGGCAACTCGTTCCACACAAGAGTCTTTTTATAGATATCACATCATTGGGCTGTGGGTGTTCTTGTGCTGATCACAACTGTTCTTAGCATACAAAAATGTGGATTATGTTTGAAATAGCCAGTTTCCCAACGCTCCCATTGTACGTTGCAAAAGGAAGGATGAGATCACTCGCTAGAACACATTTTCCAGTGTGACCCATTCTCCGTGATGTGCTTCCCCATCTGCTGAAAATAGATGGCACAGCCTCTTTCTCCTTGCCACATATTTAATTTTAATGGGTGCCATCTGGCTTTGATGCCAGCAGTCATTGCAATTCAATGACTGAATGGCTTTCAAATGGGAAATATATTGATAACATGAACTCAAGGGGAAATGTGCTATCTGAAAAGAAGCGCAATAGCCAAAAGACACTCACTGTGTTTAAAACCTGATGGTCACATAGAGTTTCACTAATGAGTGATGAATATCTTCTAAACCCCATCAAAGAGTACAGCACTATGTGTGTGTGTGTGTGTATCTCTTTGGTGGGATTGAGAAGATATTCGTCACTCATTAATGTACCTCTATGTGACCATCAGGTTTTAAACACAGTGAGCAGTACATATATATATGTGAGCTATTCTGCCCTTGTCATTGATCTAGTTCACACATGCCTGTACATCACTCGATTCCTCATAATTTGACTACTAAGTTCCTGTTGACTCATCGGTGTAAAGGATTATGTTTGGGGGCTATGAAAATTCTCTCTATAGGCTCTTTCACATGGGCAAGACACCACTTGATGTTGCGCTCCCCTAGAGATGGACATGCACATATGAGCCAGTTCTAGCTTTCTCTTCTTATTTATATAGAGGACCATAGGAACCTAAGTCTAGACCAGTAGATTGGCAAAGCAATGGCTCTTGTAAACCTTGGATTCTATGAATCACCTAAAGTAAAAGGGTGTGGTTGACTCATGCCTTAAGAATATTAGAACATAAGAAAAGCCCTGCTGGACCAGACCAGTGGTCCATCTAGTCCAGCATCCTGATTCACACAGCAGCTAACCAGTTGCCATAGAGGACAAATAGGGCATAGAGTACAAGGCCCTCTCCCCTGCTGCATCCATCCTTTCCTCATTGGAAAGGTGCTCCAAACCCCTAATCATCTGGCTGTGTAGGCCCCCTTCAGTCACCATGGCAAGTAGCCATGAATCTCCTCCACGAATCTAACCCCCTTTCAAAGCTACCTGTGACCGTGCCCATCTCTACCTCCACTGGCAGTGGAGGTCACAGTTTTACTACTCATTGTGAAAAAAAGTATATCCTTTTGTTTTTTCTGAACCTGTTTCCCAGCAATTTCTTTGGCGTTCCTAAGTTGTAGTATTATGGGAGAGGGAGAAAAAGCACTCTTTCCACCCCATGCATAATTTTATAAATCTTTATCATGGTCCCCCTTAGTCGTCTCTCTTCTAAACTGAAAAGTCCCAGACTCTCCAGCCTTTCCTCACTGGAAAGGTGCTCCAACCCCCTAATCATCTTGGTTCCCTCCTTTGTACTTTTCCAGTTCTGCAATGTCCTTTTTGAGATTCAGCAACCAGAACTGCACACAGTATTCCAAATGAAGCTACACCACAGCTTTATAGAAGGCCGTTGCAATATTGGTCATTTTATTTTCAATCCCATTCCCAATAATTCCTAGCATGGAGTTTGCCTTTTTCCCTGCTGCCACACACTGGGTCAACATTTTTATTGAGCTTTCCACAACATTCCAAAGATCTGTTTCAGTCGAGCTTTCTACAACTTTCCCAAGATCTGTTTCAATTTCAGTCTCTGCCAGTTCAAAATTGATATGAGTAATAACTTCTTCTCAGAAAAACCACATGGCTGGACATGCCCAAAGCATATGTTTAAGGAACGTATCCTATGATGCCAACAATTAGACATTTTACTCCATTTTTCACTAAAAAGTCGATATGGTGTCCAGTGTATCCTAAACATTTTTTTTTTTTTGCTAAATAAGTCTCAAGATCCATGAAGAGAGCATGTAAGGCCATATCCCATTGCTTTGGCAAAGTAGGGATATGGCCTTTCATATTCCTAGCTCCTTATTCCATTCATTCCTGAGTCCATGCATATCTCAAATATTTATAAACAAATAGTATAGTTTTTGTTTTCTTCCTTGATTCAATTAGAGTTTCCAGGAGCAAAGGGGACTCTGAGACACTTAAAGCCACAGGGACATATTTAGATACCAGCCAATGTTGCAACTGAAAGCACTGCCATTCTACATGAGGTGGCAACTCATATCTAGTCTAGGGGTGTGCACCAATTTTGGGGGGTGGGGGTATTTTTCGGGTTTAGGTTTAATAGACCTGTAATTTTTCAAAAAAATCTGGGAAAAGCTGAATACTTAATCTGCCTTTTCTGGAAAATTAAAAAAAAAGGTTAATAAGCCTGAACCCGAAAAATATAGGGCACAGAGCTGAAGGCTGGGCTCAGAGTGAGCCCAGGTCTCAGTTCTGGATTTCCCCCTCCCCCTCAACCAAACTCCATGTGGAGTTCGTCCGGGGCGGGGAAGAACTGAAGGCTGCACTCACTCCAAGAGATCTCAGCCTTCAATTCTGTTTCCCCACAGCGGCAGACCTAGCCAGCAGGTAAGAGGGGGAGGGGTAGAAATGGTTGCAGGGCCAAAGTGGACCGAATAATGCCAAATAAGTTCATCATTATTTGGGATCCCTTTTATTGCCTCCACTTTTTTTACCTGTTTAAAAAAAACTGAAAAATATTGAAATTGTATTTTTCGGGGGGGGGGGGGGTTGGTTAAGCTTTAGCCGAATGCACACCCCTAATCTAGACCTCAGCTCAGAAAATGACAAAAACTCATAATCATAACCTAGCAATCTTTCACATCACCTACTTTTGTCTATGTCACTACAAGGCAGGGACATAATGAACAGTTTCCGGTTTTGCTTAATGGCAGGAACAACCAAGCAGTTCATTGAAAAATCAGCTCCCTGATAATCACTGGTGATCACAACATGGGCCAAACCAGATGGGGCCTTGAGCATTCCTCATAATGGCACACATCCATATAATTCATAGGGAATGGGAAATTTCTCTGTTGTGAAATTAGGTACCTCAATAAACCATGTTCTCTCCCAGCTTGGCTGTGCACTGAACCAGAAAGAAAACCCAGTCAACAGTAAGGGCATGGAAGCTCCATGTTTGTGGACCATCAACCTCCAGGAGACGGGCAAATAGTTTAAAAGTGAATAAGCATCCACAAATCTCAATAAGTATTTTAATACAAAATTGATATGAGTGATTACTTCCTCCCAAAAAGACTGAATAACCGGACAGGCCCAGAGCATATCCTTAAGACATAGGTGTTGCAAGTTTTGCACCAGCAGTTAGACACTTAACTTACTCTTTTACAAAAAAAAAAAAAAAAACCCTGTGGTGTCCAGTATATTCTAAACATTTTTTTTATTTTGTTCTATTAAATAAGATGCATCTTAAGGTCCTTAGAAACAGGTATAAAATGTAATGGCAGATTCTATTGCTTTGGCAAAAGAGGGTTATCTAGCTTCTTAAGACTTTGCATATTATATTTATTAATTGACATCAAATATAGATAAATATCACTCATTGTTTGCATTAATGTGACTCTATTATTGGCACTTTAAAGATACTCACACACACATCTATATCTCATTTCTCCAGTTTTCAGATTGTCTAAAATGTGTTCCCCAAAGTAGTGGTTTTCAGGCCATGGCATTGGCCCTCTGGTGGGTTATGACTATGAGCCCCTACTGAACCACAAATTGTTTTGTTTTTCAAACGACCCCATGCTATTGCACATGGTTAGAGAACAAGGATTCCATCCTCCTGACTCTCTTAGCACATATGCTGAAAGGAACATCAGGATGGTAATGTGAGGTCACCCATTCCTGTCACATGCTTGCAGTTCAGCAAGTCCCATGCTGTCTGGAAACGTTGAAGATGACTATTCATACAAGAGGACACTATTTAGATTACTGATGAGCTTTGTATTACAAAGCACAATTGGCAGCATAACCCAGCTGTCTTTCAGGGAAGCTTCTCTGCCTTTTCTGGGGTCAAGGAGCCATGGCTCAGTGGCAGAGCATCTGCTTTGCGAGAAGAAGGTCCCAGGTTCAATCCCCAATATCTCCAGTTAAAATAATCCGCTAATAGGTGATTTGAAAGATCTTTCCTCTACTCTGACTGCCAGTCAGAGTAGACAATACTTACCTTGATAGACCAGTTGTTTGACTCAGCATTAAACAGTTTCCTGTGTATCCTTTCAATGAGGAATCCATGGAAGGCTTCTAAGGAATCCAAGAGATCAGGTTTACCATTTGCCAGTTTCTGCTGGGCAAACTCCCTCCCCCATCATGTCAATCAGTGCCATAATGTCACTTGATGGTAAAATCACAGAGTTTCAGGAACTTCCTAGAGTGTCGTGTTGTCGATTAACACTTCCCTCCCCATACCTCACCCCAAAAGCTTCTGGGAGTTGAGGACAGTGGCCTAGCAACCCTAGCAGGAACACAGTCTGTAAGCCAATATCCTAGAGACATTCTATTTCTTGGGAATCTTTGTACTACTGATAAAGATTTTTTGTGTGCTGCTCTTACATAAATGTGTATGTAATCAAATGGAATCAACTGTCTGCAGAGACAGCAGAGTGCTTGCTATCAGTGCTTAAAGGTTGCTGTGACAGCAAGTCTTGGCAGAATTAAAAATACATCTTTGCATGTTGACTTTGCAGAACCAATGTTTTGCCCCTTTTACAGTTCAGAAATACAATGCAGGGGCAATGCAGGCCAGTGTATTTCTCCAGTTTTCTACCATACTCTGAAATGTTTACTCTTTGGAGCCACTTCTGTATCAGAAACAATGCGTTTAAAAAAATATATGTTCAGATCACTGCATTCATGTAACCTAAAAATATAAACATGAGTTTTCAATAAAATGAGCGTGGGTGGCAGACAGAGACTTTTTCTTTTGGTGTCAATGAATAATTGTCTCCCCAGCAAGCTTCCCATTTGCAAGCAACAATGTAATCCTCCTAGATGTGCTTTCACTGCATTTAAATAATATGAATAAAATTCATTACAATGGAAAGTCAGGACCACAATGCAGGGAAGCATGATTAAGGCTACAATAAAGCCATGTCTTTTATTTTAAAGATCTGTCACAAGTATTGCTGTAATCAGTGACTCACAGCACAATGTATAAATGGCCCATGGATTGTTCTTTCCATTGTTTATCAGTTTGACGCTTGGAGCACCTTGTACATTGGAAGCAAAGTGTTCCCTTTTGCTATGCTGATTAGGCCAGAACATAACATAAAAGGCACTCTTCCTGTGTGCGTTCATGTAATATACCTTAGAGAGACACACAAGAAGTGTTAGGGTGAATACTAATGTTGGACAATAGACAATAGCTTTTTGTAAGAGTTAAAGACTGTTTGAAATGAAGATGATTTTGAATTTCTCATCCCTACTGATTAATTTCAAAATCAAACCTAAGAATCTTTGTTTTATGCTATTTTTTTTCTTTGTACAGTTTGTTTCTTTGTACACCAAAGTTTCTTTCTTTGTACACCACCGGGCTGGGCCCAATTATACAATGGGGAGCCAGCAAGAGCCTCACCATTTCCCCAAAAACTGTAAATAATTTTAATGTTATTTTTGCATCATTTGCATATGCATGGCGTATTACATATAGATGGTATAAAATGGGATAAAAGAAACAAGTTGGGAACACCTACAATGACAATGGGTGAAATGGCAAGGCTCACAGTGGTCACAAAACCAAAAGGACATATGTATATCCCTAGTTGAAACAGGGAATACAGACCATGCTGGATACACTCATTCCTCTTTTGCCTCTGGTCAAAATAGATGATGTTGGTTTTGGATTTATCTGAAAAACCTGTGCAACCACATGGCTCAGTGGTAAAAAAGAAATGTGTAAGTAAAAGCAGGGGACCTGCAAGAATTTGCAAGAGGTATCTCATTTTCCCCTCCCCCACTATATCATGGAGCCCTGTGGCGCAGAGTGGTAAGCTGCCATACTGCAGTCCAAGCTCTGCTCACGACCAGAGTTCAATCTAGATGGAAGTTGGTTTCAGGTAGCCGGCTCAAGGTTGACTCAGCCTTCCATCCTTCCAAGGTCAGTGAAATGAGTACCCAGCTTTCTGAGGGTAAAGGGAAGATGGCTGGGGAAGGCTCTGGCAAACCACCCTGTAAACAAAGTCTGCCTAGTAAATGTCGGGATGTGACAGCACCCCTTGGGTCAGGAATGACCCAGTGCTTGCACAGGGGAGCTATTTGAAACCCTAGTTTCAAGATCTAGTTAAGGTGGCATCTAATTGACTCTGGTTAGCATTGCAATACATACATGATGGATGGGACTAATGAAGATCCAAAAGCAGACCATAAAGGACTGTAAAGAGCATATGGCCTTTGTTTAAATATAAGGATGTCTAAATATATCACCTTGCATTGATTCGGTGCAAAGTATTTTCCATTCAGAGTGCTGGGAACGATGAATCATCCAGAGTAACACTAACACATGGATTAGTTTCATAAAAAGGATTTGTTTAGTTTAGAAAGGCCGGCTTCTTCCCTGACTCTGATAAACACTGTAAGTGAGTCATTATTTTAACATCATATACATTTCCTGTTTATAAGCAATTGTTCAAACAGTCTGTTATTTAGAGACAGGTTTTTTCAATTCCAGTATAGAATTTTTCCATGCGCTAGAGCTCCACCAGTCCTGTCTCAGTTTATTTTTTCTGTTTGAAATTTAACTGTGTTGTCCTAAAAATGTATGTGTTCAGTAGCTGAAGAGGAGGGTTTCCTTTTTGTTTTGAGAGAATTACACTGGTTTAGTGCATAGTATAGGAATTTAAAAGGATATCTACACCTTACAATTCACCTTACAATTCAGGCCATTGAGTTGGATCCTATGGATTTGTTCCACTAACAGTAGCTCCATCTTCCAGCTCTAGTGGAAGTGCCTGTTGCATCAAGAGAAGGCCTATTGTGCTGGAGGAAGCTGATACCATCAGTGGAACAAATCCACAGGATCGCACCCGATCCATTGGTCCTTCTATCTGGTAACACCTGGTCCTACTCACAGTGGCCCACCAGGGTCTCAGATAGGAATTATTTCAAATTGTAATCTCTGCTGTTTTGATCTAGAAATCCTTTGAACACATGAAGCTGCCTTATACTGAATCAGATCCTTGATCCATCAAAGTCAGTATTGTCTACTCAGACCAGCAGAGTCTCTCCAAGGTCTCAGGTAGAGGTCTTTCAAATCATCTACTTGCCTAGTCTCTTTAACTGAAGATGCCAGGGATTGAATCTGGGACGTTCCACATGCCAAGCAGATGTTCAACCACTGAGCCACAGCCCCTCCCCCTGAGCCACAGCCCCTTCCCTCATTTTTATTGTGTGCCTCCTATGTACAGATCAAACCTGTGAGTCTTTACGTTTCTTGCCCTTTTGTTTCTTTGCACCAATATTTTTCCTTTAAAATGTACACAAACCAATTAACATGTATACACAATACATACCAATCTACAGAGGTAACTGCCAAAAGCAGAGAACCAAATCCCCAGAAAGAAATATAGACAAACATAGCAAGAAATTAAATAGGGAACATTATTCCTAGTCTCAGTCAAAGGAAGGTATTTCCCAACACCATCTGTCTAAGATTATTTTAATGGGAGATGCCATGGATTGAACCTGGAGTCCTGTACATGCAAAGCAGGTGCTATGGGCTACCACTGAGCTATGATCTCTCCATCCCTCATACATACCCCTTATATATGACTACTAGTATAAATGGATACTAGTAATGATGCATACCTATTCTCTCCAGAGTTAGAGGAGCACGCCTATTATATTAGGTGCTGTGGAACACAGGCAGGATAATGCTGATGCAGTCGTCTTGTTTGTGAGCTTCCTAGAGGCACCTGGTTGGTCACTGTGGGAACAGACTGCTGGACTTGATCGACCTTGGTCTGATCCAGCATGGCCTTTCTTGTGTTCTTATGTTCTTATATCAACATCACAATATTTAATCATGCTCAGACATGACCTCCAACATAACCCAGGCTGAGGAGCATGCTTGATTCAAGACTCAAGGTGAATCAGGCCCCATTCTGGATCACTGGGACATGGTGGACCTTTAGCGTCTTCCCCAAGTACAATCCTACAGTTTCACCTATGTAAGCTAAGTGCTGCTGTTTGTTTTCATGGAGACAAATAAAGCACTGCACTTCACGACGGTGTTGGAAAGGTGGGGGAATCTGCCTCTTTAGTGGCCCATCCCTTGGTGACAGGATCAACAAGCTCTTCCTCCACACATAAACCAGGCACCATAATGACGCTCATTTCCTAATAATCCACTGAATTCAGGACATAATTTGGGGCCAGATGTTATGCAAGATATGCATCTGAAAGCAGCAGTGTCTTATCTTGTCCTTATCCTCTATACCTCAGCAAGATCAAGCAATATAGAAGATGCATGCAAGGTGGCCCAAGTTTGCAGATGACACCAAATTATTTAGGGTGGTTAAAACAAAAATGGGCTGTGAAGGGTTCTTCAAAATGAAAAACTGGCCCACCTGAAGATAGGCCAGTGCCTTACAAGCTTCCAGACAGAGAAAGGGATGCCTCTCCTTTGAAACTGCTTCCACAATTCCTTTTACACTAGAGTCTGGGGCCCTGTTGCTGTTGAGCCGAGAGAAACCAAGTGGCCCTCACCCAACCAGTTTCCTTGAACTGCCAAGTAATTCCATTCATTAATTGTTGTCGTATGACAAGATATCTGTCTAATTTTTTGGGTACCTATTCTGTCACTTGTACTCTTGCAGACGCAGTTACAAGCTTCAGGGCATTTTCTGCCTCCGGGCAAATATACCTAGGAATGGCTATCACAATAAGGATCCCTTATGCAATACGCAGCTACTTCACAACACGAGGCTGCCTAGGGCAACTAGCATTCTGCTGAGATGCTATAATTGGCCCTGGCTACTGTTTGCTCCTGTTGTTATAACCAAGTGAAGACATAGTTAATGTTTCTCTGAGTTTTTTCTGAATTCATTTCAATGCTGCATGGTAAATTCCAGTAAGAAACATGATAGTGATGTAGAAAATTAGTCACGAAATCCCTCCTTAACTAGTGCTGTCTAATCCTGTGATGTCCCTAAGTAAACCTTACATTTTACTAGAGGCAGTCAAAACTCTGCCCAAATTATCCTCTGCCCAAATTTCGGAGGGGGGGGGGTAATTTTTTCTGTGTCCATAAGCTAGTTAAATATGTAATTGGTTTATACTGTGTATCTACAATATTGATTTAAAAATCTAGTTAGGAATATTTTGAGAGCATTAATGTAGAACCTAGTGGAACTAGACTGCGTAATTCCCTGTGTACTTTGAAGGCCCAATAAGTGAATACTCATGTCACATAGACAAGATTGTTCCTCTCTGTATTACTTTTTGGACAGCTCCAGGGCTTTATGTCCCTCACTTAATAACTGCAGCATGTGAGAATGAGCCATTACAGATAAAACACCATAGAAAGAACTTCCCTTCTCTTGCTGTTATCACGGATGCTTAGAATTTCAACATGAACTCAATCTCCTTGTGAGCTTACTTTGATTTTAAAAAAAAACTTCCTCAGTTACACCTTACGTGAGCTCCTGGTTGGATTGCCTTGATGTTTTCTGCCAAAATTCGTTTCAAGCATTCGGCTGAGCAGCTTTGTGCCTGCACGGCCACTAGGGCTATAGGGCCAAGTAATCTCTTGATGCTAAGTAACAAATCAATTGCAGCTTGCAGCTGCTTTTCCACTTGCAAAGTCTATGAGCTAAATCTTGATTGCTGAAGAGTGACTAAATTGCTCTACTTGTCAGAATCACTCATCTCATCTTTGCACCTGTGCAGCTGGATGGTCAACATTGGATACACCGACGGACTATTTGTGAAATGACTGCAACAAATCACAGCAATATTAGCTAGGCTCATGGGCAGACACTAAAAGCACATAGAGAGAAGATGTAATTAATCTCAGCTCACCGTGCCATCCTAAGCAAAGTTCCTTTATCCCTTAGAAGCTCCTTGATCCATTGGTCTTGAGCAGCATAGTTTGAAATCTAATGTTTGAGGGATATAAGGACTGAGATAAATTTTGCCACTGCCAATGTAGCCTTGGGATCCCTGTCACTTAATAAAAAAGGCATTATATCAGACACAGAGGCACTGGATTTATGTATTAAAGGAGGAGAAATATAACTTGATCTAAGATCCTCATAGAAACAACATTCCAAGAGCACATGAGCTAATGAGACGATAGAGCCAGAAGCACAGGGACACGTCCTTGGTAAATTCAAAATTCTGCCTTGCATCCTAAGCAAAGTTAATTCCTTCTAAGCCCACTGACAGCTACGGATTTAAGAATGGTGTAACGCTGATTAGGATGACCCTGCAAAATTCCCAGCTGATTCCTACAGGGTATGGATATTTCTTTTCCATTTTGCTTCCAAAGATTTATGTGCTTCCACTAAACTGCCAAGCAAACAATAAAAGCAAACTTTTAAAAGGAATTCCTCTTCAAAATGAGCCCCTCTCCTCTGGAGTAGTCCTTTCAAGTTAAGGAACACTGCACTGGGTGGATCACGATGAATCATGGTGAATCATGGTACCATTCTAAGCCAAATTGTTGGTACCATTAAGAGCAGAAAGACTGTGCCAGGAGTTTCAAGCCCCACATTATGAATTTTTTAAAAAATTGTAAACAATGTAGATTTCAGTGACAACAGGCCAGAAAGTTATTTGTGTATAACTGTTGCCCCAGTCCAGAATTTTGTATATTTCCAGTGCTGCCCACACAAATTGCCCCATTAGATTTAAACAAGGAAACATAGTCATGCACGTAAATATGCCGACCTGCTCCTCCCGCTCCTTGAGTTGCATGGGACCACCCAAATGAGCAGGAATGCTCTCGGCATGTGCAGTCACTAGATCATGGTGGGCATTTTCCACTTATCTTTGAAATGTCCATTGTACAGAAAGAGTTGCTGCTTGACTGCCAAATCACAACCTCAAATGCTTCCCCTCCCTTTTGTTATACAGTTAATTTCAGGACTCTATTCCTACATGGCTCAGTTACTCATTTAAAAAAAAAATTGTAGAAATACAGTGGTGAAAACTAAATAGGCCATTTACATTTTTTTAATGGGATCCTACAATGAAAACAGAGCTTTCCATCTATAATTATGTTTTATGGTTATGGAGAGAAAATTGTATTCTCCATGACTCTTTCCCTCTGCACACAATGCAAATGGGCGCCAATTATTTTCAAAGAGACCAGTCTTTTTGGTTTTCCTCCCCCATCTCTTATTCAATCTGTAATCTTAATCATTTCAGCAAAAGTCCATACCTTGTTAACCATTCCTGTGTGGTAAGGATTGATTGCCTACTTACTCTCTGAAAATTTAATGACGAGATAAGTAAATTTGATGCTAAGAAACAGCTCGACAAGTCATGGGAGATCTGTTAATGATATGGATTGGAGACAAAGCACAAAAGGAAAGGGACTCCCAGGAGAATCACCTTCCCCAAGTTGTTGCAGATGCAGTTAGGGAAGAAAAAACAGACAAAATAGAAACTCCTGTCCTTTTTCTCTGTTAGGGCTAACAGCAGCTTGGAGAGTTGATTTTGGAACCCTACCATGAAAATGACATGGGGGGGGGGAATCTGTACGCCCCTTTGAGGCATCATGACTCCAATTCAAATTTCCCTCTGAACAGCTGTTTTTAACCTTTAAATGCATGTCACAAAATCTTGACATGGATCCAGTTGCTCCCTTAAGTTCCCATAGAATTTCTTTTTGTCCCCCGACCATTATTTTTAATATCCCAGTAAGACATTAACTGACAGCGCAATCCCATGTGGAATTACTCCAGTTTGGGCCTACTGATATAAATGGGTCTAGACTAGAGTGACTGTGCACAGGATTTCATTGTGAATTAGTAAGAATCTGGTAACCTAATAGCTCTTTGATTTGATATTTGGACCAATATTTTCAATCAGTAGGCATTCAAATCTGCAAAACTAGATGAAGTACATAGTGCCTATGACAAGAAACCTAATGTTCATAAAGGGCATAGAGCGATAATGCATCTACATTAAATTGGATTATGCTAAATGGACTACCATTTGTGAATGGTCTTACAAACCATAATTGAACTATCTGGGTGACTCTATAGTTTAAAAAAGCTGTACCAAGAACTCATTAGAGCATCACAGCCTAAGCTTAATCATGTTTACTCAGAAATAAATCCATTGGGTTGGATCCAGCCAGCTTTCTCACTCAATTACAGCCTATTCCCCTCCTTACTACAGACCTTGTTTCACATAACAATGCTGAGAATGTTGTCAGAAATAAGTTCAGCAGTCAAACTTACCATTTGTGGAGGTGTCAATCAGACATGAGCCAATCCCCCAACCTGTCCGGGTCCTTCTGAACTACTGCAAATGCCTGCTGAATATATTTGCACCTAGTGTTTGCAAAACTGTCCATGTGCAAAGACACTAGAAACTAATCAGTAGAAACCAATAGAAACCAATCAGTAGCCATTAGCTTCACTGGGGACTACTTAATTATTTTGCTTTTTTTGCATTTATATCCCACCCTATCCTGGCCAGAGCCGGGTTAGACAAACACTGAAGTGTAGGAATGTATTAAAACACACATTATAAGAACATAAGAAGAGCCTTGCTGGATCAGACCAGTGGTCCTTCTAGTCTGACAACCTGTCTCACAGAGTGGCCAACCAGTTACTCTGGAGGGCCAACAACAGGGCATAGAGGCCAAGGCCTTCCCCTGATATTGCCTCCTAGCACTGGTATTCAGAGTTTTACTGCCACTGAATGTGGAGGTTCCCTTTAGTCACCATGGCTAGTATCTGCTGATAGACCTATCTTCCATGAATCTATCCAATCCCCTTTTAAAGCCATCTATGCCTGTGGCTATCACTACATCCTCTGGCAATGAACTCTGCATTTAATTACTTGTTGAGTAAATAATTATTTATTTTTGTCTCTCCTGAATTTACTGCCCATCAACTTCACTGGATGCCCCCAAGTTCTAGCATTTTGGGAAAGGGACCAAAAAAATTATCTCTGTCCACTCTTTGTAGTCCATGCATAATTTTATACATTTCTTATGTAACAACAATATCTTAGTAGTTTAACATTTATTTATGGCTGTTTTTTTATGATTTGTAACCGTTTTATTGTGTTTTTCTAAAATAAACAATTGTCTGCTGAGCAGAGTAGTTATGCAACAAGAATGGAGGGTGGTAGAACTCAACTGGGTTGTGTGAGCGCACATGTGCAAAAAGCAAATTGCACTGTACTGCATGGTTAAGAAAGAATACAGTGAAACAACTGAACTGAGTGGAAGTATTTCAGCATCCCTAGTTTCACATGACCCTTGTCCATGCAGGTCCTATGGTCCTCAACTTCACCTTTTTTGATGGTCCAACAGGATCCCTCCTTCCTTTTTCACCAGCAGAAAAGCTAGTTGGATCAGAGCCATTGATTTTGGTGGAACTTCTTTCCGAGTTAAGCCAGAACTATACCTGATGCTTATTTTTTTTTGAAGGGTCAAGATCAAGAGCCAACATGGTGAAGTGGTTAAGAGTGGTGGTTTGGAGCTGTGGACTCTGATCTGAAGAATCGGGTTTGATTACCTACTCCTCCACATGAGCGGCAGACGCTAATCTGGTGAACTGGATTTGTTTCCCCACTCCTACACATGAAGCCAGCTGGGTGAAGTTGGGCTAGTCACACTCTCTCAGCCCCACCTACCTCACAGGGTGTCTGTTGTGGGGAGGGGAAGGTAAGGTGATTGTAAGCCAGTTTGATTCTTCCTTAAGTGGTAGAGAAAGTCGGCATATAAAAACCAACTCTTCTTCTTTGAAAAGCAAAATAATCCATGATGTGATTTAATTGTGCATTTTCCCACTATTCCCATTAGCATCAACACTATGGTATGGGAAGGGACATGTCATGCATGGTTTTTAACTACAGTTATGAGATGAGGGGGAAAACTTGATACAGGATTGCTGTTCTGGTACTACCTGTAATTCCAGTTGAAAGAGTGATTAGACTCCAGCCTATGATTTATAATGCGTTCCCATCCTTCTGACTGAATTTGAATCATATGAAGTCAGAGACGTTTTATATATTAAAAAGTATACTACAGGGTGTTATTTCATTGACTTCTATATTTCATGGAATAGCTTCAAAGCAATCACCTAAAGCAGAAATGTCTTTAAATTTAGGTTTCAGCTTCCACCCAGTGTTGCAAAACTGAGTGGCATGTTGCAACTTTGTTTTAAACAGTAGACTTTTGAAAAACACATATTGAGTAACCAGAGTATATCTTTATCCTTGTGTGTACATAGCAACCTTGCCAGTCTAGTTCACATAAAAAAAGAAAAATTTGCCCTTGGACAGGAATTTAGCAAGGCACTAAAAGGGGGAAAGAAATTATGTTCACTTAGACCTTCCAGTTCACAGAGGTATGAAATTCCAGAAGTGGTAGCTGAGTGACATTTCATGCAGCTAGTTTCAGTTAGGGGTGTTGCAATTATTTAATGCAAATACATACACACACACATCTGAAATCAGCAGGCAATCTTAAAATAGAACAATAGTTGGATGATATTCAGACCATGCCAACAATGTGCTTTGCTTCAGTTCTGTTTTAATATTTCTAGTTGGTTCTACAACCCAAATCCTATTTCAGAAATATCACTCCATTAATGGGAACTGGAAGGGCAAAAATATACATTGTAAGTTTAGAAATTTCTCTTTGATAAAATCTGCTATGTCTTTTGTACTAGAAGTCAACGTTGAACCTTCTATTTAGATACTCAGTTTCACAAAGAGTCTATTCAACTTCCACATGCTGAGTTTTGCTTCAAGCATTAGAAATAGAGAAAGGGACTGCCAGCTCCAGGTTGGGAAATACCTGGAGATTTGGGGGAGGAGCCTGAAAAGGATGGGGTTTGGGAGGGGAGGTATTTCAATGGGGTATAAAGCCATACAGTCCACCTTCCAAAGTGGCCATTTTCTCCAGGTGAACTGATCCCTGTTGCCTGGAGAACTGTTGTAATACTGAGAGATCTCCAGCCTGGAGGAACATGATAATTTCATAATTTTGTAGTCTGGAAAAATCCCAGCTGTCAGCCACAAAGGTGGAGGAGTGGCTTCCAAAGAAGGTAAGACACATTTAGAAGTTTATGGGCCCAGAATGCTGCATATAGAATAACGAGGCAGTTTAGATTTTCCTATTCTTGGTGGTGGAAAGTGTTGTCAAGTCACAGCTGACTTATGGCGATCCCATAGGTTTTCAAGGCAAAAGACGTTCGGAGGTGGTAAATAATACCATCCCCCCCTCCCCGAACACAGGGAAGTCTTCTTTTCACTCTACAAGCCAAACTCTGCTATTCCATCCGTCACAGTTCTGCAAGTTGCTTCAATGGTTTTAAAAATTATAAGTCGCTCCGTGAGCCAATCTGTATGAAAAGGGATGTATAAATATAATAAATGAATGGACAAATAAATAAACTGATCATTAGCTCTCATTATAGAATCAGTGAATAAGGGAAATAAGAAATCATCAAGAAAGATAATGACAGCATCTATGTTGACAAGCAGTGGATTCAATTACCAAAAAGATATGCGCACAAAGGAAACAGTATGATTACTATAAACCAATCACCTAATTCCTCCATAGGAGAGGATGCCATTATATCCAAAGGGAATTTTCCGAGAGCTGTTTCCTGTGGTTCTACCTTTTGATGTGTCGTAACCTAATTAAGTTATTATGTGGTCACAGAGCACAATTAATCCATTTCAGTCTGGGTCACTGCAACCCCTAGCCATTATTTTTAGCAGAACATCTTGTGAAGGATGAGAGATTTACTCACACTACCACTGTAATTATTCTCCTCTTTCATATGTCTGCTAAGTGCCTGTGGTTTGAGGCATACAGCTATTACATTAACAGCTGAGGTGGGCGGGCAACTTTGTACTCTCACAAAAAGAGATATTGGCCTAAAAATTGTGGAAGGCAGAGCACATGCTCAACATGGCTAATTTGGCTTTTATTCCTTGTTGACTAAGGGGCCTGAGCGTTTCTAGCGTCTTCCGTGGTTGAAACTTAGACCACAATGAACATTGTGAACTCTCAGAGAGAAAAAGCAGCATTCAGTACTCAATTTTTAATTCTGCTCTTCCTTGCTTGTTTGGTTGTTTCAAATCAGTCATTTACATCAAATAGGGCTCGGAATTTAAAACAGCCATGTGGAATACAGGCAATCCTTTGCTGCCACAAATATTTGATTAATATTGGCGGTTCCTTTAGCAACAACGCAGTTTTGCTCAAGATGGAGAGACAGCTGTTATTACAAAAGTTGCATGGGCAAGCGCGAATTGACAGTATCCAGGGAGCCTTACAAAGCTTCCACCCACTGTCTAATGCAATTTGGTAAGAATGAAAGGCCGCAGTTGATGTAAGGGGTCAGAAGCAGAATGCAAAGAATTCTGTGTGCCATTCAGATTTCCTGTTGTGGTTGTGTTTATTGATAGCACCCAGGCATCCTGGAACACACATATACACGAACCTGCCTTAAGGCCAAATGAGATGTGGTGTTTTCCCGGAGGTACACAACAGCTGTGGAGACCGTCTGTTAAAAAAATAAAGGTTGTTTGAGCTTGGAATGCCACTGTGGGGAGAGGAAGGGCTCCTGGCTACCCCCACAGCCATTTTCCACACCGAAACAACACAAGGGAGGAGCTATTTTCCAGTTTTCATTGCTTCACATAGAGTATTCTGTGCATGTGGAGCAGCAAAAATGGGGAAATAACTCCCTCCCTGGTGCCATTTCAGTACTTTGTCTCTTCCCCCTTGCCCCCCACCCCACAGCAGCAATTCAAACACAAACAGGCTCGCCTTTATTTTTTAATAGACATTGCCTGCAGTTGTTGTGTGGCTGCTGGAAACCTAGACCCATATCTTCAACAAACAGTAAATTTAGTTTGGCGCTTAAATGGAAGCAGAACATTGGTCTATCTTTTTTTTTTTTGCTGTATTTATTTGTATAAATTTTTATTTTAACAAATCGCCACAAACATAAACACATCAAATCATATACACAGTATAACATGTCAAGCTTGCCATTCAAAATTACAATTTGATTGCCAACTTCTTTGAATTACATCACTCATTGTTCTCCAAATATTCTTCCATAACTGTTAACCCATTTATTACTTGCTTATTAAACATATTTAACCTAAACATTTCTCCTTCTATCTCAACTCAGTTCTAGTCCAGATTTCTAGCTACATAATTTTTTTAATTCCATTTTTCTCAAAATTCTGAAATTGACCTATTATGTAGAAAAGATGTCAATTTTGCCATAGTTGCATATTCTATTAATTTATTAATCTATTCATCTAAATCCAAGGTATTTCTCTGCTTTCCATTTTGCTGCATATATCACTTGTGTTTTTTTCTATCTCTTCTTCCTCTTCTTTTGATGCCATTAATAACATTGTCTTTGTCTTTTTTTTATTCAATTTATATCCAGAATAAATTCTAAATCTATTTGGTCCATTGTACTTTTTAGAGAGATATTTGGTTTTGTTATTGAAATCATGACATCATCTGCATAACTCTTCATTTTATACTTTTCTTTATCTCTTTTTATTTCATAAATCATTGTATCATCTAATTTTTGTAGCTAATATTTTCATTGGTAGAATAAATAATATTCGTGATATTGGACTTTCTTGTCACATTCCTTTTGCTATTTCAATTTTTTTCAGTTAGAGATACATTTATTAAAATTCTGGCTTGTTTTGTATAAATACTTTGCATCCAATTTAAAAATTCTCTTCCACATTCCATATTTTGTAAAACTTTCATTAAAAACCATGGTCTATCAAGGTTAGTGTCTGCTATTCTGACTGGCAGTGGCTCTCAAGGCTGTCAGGCAGAGGTCTTCCATATCACATCCTACCTGATCCTTTTAAGTGGAGATGCCAAGGAGTGAACCTGGAACCTCCTGCATGTAGGTGTTGTATCATTGAGTCACAGCTCCTTCCCAATTTAACTGAGATGTCTATGACAGGCCAGTGGGTGGATCTTGGAGAAAGGTGTTAAGGACCTGCAGCTTTTACTGCTCTCAGGTTTAGCAGAAATGTCATGAGGCACAGAAGTTCTTGAGTTCTAGAGCAAGATGAGGTTGCCATATTGGTCAGAAGGTTGGGACTAGGCTACAGCATGCATGGTTTCCCTCAAGTGGGAGGCACTACTGGCACACTGTGGAGTGCATTTCACTCTGCCCAATGGCCACTTATTGTTTCTCCCTGTCTTGAGTCTCAGAGCCGGGCTGTTGTGGGAAATGCTTAGCTTTTGATGTGACTAACATAGGGCAGAAAGAGTTGGAGAACTTGGTTTATGTCTCACTCTGGACTGGATGAACTTCTTTATCACCTGAAGAATATTAAAGGATATTAAAGTGGGGATTCCCTGAACAATAGTCTCTTATATTCAGCTACCAACTGGAGCTGTTCATCCCTCTGGATAAAGAAATTATCCAGTTTTTGCTGGTCATGGACCGTAATAAATACTATTGATTAATTGATTGAACTTATCCAGTTTGCTAGCCTTCACAGCAAGGGAGTATCCAGATTGGAACTTTGAAAATGTATAGCTTTAACAGAATGCTGCATCATTATTGTGTACTGTTTTGAGAAAAGAGGCACATATATAAGAAGAAGAAATTAAATTATAAGAAGAAATTAAAGGAACTAAAGAAGTCATCAGACAAAATGGAGCTAATTTTCTAGAAGATCGTCTGGAGTGCTTTTTAATACAGTTTTGTGGATATCACTTTGGAACTTTATAGTAGCTTTGGAATGCAATGGACTTGACATCACACTTACCTGCTATATACAATCTCTTTTGGATTATTACCCTGGGTACTTACCTGGCATTGGTTGTTTTGTTATATATTTGTCAATTTCAGGCTATTAGATGCTTGCATGTTAATATAAAATAGTTGGTATTCAAGGCTGGCCGTCTATGTTGATTTTACATAGCAGTGCTATTTAGTTTGGATTAAAAAGGAGGCATTCATGCAAAGCTCCCAATCTGAGAAACATTCCTATTAGCTTTTATTTCTTATTTATTTATCTGCACACCTATCTATTTTTTTATTTACATTATTTGTGATCCGCCTTTCTCACAGGGATTCAAGGCAGATTACACATAGTGAATTAGTACAGTCAACAAAATAGGACATTCAATAACCAATGCATTAGGATTTTAAAAGTCTGGAACTACCAGAAAGAAAACAAGTATAGCATAAGTATTCACATGACATATTAAGTGGTACAAATATAGACCACAGTCCCTAATCATTTATCCAAGTAAACATTCCTAGCAACTCTATTACTTGTGCAGAAAAATCATCTTGAGTAATTCAGTTTTGCATAGTTTGTGGAAAGCCAGGAGAATGGGAGCATTTCTGACCTCCTCAGGCAGGCCATTCCATAAGGTGGGAACCACAACAGAGAAAGCACATGTATGGGCAGTTGTTGAGTTTGCTCATTTGCAGGTTGGCACCTTCAGAAGCCCCTGCTGATATGAGCAAAGTTGTCATGGTGGAGCATAGGGGGAGGGGCAGTCCCACAGATAAAGGGACCAAGGCCATGAAGGGCTTTGTATATGATATCCTATACCTTAAACTAAGCCCAGTAACAAATGGGCAGCCAACAGAGTGTCTGCAGAATGGGAGTAATATGCACATTCCATATAGCTCCTGATAATAGCCTAGTCACAGCATTCTGGACCAGCTAGAGCTTCCGAGTTGATTTTGAGGGGAGTCCAAAGTACTGTGCATTACAGTAGTCTAGGCTCAATGTTACTGTGGTATGGATCCAGGTGGCCAGGTTAGCTGTATCAAGGTAAAGGACCATCTTTTGGACTAGGCAGAGTTGGAGCAAAGCCTTTTTTTGCAGCTGCATTAACTTGGTTCTTCAATAATAAGGTTGGATCCAGTACAACCCTATTTTAACTGAGTCAACAAGGGTCAGCTGAATTCCATCAAAAGTGGGGAGAACAATGTCCTTCAAGACTTCCTCCTTCCCAACTAGCATTACCTCTGGATCAGACCAGTGGTCCATCTAATCCAGCATGCTGTCTCACACAATGGACAACCAGAGCATAGAGGCAGAGGCTTTACCCTGATGCTGATCATTCTGTCATTCAATGCATAGTTAGCTATCACTGGCATTCCAACTTCTTATCTCCTTGGCTAAATACCCCAGCAAATACTAATTTCAGATTTTAATCCACTTGACACACACATAAATCTGGCTCTTTAAAAAGGGGGAGTAGAGTTAGCAGAACATTTACGTATCAACTGCTACCACCACAGTGTTTAAATAGGAGACTGAGGCCACCTAAAACAAACTTCCTATCTATTAAAGACTGCCAAAGTCACCTGTTCATACTTTTATAAAAGAGTAACTCCCCTATGTTAAGAGAGAACCAGCCAAGTAAGTTGTTGGTACTAAAAAGGTAGAAAGGAAAACAAATTTTAAATGAGGGGAAGAATACAGATAATATAATCATTTCTACATTGCCTGATGCCAGATAGATCTCTGACTAAAGTTCAAAGCTTACTTACAAATATTTCTTTGTTTTGGATCTTGGCCTAAGCTACATTCAAGTAAGCTGCTTGCTGGAAGCTCTTTAGGAAGGCGGCAAACATGGCTTAATGCCTACTTCTGTTCCAAGCAGGAGAAAATGTAGCTTAGACAAAGAAATATTGCCATGAAAGCTTTGAACTCTAGTCAGAGATCTATCTGGCATCTGACTGGTTTTCTCTTAACATCAGGGAGTTACTCTTTTATAAAAGTATAAACAGGTGTCTTTGGCAGTCTCCTATTGAAACACCAAGGTGGTGACAGTTGGTATGTAAAGGTTCTGGGCCCTTTATTGGGTTCAGTAGGAACAGTCTGCCTGGAATTGCATGAATCGGTTCTTGTAAAGCACTCAGCATGACCCTGCAGGCTGGCCTTCCACTGCATTTACCAACTGCAGAAGTTGAACATTCTAATAAAATTCTGTAAATTGCACTTATCAAGAACAATTTCAGGGGAAAGACATCTTGCCCAGGATACTTCCTATGTTTCTGATGGTTTACTTTTAGGGTTGCCAACCTCCAGGTACTAAATATAAGGATTTGGCAACCGGCTAAGGAATTATTCAGTACGCAGCCACCAACACACTAATTTCTTTTACTTTTGAGAGGAAAAACCTTCAAGTATTCAATTATATACTTATTTTACAAGATAAATCATCATATGCACTTTTTATACAATATGTTAGAAAGCTGTTGTAACACTTTCTAACATATTGTATAAAAAGTGCATATGATAGTTTATCTTGTAAAATAAGTATATAATTGAATACTTGAAGGTTTTTCCTCTCAAAAGTAAAAGAAATAAGTGTGAAAAAAGTAAAAGAAATAAGTGTGTTGGTGGCTGCATACTGAATAATTCCTTAGCCGGTTGCCAAACCTCCAGGTACTAGCTGGAGATCTCCTGCTATTACAACTGATCGCCAGCCGATAGAGATCAGTTCACCTGGAGAAAATGGCCACTTTGGCAATTCAACTCTATGGCATTAATGTCCCTCCCCTCCCCAAACCCCACCCTTCTCAGGCTCCACCCCAAAAACCTCCCGCTGGTGGAGAAGAGGGACCTGGCAACCCTATTTACTTCTGGGCATGTATTGGTCATAAGGAAATATGTGCTTGTACTTCCCTTTCTCCTGCACACATACAGAAGACACAAACATTCACGATATGAGACAATCAGAGCTAAGCAATTATAAATGCCACTGATTTCAATGGGAGAGTTAAGTAGGTACTTCAGTGCCTTCCGCTGAAATCAGAGGAACCAAAACGTTTAACTTTCATTAGATCATGTCCACACTGTTTATGCAACGAAGGGAGATAGTTTCCTCATTTCTGAATCTAGCCACCGATTTTAGCCATCTTTTCAGTTCTCTGGGATAGTTTTATATAAAGCTACAGAGGGTGTATAAATGCTCTTCTAGATTATTTTCTCTCTGCCATCCAAGTGTCTGAATTGGTAATTATGGCTTGCAAAATTGTAGGTAGGTCCAGAGACCAGTGGATGCAAACCATGACGTGGTTGACACCCTGTATCTTTGACCTCTGTGAACTCTGACTCTGACTAAACAAACTGTGTTGCGCTGAGTTTTTGAATGAACGCAGCACTATTGATTGAACACTGTTTGGCTGATAAACATTTGAGGTTATGGGAAGAGATAAACCCATTTATCACATGTAAAAGCAAACAATGAAAAGCTTGCCTCCTTTTGAACCCCATGATAAGCTATCTGAAATGGGAGCACTATGAAACTTCACAGTTTCCATTACACACACCATTGTATAAACCACAGGGTAGTCTAGAATTCCTGGAAAGACTGCCTTCCTTTGCAGATTTCAGCTAAAGGTGACAGGTGAATAAAGGAAGAGGGAGAAAAGAAAAAAGATAGGTAGCCTTAAAAGCATTAAATGGGTGCAGACAAAACAACCGCCAAGGTTAATGATAATGGACACAAACATATCCAGATAGAGAATCGTCTGTGTCGTTTTCCATTATTGCTCCATCCACTGGAAACTGTTTTCCCCACTATGCTGAGGCCACTTTTGATTCCATTGTTAGGACTCCCGTGACAAATCCCATGGGCCCATCCATGTAAAAAGCTCTCCACTTTTGTCATTCATACTATTTTTCTCAGAACTATACTTTATGAGCAAGATTGTCTTCACGCACTCCTCACTACTCTCTAATGTGTGATTTGAATGAAGATCTAAAGGGAAAGAAACCAGAAAATAAAAAAGGGGCATTAACTGATGAGTTAAAGGGGAAAGAGGATATGACGGAAGAGAGGCTACCGTATATGGTTAGTTGTGTTAATTTCTTGTAGCAAACCCTTCCCCCAAAGTACTGTAGGATCCGTCTCAATCTGGTTGTTACCTGGGGTTTGGATTCTTGATTGCACTAGCCTACAGTCTATTCCAGAGGGGGTCAGAGAGACTTTGATCCTGTTAGTTTACCTGGACTTCTAATTTTCCGTGGCTCCCATGTTGTTCATTTGAACTGACTTTCCAGGCTGAGGGTTGTGGGCTCCACTCTATAGTGGCCTTGCTACTTTCTTGTGGACAGGCACCAGAAAGCAGTGTTGGGAAACCATTGTTCCTGCCCATGGGAGTTGTTCTGTTAGGTTCCTTACAATTCTGTCCTAAGCAGAGTTACACTCTTCCAAGCCCATTCAGTGGCTTCAATGGACTTTGAAGGGTGTACCTCTGTTTAGGATGACTCTGCTAGTTTTATTCCATTTGTTTTTCAACAAATTGATGAAATCACTGAGAGAAGTTGTCTGGTGGTTATGTGGTTCAATGTCATCAATAGGCTTTAACATCGGGTTCTCTCATTTTCATTGACTCCAGTTGAGGCAGTGTGTGTGTATGAGAGTGAGTGTGTGTGTGTTATGTGCAATCAAGTCACTTCCGACTCATGGCGACCCTATGAATCAATGTCCTCCAATATGAGTTGAGGCCATAGCATCCCTAAATATGGTCTGGAATCACTGATGGACAGGATGAGGGTCAGTAAACTTAACATCAATCCAGATAAGGCAGAGTAGAAAATGTTAGGGGAGTCAGTAGAAATACCTGTCCTGGATGCGTCCCACTCTCCCTAAAGGATTACATTCATGGCATGCAGGTAGTTTTTGACACCCTGTATGTGGGAATATACTTGAAAACAGCTGGTAAACTTTAACTAGTGCAGAATGCTGCTGTCCAAATGTCAACAGGAATGAGTCAGCATGCTTATATTTCATCTAATTTGAGGCATCTACAATGACTGCCAGACTGTTTCTGCTGGACTAAGTTCAATGTGCTGGTTTTGACCTGTGGACTCCTAAATGATATCTGTCCTGAAAGTATCATGGAACATCACCTCCTATATGAGATGTGTCATGATTAGTGTGTTGAATGAGAATGTAAAAAACAAGTTCAGATTCCCACAGTGCCATGGAAGGTGGCTGGGTGACTTTGGGCCAATCATTCTTTCTCAGACCAACCTCACAGGATTCTTGCAAGTATAACAACAGGGAAGGGGAGAAGGAGGTTGTATGCTACTTTAAATGCCTATTGGGAAGAAAAGTGGGGTATAAATATCTAAATAAATGTATGAGTAAATATATATATATATATATATATATATATATATATATATATATATATATATATATATATATATATATATTCATTTTCTGCCTGTGGCCAAAAGGTTGCAACAGTAGAGGGGAGCAAAGTTATAAACAGCCTTAATTGTTTAATTTGATTTATATACCATAATGCCATTCCTCCAAGCAACTCAGAAGATATTTTATCTCACAGCAACGGAGCAACCTTGTACAGTAGGTTAGATTGAAAAGTATTGGCTTTCCGATAGTTGAGAGGGGATTTGAACCTGTATTTTCCACATCCAAACCCAACACTCTTCTCAGTAAATAACCATCTTCTGGTTGCCACTTTCTTTATTTGTTACACATACTTGCTCTTCTTCTAAGGAATGCCTTACACATGATTCCCAAAAGTTTTCCTTTCAAGATCCCTTACAACATCAGACTTGCTCAGCCAACAGAACAGTGTTTTGCCTTTAGGCCTCTTTTCTGGGCTAGCTCACCACTGTTACCTTACTGTGGTTTACAATTTTCTTTTTGTGGATGCCTGTCTTCTTATCTTCTTCCACTCCTTCCCAAAACAGGTTTCAAGGTCACAGAAAGGTATATCTGTAAACCACTCAGTGGAGACAATTTCAGAAGCCCCTGCTGTGCAAAAGGATAACTCCAAAGGCAGTTCTTCTCCATTGACAAGCGATGCCAGTTCAACAGTATCAAGCTTGCAGGGAGGAAGGAGAGCTGTCAGTGGATAGTTATAGGTACAAAGGAAGAGAAAATGGCCTTGAAAGCGCAGCATGATTTCTTCTATTACTCTCAGATTGACTGTCTAAGGGTAAACACAGGCCATAAGAAAGAGACCACATTCCCTGATACAATAATGATGACGCCCGGAAGCAACAAGAATTCTGAAGACAATTCTTGATTTAGTGTAAGGAAGTACCAAAGAGTCTAGGGATGTTGCCAAATTCTGGACAGCCAGAATCTGCACTCAGTTTACAAAGTCTTGCTGAACAGGTTCCAGGATGGAACCAAAACTTTCTGGAATCCATCAGCAAGACTGGAAAGTTTGGGGATGTTTATGAAGAGATAAAAAAAGTTAAGAGCTGTTTCAGACATTACAAAGTCCTTGTATTTGTTGGTGGATGAGACAAGAACATTGCATCACATTCAGTTGGAGTGTTGTTTCTCCTAGACTCCCCTGTGCCCTTTTCTCCTAACAACCATGGCACATGGATAGAAGTGGCTTCAGCCTCCCCACTATTGCTTTTGCTTCCTCAAACAGACCCATGGAGCCTTTGTTGGCTCCACTGTGAAAATTACATTCAGCCACATAAGTTGTGGTATAGTGCTTAGACTCTTGGACTAGGTTCTGGGATGCTCAAGTTCAAAGCCCCACACTGCCATAGAAGCTTGCTAGGAGAAGCTAGGGTTGCCAAATCTGGGTTGAGAAATCCCTGGAGAGTTGGAAGTGGAGATTGGGAAAGGTGTGATTTGAAAAGGGAGCTCGGTTGGTATAATGCCATAGAATCTACCTTCCAAAGCAGTCATTTTCTCTAGAGGAACTGACCTCTTTATTCTGAAGATCTCCAGGCCCCACCTTAAAGCTGGCAACCTTACAGGTGACCTTGGCCCACTCATTTAGGCCATTTATGCACGGGAGGTTTTGCCTTGGATTTGCCACTCTCTAGATGCACATTTTTCCCATCCAAATTCTCAAAACTCAAAAAATAAGCCCCCATGCAGAGTTTTGAGAATTCAGATGGGGAAAATGTGTACCTATTGAGCAGGAAATCCAAGGCAAAACCTTCCATGCATAAATAGCCATACTGTCAGCCCAACTTACCCCATATGATGATAAAATGAAGGGGAGGAGAGTAACATAAGCTGCTTTGGCCCATTGTGGAGAAAGGTGTGATATAAGTGAAGTCAATAACAATAAATATTGCATAAATAAGCACAGCAGTGACTTCACAGGGCAGTTTGAGGAAAGAAAAAATGGCATGAGGACTGCTGAAGCTTCTTCTGCCCATTGGCCATGGTCACAAGGATTAAAGGCCAGTCTGGGAGGCACAAAACTCACTTTGAACATCTGATGCAAAGTCCTCATGCCCTCCACCAATGAACAAAAGGACTTTGTAATGAGTGAAATGCCCTGACCTGGATGGCACCAACTAGTCCAATCTTGTCAGATCTTGGAAGCTAAATAGGGTTGGCCCTGGCTTTATTTGGATGAGAGACCATCACAGAAATCCAGGGTCACTATGCAGAGGCAGGCAAAGGTAAACTACATCTGAATCCCTGTGGGATTGCCATAAGTCAGTTGGAACTTGATGGCACTTTCCATCACCAAAGAGTGAAATGGCTCTAATTAACTAAAAACAGCAAACGGTGCATGCACTAATTTCAAAATTAATGTCAAGTTTCAAGGTTAAATCAAACCAAACCAAATCAAAAAACTTTTAATGGCATAAAAGAAGCAGTTTAGGGTAATACAGTACTTATCAAATTCAGTATAATACAGTAGTAAACAGCTTACTGCTGTTTGAAGAGGTTAAATCAGAAGGAAGTCAGAGTGGAAGGCAGGGCAGGCCAACCTGCAGAAATGCAAAGAAATGGAAGAGGAGATAACTGTTTATCGGTATGTGGGCTCCTGTATGCCCTGAGGTTACCAGTGGGTCTCACCGCATATGTGTGGAGGCACCTTTTCAAATGCACATGCTTCTCCCACTCTATTTTATCCTTAAAGCAACCTTGTGGGATAAGCTTGACTGAAAAGGAAGAAATAGCTCAAGGTTATCTAGTGAGCTTTGTGGCTTGAATGAAGATTGGAATCTGGCTCCTAACCAACACACTAATAGTTTCACTATATTGGCATGCCTTGGAGGAATGGTTGAAGGTAAAGAAAATGGAGAAAGAGAACCAAATAACAAATAAGTCCTTCTTTGAGTGAATGGAGCAAGTGCTCATGCAAGCAGCAAGGGCGGGATTTCTGCCAGTCTCCCCCCACCCCATCTTTACTAAATCTCCCACTCTATATCACACTCTGTCCTTGAGAGTCCACTGAACATCTGGAACTGCTTTTGGAGTGCAGGACGTTGTAGGAAGAAGAGGAAAAGATCCCTTCCGTGAATTCCTTCTGCTCTAAAAATAAAAAACACATCATCAGAAATAGGTCTTGTCTTTAAAAAGCCAGCAAAACAGCAAGATACCTTTGGCTCCTTCAACAATATCACTACAAAGTCCAGACTCTTTTTTCACTATTCCCTTTTGTCTGGAGTTTTCATCGCTAGCCAGGAAAGTAGTGAAGGGGGGATTAGTCACCAGGTTAGTTTGTGATCATAGCTTAAAATCCAGCCCATGAAAAGTCAACTCCAACCTAAGCACTTGAGCAGCAACTATTACCACCTGGGGGTTTCATTAATTTTCTCTTCTAGAAGGCTAATTTTTTTAAGTAGTCATGGCAATGGTAGAGCATGGTTTAGAAAATAAATATATGTCCTCCTACAGCAATATTCTCTTGACTAAGTTGATTATCTGCATCTATACACACAGAGAATCTTTTTAAAAAGCTATTCAACATCATGATTCTGGTCAGAACTATTAGCAAAAACCCATTGTAACAATGCCACAGGAGACTTTTTTCTTTCTTTCTTTGTCTCTCTGCATTTGGACTTCTTGTCCCCCAGTGATCCATAACATGCTTTTTTGCTGCTCAGTAAGTGGCAGATATTCATGAAGTGATCCCAAGATTAGCTGGGTTCATGAACAAACACTAAAGGCACACAGAGACATCTAAATTGTGAATCTGAACTCAAAAATCTCAAATGGAAGTTTTTCCTTTTAATTATCTATGCCATTTAATAAAGGGAGGTGGTCGCAGCAGATAGTTGGGAGGGTGGCCACTGCAAGAAAGCAGTCTACCTGTGCAAGAAAGCAGTGCAACCAAACAAATGGACACAATCAAATATATTCAACAAGGATGATGATGAAGAAGAAGAATTGGTTTTTATATGCTGACTTTCTCCACCACTTAAGGAAGAATCAAACCAGCTTACAATCACCTTCCTTTCCCCTCCCCACAACAGACGCCCTGTGAGGTAGGTGGGGCTAAGAGTGCGTGACGAGCCCAAGGTCACCCAGCAGGCTTCATGTATAGGAGTGGGGAAACCAAACTGGTTCACCAGATTAGCGTCCACTGCTCATGTGGAGGAGTGGGGAATCAAACTCGGGTCTACAGATTAGAGTCCACTGCTTAGGGTTGCCAGGTCCTTCTTTGCCACCAGAGGGAGGTTTTTGGGGTGCAGCCTGGGGAGGGTGGGGTTTGGGGAGGGACTTCAATGCCATAGAGTCCAATTGCCAAAGCGGCCATTTTCTCCAGGTGAACTGATCTATATTGGCTGGAGATCAGTTGTAATAGCTGGAGATCTCCAGCTACTACCTGGAGGTTGGCATCCCTACCACTGCTCCAAACCACCGCTCTTAACTACACCACGCTGGCTCACCAGACCACCGGGAGCAATCAGGGAGTTGATTTCTGAGAGGAAATGCATTTGTTTGGGATAGTTCAAAAACTACTCTCTGACCCTCTCTTGCTGACAGAGAAGAACGTTGGTGATCAGTTTCTCATCTCTCCACTTGAGGTAGAGAGATTACAAGATGATGCTTCTGCCCTGTTTCCCACACACACACTCTGGTCCAAACTCAGGAAGAAACAGAAGTGATCTGCTTGTCACAACCTCCCACCCCCACCCCCACCCTAGAATGTGGAGAAGAGAAGCCAATCTGACCTGTTCCCCCTTCCAAGCATTGGTTCTCCTTGTGCTCAAAGTGTGAGCTGGGTGTGGGAGGTTGTTGGCTGAAGAAGCAGCAGCAGCAGCATAAGAACATAAGAAAGGCCCTGCTGGATCAGACCAAGGCCCATCAAGTCCAGCAGTCTGTTCACACAGTGGCCAACCAGGTGCCTCCAGGAAGCCACTAACAAGAAGAGTGCAGCAGCACCATCCTGCCTGTGTTCCACCACACCCAAAATAATAAGGATGCTCCTCTGATACTAGAGAGAATAGGTATGCAGCATGACTAGTATCCATTCTAACTAATAGCCATGAATACCCCTCTCCTCCATGAACATGTCCACTCCCCTCTTAAAGCCCTCCAAGCTGGCAGCCATCACCACATCCTGGGGCAGGGAGTTCCACAATTGGTATGTGTTGTGTGAAAAAATACTTCCTTTTATCTGTTTTGAATCTCTCGCCCTCCAGCTTTAGCAGATGACCCCGTGTTCTAGTATTATGGGAGAGGGAAAAAAACCTCTCCCTGTCCACTCTCTCCAAACCATGCATAATTTTATAGACTCTATCATGTCTCCCCTTAGCCCCCTTCTTTCCAAGCTAAACAACCCTAAGCGTCCTAACCGCTCCCCATAGGACAGTTGCTCTAGTCCCCTAATCATTTTGGTTGCTCTTTTCTGCACCTTCTCAAGCTCTGTAATATCCTTTTTTAGGTGTGGTGACCAGAACTGTACAGGAATGCCAGCTTTCCCACTGCTCCTTCTAACTATCAGTTTAATCTGCAAGAAAGTACCAAGTGATAGCATTTTACTTCATTCATTTATTTATATTTGGACTTACACCCCGCCCTCTAGCCACAGCCAGGCTCAGGGCGAGTTACATCAGCTAAAAACAATACACATAATAAAATACAGAAAAATGCAGTCCTTATTAAAATTACTAAAACATTTGAAATTTAAAACTTTTAAATGGTAGCACTCACAAAACCAGTGGTTCACAGGACCAAGAGCCAGCCTGAGGGAAGCAGTCAGGGTCATGCCATGAAAAGCTGCAGCTGCCCGTCTCCACTAATTAAACCTTTATTAAGGACCGGACTTCCTCCCCCCCGCCTTGGGCAGTTGGCAACTTTCCTCTCATCTCTTTCCCCTCCGCTTTTGTTTGTTGCCACATCAGCAGGGAGACGCTGGGTTTCATTTGGCACTTGTGCAAAAAAAGGTCGCCTCTCTGTGCTTGACAAATTTACCGCAACACTTGAGATATCTTGACTTTTATCAAGGTACTGCTGTCAGATAATTAGTACAGAATAGATCGCCCTCTCTCAGATGGAACCATTCCAGGTTTGTTTCCATGTCTGATATCATAACATTGTGCCGATGCTTAGAAATCCAATCCATCTCCAAAGACACACACATTTGTTATTTTCTCCCCATTCTGTTCCTGTTTACTATGGACTTCTGGTGCAGCATAAAACCAAGTGGGATTTCCATTCAATGCAATACAGGCACCATGTTTTCACATTTGAAGAAGAACTTGATGCTGTCTGAAAAACCTGATGTTTTAGAGGTGGGTTTGCCAACTAGGGTTGCCAGATCCCTCTTTGCCACTGGTGGGAGGTTTTAGGGGTGGATCCTGAAGAGGGCGGGGTTTGAGGAGGGGAGGGACTTCAATGCCATAGAGTCCAATTGCCAAAGAGGCCATTTTCTTCAGGTGAACTGATCTCTATCGGCTGGAGATCATTTGTAATAGCAGGAGATCTCCAGCTAGTACCTGGAGGTTGTGAAAACAGCAGCACGAAGGCTCACAATAATGTAAATATTGTATTAATTACTAATGAAAATAATTGTTAAAGAGCTTGGCAATATAATTTTTGACAATATAATTAGAAACAAAAAAGAAGAAAAAGCATTGCTTCATGCATATAATCAATTCAACACAAAGTAAGTACACCCAAAGCAAAATACATGTACACGGGCGAATTGCCCTCAAATGAGAAAAATGTTCCACTAACAAGTGGTAAAGAGTCTCTGTGGTGTACTTGATATATCAAGAAGAAGGTGATGAAGGAAGCCAAGAAGCCGAGACGACACCTCCGGTTTGGTATTCGTTTCGCATGTGCTTCTTCAGTCGGATGTTGCCATCATGTGAAAACTCTCTAGGCAAAATAAAGGCTTATATAACATAAAATCCATTGCTAAATATTTTCTGATATATAAAAAACAGAATGTTCTTACCATATGTCTTACAATTGACCCAGGGGGTTCATAGACCACAGGTTCTCATGTCCTTCAGCGAGGTAACAGATCATGAAATAATGTCAGGGTATAAATTTTAAAGTAGCAGCTCATTACATACAGGTGAATTGAATACATGGCATTCTGAGGGTCTTAAAGCTACATATTACAAAAAGCAGGATAAATCAAAGTCACTGTTAAGTCCAGTAGGGGTCAGTGTTTTAAAGAGAAAAATGAGTTTCATTTCTTGCCTGTGCAAAATCTGGGCTACATTTTGATGATGAAAAGGTTTGGGTCTATATTTCCATAATGCAAAGAAGAGCATGTCATTCTCTGAGTGTCCCTTTTTCAGAAAATGCTCTGTTAATGGCACTTCGAGATTCCTCGCGCGTAAACGCGCTTTATGCTCACCAATTCTAAGTTTTAATTGGCGTGTGGTTGAGCCAATATAAATTAAGGAACACGGGCACGTGACCGCATAGACCACATTGTATGATGCACAGTTACTAAAATGTCTTAATTTATATTTAAATTTAAATGCTGTAGAGCTGACTTCCTTAACTTGTAGGCTCAACGGGCAAAAGGTACAGGAGCCACACTTAAAATGGCCGAAAGTAACTTCCTGTTGTACCGGAGTAGCACTTGTTTGTATTAATTGGTCTCTCAGTGAGTTTGTTTTTCTCAAGCCAAAGAGCGGAAATTCTTGGCAACCTGGAACGGTGTGCAGAATGTGCCAATGCTTGTTGATTATCCTTTTGATATCATTAGTAAGATGATTAAATTCTAGGGTTGAAACAATCCTAGTGGTACTGCTCTTTGTTTGCTCCGACAGAAATAATGACTCTCTAGTTTTTAGTTCCGCTTTAGTATAGGCTGCATTTAAGACCTGGTCATTGTAACCCCTATTTCTCAGTTGGGCACATAATGCAGATGTGGTTTGTATGTAATCCTGATGAAAAGTAGAATTGCGTTTAAGCCTTAAAAATTGGCTGAAAGGTAAATTTCTACGCAAATGAAGAGGGTGGTGTGATTCAAAATGTAACCCTGCGCCACGATCTGTAGCTTTTTTAAAGGGTTTGACTGCAATCTGACCCGTCTGGGCCCTAAAGACCGTGATGTCAAGGAAGTCGATAGATTGTGGGTCAGAACCTCCAGAAAATTTAAGATGACTGTCCAAAGAGTTGATCCACCTGTTCAATTCGGAAAAGGTGTTGACAGAATCCAGGACAAAAAATAAATCATCAATAAATCTAAAATAAAATAAGACGTGTGATTGAAAAAACGTATTGCAAAAAAGAAACTTACTTTCAAAATCCGCCATATATAAGTTGGCTATGGCAGGGGCGCACGCGGAGCCCATAGCCACGCCTTGTTTTTGTAGAAAAAATTGGTCCCGATAGCGACCAACCTCCAACCTGGAGGTTGACAACCCTACTGCCAACTGACAAGGTGAGGAAAACATTAAGATTGTTCCTGCACCATTATCAGTTAGTGTGAAGCTTTTTAAAGCTTTATCGCTTGCCAACACTTACAAGCTCCTGTAAAGGCATAGGTGCAGAGGCCAGTAAAAACACTGACTACCCTATCCCTGTCTGTATAGGAAGTACATGTCAGATCAAGAGGATTTTCCTTTTGCCCTTCACAATACGCAGCAGCCTCCAGGAATGCTGGCTAGGGAAGACTTATGGTAGAGTCAGTTGGCAATGGCAAACCACCTGTATTAGTCTTGAAAAACCTACAGGGGTGCCATAAATCAGCTGTGACTTGATGACACTTTTCAGCACCCCCACCACCAAGATGTTGTTAAAGGGGACAAGATAAGGGCTAATTAAAATATGGCAAATCTGAACTCCACAAAAGCTCTGAGATCTTCTACACAGAGCATGTACTCATCAGACAAAATCAAGTCCATTCATGCATCGGAGGGCCCAACAACTTAGGAGGCTTTAGAATACTCTAAACCAGAAGTTCATGCCTTCCATTTTTTCAGCATTGTGTATGTATAGATTTCCCATGCAGATCCCCATGCAATCCATGGACATCATGATGTGGGGGGGACAGGCACAATCCTTGCCCCATTCCCCCCTTACACATACAGCTGAGCCTGTTTTGTGTCCATCTGCGCACTCCTAAACTTTCTTCTTCTTTTAACGGATTCTTCTTTCCAGCAAAGAACATTTCCAAACCCCAAATCTCTTAACTGATCCTTCAACTAAGCTGCTTTTCCAACCTAACAGCATACATTTCTTATACCCTGGATTATCAGGAACTACTATTTGACTAACAATTTACAATTCGTTGCAAGGCTTTCTTATTTATCGGTGGATTCTGCAACAGTAGGATCACCCCAGATCGTGTGATATAGAACAGCATCACAGCATCATTTTGTAGCAGCCTCTATTTTTTACAGGTCTCACATGCCTGGTACACTTGCCTAGTAAAATTGTTCATTTATTTACAACATTCCCATACTGCCTCTCCAGAGAATCTGCTCAAATAAGCTAAATGTTAATATGCATTGTCAATATTTATTATTTCAAATGCAGTTCAAGATGCTGTAATACTTCAGTGATACCAACCATCACTGGTCTCAAAGTGCAGCCATGATTTCTTTTGCTGGACCTCTGTTCTATTAGAAGCCAGATGGGTCTACAGTATCGTTGCCAGCCTCTAGGTAGGCCCTGAAGATCTTCCAGAATTACAACTGATCACCATACTACAGAAATCAGTTTTTCTGAAGGAAATGGCAGCTTAAAATATACATTATACCCCACTGATGTTCCTCCCCTCCCCAAACCCCACCCTCTCCAGGCTCCACCCTCAAATCTCCAGGAGTTTTGTAACCCAGAGTTGGCAACCCCAGAATGATCTTCTTGGCTGGCACTAGTAATATGTTTAGCTGTTTATACCCTGCTTTTCCTCCCCAGTGGAGACCCAAAGCAGTTACCTCATTCTGTGTGAGAAGTTAAACTCAAAGAGCGATTAGTCCAAGGTCAGCCAGAGAGCATTGACAGCAGAGTGGAGATTTGAACCTGGGTTTCAGATCCTAGTTTGACACCTCTAACCACTATACCATGTTGGCTAGTTTATGTAATTTACCATCTTTTTTTACCAGCCCTGCATATTTAACAGCAGTTTAATTGGCAGACATCAACATACTGTGCCCCTGGGAGTATATATATATAAACACTACAAATAATCTACAAATAATCATTTAGTGCCCAATAAGAAAATTTCCTTTGCTGAACAGTATGAAGAGTTTTAAAAAAAATGTCTACCACATTTTGAGATTTGCCTCTTCCTTTGTTAATGCATACCTTCCTTTTTCATCTGCTCACATCTGCAATCAGACAGATAAAAGTACAAAAACAAGCCCCAGGTTTTTCCCACCCTGGTTTGTTGGCAACTTTAATCCAGTAAAGTATTGGCAATTCCCCAATGGTCAAATGTGTCTAGTACAAACTGTCACTGCCTTGGTATGTCAGACTTTTCAGGAAAACCCTCTCCTTATTCCTGTAGTCTTTTCTTAGCCTGTTCTTGTAAATTTGCAGTAGCGGTTCTACAGGGAACACAGGAGAGGTAAAATGAGAGAAACCGATGTATACCCCCTACAATAGCAGGAAATTAAACATAGGGAATAATCCCACCTGGTGCTAACACACTGCCCTTGCCTCATGTTGAGAAAGAAGGCAACATTTCACAAGGTCTTTGCAAATATTCCCTGAGGGAAAATTCCTGCTCTGCTTGAATAACCCTTAAAGCCGAATACTGAAATATACATAAATGTGTACCAGATGCACTGTGGGCCTTGAAAGGACAGTGTGACCTAAAAACTCACCTTCCCCGGTAAAATGCAGGAGAGTGTGCAAAACATGTGCGTCCTATTTCTAATTACCCTGCTTGCAGTGCTGAGCCAAGTCCCCAGTTCCTGCCCAAAACTTAAGGTTGCCAGCCTCAAGGTGGGGCCTGGTGTACTAATTATGACTGATCTCTGGACTATAGAGATTAATTCCTTTGGAAGAAATGGCAGCTTCAGAGGGTAGACTGTGTGGAATTGGACCCCTGCTGAACTCCCTGTCCTCCCCAAACTCCATTCTCCCAGGGCACTGTCCAAATCTCCAGGAATTTGCCAAGCTGGGGTTGGCAACCCTACCAAATATGATTTTTTTAAATTCACATTTGCTTACCGAATGAGATCTAGAAGAAGAAGAGTTGGTTTTTATACCTCCCTTTTCCCTCTACCTTTAAGGAGTCTCAGAGCGGCTTATAATCACCTTCCCTTCCCCTCCCCACAACAGACACCAGGTGAGGTAGGTGGGGCTGAGAGAGGTCGCAGAGAACTGTGACTAGCCCAAGGTAACCCAGCTGGCTTCATGTGAAGGAGTAGGGAAACCAACCCAGTTCACCAGATTAGTGTCTGCCGCTCATGTGGAGGAGTGGGGAATCAAAACTAGTTCTCCAGATTAGAGTCCACCGCTCTTAACCACTATACCTTGCTGGCTCTTTATGTACACTACATGATATTACGTCTGTCTGTCTGTCTGTCTGTCTGTCTCTCTCTCTCTCTCTCTCTCTCTCTCTCGGCTTAGGTTTTTAACGTCTGATGAGCAAATAAATTCAACTGGTATAGCCTCCCCCCCATCCTTTCACCTCCATATCAGCAAAAGCGGCTGCAAATGTAGAATTATGGTCTGTCATGCAGCTATCATTACCCTAACAGCCTCTGTCATGGAAGTGAGGGTAACACTAACAGACACTAACAAGGCATTTCAAGAGATATTTCAGGTTTGGGTGACAGATTTCTTTTTCCACTGAAAGATAAACTGTACTTCTAAAATGTAAATGGCAGACAGGTGTTCAGGAGGTACCTTTTCCCCCGAATGCTGAAAGTTGCACATGTATTTCCAGCTATTTATACAGTAGTGAAAGATATGGAGGCCTGTGTCACAGAGTACAGTTGTCTGTAAGAATTGTGTCCTTTGCAAGTGCTCCATATCCTTAGGACAAATGATTCATAGCCTTGGGGTTGGTTGGCATCAATATGCAGATGATACCCAGCTCTATGAGAGCCAGCATGGTGTAGTAGTAGATCTGGGAAACGCAGTTTTGAATTCCCATTCTGCCATGGAAACTTACTGGGTGACTTTGGACCAGTCACACACTCTCAGCCCAGACCCTGGCTAGCATTTGGATGGGAGACCTCCAAGGAATACCAGGGGCATGACATGGAAGCAGGCCATGACAAACCTGCTCTGAATGTCTTTTGCCTTGAAAGCCCTGTGGGGTTGCCATAAGTCAGCTGTGACTTGAAGGCAAACCTCCCCCTTCCCCATCTCTATATACCTTTATCCATGTCTCCTGGTGATGCAGTAGAGGTCCTAAATCGCTGCTGTGGTAAAATGGCTAAGAGCCAACAAATTGAAACTGAACCCTGAAAAAACAGAGGTAATGCTGGTGGGAAGGAGGAGATCTTGAAGGACATGGTGCTCCCCGCTCTTGATGGAGTTCAGCTGACCCTTGCTCACTCAGTTAAGAGCCTTGGGGTTAGACTGGACCCAACTTTATTACTGGAGAAGCAAGTTAATGCAGTTGCTTAAAAGGCTTTCTTCCAACTCAGCTTAGCCTAAAAGATGGCACCTTGCCTTGATACGGCTGATCTGGCCACCTGGATCCATGCCATGCCACACTGAGACAAGACTACTATAGGGCACTGTAGATTGGTCTCCTCAAAATCAATTTGGAACGCCAGCTGGTGCAGAATGTTGCAGCTTGGCTACTACACGGAGTGCACACATTATACATCCACTCCACTGGTTGCCCATCAGTTACTGGGCTCAGTTCAAGGAGTTGGCTATCACATACAAAGCCCTTCATGGCCTTAGACCTTCACAGCTGCAAGACTGCCTCTCCCCATATGCACCACCATGACAGCTTCTGCAGATGCCAGCCTGCAAATAGGCAAAATCAATAACTTCCCATATACGTGCCTTCTCTGTTGTGGCCCCCATCTTGTGGAATGGCCTGCCTGAGGAGGTCAGGAAGGTTTCCACTCTCCTGGCTTGCTGCAAAGTATGCAAAACTGAATTATTCAAGAGGGTTTATCTATGTGGACAATAGAGTAGCATTGTCCCCATTAGGGACTGTGGAATATACTACTGTGTTTAGCTTGCTAAAACTAGGATCCTACTGTGTAATTTTTGCATCATTTAAGAACATAAGAAAGGCCATGCTGGGTCAGACCAAGGTCCATCAAATGAGCTTCTGTTAAGGGGGAAAGGTTGTTGGAAAGCCTATGCAGGATGCTTTTTAGATTGGTTTTTTATCTGTTGGTTTAATTGTTCTACCAAATTGTTATTATATCATTGATGACTGCCTGAAGGTGATGGAAAGAAAAGTGGAAGGGGAGAATCCTGTATGCTTCCATGGACGAAGGGCAAAATAAAAATGTGGCAGATGGATGGCTTTTAATTCATCCTACAAATTCATCACATTTTATCTCATTTTTCCAAGGTGGCTAAGGTTGCAGCCAAGAGGTTGTCATTGTTCTGAAGCCCTATCTAGCCCTACTAGATCTCCCTGATGTATTGAAAATTCAAATATTGGCATGTCCATATCAGATCAAATCAAATACCCAGTAAATACAATTACAGCACAATCTTCTGCATGCATACAAAAAGGGTTGTTTGACCGAGGTCCTTAATAAAATAGCCTGTCTGGGCCTTTCTCCACCTACCCTGTTAGCCATGGGCATAGATCAAGCATCAAGTTGCTTGAAGCAAAGGGTGGAAGACACTGAACACCAGACAGACGTTGGAAAATCACCATTTTTCCTAGTACCTGATAAATCTAGATACTTGGTCTCACCTGCAGCTTATTTTTATCATCTTGAGTCTGTTAATTATAGGAAGGCCTTTACTCTTGCCAGATGCCAAGCCCTACCATCAGCTGTCTTAGAAGGGAAATATAAGAAGATCCCTAGATCAGAGAGGTTATGTCTGCGTGGAACAGAGGACATTGAAACCATCGAACATGCACTGATATGTTGCCCATTCTACCACGAAGTTAGATCAAAGCTTATTTTTCCCCTACTTGGTACATTCCCTGATGAGTCAGTTGAGCTTTTGGCAAAGAAGCTCCTATTAGGAGAAGATCCTCAGCTTACGCTCCAAACTGACAAGTTCTGCATTGTTGCTATTAAAATACGCAGAGCTCTATTAGAGAATGATTGTTAGAACATTTTACAATTTTATCAATTTTAATGTGATAATTTTAACCAGGGGTTGCTTTTATTGACCTTACACCTTTATATTTACGGGCAGTCTGTGATTCTGCAGTGCAAAACTATTGGGTCTGGAAATTTTGATGTGTTGGCATGTGATTTGTCAGTCGACCATATTAATAAACTTGAATCTGAATCTGGACCGAGGTCTTCAGTTTCTCAATTAATAAAATTGGGAATTAGTTTAACTTCAACATTATAAGCAGCTAATTAGCTTATTAGTGTTCTTTTTTCCAGGCTGTGTTACTGAGTATGATTGGGGAGGGGGCTTATCTATCCAACTCTATGCCGAGTTCAGAATGCCTGGGCTCACTGAAATCAATAGATTTGAGGTCAAGCTACAAATGACTCTGGCATTTTTTGAACTGCAACTACAGAGGTACAATCTGGTACTAAAAAGCCACAATTGGGGTAGGGGTGCTCTGGCCATGGTGCTGGAGGAGGGAAGATTATGGCTGCAATCCTAAAAATACTTCCCTGGAAATAAGTCTCACTGGGGGGGAAAAAGGGACTTACTATTGAGTAGATGTGCTTAGGGTTGCTCTCAAAGTCTTCCCCCTGTGCTAGATCAGTGATCACAAAGCCCCCCCTCTCCCCAGCTGCTGTGAACTCAATAAGGAAATATACACTGACTCCTAGCTGCATAAGACTTGGTGCTTTCACACATCCTGAATAATGGACCACTTTCAATGCACTTTACTGATTGTTTGCAAGTGGATTTTGCCATTCCACACAGTAAAATCCAGCTGCAAATGCATTGAAAGTGGATTGAAACTGCATTATTCGGCATGTGTGAAAGCGCTCTTAGCTAGGGTTAGCAACTCTGGCTTGGGAAATTGCTGGAAATTTGGGAAGTAGATTGGAAAGGGGGGTTTTTGGAAGGGAGGAGCTCAGCGGGAAAGTGATGTCACATCCTGGTCAAAGATCAGCTCTTCCAAATTCTCCTCTTTCTGTGAGATCACCTGCTCCCACCACAATTCAAATTTAAAATTTAAATTTCTCACTTCATATCACTTCCCCACACCTTTTTCTCCCACTTTACATCACTTGTAGGCTTCTGCATGCATGTGTTCTGTATATTACACTAACCCTTTGATCCTAAACATTTGTGCTGATAAAAGTGGCTGTTATCCAGTTATATTTCACTCAGCTTTAAAAAGCCCTGTCAAAATCCTCTTTAAGTTTTTTTAAGTGTTGGGGGGGGGGAATCTATTCTAAAGAGCTATAGAAGACACCAGCCAATAACATTCCTATGCCATTCTCAATTCTGAGGTGGTCTCTTCCCTTCAGTGTCTTTACAGAGGACAGTTTCTTCAAGTCTCTATGGTATACCATAGAGTCTCTATGTTATACCAGTCAAAGTCTTATTGCATCCACCTTATGTTGTCCTCAGTTCTAGGGTATACCACAGAGCCTACCTTACAAAGTTGCCATTTCCTCCAGGGGAACTGATCTCTGTTGTCTGGAGATCAGTAGTATTTCCACGCAAACTCCAGATCGCACCTGGAAGTTCATAATGCTAGACTGAACCTTTTGCAAGTTTAGACCTCTTCTGATCTCATCTCTTTTCCAGGAAAAGCAGCCTTAAGAGGGGAGTCCTAAGCAGGTCTATGCATAATCCTACTCAGGTCTAGCTAATAGGGGTTACTGGCAGAAAAGTGTTCTTAAGACTGCACAGTCAGTTGCTTTGGTTACAATCTCGTGGCCTTTCTTCACCCACCACTATTATAAGGCCTTTTCACCCTTTCTGAAGATTTTCACCAAGGAACTGTCAGAAGCCATGTAAAATGGCCCTGCTTCACCTCAGCCTAGTATTTTGAGTTATGTTTTCCAACTGAGGCCAGTTTATATTATGTAGAGATATTACATAATCAAGTTTGATTATAGCCACAGTACAATCTAGTTTTCTTTTTCTTTCTTTTTTTAAAAAAGCCTCAGTCTAGACAACCAGCTCTCATGGTGCTAATGCAATTCAAATTAAAAGGAAGATTGTTGAAAATTCTCAAAGCCGCCCTTGTTAATGCTTGGCTCTGCTCAAACATAAATTAGAATGCACATTTTACATTTGTTGAGTGATGGTGACTTAAGTAAAGCTAATTCCAGTAAAACTTTTGAATGATATTTTGTAGAGCTGAGCCCAGGAGAAGTAGTGCTTTCTCTTCAAATTTTGATGCCCCCGGTTTGATAAATATTGTAGGATGTTGTTGTTGAGTGGATGGTCAGATTATGTAGTTGTGTTCCTCCAATATTTTAGAATGATCAAGGGAAGACCAGTAGAAATAATATGAGAAACAGCTTCTTCACCTCTGAATGTTTTGCATATCAAGTGTGGTATCTCATTTTTCTAACTCAGGGAGACAAACAGGATTATCCCTTTCCCTGTATGCCATCCAACATGTTCAGCGATGTATTAAAATCATAAATATATGCATGCCCCATTATGATAAAGCTGACACAATAAAGTTGCTAACAGTGCCATCCTAAGCAGAGTCATACCATTCTAAGCCCCTAGAATTCAGTGGACATAGAATAGTGTAGCTCTGTTTAGGATTGCACTGTCAGCGAATGAGTGACGTGGAAGCCTCAAGTTCAAATCCCGACTCTGCCATGTACTCACTAGGTCTCCCCAGGCCTCCAAGCTACAATATAGGAATCAGAATATCTACCTTAAAAGCTTTCTTATAAGGATTTCAATAAGACAATGGATGTGAAGTGTTGAAAGTGCTGTATTGTTATTGTTGTTATTATTATTATTATTATTCAGAAGGTAAAATAGTAAGGAAGTTTATTTTACAGCTGGGTGCCTTACCTTTCTTTCCCTTAAACGCAGAACTCTTGTTCAGTATATTGGGAAGCCCATTCCTGAAAGGGGACGGGTTGGTTAGGCTATGGCCGGGAAATGGAATTTCATGGGGCTATGCCAGTTATTTTGCTCCTTAAATAGGCATTCCCAGGTCAAAAAAGGGTTTGGAGGCTAACATCAGCTCTGCTCTGGGAACGCCCCCCCCCCCCGGACACCAGTGCGGCCTCTTATGCTGGGACAACACTGCTGGGGAGGCAGCACCGGCACCCAAGCCCCACACCACTGCACCGTTCCTGGGGGCTGGCGTAAGTCACCCTGTGCTGGCATCCATGCCACTTTGCACAGTGCAAGTGGCACAGATGCCAGAGTAGGGGTCATGCCGGCTCCTATGTGGCTCCCCCCCTTCCTTAGGATTGCATGGCAAGTATACTAATAAAATTCAGTGTTTCAGAGGCTTCATTGAGTCCTAGCCCTTTGGCGGACCCTAGTACGAAGAATATTTTGGCCCAGGAGACTGTAATAATAGGCAGCAGAGGCAAGTCATTTGTGCTTTCATCTGGCTGTGCTTCTAGGTAGAGGCTAAAGTGCTTTTTGGTGACTAACAGCCTTGGAATTACTATTTGCAAAACACTACCACCCCTCTCCATTGATGGCCAGATGTGAGTTAATAATGTTATTTAAGGCTACAGTCCTAAGTATACTTACTAGGGATTAAGTCCTATTGAACTTGAGGGGACATTCTTCTGAGTAATTGTCCTTAGTATTGCACTGCAAGTCTATGCACAATTTAAGCAATGATGCATTCATGTAGGGAGCTATACCGTGTGATATTGCCTGATTTTCTGACTGGATGACTGGCAATGGCAACCAGTTAAAATAACAAAACCACTCTTCCCCGCAGTGTTGAATACCTATCCTGAAGGTGGAGGATTTCAGCTCTTTGAGCAATCCCAAAAGCAGCGTGGTGTAGTGGGAGCCAGCGTGGTGCAGTGGTTAAGAGCTGTGGTTTGGAGCGGTGGACTCTGACCTGGAGAACCGGGTCTGATGCCCCACTACTCCACATTAGCGGTGGAGGCTAATCTGGTGAACTGGATTTGTTTCCTCACTCCTACACACAAAGCCAGCTGGGTGACCTTGGGCTAATCACAGCTCTCTCATCCCCACCTACCTCACAGGGTGTCTGTTGTGCGGAGGGGAAGGGGACTGTAAGCTGGTTTGATTCTGCCTTAAGTGGTAGAGAAAGTCGTCATATAAAAACTAACTCTTCTTCTTCTTCTTCTTCTTCTTCTGCATAGTGTGAATGGAGTCAGTCGTTTCATGACTTTGAAGGCCTTCCGAAGATGACATTTTTCTTCTTCCTCTTCTTTGTTGTTGCTTATTCTGACAGTACACGGCTGACAGAATAACCAGCAGTGTGATGGCAGAAGTTGTTCTGTAACCATCATTGTTTCTTTTGAGAGGTGTGAAGAGCATCAATCCAGGGTGACTCGACACTGAGGGGAAAAATCAGTTGCTGACAGCTGGTGTCAGCGACAGATCCCTGATTTTATTTCATGCGCTTAAAGTGCAGTGGCAGAGCTTGACATGCTATGCTTAGCCCTGTCTTCGGAGCTACGATTCAGACAGGCGAAAAGTATTTCGAAAGTGCAGTGGTGCTAAATGTAGTTTTATGCTGATTTACAACCTCCGCTGGCAATTGGGTTCCTTCTGCTGCCTTCAATTGCTGCTTCAATCAACTCAGCAAATACATATTAGAAGTTTCCTCCTTGATACCAATCTGGGGCTGTGTCTGAATGGCAGAGCATCTGCTGGACATGCAGAAATTCAATGCACAGCATCTCTGTTGTTGTTTAAAGGAACAGGTGGTAGGTGATGTGAAAGTCCTCTGCCTGAGATCCTGGAGAGCTACTGCCTTTAAGAGTAGACAGGACTGACCTTGATGGACCAATGATCTAAGGCTGACTCTTGTGTGTGTTCAAGGATAATTAGACTGCCATATTATGAATACTCTGGATTGGGTCTGCACAATTTGTGATTTTTTTCTAGATAACAAAACCAGGAAGTGAGGAGATGGGATAGTCATGCAATTGGCAGGTCACAATGTATGCCTGGTGAGCAGGCCTGATCTCCTTGGTAAGGATATATATTATAATACATAGTTCAACTAGAGCTGAGTAGATTTGTATCTTCAATGCCCCTTATTGTACAGATTTAAAGTCTCCTCATCAGCAATTCACTTCAAGTGTGACTCAGAAGTGATGTCATGATGTGGGGCGCCATTTTAGCATTCACTCCAAACTCATAGAATCATAGAGTTGGAAGGGATCACCAGGGTCATCTAGATGGGATTCATTACACACACACACACACACACACACACACACACACACAGAGAGAGAGAGAGAGAGAGAGAGAGAGAGAGAGAGAAAGAGAGAGAGAGAGAGAGAGAGAGAGAGAGACTTAGTACCCAACTATTTTATATTTTTATATTCGGATTGTAGCATTCTAGATACGTCGTTTGTGTCTTACTTGCTGTAATTACCCCAGAAGGGCTTGTAAGTATTAGTGAGCCAAATTTTCCTAGTTGGTACTTGCTTCCCCCCGCCAATGAAAATCATGAAAGATTGCTTTTTTGTCGTGTTTTATCAAGGTGCATGTGCACCCTGGTAATGTAGAAGAGGATAAAAGATGAACCTGAGAGCACTGTCAAATTACATGTGCATAGTTCTCTGTGTTACATGCATTGGTACGATTACGGAAACAAAATCAGAAACAAACCATGGTAATTTGAGATTCTAATTCAGGGAGAAATTTGGATGAGGAGAGGTTTTGGAAGCTGGCAACCACAGACATTCCACAATCGTGGTTCACTTGACAGAAATCCTTTGACCTAGGGCACGTCATTCAGGCCTATCGATCACAGATCATACCCACCTGCAGCTTGATTTCTGTAATTTTGAATAATGTGGATCATTTGTCATGGACCACCAAGTATCTGAAACACTGAGAACAGCATGTTTTTCCAGCTGTCAAAGTTTTGCACGCAGAAGTTGCTCAGCACTCCCTGGCCAAATCAGAGAATCTGTGTGAAATTCCTAATCGCATAACTCTGTAGCAGAGGCCACCTACAGTAGCTCTCATGTATTAAAGAGGATTATGAGAGAATAAAAACCAGGTGCGTTGTTTGGATTTAATAAGCACGAGTCTTATGACATTATTAATGGTGTTAAGGCACTGACTTTTCAGAATTTCTAGAGGAAATGGAAACTATTATTACAAGTTTCACTGTGACATGGAAAATAACATGCTAATCAAAAATGTGCAAGTGCATTACTGATTTTTTTTTTTTTAGGAGCACGAAATAATTTTAGTTCAGTGTCTTCAGGAAGAGGAAGAATTTCCATTCCGACACCTTTAACATCATGCTGATGCCGGGAAAAATGACATATTTAATTAAGAGAAGAAATTCTAACTGCTGACGATTGTGTGGTACAGTATTCAGATGCTCTTTGTGAACACTGCTATATACCTGTTTTCTCAAGGGAGATATGTAATACTGAGCTCTGGATTTATTCTTCCCCTCTCGACAGTTCACATTATCCCATTATTAAAGGGAGAGTCCTGTTTCAATGTGATGCAGCTGTACAAAAGGGGAAATAAAATTCTTGCAAATACCGGGTATGTCATTCCCTGTTGTAATAAGGAACTATTAAATAATGCAAAGATATGATGGGCTTACAAAGTTTGATTTGCAACATTATTGGTTGGGAACCAAAAGGCCCTCTTGGAAATTGACATGGGTCTTAATGAAGCTGCTCACACTCCGAAAAAAGTAACTCCTAAATTAGGGGACTTCTGGACCACTGACCCAGACACTATAGGGAGAAATTAGGAAGCCTTCATGCATGATGCAGAATGTGTCAAGCATGAGCACAGAATTAGTTGGAAGGATCACAGTTATTGTCCAGTTATGCAGAGATGGAACTGCTATTTTATTATTTTAGAGGCTTCAGCTTGGAAAATAGACAGCGGATAAGGAACACCATCACTGTGTAAATAAATCAGAGGAGGAAATACAGTAGAGCAGGATGAGTATTTAGTTGGAAAAGAAGTTCTAATGTCAGGATTTACTAAATGTCTCGGGGGCCACACGTGGCCAGTCCTCCTCAAAAACCGCTGATCCTTCTCTGCAGCTTCAGAATTCTCATCCCAGCACCAGGCAGCCACACAGGAGTTTAGCAAGCTGGCCACAGTGGGGTGGGGGTGATTTTATTCCCCTTTATCCATGGCCAGCTAGCTATCCTCTCGGCAGTCTTGGGTCTTTTTTGCATGGCTGTTTCACTCACCCTCACCCCTCCAATGGCTTCAGGTCTTCGTGTTGATTATGCATGCCGTTTCCGACTGTCAGAGGTCGCCTCGCTCTCCCCCTGTGTTTCCCTGTGTTTTGTCCGCATTTTCAAATTCGAGATAAAACAGATCCCTCAAAATGCAGGGAAGTGCAGGGGGAGAGCGAGGCGACCTCTGACAGTCAGAAACGGCATGCATAATCTCACCTCAGCTACTGTGCCACATGCTGAGGAGAAAGTGAAAAGAGAGGGGGGAGGGATGCCCTTCCCTACAATTCAGACATACAAGAACTGGTTAAGTTTCAACAGTGGTGAGAAAAGATCACCCTACATGCTCAGCAATTAAAAGCTTACACATGCATCGTAGCTGTATCATATTATTATATGTATATGTTCAAGGTGGTGTGCAGGCTATATAGTAGTCACATGGCTGTTTTGGTTGATGGTGATTGCAAATTTGGCTCTCTGTGAGCTGTGGAATGTACCACTGTCCAACAGGAAGTGTAAGTATAGATTGCAAAGTAGGTGGGGGCTATTAAATATATAAAACAATGTTTACTTGTTTTTCATAATGCAGCTAATTTCTTCATTCTTCTCATGATAAGCCTGTAATGTTCAGCAAAGAAATGATGGGTTGGATGGCCCAATCACTACAGAGAATTCTGGAGTAATATTGCAGAGGCTGTTATAGAAAAGAAAAACACTCTCCCTTAAAAATTGGCCAGGAGAAATGGCTTGGGGGTCTTTTACGCATGGCTGTTTCACTTGCCGCCACCCCTCCAATGACTTTGGGTCTTTGTTTTGATTGTGCATGCTATTTCCAACTGTCAGAGGTCGCCTCACTCTCCCCCTGTATTTCCCCGCATTTTGCCTCTGTTTTCAGAGACCTGATTTATTTTGAATTTGAAAATGTGGGCAAAACGCAGGGAAATGCAGGGGAATAGCAAGGCGATCTCTGATCGGTCGGAAACGGCATGCATAATCAACACAAAGACCCGAAGTCATCGGAGGGATGACGGCGAGTGAAACAGCCATGCATAAAAGACCTTGGTTGAAATTATGCCTTTAGCATTAGGTTTGATAATTTGATTGAGAACTTTTTTACGTTGACTCTATTGAATATTGAGGCAGGAGACTAGAATCAGAATGCTATTGTACATTCACATTCAAAACCCAGTTTGATCCTTCCACACATTTTCAAAGATGAAATATAAAATGAATTGTATTGTGAATTGTGAATGGAGACCTTCTTTACATTGTGCTTTATTATAGTACAATTAAATACTGCATTCAGATACATTTAAAAATGGAAGAGTCTCCTCAGAATAGCTAGAATCTCACTTTTTTCAGAAGTGCATGTGTAATTTATGTAGCACAATTTTCATTGTGCTGTATTCTTCGTGACCCACAGTGATCTGAAAGGGTTCCAATCCTTAAGGTATTACTTTCCCTCATTTTCCCCTGGAACTGACAAAACTATATTGTGGAGAAGCTGGATGTGTGCAGACGCTCAACTCATCAGCTTTGTCATTCTCAAAGTCCAACTAGTTGACATATCTGGAATGTGAAATATATTTGTCTCCAGGCTTATGGCCATAGTAGTTGGTTATTCTTTTGTGTTGAGTGTATCTTAGTCTATACAATTGTGGTTCAATTCAAACTCTATACCTAGGGGTCCCTTTGTGGAATGTGGGATCAAGCCAACAAATGCCCCAACTATATATCAGAGATAATGCATCAGGAGCCCTCGCCTTTTGAGATTAGGTGAATGCCAACCCAGAAGAGGCCATCTTCTGCCCGTGGGTGAAGACTTTTTTTTGTTTCATCTGGCATTCTCTCAGTTCTCCCACCTTCCGCTTTATGTTTTAATTGTTATTTTAATGTTTTTGTATGTGCATTTTATGTTGGTTTTAACTGTTTTGAATTAAGTATTCTGTTTGGTTTTAATGGTTTTTAGGATGTGTTTTGATTACGTATGTTTTTAATCTGTTAGTTGCTTTGGTGGCCCTGATGAGGGCAGAAAGGTAGGATATAAATTCAGTAAATGAATAAATATTGTGTGATGGTGCTTGAATACTGTTATAGATGATGAAATTATACAACCTTTCCCTTTCAGAAAATGATACAAATAATGTTTTGGATTGACGGTAGTGCTTGTGCCACAGATTACCTCGTTCTTGCATGTGTCTTTTCCTCTGTGGTTTGTTTAGGATCTTGCTGGTAAATTCATGAACCAGCTTAACTGCATTTATTTGCTCAACTTGCACTTACACTTTCATGTTTCCTGCACATTGTGAAGTAAGTTCTGTGACGTATTTGGGATGCTGATGATTTGAATATCCTGGGTAGTATCCTGTGATGTATGGATAGGAAGGACAATATTATGATTCTGTGCCTTAGGCTGGACTATTTGCAATTTAAAAGAGAATGATGCCTCAAAAAAAATTAACCCTCTTCCAACCATGGATCATTCAAAAGCAGAACTGCTGAGACAGGAAATAATGAAATGGATCCTACACCGAAAAGCAGGGCTGTAACATACACTTTGAAGATGCAATAGGCTCAAATTAGTGTATGCAGAAACTCAAGAACCAAATTAAATCTAACATAATGGCTCTGGATATCCTGTTTGCTGTTAGCCAGGCAAAGGTGGATGGATTCTAGAAATGAATGTGATAATCCCTCACAATGAATGTCAAACAGGCAGGACTGATTATTTTTTAGCAGTTAACATGATTGGTAGAAGTGCTTATCTGCGTCTCTTCTAAACATTTAAATTCCTGATAGTCTGATGCAAAATTGGGGGCGGGGGTAGGGGGAAAGGGGCTTAAATTGCATTATTAACAATAGGTTAAGTCTTGACAATGTCGATTAAATCAGCTGGTGCTTGATAAAATCATAATAGGATGCATCTGTATCTCTCTGACAAGAGACATGTCATTGGTAATGTTTAGTGTTGTCTTTAATGAGTCCGATTGTCATCTTCAAAAAAGGGGGAAAGCACATGAGGCACCTGCAGGTCTGCATGAAAAGAATCACTTATCGATCGAGTTGTCAAGCCTGTCAGGCACTTAGTAACAGCAACACCACTACATAAAATCAATGTGACGGTGTATTTATATGGAGGCTCCTAAGACTCATCAGAAGCTGGTGTGTTTTATAGATCCAGTGACGTCCAAGATACCGCGACTCTCTTCCCCTCCCCACCCCAGCTCCCTAAAAGGCTTGACTATAAGGAAAGTGATGGCTCATTTCACAGAGTTTAAAATACCCACACTTAAGGAGAATGCAAAGTACATTTATCCTGTGTGAGTCCTCTCTCTATGGAGAGATGTATCCTAATAGCCGCTATTTGTCTTCTTGGTGTTTGGAAGGTTTCCAGGTTTCTAGAGTCTGGCCTTCTAGACTCGGTTCCCCAGGATGCTCAGGGAAGAAAAAAGATGGAAGAATAAGAAAGAAGGAAGGGTTTAAAAACAGAAGAAAGATGATGCACTTTCAGAATGATTTCTTTGCCAAGAACAATAAAAACAAAAAGTTTCACCTTGACATTTATGAAGCTTAAATGACTCCCAGGTTGACAATCTCTGAGGCGGGACATTTTTAAAATTTTATTGAAATGAATTCAAGAATACAAGTGATTAGCCAGTGGTTTTCTGGTGTGTGTCCCCATTTAATGCTTGGATGTTCATTTCTAAGTCATTGGTATTTTACCTTTGAGTGTGCCTTCATTTCATTGTACTTGATGCTATCACCAGCTCTCTGAAAAATCCCTAAATTTCTGCATAGAAACTAGAGTTGGAAGGGATCTCCAGGGTCATCTAGCCCAACCCCCTGCACAATGCAGGAAATTCACAACTCACTCCCTCCCATACACCCCAGTGACCCCTATTCCATGCCCAGGAGATGGCCCCCCCCCCAAAAAAAACCACCCTCAGGATCCCTGGCCAATCTGGCCTGGAGGAAAATTGCTTCCTGACCCCAAAGTGGTGATCAGCATTTCCCTGGGCATGTAAGAAAGGGCCACGAGAGCCAAACACTGACGTAATTCTTCCTGCCCTCCCTTTCATGATCTGCCTAAGTTCATAGAATCGGCATTGCTGTCAGATGACCCTCTGCATAAAAACCTCCAGTGAAGGAGTGCCCACCACCTCCAGGGGAAGACTGTTCCATTGTCAGGAAATTCTTCCTAATGTTTAGCCGAAAACTCTCTTGATTAAATTTAAACCCATTGGCTCTAGTGCGACCTTCTGGGGCAACAGAAAACAACTCCACACAAGCCTATATGAGAGCTCTTTAAGTACTTGAAGATGGTTATCATATCACCTCTCAGTCATCAACTCTCCAGGCTAATTATACCCAGCTCTTTCAACCTTTCCTCCTAGGACTTGGTCTCCAGACCCGTCATCATCTTCGTTGCCCTCCTCTAGACACATTGCAGCTTGTCTTCATCCTTCTTAAATTGTGGTGCCCAAAACTGAACACACTGCTCTAGATGAGGTCTAACCAGAGCAGAGTAAAGTAATACCATCATTTCACCTGTTCTGGATACTATACTTCTGGTGATCCTAGGCTGCAACTCCCTTCCCTCATCATGTGTTCTATTTTCCCTCACAAGAGAAGACTGAGGAAAAGTAAGAATTAAGCAGTGCTGCCCTCTCTTCATCACCTGTTAAAATTTCACTTTCCTGTCCCCACAATGAGCCTACCATGTCCTTACTATTTTTCTTTCTTTGAACATAACAGAAGAACCCTTTTTTGTTATGCTTATCATCTCTTGCTAGCCTAAGCTTTAGCTTCTTCATCTGAAAGTCTCCCCAAAGTACATCCCGTATTCTTAAAATCCATTGTACACTGGTTGCCTTGGTTATGTTGATCAATTTATCAGAGTCATTCGTGTGTATATGTGTGGGTGATGGATTCTGTTGACTGAGAAATCTTCTCTGACATCATTGGCAATGTTGCAAACAGCAGAATTGCTTCTGGGTTTGGATATGTTCAGCTCACATTGACGGACAAGTGTTCTCTGATCCCATAGGCTCTATTGCACATTCCATTTGCTTCCGCATCGCAGGCCTGTGACCATTGCTAGATTGTCTCAGTATGAATTCACACTATGTAGTTCTGGTGCAGTATAGCACTGTTACATGTAAAATGTATTGAGAATGAAGAGATTGCCCAGATGATTTTATTTTACAAAAATATTAGTTACATTATTTCTTTATTGATAACTTTTTTCAAGCCCTTCTTCAGTGGGAGATCAAGGGAACTTTGTGGGGTTTTCCCATTCTATGATTAACTAGTTATACTAGAACAGCCACTGGTTTAACTCACATTCACTGGTCGTGACCCAAAAATCCGTAATTTCATGCATCCAACCAAATTCAGTTGAGCCCATTGGTATGAATAGACTGCCATCCCACCGCTGTCAGTACCCTATCCATCTGCTGCTGCTTTCAATGATTAAAAGGCACGTTTTTTAAAAAAAAAAAATCTGTTTTTGAGTTGATACTTACTACTTAGATACCTCACTTTTGCTATCTGTCTGCCAATGACCCTAGGTAACCTTACTATCAGTTCTTGTGATGACTTCATGAATTGATGTCTCTGATTGCACAGACACAAATAGCAGGTGATGAAATGTATCATTTAAAGAATGCACCCACCTTTTCACATGCAACGCAGTGTTTTCATCTGCACTTAACGTACCGTAATAGTAGTGGTTTCTGTGCAGCTTTACCTTCTCTGCTTGTAAGCTGACAAGCAGGTCTCCCTATGCATTCATTCTTGGAGCAAGACTTAGCAGAACAAGCTAAAGCTTGGTTTCCCTGTACATTTAGGATCTTTAACAGGGGTTTGACAGCATAACATGCTTAATGGTAACTATGGCTAAGTATAATGTTTTGAATCCAAAGGTGCCATTTTGTGAACAGAGACTCTTCTGCTTATTCAAGGAATGTCTTTAGACTTGCCAATTGAGCTTTGATTGCATCCCATACTTTTTTTGAAGACACTCAACTTCAGGGGGCTATTCCATGTGCAATTCTTTGGATATCTGCACTGAGTTCACATGTGTTATAGGCGAGGTCCAGGACTGCAAAATAGATTGCATTGGTAAGAGTGAAGAATTTATCAAAGTTCTTCTATTTTTTAATCACATATCTGTCTTCATTGTTTTCTTTTCTATTCCTAGTGATTTTCTCTCCAAAATCTCTCTCTGTGTGTTTGCCCAGTTTACATCACATCACACATTTACATCACAAATTTTCTCTTCTGGCCACTGTTTTGTTCCCTATTTATTGAAGGTCAGGTGAATTCTCTTTTGAAACTACTGGAACTCATAAAAAGGATTTGTTAAAAAAAGCAAGTTGCATTTTGTCAGTGTTCTGAATTATTTTATACAGCAGACATAGAGATGAAAGGAGAGGCTTACAAAAGTCCCCAAGGCTGCAGGGGTGACAGCTTACAAAAGAATCATTCTACAGCTAGCCTAGGATGCTATGACTCTGTCACTCTATGTCCTTTTTATACATCACAACCAGATCACCATGGGCGTAGATGGCGAACTAGTGGAGTCCCTTACTATAAGGGGAAAAAAGCTTATGGATTTTAAAACATAAAAAGGTGGAAGTGTTTCTTATTCTACACTGTAAAGATTAGCAGTAACATTTGCCTCTTACAGAATACAGTGGTTTAGAGAAAATAATTGTGATGCAATTGTTCAGCATTGCAAAAACCTGGAGAGTTCTCGTTAGCATACCAAACTTACACATTTGGTTAAGAGCTGGCTTGATGTAATTCATAAAGAGCTCCTTGCCTCCCTAGCAGTATCTTACACCATGCTCTTTGAGAAGCAACAGTTGTCTCTATGTTGTCCCTCCATGCATCCACAAATTCTGTTATAATTTTTTCTTCATGTATAGTACTTTAAAGCTAAAGGTAAAGGAGCCCCGTGGCGCAGAGTGGTAAGCTGCAGTACTGCAGTCCAAGCTCTGCTCACGACCTGAATTCGATCCCAACGGAAGTTGGTTTCAGGTAGCCGGCTCAAGGTTGACTCAGCCTTCCATCCTTCCGAGGTCAGTAAAAGGAGTACCCTGCTTGCCGGGGGTAAAGGGAATATGACTGGGGGAGGCACTGGCAAACCACCCCATAAAAACAAAGTCTGCCTAGGAAACGTCGGGATGTGACGTCATCCCATGGGTCAAGAATGACCCGGTGCTTGCACAGGGGACCTTTACCTTTACCTTTTTATAGTACTTTAACTTTATTGCATGGATGTATGTGCTTATGTGGCAGACATGTGTTTGAAAACAAATTATCAATCAGATCCACTTATCAGAGAATTATGGGACAAGCCAACACCCCTGTTGAATGCATACCCTGTAGCAATTAGGAATGTATTGTTCTTCAAAATAAACATTTATTCATTTCTCCAAGGAGCTCAGGGTGGCATGTTCCATTCTTCCCTTTGCCATTTTATCTTCACAACAACCCTATGAGGTACATTAGGCTTAGAGAGAGTAACTGGCCCCAAAGTCACCCAGCAAGCTTTGTGACACTGTGGGGATTTGAGCCTGGGTCTCTCAGATCCAACACTCTGACCACTACATGGGTGGTTTTATAACAGAACTGCATGGTTTACAGTGCATTGCTTGTATTGCTTGTCATTGATGAAGTTGATTCACTGAAGCCAAGCATGAGTGCTTGTCTCCCCTAATTGATTTTTTTTTACCCTAATCAGTGTCATGGTCTCCCATTATCTCCTGATCTATGAACGCGCCTCCAACTTTAGCATGAAAGCTTCTATGATTAAGCAGCACATTAGTTTTTGGCACAAACTTCATGCCCTCCTCTCTTTAAGGAGGAGTGGACGGACTACGAGTCAAGGAGTCTGAAGCTCTCTATCACTGCTGAGGGCTTTTGTATCTTCAGCATCCTTTGTCTGGGGTAATAAGCCTTTCTCTCTCTGAAGCATCCCATGCTATACAATATGGATGAAAAGTGCTGTTGAACTGCTATTATGATCCATTTGGATATATTTTGACAGATTTCATAGCTTTGCACTCTCCATTGAGGGTGAAATTCACTGGAACTCCATTAGGGAATGCTGAACATGTTGTTATTTCAATCCTGAAATGTTACAGAATCCCATCAGATGGCTTTTAAAGCTCTTAGGAACATTTGGTGGGGGGTGCCAAGTATGATTCATATCCTACAGAATATTCAGACATAATTCTCAATCCCTGGTTTCCACAATACTGAATTTCCATAATAACAATACCACAGTTTGTCCTTCCCTTATTATTATGAATATTTTCATAGAGTCAAATTGCATATGTATTGAGTTCCCACTCGTTATAAGTTAATAATATTTTTCAAAACATCCATAGCATTTATCTTCGAATGAGATCTTCTGAAAGTATGTCTTCTAATGTCTAGTTTGATTGAAATGATGTAACATCAGTCCTTGTTAATTTATTACTTGCTCCAGCATCTATACCTACCATGAAACCAAAAATGTGTTTTACAGTGCAATCCTAAAGAGAGTTACTCCAGGCTAAGCCCATTGAAACGAAGACTGGATTTTCACAGCTCTGACAACAACCTAGATTTGCAACCTAATTTTCACATTATGCTTTGCTCATGTGCAGACATATGGATGTTTCCTTTATGTATAAAATGTGTGATATATGCATTGGAACTTAGCTCATCTATGCTTTATTTTATTTTAAAGAAGACACAAGTGCAAACAACTGTATCGTTGGAGATGTGTAAACATAACTAGTTTGGGTATAGTAAACACAATTGTTTCCAAAGAAAGGCAAAACAATTTCAGGCCTCTCTCTGGAATTTTGCTTTGACTTGTTGCTTCCCTCTGAATCTGGCATGACACATTACATTTGTAGGGAAGATCCATCTAATATGGGTCTGTCATCCAGGCACTATTCACTACCCAATCAACTTCTTGGAGTGCTAAATCAGCAGAGGATGGGGACACTGGAGGATACACTGGAAGATAATGACCTGAGTAGATATGGCTTCCATCAATCACCTCCCATGCTGATGCTGCCTATGTCCAAGGTGACCTGACAAAGTGCTGCTTCTAGACCCCACTGTGTACCAGGCACAGAGCTGGAGAAAAATGCACCTGGGGCAGGGGGAAGGGAGGGGTTGTGCTGCATGCACACACTGCAGACAGGTGCTGGGGTAGAGACAAACATGTCGGGCAGGATGCATGGCGGCTGCCCCCGCAGAAACAAGACAAGAGGAAAAGTAGTGGGTGGTGTGTGCGCACCAGCAAAGTTGCGGGTAAGCAGCTGCTCCCTTGCCGCCACCGCATTCCTTCCCATGCCCATGCTCTCCATGGCCGGGAGGCTCAGATCAGTTTAAAGGGCAGCCCGAGCCTCTCCAGCGAAGCCCGCTGAAGGGGGGCGGGCTGCCCTTTAAACTCATCTGCGCCTCCGGCCGGGAGGCGCAGATCAGTTTAAAGGACAGCCCGAGCCTCTCCAGTGGAGCCCGCTGAAGGGGGGCGGCTGCCCTTTAAACTCATCTGCGCCTCCCGGCCGGGAGGCGCAGATCAGTTTAAAGGACAGCCCGAGCCTCTCCAGCGGAGCCCGCTGAAGGGGGGCGGGCTGCCCTTTAAACTCATCTGTGCCTCCCAGCCGGGAGGCTCAGATCAGTTTAAAGGGCAGCCCGCGCCTCTCCAGCGGAGCCCGCTGAAGGGGGGCGGGCTGCCCTTTAAACTGATCTGCGCCTCCCAGCTGGGAGGCGCAGGTCAGTTTAAAGGGCAGCCCGCGCCTCTCGCTGAATTCGGCCCCCCCGGTTGCCCGCCAGTTTTGAGTTCGGATCCGTCCGAACAGAAAATCACCGAATCAGGGGAAATTCGGTTGATTTTCAGTTCGGACCGAACCGAATTGACAGCCCTAGGTTTTTGTTCTCTACCACCTTTGGAGCAAAAAGAGTTAGTAAGGGGAGGGGGAGACATTCCAGGTATCCATTTTTTAAAGGTTCAATTTCTCAGTGTGTGGATGTGTGAATTTAGCTCATAAGGTGTTAAGTTTATTATTATCATTCTCATTTGCAACATTTATATCCCATCTTTCTGCCCTTACAAGGGCCACCAGGGGAGCTAACAATTTGAAACATTCATGGTAAAATCCCATTTTAAAACCATTACAATCAAGCCCCCCAAACATATATCCTTAAAAACAGAGTTAAAATATGTATAAAGACATAAAAATAGCAATTAAAACGTTGGTAAGGAAGGTGGGATCACCAAGCGAATGCCAAATAAACAAAAATATTTTTTTTTCACCAGCGGGCAGAAGATGGCAACATAAGGGGGACAGGCAAATCTCCCTGGGGAGAGAGTTCCAGAACTTTGGTGCCATGACTGAGAAGGCCCTCTCCCAGGTTTCCACCCACCTAATCTCAGAAGGTAGGGACACCTGAAACGTCTCATCTCTGGAATGCTCTCTCCCTTGAGGTTTCCCTGGTATCTCTTTTACTTTCTTTCAGGTGCCGGACCAAAACATATATATTTTACCTGGGCTTTTAATTAGAGGTTTCATTTTGCCAGTTTTTTTTAACGATCTGCCTCTGTTTTATGGATAGTCTTTATCCTGTCCAAAGGCCTGTTTTAAGGGCTTGTTTTTTAATAGGATGACATTTTAATTGTAAGCCACCTCAAGCAGGACTCTTAAGAGGCAGCAAAGAAATGTCTTAAATAAAGAAACAAAGACCTTCCCAATTACATCTTCAGAACCTATGGAGGGCACTTACAGCGCATTCCTCAAATGCTCCGGTGGCCCAACCCAAAGGCCTTAGGAGACTGGAAGACGCACGCCGGCGTGAGTGGCCCCAGCGCCGGCGTGCAGGCCCAGACGTCGGTCCCTGGCCGCCGCCATGCCAGAGCTGGGCCTGGCCGCCGCCGCAGCCTCCGGCCACCGGCACAGTCCACAGTGGCAAGCCGGGAGATGTTCCGACACCCCAGAAGGCATTCCCGGGGCATTCTGGTGCCCCGGGAGGCGTTCCTGGGGCAGTCTGGCGCTGGCCAGGGGGGTGGGGCGGACATTAGTCGGCCTCCCGAGCCGAAACGGCTTGGGAACGCCCCCCCTTTTTTTGCTGGCGTATCTCCCGTGCAACCCTCATAGGGTTGCACGGGTTTTTTGTGCCAGGCGGTGCCGAAACCTCCTTAGGAGGCAACGCTGCTAGTTTGCCTCCTAAGCCTGGCACAAGCATTCCTTTCAGGAATGCACTGTTATGCCTATATATGCAAAATTTTCTATGAGCTTTCTCATTTTCCTTATATTACCTGTATGCTTCATTTCCTGCCAAGGATAGATTTTTGATAAGGATTCAGTACTGCATGACCCACAGAGGAACACTGTATGACAAGGTAGCATTTCACTTACAATACATGGGACAACACTGTGCCTTGTTCAGCTGCCTCTATGTGTGTGCGTGTGTTTCCCTTGAACATTACTGCTTGGAAGCTTCGTGCTGGAAGCTTATATTTAGTTTGCTCATTTCCCCATCACTCATGGTGGTTTCACACTTGCTGCTTTGCAGAGAGCTATAAATTGGTTGGGGGAATGGCTGTGTGTTTTATTTCCTCCCAGTAGGAGTCTGTAAATCATACTCAGCAGGTACTTTCCCCATATTCAGAAGATCCTGACTTTTTTTTTTTGTTCCGTCGACACTGCCAGCTATTCAAGATACATTTTCAGCCATCAGGATATTTATTTGCATAGAATATTTTAAGATAAAGATCCCCTCTTTTTATATGAAAAAAAATCTATAGCCAGACAAATTGATTGCCATGATTGCCCCGACACACTCTGAACAAACAAATGCATCAAAACAGACATGCTATTGTTCTTGGTGAATCAGTATGCGGTTCAGCACTGCATTTTTCACAAGCTTCAGATAATGCAGTACAATATATTATCTCAGGTGCACTTATCTGAAAAAAATTAACATTTTAAATTATGTTTTTTTTTTGGTTTTGTAATTATTTCTGCAAGAATTAAGTGATTAGAGCAATTTCTAACTCCTTCTTGCTGCATCCAGATGTGAAGCTGAATATGGATTTGCCGGAGGAAACAGTAATCTTCTCAAGTGCTCCGGTCCTTCTGTAATACATAGACAAATGCATGATGTGGCTTAGACACACGTCTAACTCCATTGAAGCCAATGGATTTAGAAGTGTGTAACCTCTTAGGATTATACAGATAATCATCTTGTGTGTTTCCCCATTTCCTCAGCACAACACAGGGGTGGGGTGGAAAGAAAGTATGAGATGATGTACCTCCCCCCACCCATGTTATCTTCAGAAGCTTTGCTTTGTATGCCCCCATGTACTCACGCTGGGTGGATGTACACCAGAGAAAGGAGCTTCTCAGTATTTCCCTCATTCTAGTTCTGCAAGTGTTTACTGCTGTTTTTAAAGAATAGTGGATTAATGTGATTGTGCTTCATGGTCTTTCTTCAAAGGATAAACACTTCCTGAAATGGCTAATGGCTGATGCAGAAAGCTTTTTCTTATGGCAGTCTTTATTTGAAGAAAATTTTGTTGGCAAAAAACTTGGTGGAAGGGAGTTATGGGATACAACTTAGAAGAAGTGAGTAATAGAATCCAGCCTTTTGTGTTTTTATTATTTATTTTGTATATTTAAAATATGTATATACCCACCTTTCTCTTGTGTACCTCGGCACCCAAGGAAAGTTATTGGGTGGGGCTTTAAAAACCTTTCTTTTATTCTGTTATATATTGCATTGACGTTGTGTGGTTGCTAGCATTTGGTGTTTTAAATAGTGGTATTGGTAACTGTAATTTTAACACATTGTAAGTTTCCTCGGTTACAGTTCTGTTGATTAGCATGGTATAAATATGTTAAAATAATAACTATATGATTATATAATATTGAACGTGTAAATATTAGGGGGAGAAGGAGAGCAACTCAATATCAGATGGCCATTTTGGGCAACAGCCTCCATAATCATTATCATGTCGGACTCCATGCTCAAAGAAACTATCCAGTAAATTGGAAAGGAACATTTCCAACCTGATCTTAAGAAGAGAAGAACAGTTAGTTTTAATATGCCAATTTTCCCTACCTTTTAAGGAGAATCAAACCGGCTCCTTCCCTTCCTCTCCCCACAACAGACACTTTGTGAGGTAGGTGGGGCTGAGAGAGGTCGCAGAGAACTGTGACTAGCCCAAGGTCACCCAGCTGGCCTCATGTGTAGGAGTGGAGAAACCAACCCAGTTCACCAGATTGGAGTCTGCTGCTTATGTGTAGGAGTGGGGAATTAAACCCGGTTCTCCAGATCAGAGTCCACAGCTCTTAACAACCACACCACACTGGCTCTCCATGTTTAACCATAATATTTTCTGGCAGGGTATGAGCTGAAGAAGTGAGCTGTGGCTCACGAAAGCTCATACCCTACCAGAAAATATTTTTGTTAGTCTTTAAGGTGCTACTGGACTCTTGCTCTTTTCTTCTACTGCAGACAGACTAACACGGCTACCCACTGTGAATTATGTTTAACCATGTTTACTCAGAAGTAGTCTCATCAGGTTTATTTCCAAATACATATCCTTAGGACTGCAATATTGCCAAGGTAAAACAATAAAAAAAGAGAACGCACAGAAGACTTTCTCAAAGATTCTGAATGCCTGCCTACATGTTTTAAAAGTAATGAATTGTGACATGAACTGGGGGGATGTTGAAGCAACTTCAATTATTTTGCATCTGCTGTTGTACGCCACCTGCATGATGAGAGAGAAGCAGATTTATGGTTACTGAAACCTATTTTCAAAGTGTTGTCACACAAGTGCATTTTCCCCCTTGCCCTCTAATCCGATAAAATACAAAGCTAGCAAGTCTCAGCATTCCAGAAAAGAACACTCATGAATTTTGAATTGTTAGAGGATGCTTGGTATATATGTAATTATGTAAAATAGCCTCTCTTACACACATTCAGGTTTATAAGTGAACTGTACTTGTGACATCATTAGTCTCAAATAACTGCAGGTGCTCACTATCATGATTAATCTGAAGCTATTCTTCTACTTATGAAAAAAAATCGGGTTCTATCCAACAAACCGTAAACTCTGCAAGTCGGGTTCTACTCATGGAAAAGAGCCTCCCAGTCTCCCCTTTCCCACAGCAGCCTGCTGGCCCCCTCCCAAAATGGTGCCCTAGAGGTTCAGGGGATGCACTTCCATACCTGGAATGGTGCTGGGTGTGATATGGGTGGGAGGTCTAAATGGAATGCAGAACAATTATTGGGTACAATCTATTCTTTGTTGGAAAAGTTGTACACAAAATTATCACAAGCCTTCTTGTCTACCATGTTTCTTGGAGGGAACAGATCAATCCTGTCAGGTCTGTTTTGATGGATTTCTGTTAAAAATCAGTTCTCATCCAATAAAAATTCAGTTGGGGACCTATGGATTTTAACAGAGAGAGGATGTTAGCCCAGCATGGTGATGTTTGAAAACTGCACAAGCAATTACTTTGTAGCCTGTTTCTGGATTTGATCCATAACTGGTCATAAACGGGTGTTCCATGTCCTGTCTGGACTCTCAGTAAGAATTTGGGAATCCAGCCTTAATTCTAGTTGGAACTGAATTCAATGTCATCCATACATTTTTCAAGATAGGACTACTTGAGAAGATGTTGGCAATGGATGTAAGAAGGCTAACTATGTGTTTGTTTCTCCCAAGATAGGCAGTAAACTCTTACGTAGTAGCAATCTTTGGAAAAAGTAAAATCCAGTGTTATATCCAAATGGCCTCAGAGAACCCATGTTATGTTCTCATTCTCATTGTTATGCTGTGGCTTAGTGATAAAGTGCATAGTTTCCACGCACAAGGTCCCAGATTCAATCCCTCACATTGCCAGTTAAAAGGGTCTAAGGAAGCAGGTGGTTGGAAACACCTTTCTTTGCCTGAGACACTGGAGATCCACAACCAGCAAGAGCAGAGCATACTGCACAAGATGGGATAAGGCAGCTACGTATGTTTAGAGTGCTTCCACACTAGCCAGTTTTGGAGCAATTGCCATCAATTGTACATGCAGTTACAGTGGTGGTTTCAAACGACATTGGTAATAAATCTGTTCAGCCATTCTTTACCTGTTGTATTTCTGATTTTTCCAGGATCTGATTTGTTGCCATTTTGTTTCTGTCACTGTGGACCAAAAATGTAATTTTGGTGGCGTGATTGGTCTCTGTGCTATTCTTCTGCCTGATTCTTCCTGCTCATTGCAACTTCCTACCCATTTTCGCTGAGCAATGCAGCAGAACCTGCCACAGTTGTGCACTAGAATGTCATATCAGTACAGTCCTTTCCTTTTGACCAAATGTATGAAATTTCACCATTAGTCTGAGTGAATGTTTATGTCCAGTTAATAAATTTCTCAAAGAAGGTGAGAAGTTCTGAGTGAACTTTAACTCTATCAGTGCTCCACTACATTGTTTATAGCTGAGGAAGGAAGAAGAGCTGAGTCTTTCACTTTTGATATTCACCTAATTCATTACTAAAGGATTTTTTTTTTATTTATTTTTTTGCTAATTGTCACTCTTTTTAATACTAAAGGTTTTGGTTTAATTATCACCTCACAAAACAGTTAACATCAAACAACAGCTGGTTTTATCTTGTAGTTATTTCAAATGACTCAAAACACCATATCCCATCAAACACAAACTTCCTAATGACTTCAGCTAAACAACTTTGTGCATGTCTCTGTTTGCAAAGTTTCTCTTCCATATCTAGAATTGCCAACCTCCAGGTACTAGCTGGAGATCTCCTTCTATTACAACTTATCTCCAGCCAATACAACTCCGTTCACCTGGAGAAAATGGCCACTTTGGCAATTGGACTCTATGGCATTGAAGTCCCTCCCAAACCCCACCCTCCTCAGGCTCTGCCCTAAAAACCTCCCGCTGGTTGTGAAGAGGGACCTGGAAACCCTATCCATATACCACTGTAATATTGACTGTCTTCCCACCATTTGTGGAATTATAAAACAACAAATGAATGGACATATCTATTAATTTGGAAGTGCAGTGAACTATAACATTTAGACGAAGTCTGGAAAATTAAATATCCTGTCATCAAGGCCATTTATTGTGCAATCCTGAAGGGGGGGGTGAATGCCCATAGGAGCCAACGTGCACACTGGCATAGACGCCAATGTAAGGTGATTTACGCCAGTGCCAGTGTGGCTCTCAGACACCATCATGGCCTTGTGCCGGTGTGTCCCGGCATATCTCCCCTGGCATCTGGAAAGGCATTTCCAGGGAGTTTCTGGAGGCAGAGCTGCCTGTAGGTCCTAGCCCCTTCCGGCCTGGGAACGCCCCTTCATGCTGCAGTATGGCTATGCCAACTATGTTGCTGGCATATCCTTGCTAAAGTGAATGGGGCTGTTTTTCAGATTTCTAATGTTTAAATAGATTTTCCTCCCTTTTTTCTGACTGGGAAACCTTACAGGGATGGCATGGCTGCGCTGTCCATGGCCAACTGCGTACCCCCACCACCCCACTCAGGAATGGGCTGTCCGAGTTGAACTGCTTGTATCATTGCATGTGGCCCAAATATAACTGTTTATTAAGGACACTAGTAACTAGTGGGAGAGGTGGGAGGCAGGGACTTATAGTTGGGGGGGGGGGCAATCAATGTCCCCGGCACAATGACATCATGTCTGGCACAGGCTGGAAGTTATATTATCAAGCCAGAGGAACACTCTAGCATTCACCTAAAACTCTGTGGTTTAACCATAGTTTTGAGTGAAGGCTAGAGCATCATCTAATGTATTGATGTCACTTGCAGTGAGCTTAGACTGGAGTAACGCTGCATAGGACTGCACTTATAAGTCATTGAAAAATATAACTTTTTTCCTTTATCACAGACAACAGCCTATCGTTCTCCATGGATGAATGCTGCATGAGTCATCCCATCTCCTATTTGTCTTCTCATCACTGCCAAACACATTGCAGGAAGAAGTGCGGCTTTGAGGGTTTGCAGTTCTGGGGTCTGTAATGGAACAGACACAAAGAGAGAATGTGTCGATGAAAGCTTCTGAAAATATGCTCCAAATATGCCCAGAAATACAGGGAGGGGCTCAGTAGCAGAGCATCTGTTTTGCATGGAGAAGTAACCAGGTTCAATCCCTGGTATTTTCAACTAAAACGGATCAGGTAGTCTTCTGCTTGAGACCCTGGAGAGCTGCTACCAGTCAGAGTACTGATAAATGAAGGGTTTTTATTCAGTATAATGCTGCTTCATGTGTTCATAGATTCAGAGGTGGCTCAAAGTTTACTGCATCCTTGACCAACGAATCCTGGAGTTCTGGTAACAGCAATAGTTAGAAGGCAAGGCCCATGCAGTTAGGCTGGATATTTGCATCTCTATGAAATATCCCCTACTAATCTTCATAAGATCAGATAGATTTATTCTTCCTAGTTTTGTTTTGTTTTGTGTTTTTTTTTTTTTTTTTTGGCACGGCTCAAAACTTGCCAGTGCTAGTATAGTTTGGTCTGGAATACTTCAATCTTGACTTTTGGCTAGTAGCAAAGCTGGGCTGTGCCCAGGCTTTACATTACTTGCAGAAAAAGTGGGACAGACGCTCAGCCTAGGACTTATTCAACTGGCTTAGGTTTCCTCTTCCCTCTCCTCCCCTGAGGTTCAAAATCTCTGCCTCCTTGAAACCCAATGGCTTTTAAACTGTCACCAGTGTAAGACTAGAGGGTGTGCAATTTATGGCAGCTTGGAAAGGGCTGACCATTTGGTGACATCCCAATGGCAATTCTGATTTGAGGGCGGGGGGGGGTTACATTTAGAAATCCTATAGCAGAGGTAATTCAGGGCAAGTAATTTTAAAAATGCAGGACTTTACAGCACCAACCACATAATGGGCCACTTATCTGCACTAGGAAAGTCCAAATTAGAAAGGATTGCACTGAAATGTTGTTATAGTGCTGTGACCGAAAGGCCTGGCCAGAAAGCCTTGACAGGTGTGGAAAGATGACGATCAGCCAGATTGGAGGGGGAAACCAACCGGCTGAAAGTGATTTCCCAATGCTGATGAAGGGGTGGGGAAGGGACAGCCAGGAGAGCCCTTCTAAAGCCGACCCAGGGAACAGCTTGAAGCTATCTGGAGGCAGAGATGCTGTCAGAGAGAGGGAAGACAGAGGGGCCACAGGGAGAAAAGGAAGGAGGCAGACGTGGCTGAAAGGAGGCAAGCAGGGGGCTGTGCCAAAAAGGAGAGAGCCGTGGAAGGTATCCGGGAATGAAGGAAAGAGGGCTGCCACAGAGAGGACTCAGAGGTCATTCTAAGGAAGGAGACCCCAGGGGAGCTGACTGACCTGGACCCAGGAGGCCTGACTCCTGTCCTTGGAGGGAAAGCCAGAGAAGAGAAGCAGCCAGGCAGAAGGGAAGCAAAACAGCAGATAAAGGGTGCCTCTGGTATCTCATTGGGAAAGTACTCAGAACCCCCAGAGTAGGGTTGCTAGATCCCTCTTTGCCATCAGTGGGAGGTTTTTGAGACGGAGCCTGAGGAGGGCGGAGTTTGGGGAGGGACTTCAATGCCATAGAGTCCAATTGCCAAAGCAGCCATTTTCTCCAGGTGAACTGACCTCTATTGCTTGGAGATCAGTTGTAACAGCAGGCAATCTCTAGCTAGTACCTGGAGGTTAAATAAATAACAACAAGCACTGATGGCACACAACTTATATAATGGAAAAATCCCATACAATAAATCACAATTTACAAGATGTTCTGTAATGCCCGGATACTATAAAGTATATACAAAGCATGATGTTACGCTGAATGGCGAAGTGGTTCTAACTGAAATGGAGGCAAGGTGGCGCTCCAAGAAGAAATGGAAAACCCGGGTAGGAGTCCTGTGGTGTTGTAGACGCGTATAAGGGCTTTCAACAATATATTCTTGTGCAAAAAGCCTCTATATGATGTATTTACTTCATCCCGAGATGGGAGACCGGTAAGACCCATTTCGCCGTGGCTTTGTCCATCGAGGAAGTATAATGCAGCAAGAGGTGACTATCTATCTCAGATGCTGAAAAGCATGTAGCTAACAGATCATAGGATGGCTGTTAGCAGCCATTTTCTCCAGGTGAACTGACCTCTATTGCTTGGAGATCAGTTGTAACAGCAGGAGATCTCTGGCTAGTAGCTGGAGGTTGGCAACCCTACTCCAGAGGCTTTGCTGACATGGGAAATGGATGGACCAGGGGAAGACTATAGGGCACGGGTGACGGGCCAAAGGGATAGAACTAGGGCACAGACGCTAGATAATAGGCTTGTAAGGAGCTCTAGGTGTGGGGGAAACTCTATATGTAAAAGGAGAAGGCCAGGGACAGAATTAAGTGTAAGGGTTACTGGTGTTACATTAGGGTGGCTCATGGGGATATTGGTAGGGCATCCTGCTGATGCAGCAAGGGTTTTCCTGGTCTGAGGCCACCATAAACACCACAAGTGCAACTTACAGTTCCTAAAAGCTTACGGAACCCCTGAAATATTTTAATCCAAAACTCAACAAGGAACAAAATAAACAAATGCAATGTATCTCCTCACTAAATGGGATCAAATCCTTTATCGGAGTACATCACTTGTGTATGTATGTTTTGTAGGCCATTTATTCCCTCACCTGAAAAGAATGTTTACTTTACGGGGGTAAGACTGCTTTTAGATAATATTCATTTGTTATGTTTGGGTGTGATTTAAACTGTATTTCTCCACTTGCTGCAATTAAAGGTTTAGATTTCTGGTTTGGGCATATCCGAGTATTCATCTTCAAAAATCTGTTCTCTGGAGGCAAATGAAATTAAAGAAACTTCCTTTTGCGCAACTCCTCTGTTTAGCAATTTGATGCATTTTACATACTACCATTTCCAAAGAGAAAGCTGCAATACCTCTGAGCTCAAAATTGGTAGCAGCTAAGATTTTCTGAGGAACTCCAACCCTAACGATCCATTTTCATGCATCTTAAAGGATCTACAGTCTATTCAAACGGTTCTGCCTCCCAGGTACCTGCTGTTGACAAAATAAAATGAGTCCAGATGCCCCAATGAGTGCATACATTTTAATGGTAAATAAATGAGTCCCCAGTAGCTCTCGTACTGTTACCGAGGGAGCTGGTTTCCAACTGTTTGTTTTTCTGCCAGCAGCTGAATAAATACATTCCTGGTAGGATATGATTTTTAGCAAGAAAATGATTACTCGGTATCTTGAGCTCCAGATAAATTTCAACTACTGTTGTTTATCTGGAAGCAGATGGGATATAGCTCACCTCCCTTCCAATAACTTTTCAAATTCATCTCTGTGAAGAGCCAAAGTCATGAATCAACAAGTCTCATGACAAGAGGTTCTAAAGATACACCTGGAATTCACACACAAAATGTATCACTGCCATTAGTAGGGTTGCCAACCTCCAGGTACTAGCTGGAGATCTCCTGCTATTACAACTGATCTCCAGCCGATAGAGATCAGTTCACCTGGAGAAAATGGCTGCTTTGGCAATTGGACTCTATGGCATTGAAGCCTCTCCCCAAAGCCTGCCCTCCTCAGGCTCCGCCCAGAAAACCTCCCACCAATGGCGAAGAGGAACCTGGCAACCCTAGCCATTAGCTGTGATAGCTAGGGACAGCCTCCATCTTTAGGCGATGTACTAGAGACGGATAGCAGCCATAGAAGGCAAGGCCTTTGCAGGCCACTCTTAGAAGCACAATGCATGAGAAGTGGACCCAATCCATCAAAGTTTTTCTGTTTCCATTTCATTTTGAACTTTAACAAATCACAAGAAAACAATGTGCTTCACCATTATTATCCATTCATATAACAAAAATGTTAATATAATGTTGTATGTATAATACAACATTAAACAAACCACATTTAATCCATTTGCTGACTAACCTAGACAGCATAGAGACAACACTGAGGCTGCAATACTAAAGACAATTTCCTGGGAATAAATCCCTTGAGACTTATTACTAAATACATTTTTATAATTTTTTTTCTACATACAACTCTAAGGATCCATAATCACTTCAAACCTCTAGGTGCCTATTTTGCTATATTTGACCATGGGACAAACATCCTTTCTTTCTTCTTATTTCAACATATTAAAAATGTTGCCAATGAGTTCATGCTGAGTATATAACTTTTCCTTCTCTAATACGGCAATCCTAAACAGAGGTTTTCAATGGATTTAGAAGGACACAAGCAGGGGACCCGCAAGGACTTGTGAGGGGCATCTCATTTCCCCCTTCCCCACTGTTTCATTTTCCCTTCCCTAGCAAACCCCATAGCCTCGCCCCTTTCCTTGCTTTCTTCTCTCCTACCCACCCACCATCCAACCTACCTTTGTCTTAGGGTTGCCAGGTCCCTCTTTGCCACCAGTAGGAGGTTTTTGGGCCAGAGCCTGAGGAGGGGAGGGTTTGGGGAGGGGAGGGACTTCAGTGCCATTGAGTCCAATTGCCAAAGTGGCCATCTTCTCCAAGTGAACTGATCTCTACGGGCTGGAGATCAGTTGTAACAGCAGGAGATCTCCAGCTAGTGCCTGGAGGTTGGCAACCCTACTTTATCTGCCTCCTAGTCTTCAGCTTTCCTGGCAGCATCTCCTAATTATACCCTGTTTTCCACAACTGGGACCTAAAACAGCATATGTCACTCTTTTCTCCTCCATTTTATCCTCATAACAACCCTATGAAGGAGGCAAAACGGCATGTGTGTGACTGGCCTGACATCACCCAGAATAAAAAGTTGCCCAGTGGTTGCTGCCAGGCCTGGCCCCGATGTGTCTTCCCTGAAAGGCCAAAACAGCTCTAAAAAAAGCTGTGTCCTCGACTCTTCTCCCCTGCCTTTTACTGACAAACCAAGGCTTGAAGGCTGGCAGTTCCATTGTGGTTGCCTAGAAATGGCCTACAAGGGCATTCATTTCTTAAAGCTATAGGCACCGTTTCTATAATTTTGGAAGGCTTTAACGCCCCAATGTTAGGAGGGTTGGTTTTTTGTTAGTTTGTTTTTAGATTTCAGATTTTTCTGCAAAGCTAGGACTTTTCTCAGGTTTGTAGAAAGAGCTGTCGTGTCTGTGCATGGCCTGATTTAAGTGTACACAGATGGGGTCATGTTGAGAATTAAATCTGTTGATCAGGGCTGGCATCAGCAGTAGGCAGGGTGGGGCAGATGCCAAGGCCCACTCCTGCTGTGAAATAATTGTGTTTCCTTTCTCACCACAGTAAAGTGGAGAATGGCAGCTTTATTACTTTATGGTAATGGAGGCTAAGCTCTTGCCTAAGCCAAGGGAAATGTGCCCCCTGTAACTGTACATGCCTCCCTCTCTTTGTTAATAGCAAATCTATGGACATCAAGGAGTTGTTGCTTTAGAATTTTTGCAAGTCCCAGGCACAACAGGAGAAAGTCTAGTAAGCAATGTGTTGGACAGGGTAGAAGAAATGCATGGATTGTAGGTGTCTAGTTTTTGTGGCCGATGCTATGGTGATGGTGCCAAAGTTGTGCAAGCTATTGCTCTGGAAAAAAAAATCCTCAGGCGTTCCTTGTACTTTACTCTCCACACAACTGAAATCTTGTATTGGTGCATGGTGCAGACAGTTCTCGCCAGACAAATGGTTTTTTTAATATATATATATATATATATATTACATCACATGCAAACCTGGAATGAACCCTGATATGGATTACTCTGTTTAGGATTGCACTGTATGTCGGATATTATGCATTGGCTTTCAATAGGTGAAAGCATACCAGTGTCTCTGATTTCTCACTCTTCTATTATGGGTGTGTGTGTAAAGTGCAGTCAAGTCGCAGCCGACTTATGGCGACCCCCTTTTGGGGTTTTCATGGCAAGAGACTAACAGAGGTGGTTTGTCAGTGCCTTCCTCTGCACAGCAACCCTGGTATTCCTTGGTGGTCTCCCATCCAAATACTAACCAGGGCTGACCCTGCTTAGCTTCTGAGATCTGACGAGATCAGGCTAGCCTGGGCCATCCAGGTCAGGGCTCTATTATGGGTACATCTTGCTTTTTTCTAATATTGTGCTACCAACTCCGTTGCTGACATTATTAAAGTCAGTATCTGCTCATTTTCCAGTTGTGTACCCAAATTGTTCAGGTATCCTAGAACTATAATGTCTGTATCCAATGGGAGTACAACTCTCAACATTTATTGATTTTTTACCAGATACTAACACATTAGGATCTGGAGAAAAAAACACTAGATATATATTAGATTTAGTGCAACTACATCCTAATCCACTCAGGTATTGTGTATTCTAACAAAACTGTGTGAGTTTAAACTAATAGTGTGGTTGAGACCGAAAAGAAGATAATCATGTCGCTTTTTGCAGTATTTAACCAGATTTTTTTTTTAATTAGCTTTGGAACATTTTGACTACCCTACAATTCTTCCACCTAATGTACTTCAATCAAATTCTCCTCAGTGAGGTACATCAAAGATCTTATCTTCCAGGTTCTGGAGGATGAAAAGTACTTATCACTGGGGCAGGGCTTTTCCTGTGGGGTAAGTGGTATTCCAGCCTTAAACATTTGTGTTTTTTTTTCATTGTCAATTACAACATTTTCAAAAATGAGGTATTTCATGCTTATCTTAATTCATATGAAAATTAAACAAAATCCCCATCTAACCCGCCTATAACAGAAAAAACAACCTCAAGATTTTCTTTCATTTTGTTCTGGTTTCTTTGTATTGCAGTTTCTGCCTCTGTTGGTTCACTTTTGCAAAGTAGATGACATTTTTCCTAATGAGGGCATACAATGGGGTTGCCAGGTCCCTCTTCGCCACCAGCGGGAAATTTTGGGGGCGAAGCCTGAGGAAGGCGGAGTTTGGGGAGGGGAGGGACTTCAATGCCATAGAGTCCAATTGCCAAAGCGGCCACTTTCTCCAGGTGAGCTGATCTCTATCGACTGGAGATCAGTTGTAATAGCAGGAGATCTCCAGCTACTACCTGGAGGTTGGCAACCCTACCACACTCTGAAACCTCAAGATAGGATCAGAACCACTGCAGAACAGTGCCTTTTTAAAGGTGCTTTAAAAAAAAGAATTATACTGTTTACAGTATGCATTATCTTTTTGCTGTGTGTATGATGAACCTGCACCCACCATTTTGTGCATTGTTTAATATATAATGCCTATTTTTTTTTGTTTCAGATTTCTGTAATCCTAGTACAAATATGTTGTTTATTAGATGTCTCATGCTATTTGACTGCATTGACTTACACTGTGAACCCTTCCTCGGTTCTGAATAAGAAAGGCAGACTATAAATAAAGAAATTGTCAGAGTATCAAGTTGATTGTAATAATCTGACAGTAACAGCTGTGTGAGAGCTGTCAGATCTTGGAGATCTGGGAGGCCAAAGATGATGTCAGCAGAAGCAATAGCCTTGCTGGTACCAAAGGGAACTGCAGGAATCCGGATCTGGGCAGTTTGCTGATGCAATGCTTTGCACAGGTCCACAGGTGGCCTAATTCAGATCAGCTGCAGTGAGTGTATATAAGGCTGTGTAACTGTGCTTCTGTAACACCAATAACAGCCTGGAAGTAGTAGTGGAGAAGTGTACGTGATGGTATGTTTTATCTGTGCACTGTAACTAAAAGACACTGTTTCTTATAAAGCAAGACTGCTGGTGGTTATGTCCTGGAGGAACTCCTAATCCACTTGCTTCCACGTCAGAAATAATCCAGGTGATTTGGTGTGTGGGGGGTGTTATCTCCTTTGGATGGAAACACTGATAATTAATAATTTGGGGAAGCCAAATTACAACAGGGAAAGGCTAAGGAAACAGAAGTGCTTCCCTGCCAAAAGCTAGCTTTTGTTCAGCCCTCACAAATGAGAAAAGATAGGCAAAATAAATTCCCAGTGAAATATGCATGTCTCGCATCCTTTTCCTGGGCTTGTTTACATTCATGCAAATTTTCTTCCTGAGCAGCAAACTGCATCAGTTTAATGGTATGATGATCCTGAACATGACAGCTCACCTGCCGGTGTGTAAACGCCAGGCAAACAATCAGGATGGAAATTATGAGTCATCAGGGTCCATCGTTTACAAGTAGCCTGAAGTCTTAAAAGCAAATGCATTTTCACATTGACTCAGATGGAAGCTTCCTGAGTCGATGCATGTGAGCAAAGGCAAAGGAAATTATATTTCAAAACACAGTGCTTCTCAAACAGCCGACTGCACTCAGCCACATTTCCTGTGACAGCCAGATAGGAGAATTTGATTTGATTTTGTATTTTATTTCTATCGTATTTGTAGAAGGTTGTGGGTGACTTTCACGGAAGACAAAATATGGTCTTGGTTAAGACAATTCTGTTTTTTTAACCTGCTTCATGGCTTTCTGCACATTCAGCAGATAAAAGGCCACCTCTGGTAAATAGGGTTGCCAACCTCCAGGTACTAGCTGGAGATCGCCTGCTATTACAACTGATCTCCAGCTGACAGAGATCAGTTCACCTGGAGAAAATGGCCGCTTTGGCAATTGGACTCTATAGTATTGAAGTCCCTCCCCTCCCCTCCTCAGGCTCCGCCCCAAAAATCTCCAGGTATTTCCCAACCCGGAGCTGGCAACCCTACTGGTAAATCAATGGATTGAGGACCTTAGAACAATATTTGAACGCACGGCATATAGACGGCCTACTGGCAACCCTACTGGTAAATCAATGGATTGAGGACCTTAGAACAATATTTGAACGCACGGCATATAGACGGCAAGTGTACATGGACTTGTTTTTAGATACCTGGAAACCATTTATAGAAACTTATGTCTAGATCCACCACCACTGTTATTATATTGTTGTTATTGAATGTATGTTCTGAATTCCCCTCTTTTAGTTTTTTTCTGTACTTTTTTTTTTTTGGAGGGAAATAAAAAATAAAAAAATAAAATAAAAAAGCATTCAGCTTAGTGAAAAGAAATTTGTCTCTGCACAACAAAGAAGCATCATTTCTTTTCTTTTAAAAAGAGAGTCTGCTTGATGTACAAGGTACAAAATGTTAAATACCTTTTTTTCACCTTGCTAAAAATAGATCCAGCAGGAGAGAAACGAAGGCACTTTTCAACCAACCAATGATCCCCCAGTGATGTTCTGCAGACAATTGTCTGTAGCAGATGATGGTGGATAAGAACTTATGTTTAAACTGAATCCAAGTGATATTCAAATCCTAGTATAACATCAAACTCACAATTAATCAGGAGATAAATCAGATTTGAGCTTGATTCCTAAATGTTTTTTCAAATTCTTCTTTTCCCACACATATGACATTGCATGGATTATAATCAGTAGGCTCACCTTTGTATAAATGGCACATTCTCAGTTTCGATTCCATACTTCAAAAAGTACCTTCTTACCCTGGACCAGAAGGACTTTCTTATTTAAAGAAACCTTTATCTTGTGGAGTGGATTGGCTGAACAAGAGAAAAGAAGGAGGGATGAAAGCCAGAAGTTGATTTTATGATTTTTGCCGGAAGTAGATCACAGCTGTTATCAGCACTGGCCCCTCTCTTGGAAGCACTAAGTAAATGAATAGGCTGTAGTAAAAGTTTCTGTTTTGGCAATCATTATTTATCTCAGACTTAATACCAATGCAATGACTATTATAGGATGCACAGTGTTTCATGAACAAGGAAAGTTCTCTTTAGGTGGGATTAAGCAGCATGTCATGGAGGCCCATAATTCCAAAAGCCTTACACAGGGGTAATTAATTAATCTCATGCCTCTACTTCTGTTTGGAAGCTGGAGTTTCTTTTAAGTGCTAAGATGGGCAGCCCATTCCTGAAGGGGGGATAGTTAGGCCTAGGGTTGTGCGTATCGATAAACCCAAACTGAAAATAAACCCGAAATTAGCCATTCCAGCAATATTCAGGTTTTGGTTTTACTGAACACCAAAACCTGGGCGTCTCCCCGAAGATGAATAGGCGATTCCCGAAAAAGCCGAATAAATATTCAGCTTTTTCAGGTTCAGCTATTTGCCTTTGCTCAGAGGCACGGCTTTGTGCTTTCTCCCATTTTTCTATATTTTTTTGACAGATTTTGAGGTCAGGGTCATGTAATCAGAGCCAGCTTGGTCTGACCAACCATTCAGTGGGTTGATATGGATCGAGCATAAGTGGGCGGGACTTAACAAATCCCTTCCTAATCGCGGTATCTAATGGTTAAAACCTGGTCCCTGTACGGACAGCTACATATGTACAATGGGGTCAGCCACAGTTACCATTTAAGGTTCTGTAAAAATCTGTAGAAAAAAATTACAAAAAATTGTAAAAAAAGAACAGAAAAGAAAGAAATGGGGTGTGAGGTAAAATTTCCCGCATTTAGTCACAAAGTCCACAGGCAGCAAAAAGAACATGGCCAGAGTTCTGTCAGTATTGTGGGTTGTCATAGCAATCATAATGCATTTGAGGGCACTGGCTGGCGATTCTGCACATGGATTCATAGGCTATCAGGAAAATGGTGAGGGGGGAGGACATGAAGAATGTGAGGGAGGATAGGAAAGTAATCTGATTAAGCAACAGGATGCAGGAGGCAGTAGGGAAGTAACAGGAAATTGGATTTTCTCTCTCCCATGATTTCACTCAGACCCCCTTCTTGTATTACTGAATGCTACTCGTTTTCCAGTTTGGGTCAGTTTATAATCATTCTATTTAAGCACAGTCAAGTTCTGCCTGGTTACTGTCCAGCTACATACCCCTAATAATATCCATGCAGATGGTCTGAGCTTCAGCTGGTATCTTCAGTTTAAAAGAGACCTCAGGAGAGACTAAATAGTAGAATAATAAATGTGGAATTATAATGGCATAACAGTTTGCTTCCTATTACCCGTGGATTCTGAGGGCCACTTGCAGGCAGTAGCCCATAGTCAGCCAGCCACTCAGCTACACAAGAATCCCTCTCCGCTCTTAACTTTCATTTTACCTCAGCCAGTCTGCAGCTGCACTGTTTTTAGCTCTATTGACTGTTTAATGACCCAGACAGATGCCTGTCCAACCCTTCATGTTCTATGCTCATGCATGAAAAGCTGGGAAACCTTGCAGAGTTGCTGTCTTTTTACAATAATGCCATGTATTTTGTGCTTTTAATAATAATTTCGGGGGTAGACAAAGTTATCCCCAGCAAATATTTTAGATCACAATTTTATCTGCTACCTCCGGCAACCACAAACTGTAGACCATTGTATCCCCTCATGTATTTTTTACTGGCTGTGGCTGATTTCCTGCTTCACATGTACCAAAGGTACAATTTTGTGTCAAGGCACATATTCATTTCCTTACTACATTGTTCTCCTTTTTGTGCCCTCCCAATATAAGAATCTTTATTTTGCAATCTCTTTTTTAGTGTCAAATATTATTCCACCAGAGAGACAGATCATGATATTGAATATGGCAAATTTGGGGCCCAATCCAACCAAAGTTAAACACTTTCAAGGGGAAAGTTAAGCATCACATTTTCTCCCACTGAAATCAATTAACCTTTAAAAGTGCTTAACTTTACCTCGGTTAGGTCTTAGTACTGCTCCATGCATAGTAAACAATTCTATATTCCTGAAATTAGGTTCTTTATTATCCTCATTTTGGTATTTGCATCTTCTACTCTAGATGCTTGTGTTTTTGTTTTGTTTTTTGCAGATTAAGATTCTGCAATGTAAGCTTTCTTTATCACTGCATGTGGAGGAAAGTTTTATTTAAGAATCAATTTACATGTAAATATATTTATTAGGTGCTGGTGCCTTCCAGAGTTACCATCGTTGCTATACCAATGATGCTTACATTTAACAACAGGAACTGAAAATATCACAGCCAACTTGTGCTCTTTGTCTAAAGATAAAATAATCATAATGAATAACTTGTGAAGTTTCTTCATCATTATACTATAATAACAGTAAAATATGTGATTAATTCTGATCACGAATGCCGCAAGATCAGACTTACTCACAGACACAGTAGGATTTCTACATATTCAGAAACTCCCACATATGCAAAACAGTAGGACTGTAAAGTATTTATTTTAATAAATTTCATCCCACCTTTTCCCATCAGACCAACACAGCTTATAAACATGAATACAAGGGAACAAAACACATTGGAAAATTACAATACAACAAAAATAGTAAAACAGTGACAGAAGCCCCACTACTTATAACTGAAGATGGATGCAACTTGCCTCAGATTCCAGCATTAACTAACAGAGTTTCTTTACTCCACATCAGTACAAAGTTGTTTTTGTTACAGGTGAAAATGTGAGCTTTCTAAGAGCCCATAAGAGGTCCATCTAGTCCACCATCCTGTTTCACACATAGGTAGGGTTGCCAACCTCCAGGTACTAGCTGGAGATCTCCTGCTATTACAACTGATCTCCAGCTGATAGAGATCAGTTCCCCTGGACAAAATGGCCACTTTGGCAATTGCACTCAATGGCATTGAAGCCCCTCCCCTCCCCAAACCCCGCCCTCCTCAGGCTCCACCCCAAAAACTTCGCAAGTAGTGAAGAGGGACCTGGCAACCCTAATTATATATTAGATGCATTAAGATTAGGATTGCTAACTTCAGGTTGGAAATTCCTGGAGATTTGGGGTAGAGCCTGCGGAGGAACCTCCACAGGGTATAATGCCATAGAATTAATCCTCTGAAGCAGCCATCTACTCCAGTGGAACTGGTCTCTGTCACCTGGGGATCAGTTGTAATTCTGGGAGATCTCCAGGCTCTGCCTCGAGGTTGGCAAGCCAAATCAACATGGCTGTGATAACAGACCAGAATGCCATCAAGGCATGTGAAAGGCAGCATCAAGTAATACTTCAGAAAAAGGACATCTAAATAACCATATGACTCATCAGCTATATAGGTACAGGAAGCCACAGCATGACATGAATATATTTGAAAAGCCCTCACGGCTGAATTAATTGTTGAGATGGCTATTTCTGGAAAGGAACTGTTTTCTTTTTGAAAGACTGGGAAATGTACAGAGTTAGCAAGTGTACTTTATAAGGAGATACTGCAGGAAAGCAAAATTGTGGTGAATACCGCATCCAACAAGAATGCGCTAGAAGCAGATACTATCTGGATTTGTATAATGTACTTGACAAAGACTGGAGCGAGACCTCAAACAATTGGAAGGAAGAGGGACCTGGCAACCCTCCCTATCGCGTGACCTCCCATCCATGCTCATAGCCACCTGCACCACCAACAGCACTTTCTTTAACAGTGCCGGACACTGTGTGCATGATCTGAGAGTACTACCTCTGTGGCCACCACATGTGCTGCCACCACTGTGCACCACCTGCATACCCTTCCCTAATGGTGGTGGGCAGCATGTTCAGCTGGGAGTACAAGTGGCAATAGCAGAGTGCTCATGAGCAGAGGGGGAAGGGTACATGGGTGCGTGGCAGGGGAGGACTGTGGGTGGGGGAGTTGGTGGGTGGGTGTCTTGCCAGAATTCTTGGGCCCAGGGAGCTGTTCCACCTCAGATGATGCTGGCACTGGCTGTGATACATGATGACGGATGTTAACTTGTCTTGTGCTACACATTTGCATTTCAAGTGTTTGTTTGCTTGTACACAACCTGCACATGCATGACCTAGAGATCCAAGCAGCTATTTTCCAAGTGTCGTTTTCTTGTAAATGTAGGGTTGCCAGGCCCCCCTCTGCCACCTGCAGGAGGTTTTGGGGGCGGGCCCTAAGGGGTGGGATTTGGGGAGGGGAGGGACTTCAATGGCATAGAGTCCAATTACCAAAGTGGCCATTTTCTCCAGGCGAACTGATCACTATCAGCTGGAGATCAGTTGTAATAGCAGGGGATCTCCAGCTAGGTTGGCAGGAGGTTGGCAACTCTAAATAAATGCCTTGTTAAGTAAATGCTTTGCACTTTTTAGGAAGTATGACTGGCCCCCTAGGTCTCAAAAACAACAACAACACCCCTATCTTTTGGTTGAACCCTCTGAGAAAGGGTTCAGCACAAATGATCGAGGACCACAAAATGTATGAACTACTGGCATATTCTTGGGCATATTCATAAATATCTCATGGTTGTCTAGAGTATTCATAAATAATGAATTTTGAATGACCACACAAACCATAAAAATCTAAGTGTAGTGCTTAGAATCATAACATTTTGGGAATGTTTATTTTTTCCTCAAGCCATTCTAACCAAAACAATATGTGAAAGTATATGGCACTCATTCATTGAGATTTCAGGCTCTACTAATGTCACGTCACATTTGTTATTTGACTATGATCGTCTTGGTTTCAATTCCCTGATGGTTTTGTAGGGACTGTGCAAATATAAAAAGAAGAAAAAGGTGTCTGTGTGGTGTGTAACTGCTATAACTTCCTCAGCTGCAGCTTTTAAAAGTATAAAGTTCAAGTGGTTAGAAGTGCAAACAGCAGATTTTTTCAAAACATTGCCCTCGTAAAGATCTTGACAAATGAATGGTTTTACAGATAGGAAATGTATCAGTTGAGGTTTCTGAAACTTCTTATTTTATGCTATTGCCACCTTCCTGTAATCCAAAACGCAGATAAGTGATTTTTGCACTGACTTGATAGTTGCAACCTGCAATTCATTCTTGTGCAAATCACCTGAGCAATCTTAATCACACATTCAGAAGAAAAGGCAGGTATTATTTGCACATCAATCTCCTTTCAAAAGTGCAGACCTGACTTAAATATGCATTGTTCCCCACCTCCAGGTACAAAGCTTTGACTTACTTGTGGATCTTTTGTCTAAGCTAAGATTTAAGAAATTGACAATCTGAATAATTTCCTGTGCTGTTTGTATTATAAATCAAGTTAATGCACCCCATCTAATCACAAGGTTGCAAGTGGGGCGCTAATCCTCAACAGCAAATATACAATTTTCACTTTAGGAACAATAATAAAAAAGTTATAGATACGAGATGTTAATTGTAATAATGATAACATAATATCTCATCGAGTGCATAATTGTCAGGAAACGTCCTCTATTTCAGAACACTTCTTTCTTCGTATGTAAGGTTGCCAGGTCCCTCTTCGCCACCAGTGGGAGGTTTTTTGGGTGGAGCCTGAGGAGGGCAGGGTTTGGGGAGGGGAGGGACTTCAATGTCATAGAGTCCAATTGCCAAAGCGGCCATTGAGGTCCCTCCCCTCTCAAAACCTTGCCTTCCCCAGGTTCCACCCCAAGTCAAGATGCCAAATGAATAATAAATGTTATAAATGAACAAATATATCATGAGAAAACAGAAACATTCCCCGTGATGCATGTTATCATCCATACTAGACCTCAGTTAGGGATGCCAGCCTCCAGGTGGGTCCTGGGGATCCCCCAGGATTGCAGCTCATCTCCAGAGTAAAGATCAGTTCCCCTGGAGAAAATGGAGGTTTTGGAGGGCAGAATCTATGGCATTGTACCCCACTGAGGTCCCTGTCCTCCCCAGGCTCCATTCCCAAATCTCCAGGAGCTTCCTAACCTGGGTCTGGCAACCCTACCCCCCATCCCCTGCCAGTGGCCAGGTGGACCAGGGCAATGCTAAATTTTGTCCATTAAAATCAGTGTGATTATACTGAAGTAACTTTATCTAGGATCGCACTCAAGGGAGAGCAACAACAGTCTTGCCCTCTGGAGCACCAGAAGAAAAAGCAGCAGGCAAGACAGAAAAGTCCAAAAGAACGGCTGATCATCTTCCAGTGTCTGCAGTGCAAAGCCCACCATGTGTACAAGATCAGTTTCTTATATTTAGCCCACAGTGAGAGTTATCCATCTGTGAAGGAGAGACCTACTCTGTCGCTCAGTATCAAGAGCACACTGTCCTCCTTCCTTCTCCTCAACTTCCACTTTCCCCACTGAACAAATTGTTCAGAGATCAAAAACCAAGCTGTGATAAAGTTAAGGACTTGCAGCAGGTGGTAACATATGTGTCCATAGAGTTCCAGCCAAAACAAACCAATTTGCAGAAAAGGGTACAGGATCTGACTGTGACTCAATGCTGAGGGGGCGAGGAAGGAACAGAAGTGGTTCCAGCTCAAGTACTGTGCAGATATTCCTCTAATGGTATTATTCAAAGACATAAACGGCCTAGGACAACACATTCTATACAGTGAGGAGACTAACTGGATCCACAATATTCCGACAGATAGCTATTCTAGGTTTCCACATTAAAAGATCGCCAGAAGAGCCTTGAAGATGTCTTGGAAGCTGCAACTGGTACAAAACGCTGCATCAAGACTCCTGTCAGGAGTCAGCCATGCAGAACATACCATTCTAGTGCAATGTTCATACCACTGGGTACCTGTTCCCAATCCAAAGTGCTGGTTATTGCTTTTAAAGGCTTTCCCAGGCTAGGGCAGTCAAACTTATCATACTGCATCTCCCAATATGCTCCCATTCACTAGTCAGAAACCTCAGACAGTCTTCTTCTTGTGGTGCCTCTCTTGTACCTGCAACAGGTTCTGTCCTCTGGAACAGCTAGGGTTGCCAACCTCCACATTGGGGTTGCCAGATACCAGGTATCGGTGGACAATTTCCCGCCAATTAAGGGGGCTGCTCACTGCCCCTCAACTGGCTGGTGGGCGGAAGCAGGCCAGCTGAAGGGGGGTGTAATGTATGGGCATCAGTTAAGACCATAGCGAAGGAAGCCCAGGAGCTTGAGTCCTGGGCGAAGGATCCTAAGCCCTGCTCGCATGATTGGCCACAGCCAACACATCCTATTGGCCCTAAGCCAGGTCATGCTATTGGTGACCTGGGGGTTGTTTTCCCCCTATCACGGATCGGGGGGGAGCGGCCACCTGGGACCAGGGGAGCATATAAGCAGGGTCAGGTTGTCTAGTTCCCCAGTTCCATCTGTTATTGCTGAAATCAATAAAGCTGTGTTGTTGTTGGAACTCCGTCTCGACCTCGTGTGTCCTCCCCACGCGGACTTAACAGTGGCGACGAAGGCTGGTAGGCAGTCCGGCTTGCTACCGAAATCACTCTCGCTGAAATCTCCTGTGAGTCGCCGCGACTTCACGGTGCCCGGTAGGCAGTCCGGCTTGCCCTTGCTGAATTCACTACGACACACCTGAGACGCAACACTTCGCTGACATGGCTACCCGGGGGTCTCTGGAAAAATTCGACCCCACCAAACCGGGCGGCTGGAAGAGCTACGCGAGCCGGCTGGCCTTCTACCTCGACGCCAACGATATCACCAATGTCGGGAAGAAGCGCTCCGCCTTCCTCAGCGTGTGCGGGGCCCAGACCTTCGACCTCGCTCAGTCCCTGCTGGCTCCCGCCGAACTGGAGGCGACGCCATTTCCGGCGATCATGGCGGCGCTGGGGAGCCATTTCAACCCCCAGCCAACTCGGGCCACTCGCCGCTTGGCGTTCCACCTGCGGGACCAGGGGCCAGGGGAATCTGCAGCTGCATACATCGCCGCTCTACGCACGGCCGCCCGTTCCTGCGAGTTCCCAGACCTCAACGACCGGCTGTGCGACCGCTTCGTGTTTGGCCTGCTGAGCGACAAGTTGCGGCGCAGGCTCCTCACCAAGAAGGACCTCGTGCTGACCGCAGCCATCGAGGAAGCCACCGCGGCCGAATCCTCCGCCCGGCCCGGACGTCTGGGTGACCGGGCCACACCGATTCCCCGCGATCCGGTTCCAGTCCACCACGAGAGCGCCAGCGACGCAGCCTCCAGCGACGTGGACGAGGCTCACAAACTGAGCGACCGCGGGGCCTCTCGGGGGCGCCGGGCTCGGGGCACAACAGACCGACCTTGCGCGAGCTGTGGCGAGCGACACGACCGCCGCTCGTGCCGGTTCCACGACGCATCTTGCCGGGCTTGCGGCAGGGTCGGCCACATTGCCAAGGTCTGTCGCTCGGCGCCGAAGGGTCGGTCCTCGCGCCCAGCTAGGAAAGACGGCGCCCCGCGCCCCACCCACGACTTGGACGCTGACGAGCCCACCAGCAGCCGCCGGGGTCGCCGCGATACCGAGCTGCACAGCGTCTCCCTCCACAAAGTGCACGGGGCAGTCAAGGTCGCCATCGTCGTCGTCAAGATCGGCGGTGCGCCTTGCGAGATGGAAGTGGACTCCGGGTCGGCTCTCTCCATTATATCGATGGACATGTACCGCGACCTGGGCCGTCGCTCTGCCTCCCTCCCCGAGCTGCGACCATCCCGCGTCACCATTTGGGACTATCAGCGGCGCCGGGTGCCGGTCCGGGGGGAGGCCCGCGTGCCCGTTCAATTCCGGGCTCGTTCCGGGCGCCTCCGCCTCATCGTGGTCGAGGGGCCTCGCGCGAGCCTCCTGGGGCTCGACTGGTTTCCGGCGCTCGGCCTTCACATCGGCGGCATCCACCACATCAGCCAGGCCGCCCTCGACGACGTTTGGGCGGAGTTCGAGGACGTGTGGAAGGGCCCACTGGGCTGCTACAAGGGTCCGCCGGTCCGCCTGCACGTCGACCCCGCCGCTGCGCCCATCCGCCTCAAACCTCGCCGCGTCCCCTTCGCCCTCAAGCCCCGGATCGACGCGGAGCTTGACCGTCTCGTCGCTCAGGGGGTACTGGTACCGGTCCCCAACGCCCCCTGGGAGACCCCAATTGTGATGCCGCTCAAGCCCAACGGGGACGTCCGCATCTGCGCAGACTACAAATGTACTATTAATACTGCGCTGCGGCCGCACGCCTACCCCGTGCCCGTTGTCAGCCACCTCCTGGCCTCCCTTGCTGGGGGTCAGGTGTTTGCCAAACTGGACCTCGCTCAGGCTTATCAGCAGCTGCCCGTGGACCCCGAGTCGGCCGAGGCGCAGACGATTGTCACTCACTGGGGTGCCTTCCGGGTGACGCGCCTACAGTTCGGGGTCAGCACGGCCCCGGGCATCTTCCAGAATTTGATGGAAGACCTCCTGAAGGGTTTGCCTGGCATCGTCCCGTACTTCGATGACGTCTTGATGGCCGCAAGCTACGAGGACGAGCTCCTGGATCGCGTCCGCCGGGTGCTCCGCTGTTTCCGAGATGCCGGGTTGACGGTCAAGCAAGAGAAGTGCCAGCTGGGCCGGCCGCAGGTGGAGTTCCTGGGCTACTTGATCGACGCAGAGGGCATCCATCCCACGCCCGACAAGATCAAGGCGGTCCACAACGCCCCGCCGCCCCAAAGCAAACAGGAGCTCCAGTTGTTCCTCGGCCTGCTGAACTTTTACCACGCCTTCCTCCCTAACAAGGCGTCGGTTGCCGAGCCGCTCCACCGGCTCTTGGACAAATCCTCCCCGTGGGCGTGGGGTAAGTCGCATCAACGGGCATTCGAGGCTACCAAAGCCCTCCTGTCTCCCTCCAGCTTGCTCGTCCATTTCGATGAGAAGCTTCCCGTTGTGTTAACATGCGATGCCTCGCCCTACGGTGTCGGAGCAGTTCTGAGCCACCAGCTGCCAGGCGGTCGGGAGGCCCCAATTGCCTTCTACTCCCGGACCCTCTCCACTGCAGAGAGGAACTATGCGCAAATCGACCGGGAGGCGCTTGCCGTCATGGCCGGAGTGAAGAAGTTCCACGACTACGTTTATGGCCGCCCCTTCTCCATCATCACCGACCACAAGCCACTTTTGGGGTTGTTCGTGCCGGATCGTCAGACACCACAAATCCTGTCCCCCCGCATGCTCCGGTGGTCGATTTTTCTCAACGCCTACGACTTCTGGCTACTACACCGCCCCGGGTCCAGCATCGCGAACGCCGACGCACTCAGCCATTTGCCGCTCAAGGACTCCCACCCGGACCCGTCCCCGGCCTACAACGTCATGCTGCTGGAGACCCTGCCTGAACCGCCTTTGCATGCCTCGGACATTGCGGCTCACACTGCGAAGGACCGCACCCTCGCCCGCGTTTTGAACTGGGTGGGGAAGGGTGGCCGGCGGCCAGGCTGGAGGGCGAATTCAAGCCCTTTTTCACGCGGCAGCATGAACTCTCGCTGAACAAGGGGTGTCTGCTCTGGGGGAACCGCGTCGTGGTTCCAGCCAAACTGCGCACCAAGGTCCTGGACGCCCTGCATGCCTGCCACCCAGGCATAGTGCGCATGAAGGCCCTGGCGAGGAGCTATGTGTGGTGGCCAGGCATAGATGCTGCTGTGGAAGAGTGGGTGAGCCGCTGCCAGCCGTGCCAAGAGTCGCGGCCCGAGATGCCGCGAGCCCCGACCCACCATTGGGAGTCCACCCACAAGCCCTGGTCCCGCCTCCACATCGACTTTGCCGGCCCGTTCCAGGGCAAAACTTTCCTGATCGTGGTGGACTCCTACTCCAAGTGGCTGGAGGTTTCTGATGTATGCTCTATGACTTCGCGATTGGTGGTTCGAGAACTGCGGAAGCTTTTTGCCACCCATGGGTTGCCAGACACGGTGGTCTCCGACAACGGGGCCCAATTTACGTCCGCGGAGTTCCAAGAGTTCCTGGCCAAAAATGGAATCCGCCACACGACCTCGGCCCCGTTCCACCCTGCCACTAACGGACAGGCAGAGAGAATGGTCCGCACGACCAAGGAAGCGATGCGGCGCATTGAGCGCAACGACTGGGACAGGGGGCTGGCAGAATTCCTCCTGTACCAGCACACCACGCCCAACTCCACCACCGGAAAAAGCCCCGCGGAGCTCCTCATGGGCCGCCGGCCAAAAACGCCACTTGACCGGCTACACCCCAACCTTGCGCCAGAACGCCCTCGCCACCGAGAAGAACCAGCAACCCCACGGGTCGTAGAGCAGGATGCCCCCGTCTATGCCCGTAACTATGGAATGGGCCCAGCCTGGATTCCGGCTACCGGTCAGGACGCAACCGGCCCAGTATCCTACCGGGTTGCCACCCCCGAGGGTCGAGTCCTCCGGCGACACATCGATCAGCTGCGCCGCCGACTGGCTGACGAGCCCGACCGCGCCGCTGCCACAGAAGCTCCAGAGCTTCCCAGAGTACCGGAACAAGCCGCTCCAGGGGAGAGCGAGCAGAGCGAGGAGCGCCTGTCTGCCGGCATGCACAGAGAGCTCCTGGAAGCCGTTTCTCCCACCTCCTGCGAACCTGGGCCGACTGCTGCCACAGACACGGCCCCACCACCCACAACACCAGTTCCGGTACCGCGTAGGTCGCAGCAGTTACGAACACGACCCCGCCACCTGAAAGACTTTGTGTGCTCGTGAGTGTCTGGACTTAGGGGGGAGGGGTGTAATGTATGGGCATCAGTTAAGACCATAGCGAAGGAAGCCCAGGAGCTTGAGTCCTGGGAGAAGGATCCTAAGCCCTGCTCGCATGATTGGCCACAGCCAACACATCCTATTGGCCCTAAGCCAGGTCATGCTATTGGTGACCTGGGGGTTGTTTTCCCCCTATCACAGATCGGGGGGGAGCGGCCACCTGGGACCAGGGGAGCATATAAGCAGGGCCAGGTTGTCTAGTTCCCCAGTTCCATCTGTTATTGCTGAAATCAATAAAGCTGTGTTGTTGTTGGAACTCCGTCTCGACCTCGTGTGTCCTCCCCACGTGGACTTAACAGGGGGGTGATTGACGTAACTTTCAGGTTTACCCCAGAAGTGATGCGGACACTCTAGCACATTCCTCCAAAAACTCCATGGAAACCATAGAGTTTTGAGAGAAATGTGCTAGAGCATCCCTGTCATTTCCAGGGTAAACCAGGAAGTTATGTTATTGTACTGATCACCCCCGTGCCCAGCCACACCACAATGAAGCTCCCTCCGGTGGTGAGGGGGGACCTGGCAACCCTACTCCACATGGGACCTGGAGATCTCCTGGAATTTTTGCTGATTTCCAAGCTATAGAGATCAGTTTCCCTGGAAACTGCTTTGAGTGCTTTGGAGAGCGGACCCCATGACATTATACCCCCCTGAGGTCCCTCCTCTTTCCAAACACTGCCCTCCCCAGCTGCACTCCTAAATCTCTAGGAATTTCTCAACCCAGAGTTGGCAACCCAATGAAAGGCCTAGCAGAAATGATGTGGAGTACAGCTTCACTGGCCACATTTAGGATTATGGAGGCATATGTGCAACGATCAGAAAAGTATTTCGGAATCTTATGCAGCAGTGAAGTAATTCATGTACATATGTAGGCTTCACTTTCATGCACTGCTGGGAAGAGGAGGCATGAGCCCAACACTGTCTCCAATGTCCCACCTTCTGTCAAAGCATGCCTATCATAGTGTGAACCAGGCATCAGTTGTGGTCTGTTCTGCATTTAAAGAGTTTTGTCTTCATGCCAAGATGCTGTTTTATGTCTTCTATGTAGGGTTGTAAAAGAAAATTGGGTTTATTGGGCCCGTTTTTTTAAAACCTGGAATAAGCCAGTAAATATCGCTATTCAGCTTATTACTGGGTTTACCAAAAAATTTGGGCCCATTATAGTCTATGGGAATTTTTTTCAAAACTCCTGAGAAGGGCATTTTTGGAGGTAGAGTCCCCAAATTTGCAGTGTAGCTGCAAGGGGCTCTCCTTAGATCAGAGGTGGGGAACGTCAGGCCCGGGTGCCATTTAAGACCCGTGAAATCATTTGGTCTGGCCCTTCGTGGGTCCTGGCAGATCTCTAGCTCAGAAGGATCTAAGACTGGTGATCCACCCCCTCCCACGGACAGGAATAGCCTCTATTCAAGGCGGATGTGAGTTTGGAGGAAAAGAACCTTTTTCTCCCTTGCAGAAGAGTCGTTAGCTATGGAGCTGCTAGGACCGCCCAAGAAACTGTGTTAACCCTTTCCCACCCGGGCCGTGGAGAAACATATTCCCTCTGTACTACAAGAGGGCTGGGGGGAGAAGTGGCAACAATGGAGGGGTTAAAGAAGGCAGGGCCAGAATGCATGGGGGGGGGGAGTTCTTAGCCAGTGTGTCCTCATTTCATCCCTGCAGCTAGAGGTAGCAGGAGCCAGCTGTAGAATCCAGCCCCGACCATGCAGAGCAGGAGCAACTCTGGCGCGCGGCTAGATGGCTACACCCGGATGGTGCAGCAGACCATCCTGTGCCACTAGGTGGGCAAGTGCACCACCAGTTGGAAGCATGCCTGCTTGCCTGAGCTGAGGGGGGGTCATCTGGGGCAGCTGCCTGCTTGGGGCTCGGTTGGCTTATTTTTAAGTTGATAATTTTGTATGGCCCGCAAATGATGTTATAAATATCCAAATGGCCCTTGGCAGAAAAAAGGTTCCCCACCCCTGCCTTAGACAATCACCAAAGTTTGGTGAACTTTGGGACAGGGGTACCAATTTTATGGGCCCGCAAAGGGGTTACCCCCCGTCTTCCAGGCATTTGCGAGCCGAGCTGTCTGTTTTAGGTTCAGAAGTTCAGTGTTGCCGAAGACTGGTGGAAAAAGCCAATTGAGAGGATGGTGCATCAAAGTCTGGGGCTCCCTTCATATCTGGGGCGCATAGCATGATGTCCATGCAAATCAGGTTCCAAACAGAGGAAAAAGGCTTAAATGCAAGAGAAATAAGGCATGGAAAACATTTCTTTTGGTGACAAATGACATCCCGTGAATATTCCTTTATTATGGTCACCAAAAATCTGATTTCAAGAGCTGGTCACAGTGTGGGGAAACAAAGCCTCTACTCGGGGAGACCTTCAGTTTGAGAGCAGGTTTTCAGGGGGTTGTGAGATCCGAGCCAGCCAAAGTCTTGACCACAAGGGCTGTCTGAAGGAGATTGCTCATCCACGTGGATGAAGAAATCTCCTTCGCAAGCCTAGTGGTCAGCAACTGTTAAAGCTGGCTCTTTAAAGTTGGAGGGTATATCCCTCTGGATGGGACTTGGTGAGCCCCGTCTTTTAAAAAACCCTTATGCTTGATCCAGATCAACCCACTGAAAGGTTGGTCAGACCATGCTGGCTCTGATTACATGATCCCCATCTCAAAAGGGCCCCAACTATGGAGCCTTAACAAAACTAGTTTTTTAAAAAAGATATTTATTCAGCTTTTTTGGGAATTGCCTATTTGGCTTCAGGGAGACCCCCAGGTTTTGGCATTTGGTAAACCTGAAGCCCGAAAATTACCGAAACGACTAATTTCAGGTTTATTTTTGGTTTGGGTTTATCAATATGCAAAACCCTACTTCTAAGTCATCAGCAATAGACACAACACAAGATGTGTATATAAGGTAGGGTGGGTACTAAAGAAGGTTTTTTTTTTTTACTGGTGATTCTAGAATAATAAAATCAAAGTTCATCCAACTGCTTATCCAATTGGAAGCAAAGAAGGGTGTTTTTTCCCCTTCAGACCAATTATCTGATAACTGGGATGGGAAAGTGGGAAACTGGCTTTTCTTCTGCTTTTAACATGACTCATGTGTTGAACCATCTGGGATTGTTTTCTTAAACGAATTCCCTCTTTATCCAGCACAGTGTACTTTGGTCTCTTCTGCATTTTTCCTATGAAATTATAATAGGAATGAGATAGAATAATCTTCTAGACATAAAGTATGTGTCCTGAATCCAATCTTCTGTCCACAAAATATATATTATATAATGTTATTAATGAAATACAATTAGAAAATCTGGAAGACGTTAATGTATTGCTCAAATACTACCATCTTTGAACTGCTGTTTCTTTGTTAGATGTTTATACCCTGCCCTCATCCAATCAATTTCCCCATGTAGAAGTTCAACTCTCTAACCATTATACCACCACACTGCTTTAAAAAAAAAAAACTCCCTTTATCATCTTTCAATACATTACCTTCAGATTTAAAAAGCCGCACCCAGGCACCTTACCAGATAGATATTATATCTGTTTTTTAGAAAGAAAGAAAGAAAGAAAGAAAGAAAGAAAGAAAGAAAGAAAGAAAGAAAGAAAGAAAGAAAGAAAGAAAGAAAGAAAGAAAGAAAGAAAGAAAGAAAATCTGTCTGGGATCATTTTACACTACAAATCCCCAAGGTAGGCTCTGAAAGGAAGAATAAGGAAATTGCTTTCTCCATTTTGGCATGTCATGACCTTTTCATTTGAATGGATTCCATACAATAAGAAAAAAAGAAAGGAGGAATCACATTTTATTTAAACAGGAAGTAACTGAAGGCAGTTTGTGGGCTCCTGGGAGCATTTAAAATATACACAGAACAAGCAACTGAAAGCACAATGGTTTCAAGAGCATGGATCTGTGCCTTAAGTGTAATATCTATTTTTCTGACACAATGAACAAAAAATAACATTCATTCTTTTATCAGCACACTGCATTAGTAATGAAGGTGTCTGTTGGGAGAGAAAGGACACTTAAAATAAGGAGACCTCTGTGTCTCTCTGTGTGTGTTTTCTAGCCTTCTAACGTAAATGAGCACTTTTGGTGGATTCCATTAAAAGTTGCATTAGAGTTATTTTGTTCTTTGCTACTCAAGTTCCATTCACTGCTTTTTCCATTCTTCCAGCCTACAGATTATTGAATCAATAGCTACTAAAGCAGATGAGACTGTATAGGGGGAAATTAAATGCCTTTCCAGAAATGTGTCCTGGCTCACTACACTCAGTGTAGGAATATCTTAAAAGGGAAACTGGTTTTTTTAAAAACTGGATTCTGTGGAGACCCCCTCTCAAGAAAAGGAGCAAGGCTTCTTCTTCTTTTTTGTTTCATTTGGTATTTCCTCAATGTTTCCTCCTTCCTAACCAATGTTTTTGTTTTGTATGCATTTTAATTCTGTTTTGTATGCATTGTAACTCTGTTTTTAATTCTGTTTTAAATTGTTTTAATGTATGTTTGGGAGGGGGTTGATTTTAATGGTTTTAAAATGTAATTTTTATCATGTATGTTTTAAATTGCTAGCCACCTTGATGGCCACTGTAAAGACAAAACGGCACGATACAAGTCCTGTAAATAAATAAATATTATGCTTCAATCGGAATACAGACTCCCAAAGATGTTTTGGGGACCAACACAAGATTCAGATCTAGATTCAAAGGTTTGCTCTAGGTTATATTCAAAACAGAAAAACAAAAACAGAAAACCTAGACCAACAAACAAACAAAAACCCTCACAATATAGTGACAAATGTACATTGAGGAAGCCTTTGGAAGGTTGTTTATCATTGTTGTTGTTTTCCTCTTTAATCTTGAATATCTCCAAGAGGAAGTGGTTACTCTATACCTTACAATAATCAGAAATAATGATGTTCCTAAGGAATAATTTAGTGTGATCTGAAACAGAGGCTCCTCCCCACAATGGTATTCCAGATTCCCAAATGGCAGACTTTGTGGAACTCTTCTTTTGGTTGAAAGGTCCTTTAATTATTATGCTACATTTCTTCTTCAGGGGTCTTTATGAACCCGGAGAACATCTCGAATAGAAGACACACAGGCAAATTGACTTTCCCCCTTCCACTAACAGCCCATTCCTGAGCTTGGGGGCCGAATAGGCTTAGGAGGTGCTGTGACCCCTACACCGGTGTCCATGCTACTTGCACCATGCAAACTGGCACAGATGCTGGTGTGGTGCCATTGCGCCGGCCCCCCTGGACTATTGTAGAAGAGTGGCCCTCGGATGCCAGCTTGGCCTCCCACAAGCATCCTGCTGGCTCAGCCTCCCGCCTGTGTAGTCCTCACGCCAGTATCCCAGGAGGTGTTCCCGGGGCATTCTGGGGTGCAGAGCTGCCAGTAGGCAGCTTCCTAACCCCTTTCAGCTAGGGAACGCCCCCTTTAGCAACTGCAGTGCTGCACCAGCTTTTTGTTGGCACAGCATTGCTGTTTTCAATGGGGCTTTCCCCCCCTCTTCTGGTTTTTCTTTCTAAAAATGGCCCTTTCCCCACCCCCCTGCTGCAGTGGCCAAACCTCTGGAGGCACCACGGTGCTGCCACAACCATGCCGTGCCGTCCCCGGCCGCTGCAGCTCTCAGGAATGTGTTGTAACTCACCATTCAGTCACTCCGCCTCTGCTTGGCTAGACCAACCAGTTCCTGGGGTGTTATAGTAATATTTTTTAAAATGTATTGTTACAGCTACATACCTTGTAAACACAGTCCATTGCCAATAATACAGTATGGTGGGATGGACTTGCTCGTAGGAGGATAGTCATGTGTAACTTAAAAAAAAAACGAATTCTGGAGATTTTCTTTCCCATTGCTAACTGTGTAAAGTTTCAGGCCCCTAACCTTTTTTGTTTAATGACTAATGAGAAAAAATTGTGAAGCTAGCTTTGAGTGATTTGATAAGGCATAGGAATTACTGTTTCCTTGTGCTATTGTGGCAAACTTTAGCAATCCTGATGCTTCCTTTGGCACCAAAGAAACTTCCCATACTGGGTGAATGGCTGGTACAGGCGGCATAGAAATTTGTTTTTACCACCCTTCTTTCCAAAAATTCTGAAAGGTGTAGAATTGCCATTTTAGCCTTGCAAATGGGTTAGAATGAAAGGAATCAATGTGTAAATCTGTTGCAGTTGGTTTTAAATTTTGTGGTTTTATCTGTGCAGTATACCACTTGGAGTTAGGGTTGCCAGCTCCAGGATGGAAAATACCTGGAGATTTTGGGGGTGGAGCCTGAGGAGGGTGGACTTTGGAGGAGGGAGGGACTTCAATGCCATAGAGCTCAATTGCCAAATCAGCCATTTTCTCCAGGGGAACTGATCTCTGTCATCTGGAGATCATCTTCTGGGCATGGGGTAGGGGCCACTGGGGATGTGGGGGGGAGGTAGTTGTGAATTTCCTGCATTGTGCAGGGGGTTGGACTAGATGACCCTTGTGGTTCCTTCCAACTCTATAATTCTATGATCAGTTGTAATAGCGGGAGATCTCCAGCCACCACCTGGAGGTTGGCAACTCTACTTGGAGTGCTTGTCAGGAAAGAAAAGGTATACATATATTTAAACTAAATAAACAAACGCAGGCTTTCAAGGTTAGGTAGTGATTTCAACTTGGGTCTCCTACATCCATGCCAAGAATTTTGTACATTGCTCCATCCTATTCTTTTCTTCTCCATGAGAAAAAAAAAGAACTAATATTGAATAATATTCCAATACATATTCAAATTGCTAGTTGTTGTTTTTTTAAAGATACCAGATTTCCTGACTTCTTTCTTAAATCATGGGCTAGTTGTTTCATTTATTAATCCTGCCTACCATTTAGGTTTAAATCTGCATTGGATGATTGCTCTGGGAAGTTTTACCAAGCAAAACTCTGTAGTCAGCAACGTGGTCCTGGATGGATGTGGTTCAGAGTATAATGGGCAGAAAGTCTGAAAGCACTCGCTGAGTTTTGCTTCAGGCTACCAGGAATAAGTAATGATATGGAAGTCTAAATTGATGGCGAGACTGCTTGTTTTACATATAGATATTAATTATAGCGCAGAATGAGGCAAGTGACCTGAAAAAAAATTCAAATTAGGAAATTGCCCATTGCACATGTTCCATAAACTGTGACTAGAATTACAGGGAGACTGGGTTTTTGAGCAATTTTGTTTTATTTATGCAAAGGAAAGAGAGCTGCATGGTCTGCTGACTGCTGGGTCTTTTAAAAGGCAGATCGTGTTCAGTAGGATTACATAATTAAGGTTCGGGGTCCCTGCAGAATCTGAACTCAAAAGCAGAACAAGGCAGATTGCCATGAATAAAACAGCGATAAGAGTTTTCCCCTCATTTACTAGTTCTTTGCATTTTCTCAGGCCATCAATTATCGCTTTCCATAAAACCCGTTTTTTTAATTTGGTTGGGAAATGATGGATTTTTGTTAATTTTTTAAGCCCTGAGGGCAGTGAGCAGGGTGGGAAAGAGCCTGTTACTGTACAGGTTTATATATGAGCATTTCTGATAACATCTCAATTTCAAGTGCAGGTGGTTGATATCACTGCAGAGAGCCAGCTTTTGCAACCATGTGTAACTTATATATAATTTTCACGTGTTATATTCTAATAAAAGTTTTTTTTTAAACAGAGTAGAGAATCACATGCATAAAATAAAATTAACTGACATAGCCTGTTCCACATGATAATAGCAACTTGTACTCTAGGATCACTAGGACTCACTAGAAAAGACAATAATGCTAGGAAAAGTTGAAGAAGAAGAGTTGGTTTTTGTATGCTGACTTTCTCTACCACTTAAGGAAGAATCAAACTGGTTTACAATAACCTTCCCTTCCCCTCCCCACGACAGACACCCTGTGAAGTAGGTGGGCTCAGCGAGTGTGACTAGCCCAAGGTCACCCAGCTGGCTTCATGTGTAGGAGTGGAGAAACAAATCCGGTTCACCAGATTAGCCTCCACAGCTCACATGGAGGAGTAGGGAATCAAACCCAGTTCTCCAGAGCAGTCCACCACTCCAAACCACTGCTCTGAACCAGTACACCATGAAGGCAGCAGGAAAAGAGGAAGACCCAACATGAGATGGATTGACTCCATAAAGGAAGCCCCAACCTTCGGTTGGCAAGACTTAAGAAAGGCTAACAATAGGACATTTGGGGGGGGCATTAATTCATAAGGTCACTATAAATCTGAAACACTTAACACACAAACACTCAAGGATCACAGATCCTAGTACAATTGCCATTTTCTCAGCTGAAGCTGAGGATCCCTTGCCTCCAGCTCCATTTTCCCACTACAGCTCCTATAGCCAGTGGGAGAAAGGTAATGTTAAAAAATGCAACAGGACGAGGTCACTTCTGGGGGAAATCCAGACATTCACGTGCCACACAGGAGCATCCCTCCGCTGCCTTACCTTATTTTTTTCCTTGGGATCTTTGGAAGTGGTGCCTAATGCCCCTACTGTATACCTGTGGATCATCAAAACAGACAATGTACTGGAAGTTAAGGTGAGTTTGCAGCTTCAGAGAGAGAGAAATAGAAGAGGTGGAAATATTTCTCTCTTTCGCTATTTTTTTGTCTCTGTGCTTCTGTACATAGGGAGGGGGAGATAAAGCTGGTTCCCCAACTATGGAAAGTATCATGATTCTGCTGTCCTGGACCCTACTTCAAACAAACAAATGCTCCCATATTTACAGGGCAGAGTGTCTGAGAAGCCATTATTTACTGGGAATTCTGAGATGCATTTGGAGATTCATACTGCCTATCTAGTATGTGAGCGATGTAGTTGGCCCGAGACTGGGGAGACTAGAGTTCAAATCTCCACTTAGCCATGAAGCATACTATGTGACCTTGGGCTAGTCACCCATGCAGCCTAAATTGTGAGGAAATGAGAGAGGGTGAGGAAGTATATCCTTTCATAGATTAATGATATATTTACTCAAATTGTCTCAGTGAAGGAGTTCATGACATCTTTCTTTTCCTCTTACAGAGAACAGTTCCTTTGACTAATATGCAGACTTTTATGAGTGAATTTAAAAAAAAAAACAACCACGATTGTTAATGGCACATGTTTCTTAAAAATATATATATAAATAATTCCATAAATAAATAATTTAATATAGATTATTATGGCTGCAATCCTGAGGGGGGGGATCTCCATAGGAGCCGGCGTGACCCTGTGCCGGCGTAGGTGCCACTTTACCATGGGATAAAGTGGCAAACACACTGGCATGGGGGTAAACACAGTGGCGTCTGGGAGTGACAGAGCTCCACCGGCCCCCGCCACCAGTGCAGCCAGTCTGGGAACTAAATCCCGGAAGAGTACAGCCATGCAGGCATGGGAGAGGCATTCCCGGGGTGTTCCTGGGGCCGGAGCTGCCTTTAGATAGCTTCTTAACCCCACTCACCCCGGAAACACCCCCTTGAGCCACAGTGGGGCTATGCCACCTTTTTGGGTGGCGCGCCCTCGCTGTTTCCAATGGGGAATTTCCCCTTATTTTAACTTTTAAAAATTTTAAATACCCCTTTTTTCCCTCCACAGCGGTTGGGAAGACTCAGAGGGGGCACTGCGGCTCTGCCGCTCCTGGCCACTGCAGATCTAACCCCCCCCCTTTAGAAATCAGCTGTAAGTATGGGCCTGGACCAGCTTCAGCCCCATGCCTCTCCAGGAAATTGAGAAGTGTACGCCCCCACCAGAAGTGACATTGCACTGTCAGAACAATGTTGATTTTCTCTGAATTTTCCCCCTGCCTCCCTTCCAAACAGTGTTGGTTGCTAGGAGCTGCCAGTGGGTTATCTCCTGCTATAAACACTGTTGGACAAACGTGTGGGTGTAAAATGCTGTCAAGTCACAACCGACTTATGTCAACCCCAGCAAGAGACTTTCAAGTGAGAAGCAGAGGTGGTCTGCCATTGCCTTCCTCTGCAGAGTCTTCCTTAGTGGTCTCTCTTCCAAATACCAACCTTGCTTAGCTTTGAGATCTGACAAAATTGGGCTATACTCTGCTGCCTTCCCTCCCCATTGGAAACATAGGAATACTTAAGGGCTTTACTGAGCCCATAATGTCCCATTGTGTGCCCTTCCTAAATACAGATGCTATTAATAATCTCTTGTAGAGATACTTTGGTGAGATGTGGGTTTTTAAGTCATAGGCAGCCAACATGGTTAGCTATATGAGTGTTAGACTAGGATCTGACCTGGTTTCCATTCCCTGCTGTGTCCTGGAGATCATAGGCTGACCTGTGGATCAGTCAGTAACACATACTCAGCCTAACTTACCTTACAGGGTTGTTATGAGCATAAACTGGGGAAGAAAGAATGATATATGGCACTCTAAGCCAGGGATGTCAAACATACGGCCCAGGGGCCAGATTTGCCCCCTTGAGAACTCTTATCTGTCCTGTGAGGCAGCTGAGGCAGCCACCACCACCCCACTCCTGCCCGACCAAGTGACATTTATGTCATATCTGGCCCTCGTAACAAATGAGTTTGACACCCCGGCTCTAAGCTTCTTGGAGGAAGGATGGATAAAAATGTATTAGATAAATAACTCTCATAAATCTATAGAACAAGCCTATGAAATAGACATTGCTGTTCTCATTTTTATAGACAGGACCCTGAAATTCTGAGATAACGACATACACAAGGCCAGACGGTGAGCTCATTTTCATGACACATTACTTAAAATGCAAAGTGTATGCCATGTAGCTACATGCACTTAAACCTGGATTACCCATAGTTGCAAGTATATATGAAGGAAATCACAAGGTTTCCCACTCCTACACATGAAGCCTGCTGGGTGACCTTGGGCTAGTCACAGTTCTCTCAGAACTCTCTCAACCACATGTATAGGGTCACCCACTCCGGGTTGGGAAATACCTGGAGATTTCTGCGGCGGAGTCTGAGGAAGGCGGGGTTTGGGGAGGGGAAAGACTTGAATGCCATAGAGTCCAATTGCCAAAGCGGCCATTTTCTCCTGGTGAACAGATCTCTGTCGACTGAAGATCAGTTGTAATAGCAGGAGATCTCCAGCTAGTACCTGGAGGTTGGCAATCCTACCCACCTACTTCATAGGGTGTTGTGGGGTGAGGAAGGGAAGGCAATTGTAAACCGGTTTGAGCCTCCTTAAAGGTAGAAAAAATCGGGGTATGAAAACCAACTCTTCTTCTTCTTCTTAATTGCTGGTATGTTAAAATTAGATTACGTGAAAGAGGCAATCAGATATTTTATGTTGGAACCAGTCCCATGTAGATCAGTGTCTTAATTAAATCTGGTGCACCTGTTCCCATTTGTGCCAGTGGAAAATGTTGACCATTACAGTAAATCGTATGCATTGCTATTTTTTTCCCAACCCCTTCAGACAGAGCATCAGTTGTACAGCTTGCAAGCAAAATTGAGTTTTGAGAAAGGAGTCATAGTTCTGCTCCCACTCCTGAAGAAGAGACTGCTACTATTCCACTCATCCTCTCCTCTCAGCTAGCGACAAACCACTTGAAGTACAATCAAAAGGCTGCCCACACATGTACTGGCTGACTTGCTTTACATAGACCCAACATTCCTCCCCCACATTAGCAGCAGCAGCCTCTTTTTAAATGACTAAAAGTGAGAGAAATCTACAGTGCACAGCGGTTAAATCTGAAAGCACTGGTATTTGAAGAAATGGTGCAGGCAATTCTCCATTTTAAAAAGCACTTCCATTTCTTATTTCTGCCACTGTGTGTGTACTGAGGGTGTCCCCCCCCCCATATATGTTTAACACATGTAGTGAAAATTTAAGTGCACCATGGCATGACTGAAATCAGCGGTGTGAAACCTTTATGGCTGGCGTGTAATTCTTAGATAGTTTTGGCGATTTGTGATAAAAAAGTAGGAGGTGGTGGTTGGCTATGCTGGATTATTATTTTTTTTACTAAAAAAAGAATGTAATGGTTGCATTAAAAAATACAGCACTAGTTCTGTGTCAGGTGAGATGTGGTATGGTATCGTGGCTCAGGGTACCAACTGTGAAGTCCCCAATTCAAATCACATCTCAGGCATGAACTTCCTAAATTGCCTCAGACAAGCCGTTATTCCCTCAGGGTATACTGTGGGGGTGATGATGATAATAATAGTGCTGGTCTGACTTACAGAGCTGTTGAAAGGATTACTAAGGAAAACTAGAGTTGCCATCCCAGCAATGGCACCCAGTGGGAGATTGGGGGGGGGGGACATGTTAATTGGCATCATTCCTGTGTAGGCTTGCCAGCTCCAGGTTGGGAAATACCTGGAAATTTTGGGGGCGGAGCCTGAGAAGGGTGGGCGTTGGGGAGGGGAGGGACTTCAGTGCCATCGAGCCCAATTGCCAAAGCAGCCATTTTCTCCAGTTGAACTGATCTCTATCGGCTGGAGATCAGTTGTAATATCCCCCACTCACGCCATTAGTACATGACCGATATCAATGAACAAAATTCAGCAATCCATTAAAAAAAAGACTTTTAAAAATATTATTCAATGTGTGCCTCACTCCAGAGTTTCTACAGATCTTAGTCGTACAACATAATTATAAGCAGAGCTCATTTTCTAATACTTCAAGGCTAGAATTATCCTTGCATTTTCCCCAGCTGCATAATTGCCCTTCTCGCTGAGAGGGAAAAACACCTTAATTCACAGAATGAAATACAGTTTTAATATCCTTTCAGGAGGTAAACCTCTCAGATGGTTTTGTGTATTTTATACAAAGGTGGTGAGTCATCCTGAAGGCCAGAAAGCAGCACAGTGATTAGTAAAGAGAGTATTTTTAACTAAGGAAGGAAATAACTTTAATTATCATTAGAGCCACAGAGTACCTGAAAGGAATAGCTGTACCGTACAAAGATCTTCCTGTCCTCTTAAATGTCAAACAAAAAAAAGCTCACATATCCCACATCTTGTCAGTGGAGGAGGAGATGGTTCTTCAGATTGCTTATTGCAGCATGACAAGCAATACAACATGGCAGAAAATACTGTTTAAGACATTGGTTAGGATACCTGCAGAAAGAAACTTATTTAGAAATATCTAATTGAAACGAACTGAGCAAAAGCCAGGAGAGATTTCCCTAAGTACCTTCACACACTATATTTTAAATTTTTTAAATTTTATTTAGTAGGTTTTTATTCCCCGCTTTTCTCTAACTTAAGTGGTTTACAGTCACTAGGGTTGTGTGAAAAAAAAATTGGTAAATTTTGGGTTTTTTCGGCCTGATTTTTTTTGTAAACCCGAAATAAGCTGAGTACCCATACCAGTAAATATGGGTTTGGGGGTTATTTTCGGGTTTCCCGAAAAATTCAGGCCCATTATAGTCAATGGGGATATTTTCGAAGCTCCAGGGCGGCATTTTTGGATGTAGAGTCCTCAAATTTGAGGTCTGGAAATTTGTTGTATTTCTGGGAGATTTCTTCACACAATGCATAGTTAAACTGTGGAACTCCTTGCCCCAGGATGTGGTGATGGCTGACAACTTGGGAGGCTTTAAGAGGGGAGTGGACGTGTTCATGGAGGATAGGACTATTCATAGCTACTAGCTAAAATGAATACTGGTCATGATGCATACTGGTCATGATGCATACCTATTCTCTCTAGGATCAGAGGAGCATACCTATTATACTAGGTGCTGTGGAACACAGGCAGGATGCGGCTGCAGTTGTCTTGTTTGTGTGCACCTGATTGGCTACTGTATGAACAGACCGCTAGGCTTGATGGGCCTTGGTCTGATCCAGCATGACTTTTCTTATGTTCTTATTTCCAGGCCCCACCTGGTGGTTGATGACCCTAAGAGCAACCCCTTCTGTGTTACTTATTCAAAAATGAACAGCTGCCCCTGGGTGCATCAGTGACCAGCGTCAGCTCAAAGCTATCATGGTCTATTGCACTGCACTCTTCATCAGAATCTTGAGGCAGCCATCACACAGACAGCAAATATTTCCATATGAAAGGAATTAAGCAACCAGAGTTGCACTTTGGGAGTTTGGAAACCATTGGTATTTCTTCTTTGAAGACTTGAAAGATGAGCAGGCATCAAAAGAGCATTTGTCCATTGCAAATTAATATTTATGCTCATTTCCCCCCATAAAGAATGGTTTAATTTTTTTTCTGTACATGATGTACAAACCATCCTCTGATGTATTTAATTTTCACGGTTACAGCTTTCTGATTCCACAACAACAAGCCTAGCCCATTTACATTCTATGCAAACCAGTACAACAGACTTGCCCAAGAAGTCATAACCTTTTGTTTGCTTTACAGTTACTGATGAAATGAATCAATAGCTAGAGTTAACATTTACAGTGGCAGGAAGACCGTGAGTCAAGTGGCTTTCAGTTTAAGCAGATCTAATTGTTCTGTGGGTAGCTCATTACCACTCAGTCAGCAGCTTGGTTCTAAGGGTTAGAGGCTTTGAAAAATACTCTGCTGTATTAAGCACTACTAGGGGAAAACATGCCATTTTTATTTGTGCTCTGATGCTAATGTTACCCCAGTCTGGCAGTCTCCATTTTTAGATGGGGAAAATTAACGTTTGGAGACTCATAACCCATTCCTGAGCCTCAAGGACAAAAGTCCTTAGGAGGCCAGGAAGGGCCTGTGCCAGCGTTCATGCCCACTGCGCTGGCGCCCATGCCACTTACACCATCCAGGGTGGCACGGATGCCGGCGGGGGACCCGGATGTCATTCTTTTTAAACCCTTTCAGTGGCCGGGGAATGGTTTTGGAAGTGCTGTGGCAGCGGTGCGTACACACCGTCCCCAGCCGCCAAAGGCTCAGGAATGGGCTGTCAGCATAGCGAGAGGTTTGGGTACAGGATCTTGTTACCAGCTTTTACAGAGATGATCCTCCTTGGAAAACTCTTAAATAAAAATGTGTTGTTTATAATCTTAAAGGGTTTTATTGAAGATAATTTCAAACACACACAGAGAGCAGCAAAATCACGCACCTGTTACACACAAGAGCCTAAGAAGTAAAAGGGAAGAAGGGGGTGGACACAAGGACATGAGGGGTTGAGGGCGATATTTACCCAGAACAATGTGGCATCCAAAGGATAGAAGCGTTTAGCAGCAGAGAAACGGACCAGCATTTCCTGGAAATAAAAGGACCTTACATGCAAGTAAGTGGTGAGTGTCGGATCAAAAAAACAAAAATCACATGTTTGAGTGGTGAAAAAGCCACTACATAGCAAAAATGAGCCCTGAGGCTGCATGAGGCAACTGGCAAAAACAATGGACTTTACCAGGGACAAAAGGTTTAATTACTTCTATGGTGATATTAAAGTATGAAAAGGCATGAGGCAACATGGAAGAATACCTTAGTTTGCCTGATTAAGTACCAGCAATGACTTTTGTGTAGAGTTTTAGATATATGAAAATGTTGTTGATACTTTCCCAGGATGGAATTGAGTGGCACCAAGATTTCTGGCAAATCACACAGCTACTGACAACACACACACCCCGACACGTAGACACATTCCTTCTCTGCCATCCACCCACATACCCTTCTCCCCCCCCCCACAAACACTCTGCAGTTGCCACCTGTACTCCCAGATTATCATGCTGCCCAGCACCACCATGGAAGGGTGTGCAGTGGTGGTAGTACTTCTGGTGGCCATGGAGGTAGCACTCCCAGTTTCATACACTACCCCACACTGTCAAGGAAAGGGCTGCAGGTGGTTCATGTGGCTGTGAGCATGGATGGATGGGAGGGCTTGTAAATAGGTGGGGGAGTGCAGGCTGGAGGGCATGGAGTGAGTGGGTGGACAGGAAGAGAAGTACAAGCAGAGGGCCTAGTGGTGAGCAGAGGAGAGAAGGAGGGCCCTGAGCACAATTTGCTAGGACTGCCAAGGCCTCCCCCCAGTGGGGGAAGGGATCCCTTGCCCTTAGTTCCCACTCTGAGCAGTGGTAGGAGAAAAATTAAAAATGGCCATCAGTTAGATGGCATCACATCACATCTCGGGAAACCCAGAAGTGACATCCGTCCTCGGGAAACCCAGAAGTGACATCAGTCCTCTCTAGGAATTGCCAGAAAGTTTATGGTTTTACCATAAATTTTCTGGCAATTCCTATAAAGGGCTGACATTCTTTCTGGGTTTTTCTATGGAAGTGACATCATAACATAGTTTACGGTTCCTTCCCCCATGTCTCCTTCTGTCTCCTGCCAGTTGCCAGCATAGCAATCCTACTCTCTGCCTCGAGGTCCCCTCAACCTGTAACTAACCCTGATTCTGCCTTCCATTTATCTACTATTTTTTCTTGCTCAGCTAGATGGGGAGTGCTAAATAGAACTGGCAAGGAAAACCTACAAGGAAGATTCCATGTTTCCTTGGCCAGTGTTCTAGTGGTTAAAACTGATGCTATATTCATCATCCAAATATTCGTACCTCTAATCATAATTTAATATACAAAAGGAATGAGTAACAAGACATTTGTTTTCAAATTAAGCAGACATGTCAAGATTCAACCCTAGGAAGTCAATAAATGAAAAACATCTTCCTTTGTTACTGAAAGGAAACCTTCATCCTGAGACCCCAGGTAATTCGAGCTGGGGATTGTGATGCTAGAACCTGTCTTACATCTGTGATCTGATGGACAGAAGTCTTTTCTCAGAAGACAGGATAAAAATCCTCATGTGACTAGTGTGTATTTTCTACAAGCTATTTGTCTCTGTTAAATCATTCTTCACATATGATCAGTTTTTGGAGAAAACACATTGCTGTTCACATTGCTGAAAATTTTTTGTTTTTGGAGAAAACACATTTGTTTTTGGAGAAAACGCATTGCTGTTCACCCAAATGAGCAGCATCAGCTTTTCGTCATCTAACCTTTGGAGGCAATGTGGAGGAAGAAAAACACTTTGGAGAGCATATAAGGAATACATTTTGCACATAGGAGGACCTGGTTTAATCTCCGGTTTAAAAGTATCTCAGCCTATGAAATTCTGAAACCATAGAGAACCACTGCCAGTCAGGGTACAATACAGGCCTAAATGGTTTGATATGCTATAAGGCAACTTCATAGGTCATAGATATGTTCAATCCTAATATTGATATTACACAAATAAAAAATGCAACAATCAGTGAAAATTTGGTCAATGAAACTGAATTCAACCTCAGTATTACAAAAACAGTTACTTTGCTCTGCATGGCACAAGGGGGGGAAATGAAGAATTACTAACAGCTCAGAGTGTTAAGCTGCAGTACTGCAGTCAAAAGCTCTGCTCACGACCTGAGTTCGATCCCGACGGAAGTCGGTTTCAGGTAGCCGGCTCAAGGTCGACTCAGCCTTCCATCCTTCCGAGGTCGGTCAAATGAGTACCCAGCTTGCTGGGGGTAAAGGGAAGATGACTGGGGAAGGCACTGGCAAACCACCCCGCAAACAAAGTCTGCCTAGAAAACGTCGGGATGTGACATCTCCCCATGGGTCAGGAATGACCCGGTGCTTGCACAGGGGACCTTTACCTTTATAACAGCTCAATGCCGTAGCCTCCAAAGACCACACAAAAGAGTAACACCCCAAACAGGAATATGTGTGTAGGATAATCTTCTGACAAAAACAAGGGAGAATCTTCTAAGTCATAGTAACAGCCTGCTGCTTATTATACTGTCAGGAAGTCAGGACCATCCCTTCTGACTTCAAGTGTAACAAAAGATCAAATTAAAGACTTTAGTCTCATCTCTTTGTTCCTGTACAATTTAATCAGCCAACGTTTTCTTTAAAAATTAAGAGAAATTTCAAAATAATAATAATATGTGATCAATCCAAAAATGTTTTTTTATGCAGGCATTACGGGTTGATAGGAATTTAAAAGGAGTTCTGGAGTGTGTTTAATAATTGCTTTTATAGTGTCGATTTTTCTTCCCAGGGCTAACCCATCCTGGTTTATCATCGCAAATCCAACTTCTGACAGTAAGATTCAAAGAGAGCTGAATCCTTTATATATGATGCTAACTTTATTCTAAGCCACTGTCATGCACTATTATTTCCTTTTGCATTGCACATCATGGTTCCCAGCAAATTTGCCATGCGACTCCATAGAAATCAGGAAAGTTATTCAAGGCATGAATTTGCCTTGACAGTGCTTAAATGGAAAATCCACATGAATGTTCTCCTCTTGGGCCTTCATGGTGACTCATCTTTCTTCGTTTTAACAGTGGGGCTGCAACAAAGCATGGGGAAGGTGTGCCCTGAGGAGGAGAGGGAAGACCATATAAACATGAAGCATGTCAGATTGTTGAAAAGCTCTGTTTTATCTGAACAAATATTTCAGTGAACAGGGGTGGGGAAGTCCTATTTTCTGCATGAATTCAGCCCATTCGCTTAAGAGTTGGATGCGTTGATAGCTGAATTGCCCATCTGCCATATAACCAGATATTTTCCACCCCTGCCTTAAAGACTCTTATTTTCATAATCAATTTTGGTTCCAAGTAAAAACAGCTTTCAAGAAACCCTGCTTTTCTTCTTATGCTGCATCCCTCTTGACCTCTCCAATTTAGAGATTGCTTTATCGAATTAGCTGATTTAATGTGAATTTACTTTCTTTGATGGTGCGAAATGCACTGCAGAGTTTCTTCACATCCCTGTCAGCAATGGCACACTGCAGGCTTTCCTGGAGCTCGGCAGTAGCATTCCATCTATAATCTGAGAAGCCATAATGCTGATACTGAAAATAATTACCTCCTGCCATTACCCACAGGCTCTAAAGTAATTATTAGTTTTGAGTTCTCTATTTGATTCATTAATTGGCTCCAGAAACGTTAGCCGGATGTCTACGCCTTGAAACACAACTTGCATTGCCATAAACATAGCCTGGATGCATGGGTTGCAATCCTAGAAACCTACCATGCACATCTGGGACAGCACTGTATGCACAGCCAGTCTTTGAAGTTTCTTCTCTGGCCACTTCTATGGCCAAACACATAAGCTAGGGCTGCCAACCTCCAGGTACTCATATTGTAATCTTTGTGTATAAAGTCCATATAAAGCCACAATCATCAATGGATACGGCCGTTTCAGATCCACATATGTGATGTACTTTGCTGAAGTCTGATTGAATCAATTTGTACTTACCCTGCATGGGAAGGAATTATGAATGTATAACAGCACTTTTTTGAAGGGCTGAAGAAAGATTTCCACTGCTGTGGATCTGAAACGGCCCTATCCATTGATGATTGTGGCTTTATATGGACTTTATACACAAAGATTACAATACTAATACTTACCTGGTACTCTGTTGAGACCTTTGGAATCATTTCTGCTTTGTGCAGATTGTACATATTGTATATATTTGTGCTTTGTATGTGTCATGTATATGGTCCTTGTTTCATCTCAGTAGCTTATAAAATTTGCACTTTGTGTGTATATATATCATCCTGTACTGTTTTCCTAACCTCATGGTGGTAGTACAGAGTTGCCTTTTTTCTCCCCCCCCCCAACCTCCAGGTACTAGCTAGAGATCTCCTTCTATTACAACTGATCTCCAGCTGATAGAGATCAGTTCACCTGGAGAAAATGGCCGCTTGGGCAATTGGACTCTATGGCATTGAAGTCCCTCCCCAAACCCCGCCCTCCTCAGGCTTCACCCCAAAAACCTCCCACCAGTGGTGAAGAGGGACCTGGCAACTCTAACGTAAGCCAGTTTTAAACTGAAAAGTACTTTTCCTGTTCAGCTGTGTAAAGGGATGCAGTAAAATTATCACAGGGTGTCATTTGCATGCATATTGTTCTTTTGTATGCGCAGATACCATTGCCAAGATGGTGCATGCATCCATGGTTTTTTTAGACTTGATGATAAATATTTTTGTACCCTGCAGCTCTCCGTACACAAATTCTAGAGGCAGCACCTGAGGCAGACATCTAAATGATTTGATTGCTGCAGACAGAAAGAAAGCTCAATGGCAAAATGTAAAATTAGTATCTAGAGCTAATTAGATGATTTCCTGTCACTTGTTTTCTCTTTCCTTTCTTGCATATCTTAAAGTCTTTTGCGTATCAGACCATAACTAGTTTATCACAAAATAAATATGATAACGCCCCCCCCCCCCGCCCAAAAAAAAGGACTGGCAGAGGGGTAGTTATGATGTAAAATGTAAAAAAGAATCTTTACATTGATTAAGTGAATAGCTAGCAGGCAGCAGTGTAGTTTACTTTGAATGGTAGCAATGTCCACTTATGGAACCAGTGGCAGATCTACTATGAAACTAATGAGCTTAAGCTTCAGGGCCCCTAATCCCGGAGGGGCCCTGAAGCAACTTTTTTTAAAATGAGTGAATTTTCCAACAAAATCGATGGAGTTTTTAAAAGTGTTTGTTATTAAAACAAGGCTATTTTAGTGATTCCCTGACCTGGATGGCCCAGGCTAGCCTGATCTCGTCAGATCTCAGAAGCTAAGCAGGGTCAGCCCTGGTTAGTATTTGGATGGGAGACCACCAAGGAATACCAGGGTTGCTGTGCAAAGGAAGGCACTGGCAAACCACCTCTGTTAGTCTCTTGCCATGAAAACCCCCAAAAAGGGGTCACCATAAATTGGCTGCGACTTGACAGCACTTTACACACACATTTTTATGACTCTAAGCCAATGGGTTGAAGTACTTGATATTGACCTTAGAATATGCTCTAATACCCATTTCATATGGCCTCAAAATGTCCCTGTAATCGGTCACATTTCAAAATTTTCTTTGGAGCTTGCAGCACCCAAACCCCTAGCTATAAGGGCTCACTGAGCTCGCCAGAATCTATTCATAGCCTACATTTTGGCAGCTGGATCCTCGAATCCTTTGTTGGTGCACTGCTTAATAGTTCTACAGCTAGAACTAGATTGGATAGAGCCAATTGGAACCATAAAGAGACATCTGAATTCTCAATTCAGGCTGCACTCATCCCAAAAATCAGATTTTCAACTCTTTATCCTAATGAGCCCCCTCTGATGACCTTCTAACCTCTATCTTAGAGAATGAACCAATGCATCTGCCATAGGACAGCCCCATTGAAGAAGATAACAGCGGTTACCCAGACCTCGTTGCTGGATATGGCCCATTTTCAACGCCTCCACCCCACCACCCTGTTCTCCGCCATTTGGGCCACAGGGTCCTTGCAAGGGCAGCAAGGCCCTTTGGTCCTTGTTGGATGCTGCCCTATGTTGCTGGTTGTGAAGGGGCCCCCATATCAGTTCAAGCTTCAGGGTCCCAAAAATGTAGGTCCACCACTGTATGGAACAGAGAACAGCTTTCACCTGACTATTTAATCAGCCATAGTTGAACTGTAAGCAGTGCCATCTCTTACCAGCAAAATAACATTTCTGGAACAGCAATATTCTTCCTTCTTCCTCAGGCGAGACCTTAGGGAATGATGTCAGAATATTGTAATGTCCTTGTTCATAAGTAATAGTATGGATGTCAAAATATACATGTAGTCACTGGGCAAAATTATGCTGAGAGAGAGCTCGGTACCCACAGGGAACTCAAGGACATACTGAATATAATCTCATTAAAATTATGCTGTAGAGTAGAATGTATTCCAAAAGCCATTTGCAGTCATAAATCACAACACTTTTGCATACACAAATCTACATACCTTACATATCACTGAAAATTACCTTATATAGTTCTGCCTTGAATGAAATGCTGATGAAGTGTCTTTGACAGCCATGCAATTTATACTGGACTTTTTTTTATTAAAGAGCTCATATGGTATTTTATACACTCAAGGCCATTCTTTGTCCTTTATCCTCCTAAATAATGCAAGCATAAGACATTATTTCAGCTGAAGGAAAAGTCAAAACAGAATGCTCTTGCTCTGGATTGGGTCTGTTTGAATTAAGAGGCAAGTGATCCCAATGAGTAAATGATGCTGCCGTTGGCATTTGCATTGGGACAGAAACCATGCATTCCTGAAGGGGAGCAAAGTTCCATAGGAGCCGGCATGACCCCATGACGGCATCCATGCCATTTTACCATGGTGCAAAGTGGCACAGACGCCAGCGTGGGGACAAACACACCAGCACCAGGAAGCCATGGAGCTGTGCACTTCTACGCTGGCAGGGAAATTCCAGAAGGGAAAGCCCATGCCGGCAGCCGTGTATGTGTGTCCCTGGGGCATTCTCAGTGAGGAACTAATGTTAGACAGCTTTAGGGTTGTCAGGTCCCTCTTCGCCACCGGCGGGAGGTTTTTGGGGCAGGAAGCCCGAGGAGGGCAGGGTTTGGGGAGGGGAGGGACTTCACTGCCATAGAGTCCAATTGCCAAAGCGGCCATTTTCTCCAGGTGAACTGATGTGTGTCGGCTGGAGATCAGTTGTAATAGCAGATCTCCAGCTGATACTTGGAGATTGGCAACCCTAGTCAGCTTCCAGACCCCATTTGCCCCGGAATGCCCCTTGTCACTGTGGCATTGCCACACCAGCTATGTTGCTGACATAGCCACATGTAACTCCATGGAGAAGTTACATGGTTTATTTTTTAAAAAAAAATACCCTTTATAATATTTCTTTTGCAGCCAGGAAGCCTCTGAGGAGGCACCACGGCTGTGCCACTCCCAGCCACTTCCTCTCAGGAATGGGCTGCCCGGGTGGGTCACTCTTACTTTCTATTTTGCCCTTCTCTGGGAAGTCCAAGTAGGGTTGCCAGGTCCCTCTTCGCAACCAGCAGGGATTTTTGGGGCGGAGCCTGAGGAGGGCGGGGTTTGGGGAGGGACTTCAATGCCATAGAGTCCAATGGCCAAAGCGGCCATTTTCTCCAGGTGAACTGATCTCTATCGGCTGGAGATCAGTTGTAATAGCAGGAGATCTCCAGCTAGTACCTGGAGGTTGGCAACCCTAAGTCCAGGGTGGATTTGAATTTGGTTTCTATCACACTATCTGATGTTCTGGGATTGCTAAATCTAGGAATTATTGTGTGACATATATTTTTATTCAGAAAAAAACAAATAATTGGGGGTTTTTTAAAAAAAGATTTGCATATATCTTTAAGACCTAGTTCTTTATTGATACAATTATTCATGTTAGGCTGGAGTGAACGCTTGTTCATGAAGACTGCCAAAAAAGATAATTTTCTTAAGTTTGGCATTACTGGAGAAATCCCAGACCCCAGATTTCCTGTGTAATGGACTAGTCATAAATAGATACTAGTGGAAATTTTCTAGAGTTATTGCCTTGATTCAAAATAAATGGCTACAGATGTAAAACCTATCACAGATTGTGGAAAATGTGTTAGTTACATTTTACATCCATAATGTTTAATGACTCTTGGCATTGGCTAGGAGAATAAATATGATTTCTACAGAATTTATTCTCATGAGTTCTGAATGACCCCAGTCATATATTACCTATTCCATACCTTTTCTTGATGCCATGAAATATAGGGACATAATTGCAAAAACATTTGCTACTGCAGAATAAAGCTGTTCAGTAAAAAAGAGTTGTTCAAATGCATTGGATCAAAACATGGGACTTGCTCAATAATGTGTGCATTATTGTATAAAATGTGTATTTAATGCTCAGAAAAGTCATTTTTAAAAGCATGTACTGCAGGTAGAGTACATGGCAAATTACCCCATCCTGTCACAATTTATGGTGTTATTACATCACGTAGAGATAAAAATCACACCTTACTAGGGCAGGGCTTCTCAGGCAGTGTGCAGTAGATCACAGGGGTTGCTAGGGCACCGTAGATCCGCACATCCTGCCCCCCGTGGCCTCATTTTAGGTCCCTCAGTAGCTCTGACAAGAGCTGCCACAAGACTGGGAGGTAGAGTTGCCAGGTCCGTCTTCGCTACCGGCGGGCAGACCAAAGAGGCAACTGGCCATCTGAAGTCCACCTACCCAGGCCTTCACCAAAGCCCACCCCGCCAGCTTCCTGATTGGCTGCTTGGGGAGCAAGGTCACAGGATGAAGACTGCACACCCGGAGAATGGTGCCCAGCCCCAGCTCATTGCTCCATCCCTGCAGAGCACAAAAGGGCCCCCCAGGTAAGTCCAGGGACCTGAACTTAGTGCAGATATGGTTGGATCTAAAGGTTTCAGTCCTCTAATGCTCATGACATTCTTGAGACAAAGAGCTTTCTTTCAGCACAAGGAATCTTCTACCAGTGGAGGATGTCTCTTGCATTTGCCATCTTGCCATATAATTACTGGACTCACATAATACTTATGAACATTGACACTTTGTTCCATGGGACACTTCTGATGAAATTTGCATGGGGTTGCTTATGAATTCTTTCCAAGCTTCTGAATGGTTAGCCCTGTGAAACTTTGTTCAACAATGGCTGCATTTGGTTCAGTTGCTAGACTGGTCCACTAAAGCTGATGTCACTTCGTGGCTGAGAGAAAGTGTGAAGACCAACTATAATGTTTGGGTGGTACAGTTTATTTTTTCCATATTTTTATGCTAAGATGTTGTCATTGTACATTTGGTATAACCAGTTGTCAAGCCCCAAAGCTGAAGGGTGGATTTGACAAGATTTGTGATCACAGTGACTGTCATGACAGATGAAAGTATCAGTCCCCTAATAATTAAGGTAAAACGTTGAGATCATTGTCACGTATGATCTGCCTTTTCCTGCCCTTGAGTTAGTGCCAAAGGATTTATCTGAGATAACTTTGCTAAGACTGACAGGAAAAACAAAGGGAGAGCAGAGAAGTGCTTCTGACAAATTGTATTACAAACTCCACAGCATTTTTTTTCCAGAGGAAATATAGGGAGTCAATCTGATTCTCCACTATCCCATTGTGAATTAACACCTAAGCAACCTCATTTTCTTGAGTAGAACAGGATCAGGCTAAATCTGCCCCCCTCAAGTAACAGGGAATTGATGTATGTCACAGTTCACTGATGTATATCACAGTTTATTCATGCATTTTATTTATTTTAATTGTACCCTGCCCCTCCTCCAACCAAGTCGGGCTTTGCAAAATGGCAAATTTTTGTACCCCATCTCTCTGTTTTGTACTCCACCTCTCACTATTTATCTTCCTTCATTATTGCTGTCTCATGTCTTTCTTGGATCTAGCTCATGGATTTAATGATAAAACTTGGAGATGAATGTACAGCTATCATTAGCACTGCAAGACTAAAGTGCTTCTTGTGGGATGGATCTCACTCACTCATTTCTGTGCCTACCTTACCTCATCTGAACAGGGCAATCAGGGTGATCTGCTCTTTGAAAGAGTTATTAGTGGAGTTTCTATTTCCAGATGTTCAAAACCAACCCACAGTAAATGTCAGTGCTGTTGTACAGTATGCAATTCTTCTCTGGAATCTACGGACACTTGGTCTAGATGAAACTGACCCAAATCAAGACAAACTGTTGGGCCATCTGAACTGTGGTACCTCTTCAGCATTTTCAGAGTGGCTGTTTCCTGGCCCTGCTGGGTGAGATCCTTTTAAAGCGGAAATGCCTTGAATTCAATCTGAGAGCCTTTGGTACCGACAGCATGTGCTGTTCTTAGTGGGAACCAGTTACTAGAAAAACTGGCCATGATCACATTTTACACAAGTACTTTGAAATGTGTTAAGGTTGTTGAAAATGGCTGCTGTCTTATGTTTCTTTGTAGTAATAAATCTTTATCACATAGGCCATAATGTGTAACTAAGTGTACATAGAAAAGCAATCATTAAGACAAATAATCTATCACTATAACAGAGTTTCTGGAGATTATGAATAAAAGTTGATTTTTTAAGGAATCGTTTTTGAAAAGAAAATTTTCTTTTTACTCATTTAAAACTTCCACAGAAACTAACTTTTTAATCTTCTGCACAGTTCTGTGTCCCACATCAAACATTGCTCTCACACTATGGTATCCCTCAGGAAGCATCTGGTACAATAAAAGTGCAGTTCTGTACAAAAAAATCTTGATCTTATTAGCATCCTATGGATGAATACAGGCTTAATCTTTTATCTTATCCCATAAGGATTTGAAAAATACCAATAGAGTGGTATAGTCACTGTGAAGCAACACCCTCATTTCATTGATCCATACTCGCTAGAATTCCTTGGAATCTCTCCATAGAAAGAACAACATAATCCCAAGAACCCTGACTGATGGAGTATTTTCTAAAGAGCTGGAAAAAGAAGAGGGCGGCCAAAATGATTTAAGGAGTTGGATCAACTTTCTTATGAGGAAAGGCTGAAGAGTTGGGACTTTCAGGTCTACCAAAAAGACAGCTAAGGGGGGGACATGATCAAATTTTATTAAATAATGTGTGTGTTAAGTGCCGTCAAGTCGCTTCCGACTCATGGCGACCCTATGAATGAAAGTCCTCCAAAATGTCCTATCTTTGACAGCCTTGCTCAGATCTTGCAAATTGAAGGCTGTGGCTTCCTTTATTGAGTCAATCCATCTCTTGTTGGGTCTTCCTCTTTTCCTGCTGCCCTCAACTTTTCCTATCATGACGGTCTTTTCCAGTGACTCTTGTCGTCTCATGACGTGACCAAAATACAGCTGGCCGTCGGGGCAGGGAAAGCCGGCTCACACTGGAACGACGCGAGCCGGCTCTGTGCGCCCCGCCCGCCTCCCAGCTGGGAGGCGGGCGGGGAAAGCCGGCTGGCTGTTCCAGCGTGCCCAGCCAGCTCTGTGTGCCCCGGCGGGGCGCACAGAGCCGGCTGGGCATGCTGGAACGGGGCGCACAGAGCCGGCTCGCGTCGTTCCAGCGCGCCCAGTCGGCTCTCTGCGCACATTCGCTCCATAACACGCACAGACATTTCCCCTCACTTTTGAGGAGGAAAAAAGTGTGTGTTATGGAGTGAAAAATACGGTACTTCATTAGTTTTACTGTCTATTTTGGGAAGTGTAATTGTGTTTCTTAAATGGAAGACATGTGGGATATAATTTCCCCCCTGTTTTCTAGCCTTCTTTCCCTCCTTCCTCTAGGAACAAATGATGAGCATAAGAACATGGCTGCAGGATTTTACTTAGCTAAGTAGACCAAATGGATAGCAAGAGATCCAAATACAGGAGAGCACATTCTATGAAATCTCAGATAGGGTTATGATTACGACAGCCCTGAAGAACTAGGTGAATTGGCTCGCATCCTTCCCCTTCCCCCCACCCAGAGGAGGATCACTTATTCATACCTACCTAAAAGATGGCAAAAAGAGAAGTGCATCCTTTTATTGCTTTGCGTTTGCTCTGATGGTTTTAATTGGAAAACAAATGTGGTTGTTAGGCGGTGCTGACTTCAACAAGACAAATGTGTTATATTTCTTGCAAAAGAGGAAGGAAACATTTATCTTTATAGAAAGTAATAAGCAGTACAATAGGAGTGAAGCAGTGCACCGGCAAAAATAATCAATTGATGCATGGTTTCCTTGAAGTTATTCTTTGTCTTGCTAACATTAATTCAGCCTCACAGAAGGAACTGTATGATGTGTTTATTTATTGCTTAGCTGAAAGGGGCCATAGTAACCAGCCTATCCCTTTTGAGTTTCATTGCCTGCGCATTTGTTCCGTATCCATTTTTCATGGACCCCTGGCATAACCTAATCCAGGAAGTGTAACCAGGTGAGGTGCTTGCTTCAGGCAGGGGAGCAAAATGGGTGTTAAAGTTCATGTAAGTAACGTTAGGTTGTGTGATTAACATTTCATTTTCAGTATAGAGTAACTAATAGGGTTGCCAAGTGCCCAGTGGTGGTGGGTAAAATCCCGCCAATCCACCGGGCTGCCCGCCAACCACCTGAGGGCCGGCGGGCAGTGTGCACATGCACGCCCACGCAACGCACCCGCGTCACTTCCGGTTTTACCCGGAAGTGACGCGGACGCTCTAGCAACCTCTGCCGAAACTCTATGGAAACGTGGATGTCTAGTGTAGAGAGAAAGAGACTTCCCTTTTCTTGTGCACACATTCCAGACTCAATCAGAACCTCTCATAGCTGTTACTTATAATGGGAAAATGTGCAGGAGATCCAGTCACTGATCCTCCAGCATCTCCTCAGGCTTAGGCTCTATAGAGTGGTACTGGCACCATTTTTCCATGAACGTTGGCCTACAAGCTAGCACACTGTTTGTTTGTTTGTTTGTTTATACATTTATATCCTGCTTTTTCTCTTGGTTCAAGGGGACTTACAATAATAGTTAAAACATTCCCAGCTAAAACCAAAGATAAAAATAACAAGCCCCAAATCCCTCCCCAAATGTTGTGTTCAAACTGAAGAATGCTCAGCTGCTAAGTAACACTGGTGTGAGAAAACTGGAGACTAGGGGGGACTATAGTACTTGTGTGTACTATAATAAATTACTGCTTGGTAACTGACTGGCTGAATTCGCCCTATAATCTAAGAAATTTACAGGGCAGTCCTAAGCAGAGCTACACCATTCTATGTCCATCGACTTCAATAGGCCTAGAAAGGTGTAACTCTGTTTGGGATTGCACTGTTAATGTACTGTATTAGCTGTCTTTTGGAACATGGCCTATTTTGACGTGTATCAGTAATGACAATCTGTGCATGCCTTTGCAAGTACAAGGCAAGGAGACAAAGTTATATTTGGATCAGAGAGGCATTGTGCCCTGAAATATAATTCAGCATATGATGCCTTCGCCTAATGTCCACTAACTTTGGGACTGTGTGTTTCTTAGATTAAAGGCTATCAACATTTTACTGGCCCTTCGCCTGTGCCTGTAGCAACAACCTAAGATGCAAAAATAAAGCGAGACTTTCCCCATCATTTTATGCTAAGGAAACTTTATGATTTCTCTATGGCAGGCCCAGATGAATGGCCAGTGGAAAAGTTGGCAATCCTATTTAGTGAGCGATTGTTACCATGTTGGAATGGGCATCTACTACAACATGGCTTACTTCCAGAGCAGCTAAACCCTGATTTACTCTGGAGTTATTAAAGATTGCTATGGTTTCATTAAATTCTATTTCATGTCAGCTTGTAGATACTGTCAAACACTGATACCATGTGGTAGCTGTCACTTACAATCAAACGTTGGCATCCCTTGCATGTCAGCTGTTAAGTACTGCCTGCTAGCTGTTAGTTATGATCTGCTACCAAATTCCAGCTTCCCAATACTCTCAAATGCTATTTTATTTATTTGTTATGAAAAGATTTATAGGCTACTTTTTCTGCCTTATACCGTATATACTCGCGTATAAGCCGAGTTTTTCAGCCCCAAAAATGGGCTGAAAAAGCCGGCCTCGGCTTATACGCGGGTCAATACGGGGGGAGGGAGGGAGGAGGGGGGAGGGAGGAGGGAAAGGGCTTGCATCCTATGGCCTTTTATGCATGGTTGTTTCCCTCACCATCACCCCTCCGACGACTTTGGGTCTTTGTTTTTATTATGCATGCCTTTTCCAACCATCATAGGTTGCCTCGCTCTCCCCCTATGTTTTCCAGCGTTTTGTTTGCATTTTCAAAGTCAAGATAAAACAGATCTCTGAAAACATGGGCAAAACACCGGAAACACAGAGGGAGAGCGAGGCGACTTCTGACAGTTGGAAACGGTATGCATAATCAACACAAAGACCCAAAGTCACCTGAGGGGTGATGGCGAGGGAAACAGCAATGCAAGAAAGAAGAAGAAGAAGAAGAAGAAGTTTTTATATGCCAAATTTCTCTACCACTTAAAGAAGAATCAAACCAGCTTACAATCACCTTCCCTTCCCCTCCCCACGACAGACACCCAGTGAGGTAGGTGGGGCTGAGAGAGCTCTAACAGAGCTGTGACTAGCCCAAGGTCACCCAGCTGGCTTCATGTGGAGGAGTGGGGAATCAAACCCAGTTCTCCAGATTAGAGCCCACCACTCCAAACCACTCTCTTAACCACTACTCCACACTGGCTCTCAAAAGGCATATGACATTGTTTCCCTTGCACTTCTCTCCAGCTGTTGCAGAGGCTATCCTCTGCTGAGGCCCTTGCTTCCTCTGCTTCTAGCATTTCTGCTTATACAAGGACTCCTTGAAATATGCTAGCATTGTGCAAGCAGAAGGGCTAACAGGCAGCAGCAGAGGGAATAAGTGCTCTAATGGAGAACAGTGCCCACTGTGGCTGAAGAGAAATGCAAAGGGGGAAATGTGATAGGATTCAAGCGTGGGTTTAATGCGATTCAAATTTAAACCAACAGTAATCAGCTAAAAGATGACAAATGACATCAAGTGAGATGTCTCCTGAACCTAGTTTGGAGGGTAGTCTTTGATAAGGGAACCAACACCCAAAAAGTTCCAGTAAGGGCGCTAGCACTAAAATGTGATTAGTACAGCAAACTTTCTGGATCTCAAATATTCACAGAATATTCGCACATCCAGTCAATATTTGGGTAATATTTTTTGCATCAAAAGGTAGAAAAGACCATTTCAAGGGGAATCTTTGTGGCAAATTTCAGTCAAGTCTAACATTTATTTCCCAAAAATTCCAGAAGAAAATGGCTTGGAACAACCATTCACTGGCCACATAGCCTATGTTGTGAAGAACAATTCCCACCTGAGCATCATAATTGATTTTAGATTTTATGAACTTTATGACACAGCAAAGAGGCTTTCAGATTCACTTTGTGTGTTCGATCTGCATGCAAATTGTGCTTCTGCTCTTGGGTATTAGCAGCATAATTCATGTTGACCATTGTTCTAGGAACTGCTCTTGAAGCTAATTTGAAAAAATGATACAAATTCCCCACGGGAAAGTTTGTTTTTTATTAATTGCTGTTTGAAATAAATCTTAGGCTCAAAAATGAGTTAATACCAAAGGAAAGCAGAAGGCGATATCCTGCTGCAATTATTAGGAATTCTTCTCCACTGGTATTACATAGTCAATTATTTTTCGCTTGGTATAAATTGCAAGCTTTATAATACTGCTGTGCTAGAGTTTCAGCAGTTTGTATCCCCACAAAAGTGTAGCTCTTTTTTACCCCATAACTGCTGATAAATGTTTACCATATGATCCAAGACTGGGAGGCTTTATGGCAGCAGTTTTTTTGCTGGAGAAATTGGGATTGGGACAAAGGGAAGGAAGGTGGCAAGCTCTCACCCGAACTCATCAGATCTTGGAAGCTAAGCAGGATGGGTACTTGGATGGGAAACAAGGAAAGCTCTGCAGAGGAAGGCAATGGAAAACCACCTCTGCTTCTCACTTGCCTTTAGGGTTGCCAGGTCCCTCTTCGCCACTGGTGGGAGGTTTTTGGGGCAGAGCCAGAGGAGGGCATGGTTTGAGGAGGGGAGGGACTTCAATGCCATAGAGTCCAATTGCCAAAGCCACCATTTTCTCCAGGTGAACTGATCTCTGTTGGCTGGAGATCAGCTGTAATAGTACCTGGAAGTTGGCAACCCTACTTGCCTTGGAAGTTGGCAATCCTACTTGCCTACTTGCCTTGCTGGCATCTGCTATCAGTCAGTTTCAACTTGACGACTCATAGGTATGTAATTGGGACATGATATCTTTGGGTGGTAGTATAAAACCATGTCACAACAAGGAGGGAAAAGTTTAATTCCTACACAGCCCTGAAATGTCATCCAGTTTGGAGACTCTGGTCTTTTATGCATGGCTCTTTCCCTCGCAGTCACTCCTCTGACAACTTTGGGTCTTTGTGTTGATTATGCATGCCGTTTCCGACCATCAGAAGTAGCCTCGCTCTCCCCCTGCATTTCCACGTTTTCAAATTCGAGATAAAACAGGTCCCTGAAAACATAGGCAAAACGCGGGGAAGTGCTTGTTTTCCCCTCCTTCCTAACAAACAGAATTCTGACCTTGTACTAAATCTTGGAAAAGAAAGAACGCAGGTGTAACTCCTCAGAAACTAATTGATTTAGCCCAGTAGGGGCAGAGTCAGTGAGTGGAGGTTAGCAAAAAAAGAAGAAGAAGAGTCTGGTTGCTGGGAAGTTATGTAAAATTCTGGGCCTTGTATAAGCAACGGAAATGTTTATAGGTGAGATGTTAACTAAAAAGGGGAGTACATTTAATGTGACCGGTATTATTGGAATCATATTATTACTGTAGGTCTGTCATTTTCCAAGCTGGAGACTGAAGCCTGGGGGTTTAACGCATGGCCAATTTGTCTCGCCTTTGTGCCTTAAAAGTAGTGAATTCCCGTGGTCTAAACGCATGACCGTCCAAGGGCTGCGCATCGGACCCACCTTAGGTGCGAATTAAGCACAAAAACAACAGGTTAAGCAATCCTTGTTTTCTAGCGATCTTTTCAGTGCTAAACCGCTACTTTTTTTTATTTCGCAACATTACTGGAACGCTGGCATGCGTGTAATCACATTACTAGCCCGCTACTAACCTCCTTTTGTTCAAGCTCCCAGCCCTGACAAACAGCTGAGCTGCGGGTGAGCAAGGGCGGGGCAGGTGCAAGTCGCGCTGCTGGCTAGGAAAGGAAGTGACGTGACGGGGAAGGAGAGGACTGCATTGGAAGACTCTGGCAGAGCAGAAAAGTTGTGCTTTGAACACCACAAAGCTGCATCAAGCAATAACCAGCATAGCTGAATTCAAAGACATTGTCTGTTGCAAGTGTCTCTTCTCTGTCCCAGCTATGAGTTTAGCTATATAAATCTTGTACTATTGTTCTGTATGTTGGAGGGTTTTCATTTAAAGAAGGTGTATTTAGCTTACACTGTCTTGCAAGTTGTTCCTGAACTCACAAGGCAGAGGTTATACAAGCATCTGCACAATGAGCATTCAACTGACTTGAATCTAGCATCACGCTTTGAATGTTGCCCTTACAGCCGAGCAGTAAAAACCTGCATGGATTCTCTCAGATATTACCTGGTGGTCTCTGGAGCCATTTACTGAAAGTAACCTGCAGTTTCTACTGACGGGCTACAGCAAGGCTCTGAAAAGCCAAGAAGGTTCAGTTGAGGTGACAAAGTAAATGGAGAATGATGCTGCATGGGAGCTGTGTAGAATTTCAACTCACATCTTGTGCTTCAAGGATAATAACTGTGAACTCCAGGGCAGGCTTTCCTTACAGGGAACTAATGAGTTTTTGTAGCTCCTCAGAACATCCTGTACCCACTGCTGAACCCCAAATTAAATTATGCCGGACTGAAAGTAACTGTCATTTCCCCTGCAGTCTTCCAGTCACAGGAGTTACATGCTGTTTCGTGGAGTCTTTCTCCTCCTGTCTGCACAGTCTTATCAATTCAAACAGTAAGGAGCAATGGACCCAATTCTCGCCTTACAGCAATGGAAAAATGGAAGTAGAGAGGATTGAGAGTCAGTGTGAAAAGCCAAATTCAGAGCAATTTGACACTTGAAACCTGGGCCACTTGTTCATTTTTCATAAAAGTGACTTTCAAACATGCCAGATTTATAGCATGACTGTCAGGTCTGCACTATTTATAACCCACCAACTATGCACTTATCAGCCACATACCGTGGTCTCCAGTGTGTTTGCATAAATTTTTGCTTCAAGGCAGTATACAAGTAAGCTTGCCAGTTGCCAACTGATGCAACTCCCACCCACATTCCTCAGCCCCCCACGCTTCCTCAGTGGAGCAGTGGGGAGGAGATGGGAGGAAAACAACATTGTGTGATGCGGCAATGTCACCTCCTAGACTTCATTGTGCCAAGCAACCCTCTAGGAATATTTTTAATGTCTATGGTCTTTACCATAGAGATTGTGGGAATTCCTGGAGGACTGCACAGTGCTCTTCCTCCTTATGCCCCAGTCCCAAAAGCTCACATGATTGCCAAGCACAGGCCTTGCAACCCTGTAAGCAAGAGATTAATCAAGTCATGATGAGCCCCATACATGGATTACAAATTGTGCAGGCCTGATGAATGTCAACATAGCAGAACGAGGTGGGCATGCAATGGTAGACTGGGCTAGAGGTGCTACAAACTTTACAGCAAACAAGCTTGACAGGCAAAGATACCATTTTTGAAAGCCATGATCCCTTGTGACCCAAGACTTGGATTGCTTTACCATCATCTGTCTCAAGCAGTTGTCAAAAAAACTTTGTGGCGGTGCAGTAACTGTGGTGATGGAGTATCATTTCATTCTGCCTTGTGGCCATTTTTGCATCTACACACTAGGGGAAACTGATTCTGTCAGGATTATGGATGCTTGGGACTGTGGAACAGGTAATTAAATGGAGGGAATTACCACTCCCGTAAGGCTGTGTGAAAGCACATATGCTCAAAAGATCAATAACATAGAGTTATTTGGACACCAAATTGTAAAACTTTTCAGAAGTGTTTTGTCCTGGGTCGCCCTCCCGCCCGGGCTCCCGGGCTGCCCAGGCCACCCCAGACACCAGCAGCAGCCCCCGAGGGAGGGGGGAAGGGCCCTTGAACCCCCACTCACTGGGGGGAAAGTCCGGAGAAGCGGTGAGCGGCCGCTGGCCAGGGCCTCCTCCCAGTGCCCCAGCGAGCGAGCCGGAAGCCCACGCGACCGCCGATGGGTCCACTCGTCAGCTGGCAGGTGGGAGGAACGGCCCAGGCGAACCGCGCCCGGCAACCGAGGCACCGCCCCGGCCACAACGCCGCGAGACCCCCAGACCGGCCAGCAAGCCGGGGCCCCGGGGAGACGCCGTAAAGCCCACCCACCAGCTGGCAGGTGGAGGGGGGAACACGACAGGGGAGGGAGGTCCCAGAGCGGCAGCCAGTTCAGCATGGCTCCAGCCCTGGCTGCCAAGGGGAAACAGTTGGCGAGACGGGGGAGAGAGCAGGCGCGAAGAAGTGACGCCTGAGAAGAAGACCCGCCCAGGGCAAGACAGGCTCAGGGCAGGCGGAAGAGCTCAGGTAGGGCAAAGACGAGGCCCCCGCCCTCTGAGAGAACTCTCCTGGCAGGGAGAGGAAGAAGTACAGGAGAGGGGATATTTATAGCCTCGGGTAGAGGCGAAAGGGGGTGGAGCCCAGAGGGTGAGAGTATAAAGCAGCATGGGTGGAGGCCAATGGGGACGGCTGGTGTATTGCGCTCAACACTACCTGAGAGCTATCAAGCTGGCCAGCTCAGGGGAGGAAGGTTCGTTCTCCTCCTCTGAGTGGTTTGAGTGGTCTGAGTCCGAGGAAACCCTACCTGCAGGGGGGTTGGCCTGGGCAGGCGGTGCCCCGACAGGGGAGGTCCCGCTTGAAGGTGCAGCGGCACCAGCGACGGGGACGCGACATGTTTATTTATAACAACTGACTGACTGGCTGGCTGGCTGGCTGGCTGGCTGGCTGTCTTTTGAACTCTGGGGAGTGTGAAGGCTAATACTTGTAATCTAGATCCATGTTCTTCTTGGCTTGTAAAATCCTACAGGGAGGCACTGGGTGCATTGATCTAGAGCACTGGTTCCCAACCAGGGGTCCATGGACCCCCAGGGGTCTGTGAGAACTAAATTAAGGTCCGCGAAACAAAGTTATAAACCCATAATAAATTAATATTTTCAATTAAAAGTTCTCTATTATAAAAATATATATTCAAATATTATTCTAAGTTTAATGTTTAACTAACAATTATGATTAAAGTTTATTTTCAAATTCTCTGAATTTTTATTTTGAACCTTGGGGTCCCTGCACCGAACAAAAAAGTCCTAGTGGTCCCTGGTCAAAAAAAGGTTGGGAACCACTGATCTAGAGCATGAAGAATGCCTATCTCATGGAAAGAGTTTTTCCAAAGCCCCTGAAAGAGGCAGTTATTGAATCTGTACTCAAGAAGGCATCTTTAGATAAGGAGATCTTGGCCAATTATATATTTGCATCAAAAACTCACTGTTTGGAAAAGGGAAGAATAAGAAGAGTCCGCTGCTCTTAACCACTACACCACGCTGGTCATTGAATGGGTACTGGCAGAGCAACTCCAGAAATACTTTGATGAGAGATGTGCCCTTGATCCTTTTCAATCTGGCTTCCGGCCCAGTTTTGGAACAAAATTGCTTTAATGGTGCTTGTGGATGAACTTTGTCTCCAGGTGAACAAAGGGAATGCATCTCTGTTGTCGCTATTGGATCTCTCAGCAACCATTGATACGGTGCACCATGATATACTACTGAGGGACTTGGAAGGTGAGGTGGAGCTGGACAGAGCTGTGTCTTTCCCATCAGACTGTTCACAAAACATTGCAGTGGGAGATGCTGAATCATCTCCTTGGGTGCTGACATGGGGTGCCACAAGGCTCTGGTTTGATATCTGTTGTTGTTTGATATCTATGTAAGGCTTCTTCATGAGACCATCCAAAGTTCCCATAGTTGTCGTTCATATGTCAATGACACTCTATTACTCTGAATAAGCCACCAACTGCTGCTGTGTCCTGGTCCAGAGTCTGAATGTGATGGCCAAGCGGCTGAGGGAGAACCAAGGCAGGTAAATCCAGAGAAGATGGAAATGACGCTGGCTGGAAGGGGACTGCTTTAAATGAGATTGGGCTTCCTACCATTAATGGTGTGCAGCTTTTGCTGAAGGAGCCTGTTAAAAACTTCAAAGCGTTGCTGGATCCTAGAGAAACAGGTGTCCATGACAGTGAAGAATGCTTTTTTTCTATCTACATTTGTTTTCAGACACCTGATCTGGCTGCACTGATCTATGCTTCAGTAATGCTGAGGCTAGATTACTGTTCAGTTCTCTAAATGGGGCTGCTCTTGAAGTCAATCTAGAATCTGCAGCTGATGCACAATTTGACAACCCGTTCACTTACTGAGGCTAGCTGGTGGGAACTTGTTATTCTGAGGTCCTCTTACTGGCTAGCAATTACTTTCCAGGTCCAATTCAAGGTGTCTGTGCTCATCTTTAAAGCTCCTTGTGACCTGAAGCCCTTTCACTCAGAAGACCATCTTTCACTGCATTTTCCTGGGCTGCGACTTCATTCTTCTCAGCAAGGTCTATTGTCCAAGTCACATTTGGCAGCAGTGTGGTCTCAAGCCTTTTCAGCAGCCATCCTATACTTCTTGAACAGTCTCCAAGAAAAGGTTGGGGGGGGGGGTCAGACCCTCCAGGCTTTTCAAAAAGTTTGCAAAACAGTTTTTCTGGAGAGCTTTGGGGGCAGTCTGAGCTTATGCAAAAGAGGAATATCCTTCTGGTTGGGGGCATAAACTGTTTTAAATGCACATTGTTTCAATGTGCATTTTATAAAATTGTTTTTATATTGTTCTTACCAGTTTTGGGTCTCAAGATGCTCAGGAGAAGGGCAGGCACAGAACCATTTTAAATAAATAAAATTAAATAAATATTTAAACAATTGGCCGCTGAGCGGCATTCAGTGACAAACAGTCACGGAGAAAGTAGGAGTCCCCCAGGGCTGTGTGAGATGGTGCATGTGTGCTGCCAATTGCACTATACTATACTATACTATACTATACTATACTATACTATACTATACTATACTATACTATTTGAATATACAGAAATCAATCCACTGAACACATTCAAGCTGCTCACATGGACAGCCAGCCTGCTTGCAAAAAAATCATCTCCCTGTTTGCAACTGGTGAGCAGAATGTCAGCCAAACCAGAAGGTTTTCCCTGTGTGAGAAAATGTCTAGTTCTGGAAATAGGAGGAGGAGGAGGAGGAGAAGAAGAAGAAGAAGAGTTGGTTTTTTATATGCCGACTTTCTCTACCTTTTTAAGGAGAATCAAACTGGCTTAAAATCTCCTTCCCTTCCTCTCCTCACAACAGACACCTTGTGAGGTAGTTGGGGCTGAGAGAGTTCTGAGAGAACTGTGACTAGCCCAAGATGGATTGACTCAATAAAGGAAGCCACGGCCTTAGCAATTTGCAGGATCTGAGCAGGGCTGTCAAAGATAGGACATTTTGGAGGACTTTCATTCATAGGGTCGCCATGAGTCGGAAGCAACTTGACGGCACTTAACGCACACACACACAGCCCAAGTTCACCCAGCAGGCTTCATGTGTAGGAGTAGGGTAACCAATCCGGTTCATCAGATTAGAGTCCACCGCTCATGTGGAGGAGTGGGGAATCAAACCCATTTCTCCAGGTTAGAGTCCTCCACTCTCAACCACTACACTACACCAGCAGAGTGAGGGGCTGGACTGAAACTCTCCTTCCTGATATGGTAGTTTTTCACTCAAAGGGAGGGTGTTCTTGTACATGACTTTCCATCTACATCTACACATCTGAAGTGGTGCTTTCTGTTCTCCCAAGACACCTGCAGACATGAAATTACATGGAGATTACACATGTAGTTTTGGTGCCTATGTCTTGAAATTGTCCCCATCATAATACCCTATTGACCACAACCTTAAATGTCTGTCAGGGCTTTGTTATTCTAGACATAAGTTGTAATGGTATTGCTGCATTTTGGTCTCCACGGGCCCAGACTGTCCTCATGATGGAAAGAAAGTGCATCACTAGTACAGGTTTTACAAATTATGATCGGTTGCAGCCAAAGATTACTGAGCATTATAAGACAAAGATTTTTTTCTTAGAAAGAAAAAAAAGGAAGATGGGGGGGAGCAGAAGACAAACAAGAGGGCTGATGATATAGATTCACTTTATAATGCTTTCACGGCAAACCAAACAGCTCCATAATTGGATTTTACACTTCTATAAATAAGTCCGTTATGGGAACATGCAGTCAAATGTCTACCAAATAAATAAAGTAGATGAGCTGCTTTCTTAAAATGGTGTAAAGTCTTGCTATTGTTCAGTCAGGGTCAATTATTCAATATACCGCAGGCACAGGAGAAGAGAGGACACTGCATACTTCCTGTCAAAATGTGCCAATTTCTTTAAATTTAAAAGCTTTATGGGCCAGGCCAGCATTATACTACTTGCATCTCAAATGCTTGCAATGAAGAAGAAATGTGTCTTCCTATCCCAGGGTTGTGGATTTTAGTTTTTTTAAAAAAAGAATGCCATATTGTGAGAGTTTTGTAGGTAATGGAAATGTGCTCTTCTCCCCCTTTTTTTTAGCAGAGCCGTTAGCAAATGAAAACCAAATTGCTCAGCAGTTTGTAGCCACAAAAATAACAGGCAGTCAACAGATGATTAATGCACTTGCCTAGAATCCTAAAAATGGGTCGGCTGAAGGCTCTCTCCATATATGAACCAGTCCACCTTATGGCAAACAGTGACAAAATTTAAGAAGACCAAAAGTCCATGGGCTGGATCCTATGAACTGTATAGAGAAGGCATTTGCAGAGTGAATCTTTCTGCCCTACCCCTGGACCCTCCCTGAAAAGCTGCTCCTGCAGATCAATGGCCTTTTCCGCATGCATCTAGGGCTGTCAATTCGGTTCGGTCCGAACTGAAAATCAACCGAATTTCCCCTGATTCGTTGCTTTTCTGTTCGGAGGGATCTGAACTCAAAACTGGCGGGCAACCGGGGGGGCCGAATTCAGCGAGTTCGGGAGTTCGCGAATAAATTCGGCCAATTCGGCCGTCAGTAAGCAGCATAACCGTCAGTAAGCAGCATTCTCCTCCCCCGGCCAATCGGTGGGCAAGCTGGGTCTTCTTCTGGCCAATCAGTCAGGATTGAGTACTGGAGGAATCAGCTGATGTGCGGCCCGGCCAGGGAGAGAGAGAGAGAGAGAGCGAAATCCTCGTGTGTGTGGGGGGGGTGCTTGTGCACATTCACTCCTTTCTGTGACTGCAGGGGGCGCATTTTTTGGGGTGCACACACAAAACTTTCACTGGAACTTCAGATGAAGCTTCTTAAGGTACCCCCCAAGATTTGTAAACATTGGGTCAGGGGGTCCCGAGATATGGGCTCCCCCCCTTTTTCTTTCCATGGCTGCAGGGGGCGCATTTTTGGGGGTACAAATCCCAAACTTTGAGCGGAGTTTCAGACCAGTGTTCTTAAGATACCCCCCAAGTTTTGTAAACATTGGGTCAGGGGGTCTCGAGATATGGGCTCTCCCCCTTTTCCCTCCCCCCTTTTCCATTTATGTGGCTGCAGGGGGTGCTTTTTTGGGGATATAGCCCCCAAACTTTTAGCATAGCTTCAGTGAATTATTCTTAAGATACTACCCAAGTTTTGTAAAGATGGGTTCAGTGGGGGCAGAAATATCGCCTCCCCCCCTTTTCTCTCCATGGCTGCAGGGGGCGCATTTTTGGGGGTGCAGACACAAAACTTTCACTGGAACTTTAGATTAAGCTTCTTAAGGAACCCCCCAAGTTTTGTGAACATTGGGTCAGGGGGTCCCGAGATATGGGCTTTCCCCTTTCCCCTATTGGGATGAATGGGGCAGCCGATCCGATCCTGTGTGCATCTCTCCAGAGCAAAACGTTCCGTGCCTAATTGGAATCATCTTGGATTACAGCCCGTCCTGATGGAACAGAAGACAGCCACAGTAAAACCCCTTTGGGGGCTTTAATCTATAATTTTTCTCCTGTGTATGTGTGTGTGGGGGGGGGGAAAGCAGAGTCTGTGTGTGTGTGGGGAGGGAGCAGTTTCTGTGGGTGGGGGGGGAAGCCAAAGGGGGCTTTCGTCGGTTCTGCCTGGGGTGTGTGTTCCCCCTCAAGTCTCTCGCTCCCTGGTTTGAGGGGGGAGGTTTCAGTTGTGTGTTGCAAAGGTGTTGTTTAACAAGGTTGTGTTTGCAGTTGTTTTGCTAATTTCTCCGCTGTTGTCGGGGCTGGGAGCTTTGTGCATGGGCGGCAAGCTCTGCTGAGAGATGCACAACATTAAGGGTGGGAGGGACCCCTTTCAGGGCCCATATCTCAGCCCCCCCTGACCCAATCTTTACAAAACTTGGGGAGTCTTTCAATAAACGTCCTTTGAAGCTCTGCCAAAAGTTTGGGACCTCTAAGCCCAAAAATGCCCCCCCCAGAGCCGCGGAAAGGCGCGGTTGTGTTTTTAATGGCTTTATTCAGCCGAATTTGTTTCCGAACTTTGAATTCCCGCCGAATTGAACGGATCCGAAGTGGGGGAGTTCGGACTTCGGCACGTACCGAACCCACAAGGGCCAAATTCGGCCGAATCCGAACTGTACCGAATTTTCTTTTTTTGACAGCCCTACATGCATCGCTTTCCCCAGGTTTTCCACATGGTCGATCTGCGAGGCTTGGAATCGCATTCCAAGATTTTTGTCCACACACCTCTTTTTGTAATGTTGTTTTCTGTTTTCCAGTTCATTCTAAATCAGTTCCCCCCCAACCCCCAACGTTTTCCAAGAAGTACCTCTCTTAGATCTATCACTGGTCTGACGCAGCAGGCTTTTCTTATGTTCATACACAACTCTGGCTGTGACCGTCAGATCAGACTTCCTCGATGTATTTTACATGGAACTTCCCATGAAGACAATTTATAAATGGCAATTTGGAAATGTTACAAAAAGCAAAGTTGCATCATTCATTCCATTATGGAAGTAGATACATCAGTATGTTTACAGAAACCAACACATGGTGCTGATTGTAACCTATAAAACCACTAAATGGTCAGGGTCATCATGCATAACTCAGCATCCACATCACTGCCCCCAGTGGTTTAAAGATAAGCCGAAGAAGCTCTGCTTCAAGTACTAATTTGTTTAGATATCAGATTAGTCTCAACACAAAGCAGGATGTTCTCTGTCGCTATGCGGGGAGCTCCTTGCCAAAAGCTCTTCACCTGGCTCCCTTCTTTCCAAGGGTTCTGTAGAAATGTAGAAATCATTTTGTCCCAAGTAGCATTTGGTAGCTCTTTTTTTCTGCTTTATATATTGTTCTTAACTGCCCTCATTTTTTAAGTTAGCTCTTTATCTGGATTTTATGATTTTATCAATTTTTCAAATGACTTTTGTATACTGCTTTGGAAAATTGTAACAATGGCCCATAAAATCCCCAAATAAATAAACAAACAAGTTGGTGACCAGATACCAAGAACAAAGTAATAAAGAGTTCAATAGAGCAACAAAGGGGCACTTTAGATTGTTTTGGAAGCAATGAATGTGGCTATTAAGAAACCTTCTAACCAGAAACGTTTCTAAGGCAGTTTTTAGAACTAGTATTACAAATTGCTTTATTAGCCCATTCTCATCTCAGATTAATGGAGAACGATGTAATTACTGTGATGCATGTGAAGCCCTCTGAATGTTCCAAAGGGCAGCATCAATGCTACATTATTATTATGTGCATAAATCTGATTTTGTATGGTCATATTTTTATTAAAAATACAGCAATCATATCCTCATAAATTCAGAATGACATTCATCAGTGGTCCGTGGTCCAACAGAAGACAGTGAAACAATGGGCAGACCCTTAATCAGGAAGAATTAGATGAACAGGGAAGGAAAACAAAATACCGTTCCCTAGGAAGAGCGTAGCTTTCCGAAGCGTCTATAAAAACCTCAACGATGCATTCCTCTTCCATGATAATAATTCTGCTTTGTGGTTAATAAAGAATTCAAAACATAAGACGCTGCATATTTCAAGGAGCAAGAAAACATTCACGTGTTGCTGTTTTGCTAACTAAACCATTCTGTGTCTAAGGTTACTTCCACAGATGCTAGTCAAGACATTCCTTAAAAAAATAAGAAAGGAATCATACGTGAATTGTGCTTTTTGTTCCTGTACTTATTTGAAGCAGTGGGGACATGCACAATGGGGTACTGTGCAGAGACAGCACACTGTACTCTAGGACTGCCTTTTTCCCACCCAGCTCGTTTTTCACCACTGCTCCTGCTGTTAGCCAGAGAAAAATAATCTTTTAAAAAATCACTGATGGATAATGGTGTCACATCATTTCTGGGGAAAACTGGGAAACAATGTCAGTCCGCTCTTGGAATCTCCAGAAACTCTATGGTTTTACCATATGATTTTACCATAGAGTTGCCTATGATTCCTAGACAACCATGACATCACTTCCAGGTTTTCACTGGAAGTGACATCACACTGTCACCCAATGGTCTCTTGTGTCCCTGCCCCCAGTCTCCCATCAGTTGATAGGCCATGCCTGGCAACCCTACTATTCTCTCAGAAAATAAACTTGCATCTTCCCCCCCCACTCTTCAAGATCCATAGGTGATAGGTAGGGTTGCCAGGTCCCTCTTTCACACCGGTGGGAGGTTTTTGGGGCGGAGCCAAAGGAGGGAAGGATTTGGGAGGAAAGGGACTTCAATGCCAAAACAGCCATTTTCTCCAGGTGAACTGATTTCTATCAGCTGGAGATCAGTTGTAACAGCAGGAGATCTCCAGCTAGTACCTGGAGGTTGGCAACCCTAGTGATGGGAGTGGCCTCATCTTGTCTCCTTGGAACAACCAATAAATTTTGCACATAATTCAGAAAAATGGCAAGCATGATTTTTCACTTTGCACATTTTCTTTCACCATACAGGGAATGTTCTGTGAACATTTTAGGCTTTCCAGGTTGCACCCTGAAGATCAGCACTGTGGCTTCAATTTTCCCAATGACATGGGAAACTGCTTATTCCTTCCCAGGTCTTATAATCCATTTCCTCTACCCATTCTGCAGTACACAGCAGAACTGCAAGTGAGGGAGGGGGCTGGTCAAGAGAAATGGGAAAGGAATGAGTCTGAAAAACTCTGGCTGCATGTTGTTAGCTTCATGAAATAGGAGTTCCATATGCTCCTTCCTGCCTGAGTTTCCAGCTGCTCCCACCCTAGAAGAGGACACACCGAGGTCACATTCCAAGAGGCTGCCTTATACTTAGGGTTGCCATAGGGTTACCAGTTACCTCTTTGCCACCAGTGGGAGGTTTTTGGGGTGGAGCCTGAGGAGAGCGAAGATTGGAGAGGGCACTTCAGTGCCATAGAGTCCAATTGCCAAAGCGGCCATTTTCTCCAGGGGAACTGATGTCTATTGGCTGGAGATCAGTTGTAATAGCAGGAGATCTCCAGCCACCACTTGGAGGCTGGCAAGTAACCCTATTTATACTGTATCAGACCATTGTGATGGCAGCAGCTCTTAAGGGTCTTGTTTGCTGCGATGGCAGCAGCTCTCCAGGTTTTCAAGTCTTTCGCATCTCCTGCTATCTGACCTTTTAAATCAGAGAGGCCATATGTTGAACCTGAGATCCTCTGTTTGCAAAGCAAGTGTCCTACCACTGAGATATGCCCCATTCCCAAAATATCAGCATTCTGACCATATGCTGTTGTCACAGAAATAAAGAAAAATTGAAAGTTCTTTGTAAAAGCAGCATATTCCTTCTCCTGCCAGGATCCTGGAAAGTAAGATTTCTTTCTGTGAAGTAGACCCAGTGTAGCTCCAGAATCTAGCCTATCTGAAGTATACATCTCTTCCCTTGCCCAAACGTATCTATTCCATTGGAAGCAGAACAAAGATGAACACATTTTGATTTTCTTCTTTCTCACACTAGATCAAAATAAAGTTTGCAAGCGATACACTACATTTTCATAATGACTGTCTGTATATACAAGATAATATCAAACTAGAGCCAAGAGAAGCTGGAAAACAGAAATATTCTGCTGGAGTAATTCTATCTCCTTCTGCTACTTGCATTCTTTATATAGTGTGTACAGTTGCAGTTCTAATGACTGCATGAAACTGATACTGTCTATGACTCAAACACTCTAATGAGTGACTCACCAGTACTGAGAATAGCTATCAAAGGGTCACTTTGGGGCTAGAAGGACCCTTTCAGGAAACAGATGGACTAGAAATTCATAATCAGTTCCTGCCTTTCCCAAAAATGCTTTTGACTTTCAAATAAAAACAAATGTTGATATTTATAAAAGTAATATAGACTAGGAAATCCGAATGCCTTTTTTTCTGGGATAAAAATTATGAATCACTTGGGAAACAACACCGAATGGTGCCTATCAGTGCAATCCGAAGCAAAGTTACACACTTCTAAGGTGCCTGGCTTCAGTGAAATTAGAAAGGTGCAGTGCCTTTTGTTTTCTTTTTTTTAAGCCAGAATTTAAACACATGTTTGTACCCATTTCCACCAATTCCCCTCCCCAAGAGTTGTTGGTACTCAGTACCAGTGAGTTCTGTCACACATACCAAAAAAAAGAAAGAAAGAAAAAGATTGGAAGGGTGTGACTCTGCTTAGGACTGCAAATCACACATCTATAAGTATTCTAAATATGGTTAGACACATAGGTAAAGGTAAAGGTAGTTCCCTGTGCAAGCACGAGTCATTCCTGACCCATGGGGTGATGTCACATCCCGACGTTTACTAGGCACACTTTGTTTATGGGGTGGTTTGCCAATGCCTTCCCCAGTCATCTTCCCTTTATCCCCAGCAAGCTGGGTACTCATTTTACTGACCTAAGAAGGATGGAAGGCTGAGTCAACCTTGAGCCAGCTACCTGAAACCAACTTCTGCCGGGATCAAACTCAGGTCGTGATCAGAGCTTGGACTGCAGTACTGCAGCTTACCACCCTGCGCCACAGGGCTCCTGGTTAGACATATCGGATATTTTAATTACTTGGCAAAAGATTTTAATGTATATGAATATTTTTCTATTGAAAACAAGTCTGTCAGGATTAGGATTGCCAATCTCCAGGTGGTGGCTGGAGATTTCCTGCTACTGCAACTGATCTCCAGGCAACAGAGATCAATTCACTTGGAGAAAATGGCCGCTTTAGAAAGTGGACTCTAGGGCATTAAAGTCCCTCCCCTCCCAAACCCCACTCTCTTCAGGCTTTACTCCCAAAATCTCCAGGTATTTCCCAACCCAGAGCTGGTAACCCTAGTCAGGATGCTACATATATGTTTTGCACAACATTGCTGTGTTTTATCATCATTAAAAATTAAGGTTGCCAACCTCCAGGTACTAGCTGGAGATCTCCTGCTTTTACAACTGATCTCCAGTGATAGCGATCATTTCACCTGGAGAAAATGACCACTTCGGCAGTTAGACTCTATGGCATTGAAGTCCTTCCCCTCCCCAAACCCTCCCCTCCTCAGGCTCTGCCCCCAAAACCTCCCATTGGTGGCGAAGAGCGATCTGGCAACCCTATTAAAAATGCATCCTTCTGTTATGTAGGTGTCCCCTTTAATTTGGCAGGCATAAAGGATGGGTATGCAGGAAGCAGCTGTTGTATGGATGGAGAGACATAGGAGCTGCATGGGAGCACGTGTTGATGCTCTTCAAAGGAAGCCAGATGGCATCATGCAGGAAAGCAAAGAAAGTGAAGTACAGGATGCATTACTCTTTATATATTTGAAGCTGTCCCAGTTATGATGCATATTGCTTTTCTCAGGAGGGGCTGCACAATTTCAAGATTGTAGTTCTGCACTGGAGTGTGCCAGGACAATGAACAAATGTTGGTCTGATAGTAATATTTATCTTCAGTCCCACAAACGGCACAGTGAGACAGTTTGCCTTCTGCTTGAAAATGCTGTTCGTGTCAGCATGTCTGCCAACCGCCATCACTGACACGTTTTGTTTTTCCAGGATGGGAATGCTGCGAACATCTGATTCACACCCCGTGACAGACTTTAAGAGACCTACTATGACTCTTGCTTTGCAAAAAGCACCAGCACAGCTTTCCAGTGCCGAGTCACGCCAGGGGAACATGGAGAAAGCACAATGAGTACTGATTTGATCCTTTTAAATTTTCTGCAGCAATGACCACAAGAAAATGGGGAAAGAAATTATTAACAAAGTACGGACTTGATGCCAGACAATTATGCTAACTGCAGTGGAGCAGTAAATGTCTCCAAGGAGACCTTCCTATTTTAGTCCAGCATCCATGACCGCCAGCAAGATGTCAACTCTAGCAAAGGAAGGCATCTTGATAAAATATCTATGTTATCTACTTCTTTCTTTACATAAGAGCAGCATTCACATTTGCTTGTCATTACTTCAACAATAATATGATTGGCGCTCAGTGCTTGCATTTAGGCATGTATAAAATCTGTTGGAGAGTTCTACTTAGCAATCCTGTTTACTGACCATTAACAGTGGGTTTATGTGGAAAATTCAGATGCCAGTTTGAGTTTCAGTGGGCCTGGGCTGATGTGTCAGTCCTCCAGAGAGTTTTATAATTAATAAATAGTTCCTGGTTCGCCTACCATGGCAAGCAGAACCATTAGACGTTTTGGCTCCTCGGGTCAGCTGATCCTGCTGAGTACAATACATGAACATGAAGCTGCCTTATAATGAGTCATACCACTTGGTTTAGCGTGGGTTAAGAGCGGTGGTTTGGAGCAGTGCACTCTGATCTGGAGAACCAGGTTTGATTCCCCACTCCTCCACATGAGCGGCGGAGGTTAATCTGATGAACTGGATTTGTTTCCCCACTCCTACACATGAAGCCAGCTGGGAGACCTTGGGCCAGTCACAACTCTCTTAGAGCTCTCTCAGACCACCTACCTCACAGGGTGTCTGTTGTAGGGAGGTGAAGGGAAGGTGATTGTAAACTGGTTTGAGGCTCCCTTAAGTGGTAGAGAAAGTCAGCATATAAAAACCAACTCTTGTTCTTCTTCTTAAGAACACAAGAAACGCCGTGCTGGATCAGACCAAGGCCCATCAAGTCCAGGAGTCTGTTCACACAGTGGCCAACTAGGTGCCTCTAGGAAGCCCACAAACAAGACAACTGCAGCAGCACCATCCTGCCTGTGTTCCACAGCACCCAATATATTCAGCATGTTCCTCTGATCATGGAGAGAATAGGTGTGCATCATGACTAGCATCCATTTTAACTAGTAGCCATGAATACCCCTCTCCTCCATGAACATGTCCACTCCCCTCTTCAAGCCTTCCAAGATGGCAGCCATCGCCACATCCTGGGGTAGGGAGTTCCACAATTTAACTATGGTTGTGTGAAAAAATACTTCCTTTTATCAGTTTTGAATCTCTCACCCTCCAGCTTCAGCAGATGACCCCTCTTTCAAGTATTATGAGAGAGGGAGAAAAGCTTCTCCCTGTCCTTTCTCTCCAAACCATGCATAATTTTGTAGACTTCTATCATGTCTCCCCTTAAGCGCCTTCTTTCCAAGCTAAACAGCCCTAAGTGTTTTAACCGCTCCTCATAGGGCAGTTGCTCTAGTCCCCTAGTCATTTTGGTTGCTCTTTTCTGCACCTTCTTCTTCAAGGTCAGTATCGTATGCTCTGACTGTCAGTGGCTGTCCAGAGTCCCAGAGTTCCATTATTCATAGCACCTACTGCTTGGTCCTTTTAAGTGAAGATGCCTGAACTGAACCTGAGACCTTTTACATGCGAAGCAGATGCTCTGCCATTGAGTCACAGCCCTTCCCCTGAAGGCTGTGGCACAACTCCTGGCAAAGCAACAGAATTCAGCCTGACAATTCCTTCTGCTATCAAGCTGCCCCAGTGGTATACAAAGTAACGTGTATATGAGCCCTGCTATTTGTGTCTCATTTTGCTATCAGCACAAACATCGATAAGACATCAAAACCTCCCAAGGATTAAAAATTCCAAAACGCCCACAGTAGCCACAAAAAAACCTAGACCTTAACCAGAAAAACCACAGATCCATACCTTTAAAATGCTTATCGGGCAGGACAAACCTGAGATTTCATTTCTAAACCAGAACTTTGACAGGGAGCTCAGTTCAGAGTTTCAGAAAGAGTTACTTTTTCCTTCCTGTAATTGTCATTATCTCGCTAATATATAAATCCTGAGAAAATCCTCACACTTAGATCTTAAAATATGAGGATGCTTTAGGGATGCCAGCCTCCAGGTGGGACCTGGGGATTCCCCAGAATTACAGCTCATCTCCAGACTACAGAGATCAGTTTCCCTGGAGAAAATGGATGCTTTGGAGGGTGGGCTCTATGACATCATACCCCACTGAGGTCCCTGTCCTCCCCAGGCTTCATCCCCAAATCTCCAGGAGTTTCTCAACCTGGTTCTGGCAATCCTACCCACCCACCCCTTCCAGGATGCTCTCTGTAGCAGGTTATCATGGATGTGATGAAGTAGTCTCTGATTCACAAAAAACCTATGCTGGAATAAATTCTGTTAGTCTTTAAAATGCCACCAGACTCCAGTCTTCTTTCCTTTAGGTCCCAGGGTAGGTGTAGTTTAATAAATATAACATTTTGGCTACTTCTGAAAGGTATAATTTCTGAAATCCACCCCCAACCCCAGCCTGGAAGAATAGATTCCTAGGTTTTGCTGAACAATAGCTCCTTAAGAGCTGGACAATGCATGGGCATTATTTATTATAGTGTCGGGAGAGCAGAGTACATTGGGCATATAGAATTTGCCATCTTATCTTGACGGTGCAATTAAATTGGTTGAATCTGAGCAACCTTTCTCATTCGGTACATCCTAGTGGTGCAGCCTGATAAGGGCACTCTAGCAATCTGCCTCAGTATATAGTGATATTTTTCAATCCCACAACATTTATTTACTCATCAAAGCTCTGTAGCTTAAGTTTCTAGGCCCTCAATATGAAAACACACGCAAAAAAAATGGAGGACAGATAGAGAGTTCATGGCAGCAACTAAAAAGAAGACTGGGTAATAGAAGGGCCCTGCCAGAGGCAAAAATGTTTCCTACTTTATCGCACATGCTGCTAACACTGAAGTGATCTACATTTAATCTAGTGAAATGAAACTGTGGCTAATGAAACCCATGCCACATCAGATGTGATCATTTTTAATGTGTCACAAGGCTCTCTTTTGTTTTGGGTACATGTAATGCATATTTTTAGTATAATACCTTTCCAGTTGGTTTCCAGAATGTGTGGGTTGCATCCAACCAGCTTTTCTGCTAGTGAATAAAGGAGGAAGGGGTCACCTTTCACCACAAAAAATACTATGTTAGGAATCATGGGTAGGGTTGCCAACCTCCAGCTGGTGGCTGGAGATCTCCTGCTATTACAACTGATCTCCAGCTGATAGAGACCAGTTCCCCTGGAGAAAATGGCCGCCTTGGCCATTAGACTCTATGGCATTGAAGTCCTTCCCCTCCCCAAACCCCACCCTCCTCAGGCTCCGTCCCCAAAATCTCCAGGTATTTCCTAACCTGGAACTGGCAATCCTATGGGTAGGAGCACCATGCAGTTGCTAATGAAACGCTGAGCACCATGCAGTTGCTCCTGAATCTAACCATTTTAGCCAATTTTACTGGACAGAAGCAGAACCTAGGTGTTTCAAAAGGTGGGCCTCAAAAATAGGGTTACCAACCTTTTACTTCATCTGGCATTTTGCTGACATATTCACTGCAAAAGTTCACCAGTGACTACTGTTGGTCTTCAGATCGTTGTTTATGAAGCCCCGATGCAGTATTAATGGGGTAGTATACATCTGAATGTTAATTTCTGGGAGAGGGGGTAATAACAAGGGGATACTTTGGCTTATGTCTTCCTACTTGGGGTTTTCTGGGTCATCTTGTTGGTTACTATGGAAAACAGAAGGTGGTTCAGAAGGCCCATAGATCTGATCCAGCAGGTCTCTGCTCATGAAGACAGCTCAGAAAACTGACAAAAAAAATTAGAGCACTTCTGTGTCACACATTTTTTGAATATTACTGATACAACGTCATTCTTTCTGGAATCCAATGGTCGGACCCAGATAAAAGAATTTTCCTGAGATGAAATTAGTTCAGACAAATCAATCATTTTGCCATTAAAAAGACTTTAATGCAGAGGATTACTCCTTTCCAAACTCATTTGGCCATTTTTGTATCGAGAGAAATTGATTTTGCCTCACCAGCCTTATATTGAGAGAGAGAAAGCATACCCTCTCAAGTGCAATGATACAGAATAATTTTTTTCATTAATCTCTCAGAAGATTGAATTATTGATAGTGGGAGAAAAGGAAGGAGACAGAAATCATCACCGTCTCTATAAGCAGTCTAAAACACATTCCTGCGAAGGAATTCCCATTGGTGAGCAAGCAGTCATCTGCACCTCAATGGAGTTAGAAACTGAATGTAGTAGCAAAGGCCGGACAGGAATGTACAAGTATGAAGAAATTATTCCATAGAAGTCTATGGGATTAGTCCACAGTCGGACTCTGCAAATTATTGCCCCACAGATCTCCCTCCAATACCAGCAAAATGCAATAACCTTGTGAGTCATTGCAATCTAACACTGCCATACTGTACTGAACTACTGAGATACCTGTCATAACTGTGGTAATTATGTATGGGATTGGCACCATAAAGTAGGCTGTAGGTGCACTTTTGGGAGCAGCGCAAAGTGTTGCATGGCATCATATAATGCCATGCAATGCCACAACGTCTTGTGTCACCACAATGCTTTAGTAACCACCCACCCCGAACTCTATGGTAAAACTGCAATGTCGCCTGGAGATCAGTTGTAATAGCAGGAGATCTCCAGCCACCACTTGGAGATTGGCAACCCTTAGTCATCCAAGAACAGTTGTTTACTGGGGAAGAGCCAGAACTGCAATTTTGTGTGAAGGTGAGGGGAAGGGGTCTATTCAGACATATAGGTAACAGATCAGTACTTAGGTCACAGATTGAACTCTAGTTCAGATTTAGGTCACAGATTGAACTCCAGTTCAGATTTAGGTCACAGATTGAACTCAAACTGAAGGAACAGTATGAGCAGATATCCTCCAGTGTGAACCAGGCCTATCGCATGAGTCTAGGGGTCACCAACAGACCTGGAGAAAAAATGATCTGCTCTTTTCATAGTGGCTTATTGGGATCTTACTTCTACACATTACGGTTAGAACCATTTCTACACAGTATGGTTCTAGTAAAGTAACAGAACATTAACCCTCTGTGGAATTAGCTGACGTGGCCTAAATAGTGCTAGAGCAGTCAAATGTGGTAAGTATAGACAAGCTGTTTTGGGGACTGAAGAAGGAGATTAATATAAGAAACCAAAACGGCAGTTTCCCCTTCAGTTTATATCTTCATACTTGGCAACCTTCGAGGGACCATTAGCAAACATGAGCACTTACCTTATTAAAGATTGTTGACTTTTTCTTCTCAAAAGGCTTCTGCCTTTGGATTGTATATGTTATGAATACTTACCTTACTAAGGACTGTTGACTTCCATTTTTCAAAAGGGATTTGGATTGTATATGAACTGCTTTTGTATGTTCTTCTTTGTTAAGTTACATTGTTGTTGTTCATGTTCATCATGTTTTCATCCATTGTATCACCTTTGTGGTTTGTATAAGTGTGTAACACCATAAAGTACCTGGAGGTTGGCAACCCTAATAATCACATGTGATATGAAATACTGAGCTGGGAGAGCCCCTCCCCCATTCTAAGCAGCTTCCTTGGTATCTGTGAAAAAGATTTACTGGAAATAGATTTGGCAATAGTGAAATGAAAGATCAGATAACCCATTGGGGTTAATCATATCAATTGGCTTGCCCCACATCATTTCATGACTGAACTCTGTCACCTATTGCTATTCAACTCCGGGAAACTCCCTGATCTCAATGTTTCATGGCCTTTTTCCTATCTTAGCAACATTCATTTGAGCTTCCTTGATAAAATATTGGCATTATAAATGTTCTTAATTAATGATTAGCAGTCAATTTAAAGTGCCTAAGGTGAATTTAGTTGAAAAGAAAATCATGCTGGGTGTGAACAGCTCCTGGCTGTTAATGATTTGGGTGTTGAATCGTGTGCTGTAGTAACAGATAGCTAATGCCATCTAGAGCTGGCAAAGCGGCAGGCTTCTGTTCATTGTGAGCACAGTCCCCACTGGGATCAATTTACTTCTTCATTCACACCACACAAAAGAATGTGTCAATGGCTCCAGAGATGACGTCAGTGTAGTCAGCTGCAGAGAGAGCTATGAAGAGAACAAGTCCTGTAATGGAAATAGCCAAGGGCAATAGACTTGCCTCTCCAATTACAACATTTTCATCCAAAATTACGAGGCCCTTTTATTAAGCATACATTAATAAATGTCTTAATGATTTTGCATTCTTTGCAGTGTACAAGCGAAACCTTAATATAAGGATAGCATCCTTAGCTTCATAATATTTTTAAAATACAAGCTTTAACTGGTCTATTGCCATTATAGTGCAACCCTAAGCATGTATACTCAGGAGTAAGTCCCATTGTTTTCAGTGGAATTTATGCTCTTCTGTGTATGCTTCGGACTCAGCTTTAGGCGGAAATCCTAAGAATACTATTCTGAGAGTAAGCCCTGTATACTAAAATGAGACTGATTTTAGAGGAGATCTGCTTAGGACTATTGGGTTTAAGCAAGTTTAAGAAGGAAATGCCATTTTATTCAATGGGGCTTACTCCCATGAAAGTGTTTTTAGGATTGCAGCCTGTAAACTACCTATAATTCCTATAAATTACCTCTAATTATTCAATGGATACATTTTTCTTTGCATTTAAAGTTGTAGAAGATGACTCAATTCGTATTTATTTGCAAATGAGTCCCACTGATGTCATAAGATTGTAGGTGCCTGACAGCCAACCTATACGTTTTTTGACAAGTTGGGTCCAGGTTTGGAAAGATGGGCAAATTATTTTACCCCTCCTGTCATTTTGGTGCAAGAAAATGGTGCAGGGGGGAAGGCAAGAACCCTTCCTCCTCTCGTGCCATCATCCCAAACCCATTTGGGCTCATGGGGGCCTTTAAAAATGCCGGCTGGTGTATGACTATGGGGAAAGCAAGTTCAATTTGGGGAACCCGGTCCCAGCTCATCAAAAAGTAGAGTATAATTTGATCCTTAGTCACCTACAGTTTTTTTTACATCACTTCAACTTCAATGATCTGACTATGGCACACTGTCCATAGAGATTGGACCAATATTCACCCCCACCACAAAGATCAAATCTAGCTTGTGGCCTCCTTAGCATATGGGACCTGATACAACCTGAATGAGTCCTAGTGCTACCATGGATGCTACCAGGTCTGAAACTTGAGTAGAAGAAAGGGCAGTATCTGCATGGACATTGAAGTTATCTGAGGTACCTCAAGGCCCAATCTGCCACCACCTCCATCAAGTTCAGCAGGGTATCTGCTGGTGCGCTAGGGGGTCAGTACACCAGCAAGATAGCCAAAGTCTCCTCAGTGTCCACACCATGACCACACTAACAATGCCAGAGATCTTGGGGGGGGGATTGTTCTGAAGGAGGACTCCATCGAGCACTCCACCACTCCAACCCTATGTACAAGACTGATGAAGGACCAAGAAGCTTGGGGGTTAAGTTCTTTCAAGGCAACCATCTCACTCCCTCTTACCCAGGTCTTGGTCATCCATTTGAGGTCCATTGCTTGTGCTGCAAAGTAACTTTGCAGCATTGTGGTCTTGTTGTTAATGGACCTGGCATTATGCCACTTCAGTACCAGAGAAGGGCAAAACTTCCTAACCCCTCCACCAGCATGTCTCGAGATGGGCCAGATATTGGAAAGGAGACTGAGCATAACCATATCTCCATCTCCTTCCCTTCTGACATCTCCTCCCACCACCATGCCTCCCCCAACCCCCCAATCACAGGTATCCCTGGCCCCTTGCTGGCCTCCCAGATACTATTTGGACCTATCTCCATCCCCTGCAGGCCGACCTGCCACCCAGACATCCAAGGCTGAAGTCTCGGAAGAATATTCACTGCAGCACTTAAAGGTAAATGTCCCCTGTGCAAGCACCGGGTCATTCCTGACCCATGGGGTGACGTCACATCCCAACGTTTTCTAGGCAGACTTTGTTTACGGGGTGGTTTGCCAGTGCCTTCCCCAGTCATCTTTCTTTTACCCCCAGCAAGCTGGGTACTCATTTGACTGACCATGGAAGGATGGAAGGCTGAGTCAACCTTGAGCAGGGTACCTGAAACCAACTTCCGTTGGGCTCGAACTCAGGTCGTGAGCAGAGCTTTTGAATGCAGTACTGCAGCTTACCACTCTGCGCCACGGGGCTCTTTTATTAAGGGCAGCCCTTAATGACGGCAATAGTATCTATACTTGCTATTTTCAAAGCTGTTTTCAAAGGGATGCATAGTGTATCAAGGCTTACTGTTTCACTAGCCTTATTCCCACACAAAGAAAATGTTGGTTTCCTGGCAATGGCAATACCCCCAAGAATGCTGATTCTTCTTCTTCTTTTATTACATGATCTCCAAAAGACAATCTGAAGCATACCCGATGCCCACTTTCCTCTTCTGAATTGTTTCTGTTCCTTTTTATCCACGCCTGCATTGTTCTAGCCCAGAATGCAACATCATCTAAAAATAGCATTTAGTTGAATGTATTTCTGCTTCAAGTCAATGAAACATTTATTGATATTCTCCTCAGTTTAAACCGCATTGTTACTGAAATATGAGGGGAGGGAGGGAGGCAGCCATCGAGAGGGTAAGACGTGTGTGGAGGGGTGAGAGAACACACACATTACATATTAAACATTATCTTGGATATATTTAAGTTTAAACTGCAGAAATTGTATACTAAGACGGGAATTTTTTTTGGTGGCCATTTTTCTGCATTTCATATTAACTAAAGTATAAATATTTATAAGGACTAATTTACATGTAGTCTGAAATAAAATGTGTGTAAGAGAGAGAGAGAGAGAGTGAGAGAAGCCTGCCCACTCCCTTGGCAGTGCCCTTCCAGGTTACCATTTAAACGGGAATCCTTACAGCATTTTCATTATGCTGCAGAATTCCCAGTGGTACTTTTTCTTAAGGTTCATTCCAATTTAAAACCAGCCTTTATGTGAAAGCTGCTTGCTGCTGTGCACCACATGCTAAGCTTAGGACCGATCAGCTTTTTGCATGCTTTTAGCTCAGCATGCCACAGTTGGCTCAAAGACAACCAGCTCATTCTATGGCATTATCGACAGAGTTTTACCCAAAAGTGGCTAAAAATAGTCAATTTGAGCCTTATTTGCTAAGGGAATTGTTAAAAAAAAACCTCAGTATTAATTCTGGCTTGGGTGGATTCCATACCAGCCATTTACCGTGCAATCCTAAAATCACTCTCCTTGAAGTAAGGCCCCTAGAGTAGACCTGAGCAGGATTCTGAGTAAACCTGGTTAAGATTATTCTTTGAATTTGCAGTTGCTATGATTTGTTCACTCAGCTGCTACCAGCAGAAGATGCTGTGGTGAATCTACTGCATCCCTATTCTGCCTCTTAGGGTGACCTCTAGCCAGTCATTGTTGGCCTTGTTTATCTCACAGATTTGTTTTGAGAATAAAATAGAAACAGAGAACCACGAAGGTCAAGATAAAAACACACTAGAATTTTTTCTGACTTTATTGGTGGGGGAATCAAAATTCAGTTGCAACATCAGGGGGTCTCTTGTAGACAGTCAGCACAATTGAAGCTCGTTCAACTTCTTTTCTACTTCCATTAGGGCTGTTGAATTTAAAAAAATTCGGTATAGTTCGGATTCGGCCGAATTCAGCCTGTTTAGATTCGGGATATGCCGAAGTCCGAACTCCCCCACTTTGGATCCGTTCAATTCGGCGGGAATTCAAAGTTCGGAAAAAAAATTCAGCCGAATAAAGCCATTAAAAACACAATCGCTCCTTTCCGCGGCTCTGGGGGGGCATTTTGGGGGTTAGAGGTCCCAAACTTTCGGCAGAGCTTCAAAGGACGTTTATTGAAAGACTCCCCAAGTTTTGTAAAGATTGGGTCAGGGGGGGCTGAGATATGGGCCCTGAAAGGGGTCCCCCCCACCCTTAATGTGCATCTCTCAGCAGAGCTTGCCACCCACGCACAAAGCTCCCAGCCCCGACAACAGCTGTGAAATTTGCAAAGCAACTGCAAAACAACTGCAAAACAACACAACCTTGTTAAACAACACCTTTGCAACACACAACTGAAACCTCCCCCCTCAAACCAGGGAGCGAGAGACTCGAGGGGGAACACACACCCCAGGCAGAACCGACGAAAGCCCCCTTTGGCTTCCCACCCACCCACAGAAACTGCTCCCTCCCCACACACACACAGACTCTGCTTTCCCCCACACACACACACATACACAGGAGAAAAATTATAGATTAAAGCCCCCAAAGGGTCTTACTGTGGCTGTCTTCTGTTCCATCAAGAGGGGCTGAAGAGGACTTGTAATCCAAGATGATTCCAATTAGGCACGGGAGGTTTTGCTTTGGAGAAGATGCACAGGATCGGCTGATCCATTCATCCCAATAGGGAAAAGGGGAAAGGGGAAAGGGGAAAGCCCATATCTCGGGACCCCCTGACCCAATGTTCACAAAACTTGGGGGGTATCTTAAGAACACTGGTCTGAAACTCCGCTCAAAGTTTGGGATCTGCACCCCCAAAAATGTGCCCCCTGCAGCCATGGAAAGAGAAAAGGGGGGAGGCGATATTTCTGCCCCCACTGAACCCATCTTTATAAAACTTGGGTAGTATCTTAAGAATAATTGTCTGAAGCTATGCTAAAAGTTTGGGGGCTATATCCCCCAAAAAGCGCCCCCTGCAGCCACATAAATGGAAAAAGGGGGGAGGGAAAAGGGGGAGAGCCCATATCTCAAGACCCCCTGACCCAATGTTTACAAAACTTGGGGGGTATCTTAAGAACACTGGTCTGAAACTCCGCTCAAAGTTTGGGGTCTGTACCCCCAAAAATGCGCCCCCTGCAGCCATGGAAAGAAAAAGGGGGGAGCCCATATCTCGGGACCCCCTGACCCAATGTTTACAAAACTTGGGGGGTATCTTAAGAAGCTTCATCTGAAGCTCCACTGAAAGTTTTGTGTCTGTACCCCAAAAAATACTCTCCCTGCAGCCACAGAAAGGAGCGAATGTGCACAAGCACCCCCCACACACACACGAGGATTTCGCTCTCTCTCTCTCTCTCCCTGGCCGGGCCGCACATCAGCTGATTCCTCCAGTACTCAATCCTGACTGATTGGTCAGAAGAAGACCCAGCTTGGCCACCGATTGGCCGGGGGAGGAAAATGCTGCTTACTGACGGTTATGCTGCTTACTGACAGCCACGAATTTTCCGAATTTATTCGCGAACTCCCAAACTCGCTGAATTCGGCCCCCCCGGTTGCCCGCCAGTTTTGAGTTCGGTTCCTCCCGAACTAAAAACCACCAAATCAGGGGTAATTCGGCTGATTTTCAGTTCGGGCTGAACCGAATCAACAGCCCTAACTTTCATTATGATTAACTACTTCCTGCTCTCACACATGCTACCTAGCTCTATCTTTATGCAACTACTGGAAATAATTTCTTTTGGGGAAGGATCACGATGGGTAGCTGTGTTAGTCTGTCAATCACAGTAGAAAAGAGCAAGAGTCCAGAAGCATTTTAAAGACTAACAAAATTTTTGGCAGGGTATGAGCTTCCGTGAGCCACAGCTCACTTCTTTAGATACCTGAAGAAGTAAGCTGTGGCTCATGAAAGCTCATACCCTGCCAGAACTTTTGTTAGTCTTTAAGGTGCTACTGGACTCTTGCTCTTTTCTACTGCTTTTGGGGACGGAGTTAAGCATTTTGCACATTCTGGTCTGTGAAAGTCACTGCTCTCTTGTATTTTTAAATTATTGTTATTCTGCAATTGCTCTTTTAATAAGATCACTTTTTTTAGAAAGTTTGCCAAAGTAGGAACAAGAGTAATTAGTTCTTGGACCTTCTTTGTAGAGGGATCATCTCTTTGGAATTCCTTTTTCAGATAAATGCACCTGATGGACACCTTTCCTAGCTGCCAATCCCCTTTCCCATGGAACAGGGGATGGGGCTGTTGCCCCAGACTGTGGATTCTTACCTTGGGAATAGGGTTGCCAGGTCCCTCTTTGCCACCGGCGGGAGGTTTTGGGGGGCAGAGCCTGAGGAGGGCGGGGTTTGGAGAGGGGAGGGACTTCAGTGCCATAGAGTCCAATTGCCAAAGCAGCCATTTTCTCCAGGTTAACTGATCTCTATTGGCTGGAGATCAGTTGTAATAGCAGTGGATCTCCAGCTACTACCTGGAAGCTACAAAAACAATGAATCACCCAGTTCTGTAATGAAAGTATCAAAACAAAGCACAGCACTAGACAAAGTTGTGACAAATGCAATTTTATAGAGCACATAAAGAGAATACTATCTAACACCTAATTAATATACTATCTAAAGACATGCAACAAGTGAACAACATACAAGGTGGTACTGAATGGTATGTACAATATATACAGAAGGCTAAGTGTAGCCAATAATGATCCCACACGGAATCAGGCAGAAAACTTAAACAACTAAATTGTCCAGCCTGTTTGCAGGCTGATCTCTCTGGACAATTTAATTGTTTAAGTTTTCTGCCTGATTCCATGTGGGATCATTATTGGCTACACTTAGCCTTCTGTATATATTGTACATACCATTCAGTACCACCTTGTGTATGTTTTTCACTTGTTGCATGTCTTTAGATAGTATATTAGTTAGGTGTTAGATAGTATTCTCTGTATGTGCTCTATAAAATTGCATTTGTCATAACCTTGTCTAGTGCTGTGCTTTGTTTTACTACCTGGAAGCTGGCAACCCTATGTGGGAGACTCATTATGTTACTTAACTGGCGTTACAAAGCTGACTTCTGATTGGGTGTTTTAATCTCTAAATCTGTATAAATAAATCCAGCCTAAAGAAGCTACTTAGAACTCACCTATTCCCTGCTGACTTCACACCACTCATTCCCAACAGCAAAAAGTATTCTCTTCTGGATGACTAACCCAGGGCTTTCTCAAACAAAGGCATGACCTACATCAATCATCTAAAGCAAGTCTGAGAGCACAAATGCCCATGTCATTTGACAGCTTAATATTTTGAGCAAACAATCAGATGCCTCTCTTTTACACACCATTTACTGGTTTACAGACAAGCCACGTTTGACTTCCCTTGACATTGTTTAAGGGGAGGAGGTGTTTACGCTATAGCCTTAAGAATATAGACTAGGGATGTGCTCAACAACGTTTGGTTAGTTTTAGTTTGAATGTTTTTTGTTTGTTTTTACCTTTGTCATAGTGATTAGGCAACCTGCAACATTTGTACATTCATTTTCTTTATTATATTCCCATATTTGTTTGCTGGCGCAGCGTTTAACTGGGAAGTGACTGGAGCCAGCTGCCCACCCCTCAACCTGGCTGCCCTTGGTATACAATGGCTACTGCCAAACCCCCTTTACTAAGATAATCTTGACATGCAATTAACCTCACAGTGACAACTGCTGGAATGAAACAGACACAACTTTTATTGTCGAAGGCTTTCACGGTCAGAGTTCATTGGTTCTTGTAGGTTATCCGGGCTGTGTAACCGTGGTCTTGGTATTTTCTTTCCTGACGTTTCGCCCGCAGCTGTGGCAGGCATCTTCAGAGGAGTAACACTGAAGGACAGTGTCTCTCAGTGTCAAGTGTGTAGGAAGAGTAATATATAGTCAGAAGGGGGGTTGGATTTGAGCTGAGTCATTGTCCTGCAAAGTATTAAAGGTAATGTGCAAATCATTGTCCTGTAAGAATCAAGATAATGTGCTAATGAGGGTGTGGTATGTTCATGTGGAACCATTGTATCCTGAAGTGATCTGTTAACATGTGGAATCCAAGGCTAATCTGCATGGCTATTGTGTCTTTGGAGTTTGAGATTTGCTAACATTCAGTTTATCTTGTATATCTTGCATGAAGTAATGCTTGCATTGATTATATTTTTCATGGTTAAATTCCAATGTGGTGTTGATTTTTTGAGCCTCCGTGCCGCCACTACCTGGAGGTTGGCAACCCTAACTACCCTAACTACTGTGATAAATGTATGTGAAGTGCTTTGAAGCTAGACAATGTTCAAAATATTGGCATGAATCCAATCCAACCCTTCTTCCAAGGAACCTTCTTCCAGCCTAAGGAGTCTTCCTCAAACTTAAGTGGCTGTATCATTGGATCCCTTTGGGGAGAAAAGAGTGATACAAATATTTAAATACATATAGATAAAACATACAAATAAATAAAATGCTAAGCACTATTATTAAAAATAATGTAACTCTGAATAGTAGACATTTGTTTGTTTGTTTATATCCTACCTTTCTGTCCTTACAAGGGCTTCCAAAGCAGCTAACAATTAAAATAAACCTCTTTTAAAAGAGTTTCTTAAATGAGTTACAATACATAAAAACAGTTAAAATACATAACAACATAAAACATTAGTTAGGAAGGAAGGATCACTGTGGGAATGCCAAATGAAGCAAACAAACAAAAAGTCTTCATCCACTGGCAGAAGATGGCAACAGAAGGGAACAGACAAATCTCCCTGGGGAGAAAGTTCCAAAGCTTTGGTGCCATGACCAAAAAGGCCCTTTCCCGTGTTGCAACCTGCCTAATATCTGAAGGTGGAGGCACCCGAAACAGGGCCTCCAAAGATGACCAAAACAGTCAGGCAGCTTCATAAGGGATTGGGCAGTATTACTACAAAGCACGCACCCTGTATACTGCATATATTGAGCAGAATGTGTTCTCATAACAGACAGTTTAACCAGGACATCCCAAATGTACAATATTGACCCATAAGTGTGGTCATATTCTGGGGATATCATCACAGAAAATGTCAGTTCAGTTACAAAGTACAATGGAATCAAATGAGGTCGTCGTCCAGCTTTTCTGAGCAAATCTCTCTCTCTCTCTCTCTCTCTGTCTTACTCATAACCAGACTTTCCAAAACAACTGAGCTACAGGAGATGGAATTATAGCTCTGCCTTTAAAAATAATCAGTCTAGTGAGCTGAATTCTTTCTGAAGCTTTGTACAGCAACAGAGGGGAAAACATGCCTCCACAGAGAGCTTTAAGAGGAATGGACAGGGAAGAAACAGTTGGACAGCAGCAGCTGTTATGGGATTCTCAGAGGCAAAGTTCAGGTGCTATTAAAATCACATGAACTGCTGGTAGGGCTTGAAGAATCACTTGCTTAAAAGAATTGTTTAAACATTGCCTGAGGGGTTGATGGGAACGAACAGAGGAAATTTCTTCCTTGTAGAATCTCTGTCTGATATAAAAGGTAGACATTTGTTCTCTACAGCTGAATTTATCAACCTCAGTTTCTATTTCGATTTACCTGTTAACACATGATCTTTTTTATCTTTCTCTTACTTCCCCCCCTCAGAAGTCATCAGAACATTAATCAAAATCAGCTTGTTTTTTGTAAAAACAATGTGTAGACCTGTAAATACTCTCTGGCTCTAATCCAACTGAAGTTAGATTTGATTTACAGACTAATCTCATGCATACTTACTCAAAAATAAGCACCATTCAGTTCAGCGGGATTTATTCCAAAGTACATGTGCATAGAATCACAGCCTTGGGGTGAACCCCATTAGAAGAAATTGCTTTTTGTGTAAAGAGACACAGAACCAATCTGCACATCCAATACAACTAATGCAACAAATTAATCCTAGGTGATAGTCCAGTTGCTTTTAGAGGGATTTAGCGATGACCTCACCTCCAAGCAAGCTGGGATGTCCCACCCCCATTTCATTTTCATTGGTTAAAAATCATCCCAGGATGGAGTAGGGCCATACCACTCTTGTGAAAACTCAGCAGGCTTTAGCTGTCACAGGAAGATGAAGCTGTCCATGGGCAAAATGAAAAGAGCACAGGATCGATTCCACCTTGGCTTGCTGAGCCAGGGCTGTTTTCAGAGCTGGTCTTGGAGCGGCAGACACTGCAGAGGCAGGCACCTGAAGAAAGTACTTTTTGGAGTCTTCAGTTGATGGAGGAAGAGGAAGCTGTCTGTCTCTGAAGTGCCTGCCTGCCTGCCCCTCTCTGCCACACGCAACTCTGGACAAGGTTAGAAGATGGAAAGAGGCTCTAATAGGCTTGTCAGGCCATTATATAACAGGATAATTTGAATCGAAACTATCCTGCTTTCTTTTGGGGTTTATTTATGTGATTAATTACTTCATTCATAGGCTGCCTTTCTTGCTGAGACTCGAGATTGCACATAAACCATGATCCTAAAACATTTACTAGGGATTATTTCCCATTAAACGGAGTAGGACTTACTGCCAAGTAAACAATTTTAGGACTGAACTGCTTCTTTCGTTGGATCAGAGCCTACCTTTATACTGTTATTTAGTTATTTTTTATTTACTTAACTTGTGTGTGTGTGTGTGTGTGTGTGTGTAAAGTGCCGTCAAGTCGCAGCCGACTTATGGCAACCCCTTTTGGGGTTTTCATGGCAAGAGGCTAACAGAGGTGGTTTGCCAGTGTTGTGTATTGTTGATTTGACTTCTTTAAAAAAAAGAGGATAAGGCTGTAAAGGATAATTGCAAAACAACAAAAAATCCACTCTTGGTAACCAAAACTGAAACCACATCCTGTCTGTGGAAACAAGAGATGTCTTCTCCAATAAACAAGTTTGCCCAAACTTACTATGGAGCCAGTTTTCTCCTTTTGTAATATAATTCTGAAAGTAGTAGCTGCGAAGTATTATTATGGTTACTGTGAACAAAAGCAAATGTTCTTGGAATCCATGCATTTCTGAAGACGCTACATTTTCAGCCAGGCAAGCAAAGGAGGGCAAAAGAGATAATGGATGGGCTGTGATGAAAGTCGTGATCAAGCTAGATGATTTTCATCTGGAACGCATTGATCTCAGAAAGCATTAGAGGACTCCAAGTCCATTTTCATCCCTGTGAGTCATCTTTGTTAAATTCAAAGGATCCCAGAACATCTGTGGAACTGTAAATTGGATTTTAACACTCAAATGAACAGCAACCGAAAGCAGTTGACTGTGCCTGATATGAAGCCTTGTAAGCAAGTTGTGTATGTATGTGTCTGAGATGAAACACTGTGCATGAAGAGTGTATGTGTTTGTGGGTGGTGGAGACGTTGCCGGAATGTTACAATTTGAAACAGAATCTGACTGTAGTTGGAAGTGGCAGACTAAAGAGCCAGAAGGTCTAAAATTTAATGTCCAGCATGTTGACATAAATACCTTCCTTTTATGTTTTCCCCAGAGCAATAATAAGTAAATTGGTGTTAATGTTATTAAATGTGCTACACGACAATTTGGAAGTGGAAAAATATGACGTTGAAGAGGGATTTTTTTTTCAAATATTCAAACAGTAATTAGAAGATAAAGATGACCCAAAAGATTCCCGTGGAACAGAGTGGTAAGATGCAGTATTGCAGTCAAAAGCTCTGATCATGACCCGAGTTCAATCCCGACAGAAGTCAGTTTCAGGTAGCTGGCTCAAGGTTGACTCTGCCTTCCATCCTTCTGAGGTCAGTAAAATGAGTACCCAGCTTGCTGGGGGTAAAGTGTAGATGACTGGGGAAGGCATAAGAACATAAGAAAAGCCATGCTGGATCAGACCAAGGCCCATCAAGTCCAGCAGTCTGTTCACACAGTGGCCAACCAGGTGCCTCTAGGAAGCCCCAAAAACAAGACAACTGCAGCAGCACCATCCTGCCTGTGTTTCACAGCATCTAATATATTCGGCATGCTCCTCTGATCCTGGAGAGAATAGGTATGCATCATGACTAGTATCCATTTTAACTAGCAGCCATGTATACCCCTCTCCTCCATGAACATGTCCGATGTCCACTCCCCTCTTCAAGCCTTCCAAGTTGGCAGCCATCACCACATCCTGGGGCAGGGAGTTCCACAATTTAACTATGTGTTGCATGAAGAAATACTTCCTTTTATCAGTTTTGAATCTCTCACCCTCCAGCTTTAGCAGATGACCCCGCATTCTAGTATTATGAGAGAGGAGGAAAGCTTCTCTCTGTCCACTCTCTCAATACCATGCATAATTTATAAACCTCTATCATGTCTCCCCTTGGCCTCCTTCTTTCCAAGCTAAACAGCCCTAAGCATTTTAACCATTCCTCATAGGGCAGTTGCTCTATTCCCCTAATCATTTTGGTTGCTCTTTTCTGCACCTTCTCAAGCTTTGCAATATCCTTTTTTAGGTGTAGTGACCAGAACTGTACACAGTATTCCAAGGCACTGGAAAACCACCCTGTAAACATAGTCTGCCTAGTAAATGTCGTGATGCGATGTCACCCCATGGATCAGTAATGACCCAGTGCTTGCACAGGGGAGTACCTTTACCTTTAAATAGCAGAATTTTACTTTCTGGAAGACATCAGAAAGGGAGAGCGATATTTCTGACACCATTATCATCAGGTTGGAATGATCAATTTAAACTGCAAATTAAATATCTAACAGTAGTAAACATTGATCTTTAGACCCTGTCATTTCTAGATATTACTTAAGTTCAGAGCCAGCTCATCTGATCTTGAAAATTTACAGCTTTCTGGAATGAAGCTTGCTGTCTTGAGATGACTTCTCCAATAGTACTTCATGTGAATTATGTACTACCTGCATTATACAGTTTATCCTTATTAGTGCACATTGTTCACATATGTGCACATTCTCCCTCCTGCATGTACTGCCTCTTGTGCCTGACAATAGGTGGGAGTTGTGAGCAAAAGTTCTGCATGATTCATCAGAGCTTGCACTTCCTTCTGTAGACCTTAATTCCCTGCCAGATGGTTCTTACAAACTTTGAAATATCTTCCATGTTATCCAATGATGCAATACTGTGAAGTATTATTAGAAGGAGGGCCCATGGCTCAATGGCAGAACACCTGTATTGCATGCTGAAGGGCCCAGGTTCAATCCCTGGCATCTCCAGCTAAAGGGATCAGGTAGAAGGTGATGTGAAAGACCTCTACCGGAAACCGTGGAGAGCTGCTGCCAGTCTGAGACAACAATACAGACCTTGATTGACCAATATTCTGATTCAGCATAAGACAGCTTTATGTGTCCTTGAGAAGGAGAAATCTAGAAAGCTGTTACTGAAAATGTATGGAAACAACTGGGCATGCACATGTAGTTCTTTAGATCCAGGTCAATAAATGGGGAGCAGTAAGCCTCACACTCAGTTTATGTCAGAGGGCCTTCTATTTGGGATGCATATCTTCCCCAGGAGGATTTGGGGGTGGGTGAAGTAATGTCATGATATTGGGGCAACATTGCAGGATTTGCTAAAACTCTGTGGCTTAAACCATAGAGCTTTGGGTTACATCATGACATCACTTCTGATTTTTCTGCAGGAAGTGACACCGTGCCCCACCCCCTTTTCTCCCATCTCCCCCCCTACCAGCCTTTGAGGCACCGGTGGGCAACTTGAAGATTTCCAGGAGGTGTCCCACCATAGCAGGAGTCCTGGCATCCCTGGCTTCCATTAATGCATATAAGAACAGGGTGCTATTGGGTTTCTACAGGTTGGAGATGAAGTAAGCACAAGAACTTGCTCCAGCATACAAATATAAGAGTCAAAACGCAGGTGCATATCCCTGCATATCCTGGACATGCATTCTTTAAAAATCTACAGAAGTCTGGATTTCAATTATATAGTCTAGCTTTATCATGGTGAACTTCAGTCATAGTGACTCTATGTTTTGAAGAAGAACCTGCAATTTTAAAAAGTGAAGTAAAAGCTGCACTCAAAGCAATTGGGACTGGAGAGACAAATCACCAGGAGTAGATAGCTTGGTCGATATCTTTCCTGACTGTGGGGCATTGTTTTGTTTTCCATATCTGTTGGCATATTCTTGTTAAGATTTTGATTAGGGTACTCATGATATAACACTGACTTTTATATGTTTATATTGTCAGAACTAGGGTGTGCGTTCAGATATATCCAGTCCAAAAATATACCCAAAAAACACCTTATCGGGGGGGGGGGGGGTTGTTTGTTTATTCCAGATCCAGATACACATTAGAGAATACTTGTCAATACCAGTATCCCTATCCTGGAGAAACCATGTAATCCCCCCCATAGGAAACAATGGAGGATGGATGGGGGGGCACCTTGTTCAGGAGCCCATACATTTGGACCTCTTGGTCCAATTTACTTCAAACTTTGGGGTTCTTCTGTTGACAGGTTGCACCAGCTCCACAACAATTTAGGTATCATTTGGTTTAAAAGGTGTCCCTCCAGCTCCCTGAAAATATTCCCCATAGGGAATAATGGACCACATAATTTCAGAATCCCCCCCCAAAAAAAAAACCTAAATCCAAATACTGAACCAGAATTGGAGTAATCTGCGATACTGATGATTATTCCATCAAATCCAGATCCGAAAAATACCATTTTTTTCTGGTGCACATCTCTAGTCAGAACATCCATATTTCTGAATTTTTATTCACATCCATTCATTTAGAGTTACTGAGGCTGAGAGGTGGCAGCTTGCCAGTGAGTTGGTGGCCAAGTCAAGCTCTGAACTTGAGGTTACTTGGTTCACAACTCAGTCTTGAAGCCACTAACTTTAATCATTAATGTTTATTCCCTTTTTTCCTGGTAGCACATAATATGAAAAAGGGCAAAGGGCAAAGGATAAGGTATCTCTAATTTGTAAAGCTTCTTGAAAGGCAGTAAGGCCATTGGCCCCATTTATGTTTAGGCGTGTATTTTTAAGGTTCTTGCTTTGTTCTGTTCCGTTTAAAGTTTTGGTTGTATGTCAGGAGATGTTTGTCTAAGGATTATGTTGAAACCAACCTTAATTTTCCATTCTCTCTCCCACATCAATGAATAACAATTTTCCAAATTAACGTTTGCTCTGTTTCCTCAAAGTAGAATGAAAGTCAAATAACCATGAATTTATCCATTTGTCTGGTGGGTTTGCTGCAAACTATTAGCTGCTCCAGTAGCACTTTAGATTATGCATGCATATATAATCTATGCATGCTTTATTAATATTTATGACATAATGACTAGGTATGGCTAAATTCATCCATAAGTTATTTTGGAACATTTTACAAAATGCATTAGTGATGAATTGTTAACAAACAGTACATAAGATACTGTAATGTAGCAGCCATTAAAAGGCAACTAGAATCACATTAACATGTGAAGAAGGCATAGACTGGAGTAACTCTGCATAGGATACCACTGCAATTTTTTCAGGTTAACCAGACTCCTTTACAGAATGCACATACTAGCATTCATCTTCTGTCTGCAGGTAGAATGTATTTATTTATTTATTGTCGAAGGCTTTCACGGTCAGAGTTCATTGGTTCTTGTAGGTTATCCGGGCTGTGTAACCGTGGTCTTGGAATTTTCTTTCCTGACGTTTCGCCAGCAACTGTGGCAGGCATCTTCAGAGTAGTAACACTGAAGAGACACTGTCCTTCAGTGTTACTACTCTGAAGATGCCTGCCACAGTTGCTGGCGAAACGTCAGGAAAGAAAATTCCAAGACCACGGTTACACAGCCCGGATAACCTACAAGAACCAATATTTATTTATTTATTCATTTATTTCTGTCCTGCACGAACACATGAAGCTGCCTTATACTGAATCAGACCCTTGGTCCATCAAAGTCAGTATTGTCTACTCAGACCAGCAGCGGCTCTCCAGGGTCTCGGGCAGGGGTCTTTCACATCACCTACCTGCCTAGTCCCTTTAACTGGAGATGCCAGGGATTGAAGCTGGGACCTTCTACATGCCAAGCAGATGCTCTACCACTGAGCCATGGCCCCTCCCCAAAGAAAAAAAGATATAATTTAGACAATCACAACAGAAATGCACAATACAACTCCAACTCCTGGGCTGGTTCAGGATCCCTATAGGTTGTGAGCCATGGTCCAATAACCAAGAGCTCTGACCTTCCGCTCATAAGAAAAGACTCATGCCTCTGGTCGTACCTAGGTTTAAACACCTAGGTTTCATGCAGACTATAAATAAAGCAAATAAATAAAAGTGCATTGAACATAAGATGAGAATTACTCAATGTAGATATAAAGAAAAATCTAGTGCATGCCGTACATAGATTGTATATGGCACACTGTCATGGATTGTATGTGCATTCATTACAACTTGTGAGCAAGGCTACTATGTCTGCATCTACCCATCACCAGATATTGCACTGTGCTGTAATAATCACTTGCAAATAGATTTTCCTGTGTGGTCCAGCCAATCCAGTCACAAAGGTCAGTGTCTGTACTGTTCAAACAGTGCTAAAATTATGGTGGTAGATTTCACTTCTGGATTCCATTATTTTTGGAGCATCCATAAAAAGGAAAACATGCTTAATTTTTCTTTTAAGCTGAACTTTTTTTAAAAAAATTAGAATATCAAGCTAGATCAAGCCTGTATTACACAAACTGACCTATCACTGCTGCAGTTCTCGAGTACAGATTTACAAATTTGTAAGCCAACGGGCTGTTTTAGAGCTGGGAAGGTTATGACATGCTGCACCAAGACAGCTGTCATTACAGATGTTTGGAGTTCATTGCACTGAGGAAAGGAGGAAGGGAAAAACTTTCACATATAGCACCAAGAAAGAGTTTAACAGTGGATAATAGGACACCTACACTCGGAGATGCAGTAACATTTATTCTAACCAGGAGGAGCTTCAAAGCAAAATCCCTGTAAAAGTGCTAACCTGTGGTGAATTTCCAATACACCATGAAGCAAATGCCTGTGCTAGATTGGAATCAACAGAAACTCTACGGTAAAACCAAAATCTCTTGCTATAGAGTTTCTGGCAATTCCTAGAACTCCTCTTTGTCACTTCCACTTAGCTCTAGGAATCTCCAGGAATTCTATTTATTATTTCCTGTAAGCCGATGAAGCCTTGTTTTTCTTTTTAATTTTCTTTTACCTTTTTCTCCTGCCCCCAAAGGCTGCTATTAACACAATCCATTTTTAGTGGCCTTCTCTGCATCCCAAGTAGGGTTGCCAACCTCCAGATACTTAGCAAACATAGACCAGCTAATTTACTGACAGCAGGCTAACTCAAGTTTACCTAACCTCCAGATACTAGCTGGAGATCTCCTGCTATTACAACTGATCTCCAGCCAATAGAGATCAGTTCACCTGGAGAAAATGGTCGCTTTGGTAATTGGACTCTATGGCATTGGAAGCCTCTCCCCCCAACCCTTCCCTCCTCAGGCTCCACCCCCCAAAAAACTAGGCTCCATTGTTTAAAATTTAGGGGAGGAGGAGGGGCAGAGCTTAGAAAAGCAGGTCAAACGGCCTGGTCCAGCTGTTTTCCTATTATCTCTTTTTGGTGTACAAGCGAACATCATGACCCAGTCCTATAAAATGCTTTTGGATCCATATTACCCCAAGCAAGTAGTAATGTTTAGGTTCTGTAGTGGGTCTGAGGAGTGTATTTACCTGGATCAATGGCAGCTAACCCTCCCCAGGATGAGATTGTCTTTAATGGAAGAAGAGGGGGGTGCAAATGCTGTCAACATTGTGAGCCCATGACAGAATCCATAATCCACAAGGTGTGCTTTTTACACATCCCCCTACCCAACTCCCAATGTGTGTTATGGATTTTAATTATAAGAACACAGTAAGGAAGCCTCTTGCCTTACACCAGAACGGTGAAGCTTTGGTGTACATAGGCCTAATTTAGGATTGCCAGTCTACTGATGGGACCTGGAGTCCTTCCAGAATTACAACTGATCTCCAGACCGCTGTAGAAAATGGCAGCTTTGGAAGGTGGACTCTATGGCATCACATCCCTGCTGAGCTCCCTCATTTCCCCAAACATAACCCTGGTGAGGCTCTACCCCAAATGTCCAGGAATTTCCCAACCTTGAGCCAGCAACCCTAGCTTAACTTCCTTCTGTAAATACGTCTAGATCATGCTTTCACATGGGTCCCAAAATGCCCTTGAAGTAGGATTGCTAGGTCCCTCTTTGCCACCAGTGGGAGGTTTTTGGGGAGGAGCCTGAGGAGGGTGGGGTTTGGGGAGTGGAGGGACTTCAATGCCATAGAGTCCGATTACCAAAGCAGCCGTTTTCTCCAGGTGAACTGATCTCTATCGGCTGGAGATCAGTTGTAATAGCAGGAAATCTCCAGCTAAATACCTGAAGATTGCCAACCCTACCTTGAAGTGGCCTCCCATTTCAATCCCCTGGGCTTGTTTGGGGAGCCCCGGACTATTTCTTCCTACTTTTTGCCTATGCATTTCTTCTCCTTAGGGTTGCCAGCTCCAGGTTGGGAAATACCTGGAGATTTAAGAAGTGGAAACTTGGAAGGGCACAGTTTGGTGAGGGGAGGGGCCTCAGCAGGGCAAAATGTCATAGAATCCATCCTCCAAAGAAGCCATTTTCTCCAGGGGAATCGATCTTCATCATCTGAGATCAACTGTAATGGCGGGAAATCTCCAGGTGCCACCTGGAGGTTGGCAACCTTACTTTTCCTGCATAAGGGAAGTGCAGCTTCTTCTTCTTCTCTGCCAGCCTGGACACCCACCTCCTCCAGCACTTGCTTACTTCCTAGGGTTGCCAAACTCCAGCTACCAGCTGGAGATCTCCTGCAATTACAACTGATCTCCAGCCGATAGAGATCAGTTCACCTGGAGAAAATGGCTGCTTTGGCAATTGGACTTTATGGCATTGAAGTCCCTCCCCTCCCCAAACCCTGCCCTCCTCAAGCTCCGCCCCCAAACCCTCCCACCAGTGATGAAGAGGGACCTGGCAACCCTATTACTTGCTCCTTTGTATCCCATTTTCACTTCCACCATTGTGATATTTTAAGGGATGGCCCTGTGAGGGCAGCCAGAATCAGATCTCCATCACCCCTAATTCCTGCAGCTCATTCTGAGCAGTGATGGATCGACAGAAATCAGAAATAAGAGTTCCTAAAGTCTTTCTAGTGAGTCAAGCTCGATATAGTTGGCAGCTGGGCTGGATCTCAGTGAAAAAGCATCCAGGACTCCATCACAATCACAGCGTACTGTGTGAATTTCTACTGTTTTTTAAATACCTACCTTGTCAACGAGGGTTATCTAACACTTGCTCAAAAAAATTGTACTTCAAAGGCAGAATTTCTGTTTCCAAAACACTAAATGCATCACTAAATAAATTAGCAGCAAACAGTAGATGAGCAAAACAAAGTGTCTGCATACCTGTGTTTTCATCTTAGTTCTAGTTTAAGATGAACGACTTAAACTGTATATATACATATATAGTAAATGAAGGAAATACCAGCACTGTGGGCTCTAATAGCAGAAGTAGAATAAAAGGAACTAATTGCTGTTGTGGGTTCTTTATACTGAACTACTTCCCCACATCCTCAGCTGCTTGGAAACATTTCCAACACAAATTTTATATGCGGTCAGAAGCCGAAAGTTTCTTGAGGTACGCTACTTCCTCTTGTCCTTTGTTTCCCTTCCAAATGAGAAGTGGGCAAAAAAGATTCACTTTTCAACAGTGTCTGCTCAAAATACTGTTAAGAAACAAGGAACAGGGTCTGGTACTTACTGAGCAGGTAACAACAACTGGACTGAGCAGAGCAAAGATGGTCCATAGGGAGAGTTATTAGAATGACCATGAAAGGGGCCCAGTGAAGTAAGTCACTGTTTACTCTGGGCAAAAGATGGACTTCACTTTTAACTTTTAACACAGCAGGAAAGTTCCAGGTAAGCTGATGCCCTGGAGGCCCACTGGCAGACAGGAGCAAACTGAGCCAAGGATAGGGTTGCCAACCTCCAGGAACTAGCTGGAGATCTCCTGCTATTACAACTGACCTCCAGCCGATAGAAATCAGTTCACCTGGAGAAAATGGCTGCTTGGAGAAAATGGCAATGGGACTCTATGGCCCTCCCTTCGCCAAACCCCATCCTCCTCAGGCTCCGCCCCAAAAATCTCCAGGTATTTCCCAGTCCGGAGCAGGCAACCCTATCCAAGGAGCCCTGAGGTGAAGGCAGTATTTCAGTGGCCACTCAGCTCAGACTCACGCCATGGCAATGATGGTAATGAGTGTCAGTGGCAGCCCATGTCAGATCCACATGGATCCTACAGCACTGCCTGTGCCACAGGGTCTACTTGGCACAGCTTGCTGTGGCTTAGTGGGAGAACATCTGCTTTGCATGTAAAAGGTCCAAGATCCAATCCTTGGCACCTCCAGTTATGAGGATTGGGTAGCAGGTGATATGAAAGACCTCTGCTTGAAACAAGTCATTGGTCTGACTGATGGCATATAGCAGCTTCATGTCTGCATATATTCCTGCCCTAGGAGATGTTAAAAATTCCAGTTCAGTGAAGGACCTTTCTAACAAGTAGAAGACATTGTCAGCCTCTATTCCCTACATTACATCATGGAAATCATTATGAAGTATTTTGCCAGGCTGTGTGAAGGTGAATAAAATCAAGAAATGTCATAACTTTCTGCTTGGTCATAGGGATTTGGTGAAAAAATATTTTACAAAATTTATATCCCACCTTTCTGCCCTCACAAGGGCCACCAAGGAGACAAATTAAAACTTAAATAATAAATCACATTTAAAGCCATTAAAACCAAACACAAATAACAACAACACATCATTAAAATAATTAAAACCAAAGCTAAAAGACATACAAAGACATAAAACAACAATTAAGAAGAAGTTGTGTTGTAGTTTTATATTCTGCTTTTCTCTACCGAAAGGAATCTCAAAGTGGTTCCTCCCCACACACACAACAGGCACCTTGTGAGGTAGGCGGGAGTTGAGAGAGTTCTGAGAGAACAGTGGCTGGCCCAAAGTTACCCAGCAGGTTTCATGTGGAGGAGTGGGGAATCAAACCCAGTTCTCCAGATTACAGTCTGCCCCTCTTAACCACTATACCACTCTGGCTCTCACACCACGCTGGTTCTCATTGGTGGGCAGGAAGGTGGGATCACTGAGCGATCACCAAACAAAATAAAAAGTCTTCACTCATAGTGGAAGATGGCAAGAGAAGGGGACAGATTAACCCCCCTGGACAGAGTTCCAAAGTTTTGGTATCATGACTAAAAAGGTCATGACCAAAAAGGCCCTCTCCTGGGTTGCCATCCACATAATCGCAGAAGGCAGGGGCAGCTGGAGTAGGGCTTCTGAACATGACCATAGTCAAGTGAGTTCATAAGTGAATAGGAGGTCCCAAAACATAGGGCTTTAAATGTCAACACCAGCACCTTGAACACATGAAGCTGCCTTATACTGAATCAGACCCTCGGTCCATCAAAGTCAGTATTGTCTACTCAGACCAGCAGCTCTCCAGGGTCTCAGGCAGAGGTCTTTCACATCACCTACTTGCCTAGCACCTTTAACTGGAGATGCCAGGGATTAAACTTGGGACCTTCTGCATGCCAAGAATATGATCTACCACTGAGCTACAGCCCCTCCCCATTGCATTGTGCACAGAAACAAATTGGGAGCCAGTGCAGATGTGCCAAGACTGGAATTATATGGTCCAGTCAACATCCTGGAGGCAGTATTCTGAACCAATTGAAGTGTCTGAATACTTCTTAAGGGCAGCTCCACGTTGAGCATACTGCAGTAAAGTAGTCTAGATGCAACCAGGACATGCACCACAGTGGCCCAAAAAAGTCTGCAGCTCCCTAACCAGTCTGTGTGTATATGTGCATGTGTGATCTCAGAATAAATATGGTGTTGGAAGAGGAAGCCACAAATTCTACTCAACAGAATGCTTGACTTCTATATCCATTTATTGGTGCTGATGACAGGTTATAAAGAAGGCATCTACACTAACTACACTAGAGTCTGTGAGGGGTCTAGTCCCTAAGCGTGCAAACTGATGAACAAATAATAAAGGTAAAGGCAGTGCCCTGAGCAAGCACCAGGTCATTACTGACCCATGGGTCATTACTTCACCCAACGCAGAGTTAAACTGTGGAACTCCCTGCCCCAGGATGTGGGGATGGCTGCCAACTTGGAAGGCTTGAAGAGAGGAGTGGACATGTTCATGGAGGAGAGGGCTTTCCATGGCTACTAGTCAAAATGGATACTAGTCATGATGCATACCTATTCTCTCCAGAGTTAGAGGAGCACGCCTATTATATTAGGTGCTGTGTAACACAGGCAGGACAATGCTGCTGCAGTTGTCTTGTTTGGGGGCTTCCTTGAGGCACCTGGTTGGCCACTGTGTGAACAGACTGCTGGACTTGATGGGCCTTGGTCTGATCCAGCAGGGCTTTTCTTATGTTCTTCTTATGTTCTTATGTCACATCCCGAAGTTTACTAGGCAGACTATGGGGTGGTTTGCCATTGCCTTCCCCAGTCATCTACACTTTACCCCCAGCAAGCTGGGTGCTCATGACCAAAAAGGCCCTCTCCTGGGTTGCCACCCACATAATTGCAGAAGTCAGGGGCAGCTGGAGTAGTAATACAAACCCCAGAATGGCCTTACTTACTCATTTAAAGGACCGTGACTGATTCCAAATTAGAACACTGTTGAAGGTATATGCAGTTTTAGCCATTCATTCTGTGTCTCTTGGGAGAAAACTCAGTAGAGGTCATCAAGTCTCAGAGGCAAGAAAATGAGGGCCATTTTTTGCTCCAAGTCTCAGAAGCGACATGAGAATCTGTGAGACATTAAAAGTTATACCCACTTGTGCCAAATGTCCTATGAAGGGAGAGTCAGGGCACAGGGGAGGAGAGAGATTCTCACCATTCTCCACTGGGCTATACTCGACCAAACTATCTCCATACTTGCTTTGATGCAGTTCTTCATGCCACTCTGATGACGGCTTCAAGATGAAGAACCATAAGGCAGGAATGGAGAAAGCTGCCCTTGTGTAAAGGACAAAGAAGGCCCAAGCTATTGGTATTATTTAAAAGAGGGAAAGAGCTACGCTTTCCATTGGTGGTATTGCTTATTTTCTTATTAAATAGCAGTAGAAAAGAGCAAGAGTCCAGTAGCACCTTAAAGACTAACAACATTTCTGGCAGGGTACGAACTTTCGTCGTGAGCCACAGCTCACTTCTTCACGAAAGCTCATACCCTGCCAGAAATGTTGTTAGTTTTTAAGGTGCTACTGGACTCTTGCTCTTTTCTACTGCTATTGACAGACTACCATGGCTACCCATCGTGCTCTTGCTCATTAAATGTAGGAGGTGTATTGCTGATACCATGTAAATAGTCCATGAAATGTTAAGGGTTTTAAAAAAAAAGATTTCGGTCACAGACAGGAGAGGAATGGAAATTTCCTCACACTCTTCCAATAAATATGTGTATTTTTCAATGAAACTGGAGCCAGGTATATTGCTAATGTTGGAGAGAACTGTGTTTGCATGTTAGCCTGGAGAAGCAGCCCATGAATCATGCATTCATCCATAAATGTTGTCCTTGCAATGCTACCAATGCTGGTAAAATCTCATGTTTCTAAGCACACAAGTGCTTGCTGTGTGAATGCAGAACTTGCCCACAAACTAATTCCTACAGCCAACTTTCCGAGAGCTGTGTGTTTTCAGACTGACAAAACTCTCAGGGGAATGCAATAATTCCTTCCTATATTCTCTTCCTTTGCCCTTGGTAGTTTTGAGCACTTACCATTATGTCACCTTCTTCTCTGTTTCCCTGAAACACTATGGGAGGTCCCAGAGCTCAATGAATAAACCATGCACAAAGTCTCAGGTTTAAGCCATTGCATCTGCAGTTAAAAGATCTCATGTGTGGAAAAATACTAATATAGGCGGATCTAACTCAGTATAAGGCAGTTTCATATGTTCATCATTACAGGTTTCCTATCTGTTACTCATTTTGTCAAGTCTCAAGTGTACTAAAGGTTGCTATCCTCCAGGTGGGTCCTGGCGTTCTCCCTGAATTACAACTAATTTCCAGACTAAAAAGATCAGTTCCTCTAGAGAAAATAGCAGATTCAGAGGGTGGGCTCTATGGCATCCCATCCCTGCTAAGTGCCTTCTTCAGGCTCCAACCCCAAATCTCCAGGAATTTCCCAAACCAGAGTTGGCAACCCTACTAATATTGCATTTTTAGTAGCTATCCAATGGATTTCCTTGCAGCATTTCAGATGACAGCCAGCATGGTAGAGTGATTAGAATGCTGGCCTGGCATCTGGAATACTCACTTTTGACTCCCCACCCGGTCATGGAAGCTTCCTAGGTCACCCTCTTGCAGCCTAAACTACCTCACCAGGGTTGTTGTGAGGATAAAATGAAGGAAGAGAGAATGATATGGTAATCTGCTTTGGATCCCCAATTAAGGAGAAAAGCAGGATATAGATATCTTTTAAAAAATGAAGGGTCATTACATTTTTTTTTATTACACAGGAGCACTCTTTCAACCAATAGGGTGGTTAAGGAAATATAGAATTTTCAAAGCAGGCCTTGAATTTAAGCCAATGTACTACAAGTGTAGCCTAAAAGATTTATTTTATGCCAAAGCAGGGCTGCTATCAATTAATAACTGTAACAGGCTGGTATATACGTCCAGCTGGGGGAAATGCAGAAAAGGATCACAGTTCTCATATTATGAGTCCAGTTTCACATGGTGTAAAATCTTCCATGTTGAGTATCTTCATGAATGACCTGGCACAACCATGCTTAGGGTTACCAACTTCCAGGTGGTGGCAGGAGATCCCCATGCTATTATAATTGGTCTCTAGGCGACAGAGATCAGTTCACCTGTAGAAAATGGCCGTTTTGGAAGGTGGACTGTATGGCATTACACCCCACTGAAGTCTCTCCCATCCCCAAACTCCACCTTCCTCAGGCTCCACCCTTAAAATCGCCAGGTATTTCCCAACTCGGAACTGGCAATCCTAACCATGCTGGAAGCCACTAGAACTATTGGAATGAGGTAGTCCTGCAGGCTCACAAGAATTGTCATAGGGCAGCAGCTACTTCATCATATATAGCATCCAAACCAAGCCTGAAGGTTTAGAGCAAAACAGATTAAGGCAAGCCTTGCATCAGAAATAGGAAACGTTTTATAATTTCTAGACGTTGCAATTGTGTGTTGACTCAGTATAATTGGATTATTCATTAATACACTAATGAATGTAATAATTATTTGACAGGTTGCTCAAATGATCTATATAGTTGTCCTTAGCATTAAGTGATATTATGGACCGTTCGAGAACACAAGATTAATCTTTTCATTTTTCTCTCATGGAGAACAAAATTAATTGCTAACATTCTAAATAATATGGTTCACAGATGATCGTTTGCCCCCAACTCTGCTGATATCATGACAGTACTTAGCAATAAAATCATTTGAGTTCAGTTGGACTTAATTCCAAATAAATATGTTTAAAATTTAAGTGCAAGGAAGAAGCATGCCTAAAACTTGTGCATCTGATTGCCACCAAGTTATGCACAGAAGAAATCCACTATATTTTCTTTATTTAGTCATTCTGCTTTGGATCTAAAGTACCATTAGAGGTAGGCAGCGAATACTTAGCAGTAGAGCTCCCAGTCTATAGTTGGGTGTCCCCCAATTAAATTAGTCATAAATCATATAAAATTCAAAAATAAATGCTGTATTTTAATAAAACCTTTTTGGTGTTCATCCAAGTGGCCCCTAGTAATGCTAATGGCTTCTGGTAGGTTTGAATTAACAGCATTTTTCTGCACGTGCTGTTTTTCAAAAACCCAAATGCTGACAGGTGTTTGTGGCTTCCCAGCGCAAACCAAACAGGCTGGATGATAGGATCATGTCTGAGCAACACCTTTGATGATGGTATGTTTGCCTGTCCATCCTATGATTTGTGGCAAAATTTTCAGCATCCTTAGTGCTGTACCTGAAAGCATTACAGTCTGAGTTCATACTTTTTCCAAGTAAATGTCACGGCACAGTGGAGCTCGATAGAAGGTATAGAAGGTTTGGTATCCAGCTCAATAAAACTTTTGAAGTCTTAATCTGCTGAACTACTAAACGCTGTTCTCTAAGAAGTAATGGTTTCTCAAGTGTGGCACTGGCCCCATTTGAAGATATAAACCACTGCTTATTACATTTGGCTTGAGCAAAACAGTGGAATGTAAGTTATTTTTGCTTTATATTTTGTCTGCCAAGTTAGCCCATACCTTGTATTTTGGTCTCATCTAATTCAGACTTATATGAGGTCCTAAAGATGGTTTCACTTAACTCTAAATATGGGGTTTGACAAGAGGCTCAGAGAGCCTGGTGAATGATACTAGACAATCTGTTCACTTCCTAGTGCTATAAGCAAGCCAAGCCAAAGTTAATCTTTTGGATTCCAAGAGATAAGGAAAGTGGTTATTTTAAATGCTAAGATCTTCCATATAAATGAAAGTAGTATCATTCCAAAACATAAAGACAAACAAAACAAATACGATTCACCCAGTTTTTCTGTTTGCATGTATAAACTGTTGCTGGCTACTGTCATTCAAAAGGCAGGTAAAAATAAGGAGCAATGTGTTAAAGATACCTTACTGTTATTGCTTGTGTGTGTGTGTTTTAATTTGGTGGTATTTGATAAAATACAAATGCAATATTTGATAATAAAAGGATTTTGAAATGTAGTCGGGAATGTTCCCTCAGGAACTTTCTACTTTGCTACCTTTGGGATTTTAGGAAAATCATAAAATTTACTTCTCAAATTTTTAAATAAATGTTGTTTCCAGGATTCAAGGTTACATGAAATGCTAAAGCAATTGGAACAGTAGTCTTGCTTTGCTTATAGCATCAGATTACTAGTTCTTAGTAGGCCTGTTGAGAACTTCACAGCAAGCATACCATTTTCAACAGCCAAAATTGCTTATGTATTGAGCCTTGGATTGGATTGTCTTGCTTTCATTGTTTACCGGCTGAGACAAGCAATGCGTTGAACAGCTTTGCAGCTGTGCAGCAGCTGTGGTGGGGTTTCATCTCCTTCTGCCTTGTAACAGTTTTTACGTCTATACATTATGGTTAGGTATTTAAATGACAGAAAGGATGAAAAACTACATCTCCCAAAGGGCTGTGCAACAATGCATAAGTGCAGATTGCTGCAGAGCAAGACAATTCAGCAGCCATTAATGTGGATGTGTGTCAGACAGATAGGGTTGCCAGGTCCCTCTTTGCCACTGGCGGGAGGTTTTGGGGGCAGAGCCTGAGAAGGGCAGGATTTGGGGTGAGGAGGGACTACAATGCCATACAGTCCAATGGCCAAAGCGGCCATTTTCTCCAGGTGAACTGATCTCTATTGGCTGGAGATCAGTTGTAATAGCACGGGATCTCCAGCTACTACTTGGAGGTTGGCAACCCTACAGACAGATCCAAATCAAACTGTCAGACTTTTAAAAAGTTATTCTTCATTTAAACAATTGGTGCGGTGAGAAGCAGCAATGGATAGGGTTGCCAACTCTGAGTTCAGAAATACCTGGAGATTTGAGGGTGGAGCTTAGAAGAGTGGGATTTAGGGAGGGGAGGGACTACAGTAGGATATAATGCCATTCAGATCACATTGTAAAACATCTCTTTTCTCCAGGAAAAGTGGAATAAATATTTTAAACAAACAAATAAATAAGCAATTTATGTAGTCTGGATCAGTTGTGATTCTGGGAGATCTCCAGCCACCACCTGGAAGTTGGCTACTACTACAGGTAAGGAGGATTCGCATGCACTGCGTACAATTTTCTTTATGTGCAGAAAGTAACCTGGCAAACAGGCTCAATGCTAAACAACCTGAACTTCCCACTCAATAACTGACTCCCTGACTTCCAGGCAGTGGCTGGAGATCTTCTGCTATAGCAGTTGATCTCCAGGCAACAGAGATCAGTTCAGCTGGAGAAAATGGCCACTTTAGAAAGTATGACATTGAAGTGTCTCCTCCCCAAACCCTGCCCTCCTCAGGTTCCATCCCCAAAATCTCCAGGTATTTCCCAACCCAGAGCTGGCAACCCTAAGAGTTATAGATTTGACCCAGGATGGCCCAGATTCAACTTCTCACTGGCCCATGAAACTCACTGGGTGATGTTAGGCTGGTTATTCATTCTTAGCCTAAGTTACTTCGCAGGGTTGTTGTGAGGAGAAAACTGGTGGATTGATATGTATTTCATCAGGACCTCCTGGAAGGAATGGTGGAACAAACATAAATGAAACATTAAACACGGCAGAATGAAATCATCAGAAGGGAAGGGAAGCGATTTCTGTCCTCTGGAGATCAGCTATCATTCTCGGAGATCTCCAGGCCCCACCTGGAGGCTGGCAACGCTAGCCATATGACTTCCTGTCAGGTGCTTGCAGCTCAGTGGGTTCTGTTCTGCCACCTGGTGTTAAAGGTGTGTCCCAAGTCATGATGTTTTGCTAACAAATCCCTTTATCTAACTTCAGGTAATAGGATACATGTTCTACGTCTATGTTCAATTCTTCCTTACCAAGAAGAGACATGAAACTTCAGGCAATGGAGTCCAGAATGGAGAATGGGACTTTTCTTGCATTTAAACCAAAAATAAATAGTAGCTTTAATCCACAATGTGTGTGGTATTTTTTATTTTAACTTTTCACTTCAGGTGCAAAAATGTCCTAGGCTGGCATTGATTCCAGTTTTAAATCCCCTGGCTCACTGTGCATCTGCTATAATTCCTTGTATTAGTGTGTGTGTATTTTTAGCTGACTCATCTCTCTCCATTCTTGCATGCCTTGGAAGCCAGTTTTAAATCAGACACATATGGGTGAACAACACTGCTCTCTTTCTGCTTTACCATCAGTATAAATAGCCATTCTTATATTCTTGGTGAGTAGCTGAAATAAGGATTAACACACTCTCTCTCTCTCTCTCTTCTCTCCCTCTCTACTAAATTGTAATGGAAAAAAACCCTATAGTTTCCAGACAGCATTTAAAAATTGTACCACCATTTTCTACTCATCACTGAGCAGTACCTAGGCAAGCATATTCCATGTGCTTGTAAAAAGGGGAGCCTAGCTAGAAAACAGACACTTAATAAAATGTAGTACAACCATATTGTCAGATGTTTTGTTTCGGAAATATTTTGAAGGAGTGCTTTTGGTATGTGTGTGTGTTTTGAGTGATAAGGCGTACAAGAAACGAAAGCCAGGTCTGAGAAGAAATTTGCTGTGATGAAGGAGACAAGAAAACAAAAATTAAACCAGAGAGAACTGATATAAAATACTGCAGCCTTTTCCTGAATTAATTAATTTTCCTGAATTAAAAATTCTTCAGCCTTTTCCTGAATTAATTCCCATGGATGTTTCAAATTATTGCAGGATGAAATGGGAGCGCTAACTACACAGCAAAGAACTCAGCTTCTGGGAGGGGGGAGAACCTTTGTCTGCATCTTTCATAATGACATGAGGAGGGTGGGTTGCCATAAAACAATCCCAAAGTCTAGGGTTATCTAATTATTTTCATTGTTTCCAAATGCCACTCTGGTGTTTGGGTAGTGTGCAATTAATCCATTTCTGGCTCTAGCAATACCTTTTTATTTACATAGTTATTAACTTCATTTATACCAGGGGTGGGGAACGTCAGGCCCGGGGGCCGTTTAAGGCCTGCGGAATCTTTTGGTCTGGCCCTTCGTGGGTCCTGGCAGATCTCTGGCTCAGAAGGATCCAAGACTGGAGATCCGCCCCCTCCCATGGAGTGCTCCACCGGTTGGATGCCTGCCTGATTGCCCGCGCTGGGAGTGTCATCTGGGGCAGCTGCCTGCTTGGGACTTGGTCGGCTAATTTTTAAGTTGATAATTTTGTATTGCCCGTGAATGATGTTATAAATATCCAAATGACCCTTGGCGGAAAAAAGGTTCCCCACCCCTAATTTATACCTTGCCTTTCTCCTCAATGGGGACCCAAAGCGGCTACTATCGTTCTCCTGTCCTCCATTTTATCCTCACAACAACAATGTGAAGCCGTTAAGCTGAGAATGTGTGACTGGTCCTGGGACCTCCATCGAGCTTCCATGACAGAATGGGGATTCAAACCTGGGTCTCCCAGATCCTAGCCTGGCACTGTACCTCACTGGCTTGCACAACCAAGCTGCTCTACTCACTCCTAATGGTAAAGAATTAGTTTGATATTCAAAATCACCTTAACGATTGGAGCCAGCGTGGTGTAGTGATTAAGAGCAGTGGTTTGGAGCGGTGGATTCTGATCTGGAGAACTGGGTTTGATTCCCCACTCCTCCACATGAGCGGCAGAGGCTAATCTGGTGAACTGGATTTGTTTCCCCACTCCTACACACAAAGCCAGCTGGGCGACCTTGGGCTAGTCACACTCTCTCAGCCCCACCCACCTCCCAGGGTGTCTATTGTGGGGAGGGGAAGGTGATTGTAAGCCAGTTTGAGTCTCCCTTAAGTGGTAGAGAAAGTCAGCATATAAAAACTAACTCTTCTTCTTCTTCTAAGTTTTACTAAGACACTTTTTATTGGGAAACATTTGCCGTTGATTCCAGTTTATGTGATCTGAAATAAAGAGAATTGGATCCGATAAGCATTTCTACTGGCAACAAAGGCATCACCAAAAAGGCTGAACTGGGGATCATGGGACCTTCATGGTCAAAAGGAATGTGAGACAGGGGGTATGCTAAGGAGAGGGATTTATATTTATTTTATTTATTTATTTAAAACATTTATTAGCCACCTTTCTATCTTGCGGATCTCAAGGTGGCTTACAATGATTATAAAAACCACATAAAAGACCACGATTAAGTGAGACTGAGTAAAAAGGCTGGCTGGAACCAACCCATAAGGAATACAGAGGTGTTTCAGGAATGTGGACACAGGCCATTTATGCAGGGGTATTTACTTTGCAGTCCCTGCTGGACTGCTTCGAGGCTTCTTTTGCATTATTAATGATTTTACCAACCTTCAGACATGACTTCACTCTGGCCTTGTTCTTCCTCTGCAGTTCTAGGATCCTGTTTTAGGATGAATTTAAATACTGCTTTGAGGCAAGAGCAACACGATTTTCCCCTATTTCCATGAATAGCTCTTAATTTCAGTTTTTTCTCCCCACGCCATTTTGGCTTCTCCCTCCCACATATCTGTCCCTCCCATCCAACCCCTTCCCTCAAAGCAAAGCACAAAAGAGGGAGTTAAACCTTCATGAAATGTGCAAGAAGACACTGAAGAAGGCTGCAAAGATTGGAAGGCAGCTCCCAGCAGGGAGCTGTAGAAGAAAGGTGGGGTGGAATACCCAGCAAAAGCACACGCAGTCGCTTTAAGAGCTGACCCGCCCCCTCCAAGTTAAGTGCAACAAGGCTGCGTTTTCAGGGGGAGGGACTCAGAAGCTCCCTGATTCACTGGGGATGCCTAATTAATCACAAGGTACTCCTGGAATTGGGGGGGGGAAATCCCTCATGCATATGATGTTTAAGAATTTGGAGCAGAAAACTGTGCAGCAAACCAAACGCAAATGTCCCCTGCATAAATGACCACAGTCTTCTATCTTAAAAACTGTGGATTTAGTTCCTCATGCAATTTCTTGTACAACCTAATCCGCTGCCACCAAAGAACAGTCATAATGGAGCCATGGTAATTCTGCATTCCTGATCAGGCAGGGGACTAAGAGGATATGAGAGAACTTTCAGGATGACATATGAAAACCAGTATCGATTCCTACCTTCCTGTGTTTCAGTTTCTGAATGATGGAGTCAGCATAACAAATGCCTCTGTTTCATCTTTGAAAAGCTGTTGATCATAAAAACCCAGGGGTTGGTGACAACCTGTAAATAAATGATGAATGGAAGATTGGCAGCAGTATTCAAGTCTGAAAAGGTTCAGAACATGTTGTGTTCTTCCAGCTTGAGGGTTGCATTTACTGTTGCTCTTGAGAAAGCAAAATAGTTATTTGACTTCTATATACGCTTGGCCTCAGACTCACCTCCGAGCCCTCGTTTACTGGGCGATGCTTGGGAGGGAACAGAGCCGATGCAGACGTCTTGGGGGGTCGTTGGGTGCCGGGCAGAGGTATCTCTGGTCCAGGGGGGAGCTCCCAGGCCATTGCATGCGCCGCGTAAATGGCAGCTGTGTAAATGGCGCCATGTAAATGGTGCTGCTTAAATGGCAGCTTGCCAGAAAGCAGGGGGTGAGGCCGGGTGTTTTCCCATCAGCAGCAGGCTTCCCACGTGGCCACTTGCCATCCTGCCCCCAATGCCATGCCAACACCTGTTTACTGTAACCAATAAAAGTTGTGGCCATTTCCATCCAGCTACTGCCTCCTGTGTCTTCAGTCTTATACTAGGGCCAGTGGTTAATTGGGTTGGGGTGGCACTGCATGCTGGGAGGGAGAGCGTAGCTGTTGGGTAGCTGGCTCTAGAGACTCCCTAACTAGGCGCTAGGTCAGCAAAGCTATTGTTCACTTCCTTATTTGCTTAAAGAGCCTTTCCCTATACCAATACAGGGCCAAGCTCTATAAATCTATCAGATAACACACTGGAGCTTTTCCAATCTGTTCCCACTGCATACCACTTGTGCCCCCTTCCAAACTATTCTTTAGCATTCTAGTTATAGAATCTGAAGAAACCAAATCACTGTACAATACAACCCAGCTCCCTCCCCAAAATATACCAACAAGATCAACTTCTGCAATCCAGATCAGAGTGTACACAAAAGAATTTGTTTAGTCTTCCCTGCCTGGATTCTGCTCTGCTCAGAGTCCCCAACTTCCATCTTCTGGATGTCACTGAAGGGGTCATCAAGGGGAGGGCAGGAGGCAACCTTGGATCTTTCCATCATTAGGGTTGCCAGCCTCCAGGTGGTAGCTATTACAACTGATCTCCAGGCGACAGAGATTAGTTCACCTGGGGGAAATGGCTGTTTTGGAAGGCGGACTCTATGGCAATAATACCCCATTGAAATCCCTCCCCTCCACCCACCCTCCTCAGGCTCTGCCCCCCCCCCCCCAAATATCCAGGTATATCCAAACCTGGCAATCCTATCCATCATACCTGGATCTGGTTCAACAGAGGATTTCCTCACTCAGGGTACATTTTTAATAGAAAAGTAAGGTCATTTGTATTGGCTTTTTATTCCAATCAGCTGCTTGAGATGCCATTCTGATTTATTTATTTTTAAATACACAATAATATTTAGCAGCAGAAATAAATGAAACTTGTAATGTCTGTTTCCTGCAGATTGGCTATATTTTTATAGCATGGAATTCGAAGATGCAGAATGGCAACACCTGCACTTACATTTCACACACTGACTGGGCCACATAGGGTTGCCAGGTCCCTCTTTGCAACTGGCAGGAGGTTTTTAGGGCAGAGCCTAAGGAGGGGAGTGTTTGAGGAGGGGAGGGCCTTCAATTCCATAGAGTCCAATTGCCAAAGCAGCCATTTTCTCCAGATGAACCGATCCCTGTACATGATAGAGGTCTATATAGAGGATATGATAGAGGTCTATATAGAGGACATGATAGAGGTCTAAAAATCATGCATGGTTTGGAAAGAGTGGACAGGGAGAAGTTTTTCTCCCCCTCTCATAATACTAGAAAGAGGGGTCATCTGCTGAAGCTGGAGGGTGAGAGATTCAAAACTGATAAAAGGAAGTATTTTTTCACACAACGCATAGTTAAATTGTGGAAATCCCTGCCCCAAAATGTTGTGATGGCTGCCAACTTGGAAGGCTTTAAAAGGGGAGTGGACATGTTCATGGAGGACATGTTCATTGCATTTTTGGCAATGCCTAACAAGATGTCCGGAAGGAGATTGAGACTGGGAAGGGCAGCCATCAAGGAGCTAGAAAAGATTCTGAAGTGTAAGGATGTGTCACTGGCAACCAAGATCAAGGTAATTCATGCCATCATATGCCTTGTTATTATGTATGGGTGTGAAAGCTGAACAATGAAGAAAGCTGATAGGAAGAAAGTAGATTCCTTTGAAATGTAGTGTTGGAAGAGAGTGTTACGGATATCATGGACTGTCAAAAAAACAAACAAATAAGTGGGTTATAGATCAAGCCTGAACTGTCCTTAGAAGCTAAAATGACTAAACTGAGGCTATCGAACTTTGGTCACATTATGAGAAGACAAGAGTCAATGGAAAAGACAGTCATGCTAGGAAAAGTTGAAGGCAGCAGGAAAAGAGGAAGACCAAACAAGAGATGGGTTGACTCTGTAAAGGAAGCCACAGCCCTCAGTTTGCAACACTTGAGCAAGGCTGTTAAAGATACGACATTTTGGAGGACATTGATTCATAGGGTCAGAAATTCATGAGTCATAAATGACTTGACAGCACTTAGCACACACACAACAAGATGTCACCTGGGAGCCCATAATCAGGGTATGAGATATCCAATAACCCTCCATTTTAGCTTGATTTTCTCCTCCCTGTCCATTTTGATGGCAGGAGCAGCTCCTTCCTTCCTTATGTTTCACATCAGGCCTAGAAACAGCCCTGCAGTACACATGGGTCTGCATGAATCTCTTCTGTGTCAGATAATTCTCTACTCATATGATGGAGAATTCCAATTGCATGAGTGAAGCATTTCCCAACTCATACATAGGGCATGTCCCCTATGTTCACAGCTCAGGTGCCCACCAGAAGCATGCTGCAGCGATCAGATCAGTGAAATTATATACAAATTTTTCATCTGTTAAACTTCCTTTCAGGTCATGCATTTAGGAGAATATGATTCTCGGATGTCCATACACCACAGAAGCTGTATGAGTCATATGAGTCATATTCCATCAGAGTATTTAATTTTGTTTTCCATTTCATTGAAAAATCATCTTGTACAACACATCAATGGAAGCTTTCCAAAAGAACATTATGTCATCTTCATGCATTTCAGAACCAGCTCCTTCAAGTGATTTCTGTTTTAGACTTGCTTAAATAAAGTTTATAATATTCCACAAGTCTCCATTCTCATTGCTGGTTGCTGTGATCTAAGTTTTCAGTTGTAATATTGATGAGATACATTACAGTAGTCTCAAGTAAAAACTTCAGCACACTAGTCTCAAGTAAAAACTTCAGCAAAGTATCAGTCCAGACTCAAGGTTCAAAGGGAATCTTTCAGGTGGTTGCATTGTACAGAGATGTCAAATATCCAGCAGAGTCAGAATGTAGGCTGACATGAATCATATACAGTAAAGTCATGTAGCAGTCATATTCTGATAGCAAAGTCGGACAAATCTGAGGATACTTAAATCAGGTGATTGGAGCCATGAACAGACATGACAGATCTTTCTACAAACCTGAAAAATGCCTCATGTTTGCAGAAATATGTGAAATCTTAAAAAAAAAAAAAAAACATTGGTGGAGTTTAAAAACCACAAAATGATAAAAAATAGTGCCTGTAGCTTTAAGTAATAGATTAGCTTGTGGCCCTTGCAGGGCAACCACAGCATTCCATGATTGGTTCTATCATTAAAATGCAGGGGGAGGGAATGGGAGCCTTTCCAGGCCTATTTGGGCCTTTGAGGGAAGACTCATTAGTGCCGTGCCTGACTAGGGTTGTCATCTCCAGGTTGGGAAGTCCCTGGAGATTTTGTGGTGGAGTCTGAGGAGGGGAGGGTTTGGGGAAGTAAGAGGCTTTATCTGGATATGATGCCATCGAGTTTGCCCTCCAGACCAGCCATTTTCTCCAGAAAAACAAATCTCTGTCATCTGGAGTTCAATTGTAATTCTGAGAGATCTCCAGCTCCCACTTGAGGTTGGCAACCCTAGGCCTGGCAGCAACTTCTGGTTGACTTGATACCACCCCACTTGCATGACTCAGCTAGGCCTAGCAGCTTGTTGCTGTTCAACAGCAGCCACCTGATGAAAGCCAGTGTGGTGTAGCAGTTACAGCTTCAGAGTAGGGTCTGGGAGACCCAGGTTCGACTTTCCATCTTGCTGTGGAAGCTCACTAGGTGATTTTGGACAAGTCACATACGTTCAGCCTAACCTACCTCACAGGGTTGTTGTACAGATAAAAAAGGAGGTGAGGAGAATAATGTAAGCTGCTTTGGTCCCCACTTTGGAGAAAGAGAGTATAAATGAAGTAAATAAATAACAACTATAGCTTCGAGGTAAATAAAAGGTATGTTGGTGAATGGCTGAGAAGGAGAGAATGAGCCAGGGGAAGGGGACAGGATATGGGGGTTGCCAGGGGAAGGAAAAGAAGAAATAGTATGGAGAGGGAGAGGGGGAGGAAAGAGAGGTGCAACCCCACATGTCCTCAAGAGTTCCCTACCAGGCAAGAGGGCGTGGCCCAGTGGCTGGCACCACAAACTGTGCCACTGATTTCCTATGTAGAGGCTGCCGGACTGGGAGAGGGAAGGCTTAAGACAGACTGGCAGATAAAGGTAGGTTGGCTGTTGGGTAGGAAGGAGATACAGTTGCCAAATCCAGGTTAGAAAATACCTGGAGATTTGGGGGTAGAGCCTGTGGAGGGTGGGTTTGATAAGGGGAAAAACCTGAGGTGGTTATAATGCCATAGACTCCATCCTCCAAAGCAACCATTTCCCCATGGGAAGTAAGGTTGCCAGTCTCCAAGTGGGGGCTGGAGATCACTCAGAATTACAACTGATCTCCAGATGACAAAGATCAGTTCCCCTGAGGTTGCTTCCCTCCCCAAAACTTGCCTGCCAAGGCTCCACCCCCCAAATCTCCAGGAATATCCTAATCTAGAGCTGGCAACCTCAAGAAGGAAACGGGGAAAGGGGACATTCTATGGGGGCTTTCAGAAAAGGGAAAGAAGAACTTGTGGAAGGAAATGTGATGCCTCCTGCAAGTCCTTGCAGGTCCCCACTTCTATTACTTAATCTTCATATCAGCTATTGAACCATAGCAGTTATGTCAGACACAAACATGCCTTGATATAACCTTCTCTGGTTTCATCAGTTATATTTTGACTATCCATGCACCATGAAGAAGTATACATTTTCATATGAGATTCAGTTTTGCTTTCAGTCCAAATCAAATGCAGTTTACTATAACTGTTCAGCAATTCTAAGAGCACTCAGAATCTCTCAAGGTAGTCATATATCCTTGCATCATTTCACTGAGGCAGTTAACTTAGATTGTATCAGATTTTTTGTTTATCTACACTATAAACATTTTTATTTGGAGAAGAAACACACACATCCCCCAGTACTTCCTTTTCCTGGTTCCCTTCTCTGTAGCCCTTGTCCACTACTCCATCTATATTTATTTAGAATCTCCTTTCCACCTGAAGATGCTTAAATTGATGTACAAGTTAATATCAGACAACACAATTTCTCTACATTCCTAGAAAACCAAAATACTTCTCAACATGAGTGTGTGTGTGTAAAGTGCTATCAAGTCGCAGCCAACTTATGGTGACCCCTTTTGGGGGGTTTTCATGGCAAGAGACTAACAGAGGTGGTTTGCCAGTGCCTTCCTCTGCACTGCAACCCTGGACTTCCTTGGTGGTCTCCCATCCAAATACTAACCAGGGCTGACCCTGCTTAGCAGCTGAGATCTGACAAGATCAGGCTAGCCTGGGCCATCCAGGCCAGGGCTTTCAACATACCCAGGTCTAAAAAAACAACAAGCAATCAACAACTGAGCTTCACCTCTCTTCAAGCCAATTCAAAAGCCATTTATGCTTGGTAATTAGCAGTGTGTTCCAGGCTGAAGTGTCCCGCATTTTTTTTTTTGAGTTTTTCACGCTGAATCACCATTCAGGAAGCCAGTGCGTACCTGCATCACATTTCTTAAGAGCCCCTTTAACGCGACCTTTTATGTTTGCTCCACCCCTACCTCAAAGAATCCCCTCAAGATCTCCAGCTAGTACCTGGAGGTTGGTAACCCTAAGTTTAGGTTGTGCAGTGGAGTCCACAGAGGGTCCAGTCTGTTGCCAGGTGAGATTTTCTGCCTGTAACTAGAGCCATACCGCTTATTACACACGAGATGCAAGCTATATCCAAATCATTACCTTAGCAGAAAACGGGTGTGTCGACCATCTGACCTTTCAAAGAGGTCTCCGTGAAATCCTATTCCAGTGATGCACTGTCTACTAAACACTATTACAGCCAGCAAAAACACACAAGTACAAGTTGAAGTAAACAGAAAGAAAAGGTTCTTGTAGGTTATTCGGGCTGTGTAACCGTGGTCTTGGAATTTTCTTTCCTGACGTTTCGCCAGCAACTGTGGCAGGCATCTTCAGAGTAGTAACACTGAAGGACAGTGTCCTTCAGTGTTACTACTCTGAAGATGCCTGCCACAGTTGCTGGCGAAACGTCAGGAAAGAAAATTCCAAGACCACGGTTACACAGCCCGAATAACCTACAAGAACCAATGAACTCTGACCGTGAAAGCCTTCGACAATAGAAAGAAAAGGGTTCATGGGGCTTGTGCATTAATAGAAAAGAGTTCATGAGGCTTGTGCATTAATATACCCTCCTATGGTTTCTTTCTAACTTGATGAGTGGCTGAGTATAAGCAGTGTGTGCTGATTTTTTCCAGTGTGTGATGTAATTTGCATGCATACGAGTTATATTAATGAACAATTCACATGTGCAAGAAACACTTACTTCAAATAAACAAGCAGTTTAAAAAAAGCCCTGACGCATGCGTCTGCCTGATAATAAATTTCCCTGTAACGATGCTGATATTCTCTCACCGTCTCTCACATTTCTCCTTTTCCCATTTCATTGTTGAACCGTTTTCAGGAAAACTACATCCAAATTGCTCATTTTTGTCTAATGAGGTCAGATATGTTGTTGTTGTTTTTTAAGAGGAAAGGGAAGATGATTTGTCTGTTTAATGACCTACAACCGTGGAACTGCAGAATATAAGAGCCGGGTAGCTTTCTGCCATTTCCCTGCTGTGCTTCTCATCTTCATGGCAACTGAGAATATGCCCATTAGACTCGCAGTGAGTGAAGTGACACAAACGAGTGAAGTGACGCTGCATGAAATGCGGCCATGAAAAACAAGCGCTCAGTGAGTCATCCCGTTCGCCAAGCCAACGTTGTCCTTTCATGTGATTCTGAGTCGACTCCAAGCACACAGCCCCTCGATAAAAGCTTCAGCTGAAATCCCCCCCTTTTTGCCCTCACATTCTCTGCGTCAACCACTGTCCTGGAAAAACTGTAAGCAAAAACTAGAATAATCAATAGGTGTACCCAGGACATAATTCATAGACTATCAGAAAGTGAAAAGTTCAGTGGAAGGTTCACCGAAATCCTGGTAATGAGATTCTCGCAGGGTACTGTAAATTAGGTCTCGTTCACCCCATTTCCGCAAGCTGTGAGAAGCTCTGGAACAAAGCTAATAATGTTTGGTTAGAGCACTGGATGGTTACAGAGTTTTAGTGTTATCTGCTTATTTACAAAAACAATGACATTCTCATACACACTCAAAGAAACTTGTGGAAAATGCCAACATTTCACTTTCCTGAAGTAGACTAACTAGCAGCCCCACCCAGAAGAAGAGGCCGGCCAATGCCCAAAATATAAGGAAGGGGGAATAGTCTCCTGAAATGGTAGAATGGATGGCATTGGGTAAAAGCTCACATTTTCGTATATTTCTCTATATTAAAAAAAAAACCTCTTCCTACATATGGAAAACTAGCACAATAAGAAAGAGACTGGATTATTTTTTCGTAGTGTTGCCAGCTCTGGATTGGGAAATATCTGGAGATTCTGGGGGCAGACCCTGAGGAGGGCAGGGATTAGGGAGGGGAGGGACTTCAGCAGGGTTCAATGCCGTAGAGTCCACCTTCCAAAGTAGCCATTTTCTCCAGGGGAACTGATCTCTGTCACCTGGAGATCAGTTGTAATTCCAGGAGATCTCCAGCCATCCCCTTGGCAACCCTAATATAGAGATATGATTCTAATTTAGTCTAAATAACTAGGATGGACTGTGATGCAGGAGGCATGACCTGCTCTCATAGTGGCAAGACGGAGAAGAGATAGGGTTGCCAGCTCTGGGTTGGGAAATACCTGGAGATTTTGGGGGTGAAGCCTTAGGAGGGTGCAGTTTGGAGAAGAGAGGGACTTCAATGCCATAAAGTCCAATAGCCAAAGCAGCCATTTTCTCAAGGATAACTGACCTCTGTTTCCTGGAAATCAGTTGTAATAACGGGAGATCTCCAGCCACCACCTGGAGGTTGGCAACCCTAAAAAGGGAGACGGTGTTAGCCAGGAGCAAGGAAGAGTCCCTGACAGTAGCAACCTACACAACAAAGGAATAGCAGCACAGCAGTAGACAGGAAGGATGAATAGGGTCTATCTATCTCTCTGGCTCTCTATAGTCCCCCTCTGAAGACTGAGGCTAAGAGACAGTGCAAAGTCCTTCACTTCCAACAGTACACACAGAGCTGTTCCCCATTACTGAACTTAAAAGTCTGTCTGCATAAAAGTTTTGTTTGTGAGGCATAAAGAGACCTCTGGTTCATTGTTGGTAATGTGGTGCTCTGTGCACACATGAAGTTCTTTTTCATGCCATAGCTTAAACCACCCCTGACACCCTTTAAACACCCTGCCACACTAACAGTCACAATAGTTAAGATGGATTTTTAAAGGATCACTTCAGCTTGACATGGGTGAAAATGATCTTTGGGGGGGGGGAACCCTGAATTAGAGGGGAATTTTTAGGCAAGTCAGGTGGGTGGAGCTTGGAACATTGCCACTCGTGGGATACACCAATCATCACGGATTTCATTGAACCATTTTGGTGTCTGACATACCTGCTACAACTCAACAGTTGATACGAAGATTAAGTAATATAATCCCCACGTGACTTTGTTCCAGTGAATCCTTTGGGACAGTCCACTAATTGGCCCCACCATGGGTCTTGCCTGATATCTACAGAGGGAAATAAAAACGGACAAAAATCACTCGCTACTGTAGAACCCTTAACCTCTCTGAGAACAGCAGAAATCCAAGTTGATATGCTTTTCTTTTCCCCAGGAAGAAGGCGTCAGGTATCAGGAAAGCTTATGCAATTTTATACCTGCACCATGGGAACGGAAAGCAAAAGCCCGGGTCAAAAAGCCACTTTGCCGTTGCTTCCGAACATAACCTCTTCCTTTAGCCTCATTCAAGTACACAGCACAGAAATATTTTGTTACAGCTGTAGAAGAGAACATACTGAAGAAAGAAGTTCCATAAACCTCATTTTATCTAAACAGCTCCTTACATTTCAAGAATCCCTAGCTAAATTCATTAAATGTAGTGAGCAGCCTGCAGATTGGTTTTCCTTTTTGATGGATTTCTGAATTCCTACATTCACTGCAGCTCTTCCATTCATTTATTCCCTGCAACTATAGAAAAGCTTGGTATTTGCCATACAGCCATCAACCTAATCTGCCTTTTAATTAGATACATGTACTTAGATGTGGATTTGTGTTTGTATGTACAGCAACATTTCAATCAGGTGCTTTTTGAGACTAAGAAAGAAATTTAATAAGGGCCCCATTATATGAGATTAGTCTATGTAGTATTGCATCCTGTTACCCACAGCAACCAACAAATGCCGATGGGGAATCCACAAGCTGTGCATGCAGGCAACAGCTGTCCCATGCTGTTCCCTCCTAACAACTGGTGTGTGGAGATGCCACCTCTGAACACAGACAGTTCTTTAACGACACCATAGTGGCAGGTATTGGGTGGCAGCAATGTCACTTCCCTCCACCATCGTCTTGAGAGCCAGCATGATGTAGTGGTTAAGAGCAGTGGTTTGGAGTGATGGACTCTGATCTGGAGAACCAGGTTTGATTCCCCACTCCTCCACATGAGCGGTGGAGGCTAATCTGGTGGACTGGATTTGTTTCCCCACTCCTACACATGAAGCCAGCTGGGTTATCTTGGGCTAGTCACACTGTCTATGCCCCACCTACCTCACAGGGTGCCTGTTGTGGGGAGGGGAAGGGAAGGTGATTGTAAGCCAGTTTGATTCTCCTTTAAGTGGTAGAGAAAGTCGGCATATAAAAACCAACTTCTTTCTGTCATCAGCCAGCCAGCCCCCCATCTCCCCCCCTTTCTGCCTCTGGCCTACCCACCTGCTACCCCCATGTAGGAAATGAATCATAGAATCATAGAGTTGGAAGGGGCCGTACAGGCCATCTAGTCCAACCCCCTGCTTAATGCAGGGTCAGCCTAGAGCAGCCCAGACAAGTGTTTATCCAGCCTCTGTTTAAAGACTGCCAGTAGGGGGGAGCTCACCACCTCCCTAGGTAGCTGATTCCATTGTCGAACATCTCTTACTGTAAAAACATTTTCCCTAATATCCAGTTGGTACCTATTCGCCCTCACCTTAAACCCATTATTGTGAGTCCTATCATCTGCTGCCAACAGGAACAGCTCCCTGCCCTCCTCTAAGTGAGAGCCCTTCAAATACTTAAAGAGAGCAATCATGTCCCCCCTCAACCTCTTCTTCTCCAAACTAAACATTCCCAACTCCCTCAGCCTTTCCTCATAGGGCTTGGTCTCCAGGACCCTGATCATCCTCATTTCTCTCCTCTGCACCCACTCCATTCTGTCCACATCCTTTTTGAAGCGAGGCCTCCAGAACTGCACACAATACTCCAGGTGTGGCCTCACCAATGCAGTGTACAGCAAGACTATGACATCTTGAAATTTGGATGTTATGCCTCTGTTGATGCACCCCAAGATCACATCAGCTTTTTTTGTCACTGCATCCCACTGGCGGCTCATATTTAACTTATGGTCCACCTGTACCCCAAGAACTTGTTCACACACACTGCTGCCCAGAAGTGTATCCCCCATCAACTAGCATTCATAATCTTCCTCAGTTTCTACAGCAAGCTGTGCATGCCAGTTCCTCTGCTCTCACAAAGTTTTGGTAGAGCAACCAAACTGTAGCCAAACTGGCTTGAGAGGAAGGAATCTTGTCAGAATCTGGAACACCAATTAAGGTATGTGTGGCTTGTGGCACTGTTCTTAAAAGAGGACTAAAGTGAAGTGGTAAGGAGAATTATTAACTCTGGCTTCCAAGGGGCCAGGCAGGGGCACAGAGGCTGATGCCTCCAACAGAAAAATATCTTGCACTACCTCTAACCACAAAGCCTTTGAAAATTTAGCCATCATGGCTAACAGCTAGGGTTGCCAACCTCCAGGTACTAGCTGGAGATCTCCTGCTATTTCAACTGCTCTCCAGTCGATATAAATCAGTTCACCTGGAGAAAATGGCCACTTTGGCAATTGGACTCTATGGCGTTGAAGTCCCTCCCCAAACCCTGCCCTCCTCAGGCTCTCCCCCAAAAACCTTCTGCTGGTGGCGAAGAGGGACCTGGCAACCCTACTAATAGCACCACACATCGATGTGGTCACACATCAAACCGATTCACACAGATGAACACCCATGAAGCTGTCTTATACTGAGTCAGAGCATCGGTCCCATCAAGGTTAGTGTTGTCTGCTCAGACTGGCAGCAGCTCTCCAGGGTTTCAGGTAGAAGTCTTTCATATCACCTGCCGCCTGATTGTTTTAAGTGGAGATGTCGTGGATTGAACCTGGAACCTTCTGTGTGCAAAGCAGAAGCTCTTCCATCGAGCCTCAGCTCCCCCACATCCATTGTCTATGGATATGTCTCTTAGCAGCCGTCTAAACTATGGTCAATTTTATGGTAATGAAGTCCATAAGATAATTAGGCAAACAAGGCTTGTGAATGTAAGATAACTTGCAATTTAGCAAATTAATGCTACAATTCACTGAAGCCTTTTAATATGGTCTTCCCCATCACATTTGGGAATTTAGTTACTAACCTGTGTGGGTGGGGAACTGCTTTGTGTCCTCCTCAATTTTATGTAAAACACTAGAGCACTATTGGCTCTGGGTGAGCCGTTTGATGCCTTGCATGGAGCAGCCAATCATAATGGGGTTGGAGAAGCTATTTATGCTTTGCACTGCTCACTACAGCAAGTTTTTGCTATGAGTTGCCCTACCCACCTTTGTTGTGGGTAACATGGTATTAGCTGATTGTAGGGTTGCCAGTTCTGGGTTGGGAAATACCTGAAGATTTTGGGGGTGGCTGGGGAGGGCAGGGTTTGGGAGGGGAGGGACCTCAGCAGGATATAATGCCACAGAGTCCACCCTCCAAAGCAGACATTTTCTCCAAGGGGACTGATCTTGATCACCTGGAGATCAGTTGTAATAGTGGGAGATCTCCAGGTGCCACCTGGAAGTTGGCAACCCTACCTGGTAGCCTTTTGAAGGGCCTAGCAGAAAAATCTAGGGCCTCCTTCAAATTGGCCAGAAAGGGAGCCTTTTTCACCTGTTCCATATTGTCCTGGGAAGTGGGGGTATTCTCTAATAGGTCTGGTCTTTTGACTAATTAGGCCATAACTAGTTTTGGCAGGAACAGACTCATTCACTGGCACTTTGCAAGGTCTCGGTTTAAAAGGATACACTGATAGTTATTTCAGCTGAGCATTTTGTTGCTTGTGCTTCAAGTTGTCAGAAAGAATGTGAAAATTTCATCCAGGAAAACAAAATATTTGCTGATTTTGGATGGGAAGCCAACCTTGTCTTTCCCCCACTCCTTTCATAAGCTGCTGTGAGCTCAGCTTTGCTGGGAAAGGTGCAGATTAGAAATCAACTCAAATAAAAATTAAAAAGATTCCACAGATTGGAGAAAGGGCATTCCTGTGTGACCTACTTGAAAGAAGAAGAGTTGTTTTTTATATGCCAACTTTCTCCACCACTTAAGGAAGAATCAAACCGGCTTACGATCACCTTCCCTTCCCCTCCCCACAACAGACACCCTGTGAGGTAGGTGGGACTGAGATAGTGTGACTAGCCCAAGGTCACCCAGCTGGTGGCTTCGTGTGTAGGAGTGGGGAAACAAATCCAGTTCACCAGATTAGTGTCGGCCTCATGTGGAGGAGTGGGGAATCAAACCCGGTTCTCCAGATCAGACTCCACCGCTCCAGACCATTTGAATCACAGAATCAGAGCTGACTATTGTTACCTAGAGGAATCCATTGTAGCAGCAGGGTTTCTTGCTCTTTAACCTCATGGCACTATCAAAAGTTTCTACTGTGTACAGCAGTAGACAGACACTTGCACCACTGCAAACAAATCAAAAAGCTTTAGGTCTAAAAGCCAAAGCCTCAAACCAGTTTGTAATTAGGGTTGCGAGCTCCGGGTTGGGAAATACCTGTAGAGTTTGGGGGCAGAGCCTGAGGAGGGGAGGGACTTCAATGCCATAGAGTCCAATTGCCAAAGCAGCCATTTTCTCCAGGTAAACTGATGTCTATCAGGTGGAGATGAGTTGTAATAGCAGGAGATCTCCAGCTAGTACCTGGAGGTTGGCAACCCTATTTATGATGCAGATTTTGGTTATTTCATGAGATGTTTGGCCAAGTGAAAAAGTTCTTGAGGGCAAGCAAATGATTTGATTCATTGTATTCACTTTGAAACTGTTGTTGTAAGATTTTGGCCACCTTTTTGGATTGCCTGTTGCCAGGGCCACCAAAATTGTAGCCAAACTCTCCCAAGAAGAATAAATATCGTGAGAGTCTGGGAAACCTAGAAGCATGCTTAGTTTGCCATCCTTTAAAAAGAACCTGTTCATGAAACTTTGTAGTATGCTTAAATTGATGCTCTGGTTTAGAGTTGAGTCTAGTTTGATCCTGAAATTCAGCAAAAAGAGAGGCAGGATAGTACGAGAAAGTGAAAAATAAGAAGAGCAGGAGGTTTCAAATAGGAATGCAAAATGATAATGCCTTGAGCTAAGAAGTAGGCTTTCCAGCTTCGGGATGGGAAATACCTGGTGATTTTGGGGGTGGAGCCTGAGGAGGGCAAGGTTTGGCGAGGGGAGGAACTTCAATGCCATAGTGTCCTACTGCCAAAGTGGCCATTTTATGATCACCTTCCCTTCCCCTCCCCACAACAGATACCCTGGGGAACTGATCTCTGTCGCCTGGAGATCACTTGTAATAGTGGGAGATCTCCAGCTACCACCTGGTGTTTGGCAATCATACTAGGAAGGAAGGCTTTGCTGGGGGTACCAGCTTGCAATCAAAATATTGTAATGAAGCAGCATGCACACACAACATGTCCAACACAGTTTTGATGCCACCTGCAATGCCAATTGGTCATATGCAAATAGAGTTCTATTTATGCTGTCCCCATGCAACATGTTACCACTTACACTAAATATATGGGAGAGGGGGGTTCAGATGTGAGCCATTCATCAGTTTTGGTATTTTAGGGGTGCCAATCGTCATCAGTTCATAGGGAACAGAATTCAAGGGAACACAGCCCTTGAATGGCTTTGAATTGCCACAAATAAGTTACAAATTAGCTTCAAGGTTCTTGAAAAAGCAACACAAATCTTCATTAGGAGGGTAATGAGCATTAATGCACTGTAACTAAAATGGTCCGCTTCCTTTTCTTGTTAGAATCAGGATGATAGATGGAAAGCATTTCCACTTTGTGATTGCCACTGCAGTGGTAATGGACATGGCAAATAAATACACAATTGAAGCAAATGAAAGAACAAGGGCACATGGCAATGATTTTACAAATTACATCCTCCTTCCCCCCATCCCCGACCCAGCCCGACTTCCTCTATCCACCATTTCTAAAGATTATCATGTAGCTGTTAAAATACTGAAAGATTGCGACTCACTTTTGTGCATGCGTGTTTTTGGTTTCTATAATTTGCTCGAGAGACAAAGCTTTTGTGAGATGCCTTTATTGCTTCTTCACTTTAAAAGGTTATGTTTCTAACAGCTGCAAACAATATATTGCAAACAGTAAGGTTTTTACATAATATAGGAAGTATCAGGATGTCCCTTCATAAGATATGAGGGCAATTATGGATATTAGATTTTTTTTGCCCCACAGGAACATGGTTTCTAGCATTACAGTCTTATATATGGTGCACCTCTCTTCCCACTGGCAGTTCCCACATCCAGCATGGTGTAGTGGTTAAGGGTGGTGGTTTAGAGTGGTGGACTCTAATCTGGAGAACCGGGTTTGATTCCCTACTCCTCCATATGAGTGGTGGACACTAATCTGATGAACCGGGTTCGTTTCCCCAGTCCTCCACATGAAGCTAGTTGGGTGACCTTGGGCTAGTCACAGCTCTTTTAGAGCTCTCTCAGCCCTAGCTACCTCACAGGTTGTCTGTTGTGGGGAGTGGAAGGGAAGGTGATTGTAAGCTAGTTTGATTTTTCCTTAAGTGGTAGAGAAAGTCAGCATATAAAAACAAACTCTTCTTCTTCATCATCCATCATTTTTCTCTTGCCCTTCTTCCAAGGAGTTTACAGGGGGGGTGCATACTCCTCTCCCCTTTCTTTTCCTTACAACTACCTTGCAAGACAGGTTAGTTTGAAAGACAGCTATTAGTTCAAGGTCAATCTTAAGCAAAGTTACACCCTTCTGAGCCCACTGACGTCAATGGATTTAGAAAGGTGTACCTCTGTTTAGGATTATACTGCTAGAGAGGTTCATGACTGAATGGGGATTTGAACCCAGATCTTCCTGATCAGTGACCAGTTTCATAGCCACTACATCACTCTGGCTCCCATCTAGGCACTGACCAGGTTCAGATATGTTTAGCCTTACTGGTAAATCATGTACTTTTAGACCTTGCTGTGGGCCAAACTTTTCTTTGTGAGTAAACTTGGGCTTGGAGCCCACCTATCATTTCCATGGACAGAAGGACTGTTTCATCATCTGTGTATGTTTTATTTTAAAGCAAAAGTTTAATAACTGTCTTCTTCAAAGGTCTAGGGAGAGCCTCCAAGGTCATTTAAACATTAATGATTTTCACCAATGGCTCCAAAATCTTCCCCTGGCATAATTTTAAAAGCTATGGATCAAGATCATAATTGATGGCAGTCATACTCCCAAAAACCCTGTCAGCATTCATATGCAAAATGAATCTATCCATAACAATAGGAAAGCGAGAACTTCTGACACTTCAGGAACCAAATGTACTCTCAACTTGGCCTCCAAGCCAGAACAAATGAGATAATTCTTGTCAGAAAAGAACCTCACAAAGACATCCACAGTGAGGGGTTAAATGAACATCATTGTCCCAGGTCATCTTCCAGCCCCGCGTCCCGGGATCATCCTTCCGCTGCCAACTTATTGAGAAGGACCACCTTCCTGCTGCTCGGGAGCCTGGGGAGCAGCATGATGCTGGGGAGCAGGCCCAGCAGGCCCCGCCGCATCTACAGCTGACCGCCGTCTGCCCAGCAACCCCTCCCCACAGCCAAAAGGACAGGGAGTCCTGGCAATACTGCCACCATCCCGCCACACTCACCGCCAAACAGCTGAAGGGCAGTCGAGCCAGGGTGGGGCAACAAAGGGTCAGGTGGCCCAAACACAATGAGCTCTCAAGGGAGAGGGAGCCTGGGGAAGGGCCCTATATGGCCTTGTATGAGCGGAGTTTAGGAGGGAGAGGGAGGAACCATCAGGGTGCCCTCCCTGTAAAGCTGTATGTGAGAGTATGACGCACCCCCCTTTCAACCACTTCAATATCTCACTCTCTCAGCCCGTCTGTATACGCTGAGGGAAAAGCGTTGGCCTGAGTATGTTTGTGAGGAGATTATTTTCCTTCTCCCCCAGTCCCACACCAGTATTTACCTCAGAGAGAAATGTGACACAAGAGGCTTTTTAACTTAAGCAGACAAACAGGGAAGTTTATTGAATTGAACTCGCAGAGATTGATTTTTAAGGAAAAGGCAGAATTGGAAGGAAAACTCAGAGTCAGATCGATATACACAAGATCACTTCAGAGAGATCGCTTAGATGTTTTCTTCACTCAAGTTCCTTTTGTTCTTAGTTTCAAGCTCAGTTCTGTCCCTCAGAACTGTTACTCAGATTCAGACTCTCAGACTCTGTCCCCAGCCGAGCTCACAGGAGCGAAGGAAGTCTGAGTTCCTTTCCCTCCTCAGAGAACTCACAGACGTTTGGGGAAATATCCAAAATCCCTCTTCCAGTCCTCTCTGACTACCCCACCTTAGTGGCTGTAATCCTCCACACCTCCCTGCTACCAGAATAGCTCTACCTCAGAGACTAATTCCCTTTTGTGACTCGAGAATGGGCCCTCTCTAACCCAGTTCTCACTCCTGTCACTCCCACAGGTCGTGTGTGTCAATACCTTTGGCTTTCACAGGACCCCTCAGGTTCACAGAGTACAGTCTGGCTTCCGCTCCATCTCGCTACCAAGCTCAAAATCTATCACAGCCATCTCTGGCTGGTTCCAATCTTAGGACTCCTTTCACAGCCTCTTCTCAGGCTAGGTCCCAAGCTTCGAATGCTTTTCTGTCGCTCAGAGTGTCAGCTCTCTGGCTCCGCGCACTCTTGGTCTATCAGCTCTCGCTGCAGATTATGGAACCCCTTGTCCTTCGTCACAGAGAGGAGGCCAAGGAGGATGGCGACAGGCTGCTCAGGCTAAGTCCAAGAGGCAACCCAGTGTGGTGTAGTGGTTAAGAGCAGTGGTTTGGAGTGGTGGACTCTGATCTGGAGAACCGGGTTTGATTCCCCACTCCTCCACATGAGCAGCGTAAGCTAATCTGGTGAACCGAGTTGGTTTCCCCAAGCCTACACATGAAGCCAACTGGGTGACCTTGGGCTAATCACAGTTCTTTCAGGAGCTCTCTCAGCCCCACCTGTCTCACAGGGTGTCTGTTGTGGGAGGGGAAGGGAAGGTGATTGTAAGCCAGTTTGATTCTGCCTTAAGTGGCAGAGAAAGTCGGCATATAAAAACCAACTCTTCTTCTTCTTCAACCACAGCAGGAGAGGATAGTGACAGCTCAGACTCCCCCTCTGATTGGTCTGAGACCAAGGAAGGTCCTCCAGCGTGGGTTGGGGAGACGGTGGAGGGTGCTCGAGTGACTTCTGGGGGGTCCCAGCCTCACAATCATTGACAGAGTCAGTCTTGGGTATTATCAGGTTATGAAACAATTTAAACAGCTGAGCTGGACAAGATTCAACTGATGCAATGGTAACAGATTATGCCGCCATTACCAGCACCTCATAAGATGAGCTCTGTGGTGTGCTCTGTCTGATTCATTCCTTAGTCTTCCACCAGCATCACTCTCATCTTCCAATCCACTTCCTATCCCCAGTGGCCTGGTAACCACTGAGCCACTGTACCCCACTTCATGAGATTCCATAGACCAAGGTGTTGGGAGAAACCATTTGGGAAAGAAATGACCAGCTTTGATTTATCAACTAGGCATAAAACAAACTAATTGGACTGAACCAGAAAACATTTTCCCCCGAGGATTAAAATGGATGCTCTGTTCTCATACAGGATTATATTTGATGCTGAAGATCTTCAAATTACAGGGAGGGAATCTTTAATGTAATCATTTATGAATCCTTCATGTGTTTTTGAATGATTAAACTTTAAAGAGACACTCTAATGAGACTAATGGCTAACAAATTACTTCATTTTGGGAAAAAATCTCATTTGGATTTCTGCTTGGCTACTGAAATTAATAGCCTGTATTTGCATACAGAGATTGCCTTCATGTTTATTTCTGGAACATGTCAATCCCAAATTACTGATCAAACTTCTAATATTCCTTCCCCCCAACCAAGTGACTGATTCTTAACTGTGTGTATTTGCATAAAATCCCTATCACTTACCAAATTACCTAATTATATTAATAAGAGCAACTATATTGTGAGAATTATCTATGTTGTTTAGAAGACATGGTTCATGCATTCTGACTCTTAGAAACATAAACACCTGGGGTTAAAAAGCATATTATGAAATACTTTTGAAACTTCTAAAAGCAATTCTTCATATGTTTTTCTGTCACTAAAGGAAATGTACTAGTTTGACAGCCTGGGAGATGTACTATTATCTGTCTATCCTGCCACCTACTCAAGACAATTTACTGTCTGTTCTAGAGAAGATTTCAAGAGGTAAAATGAGCACTTAGATGCCTAACTTCTATTGATGGACTTGATGCCTAAGTATCACTTATTCCATTAAATGTCATTCTTTTCCCCTGCCTTGTTTTGTCCAGGGTCAAAATATTGGGGGAGGCATTATTACTCTGAACACAACTCCAATGCAGCTTCCCTAGCCATGACTTTCTCTCAGCTACTGCTCTCTGTTATTACTTCAAGAGGCCTGTGTTTCCCATTATGCATGCTTGAACACCCACCAGTAGGGTTGCCAGGTCCCTTTTTGCAATTGGCGGGAGGTTTTTGAGGTGGAGCCTGAGGAGGGTGGGGTTTGGGGAGGGGAGGGACTTCAATGCCATAGAGCCCAATTGCCAAAGCGGCCATTTTCTCCAGGTGAACTGATCTCTATCGGCTGGAGATCAGTTGTAATAGTGGGAGATCTTCTGCTATTACCTGGAGGTTAGCAACCCTACCCACCAGTTAAGCTTACATCCTGTTTGCTGGGACCTGATATTTTGATGATCATCTCAATAATTCATCAATCTGTTTGTTGGCATTCAACAGGTCACATCACCATATTCCTTCACCATATTGTTTCCTAACCATACAGTACAACACAATTTGTGTGTGTGTGTATACATTGTCACACAGCCAGGTCAAGGTCTATTAACTCCTCATCCTTGCTGCGCCAGCAACTGTTTAAATAGAGAATTAGATCATTCACAAATCACATAAATCAGTCTTACTTAAAAGCTATGTTTCTTCAAAGAAGGAAGAGGGATCACTGCAGGCCAGTCAGTCTGACCTCTGTCCCAGGGAAGATACTGGAGCAGATTTTAAAGGGGTCAGTCTGTGAACATCTGAAGAACAACTTGGTGGTCCAGACAAGCCAGCATGGATTTGTCCCCAACAGGTCCTGCCAGACCAACCTCATTTCCTTCTTTGATCAAGTGATGAGCTTACCTGATTGTGGGCTGCATATATACCACCATTTATTTCCCTGTTCTTTACATTATTGGCTACTGCTATTAGGGATAGGGAAATAATACATCACAGTCCTTATCAGGTCATGGGATAAGTTGAGGCCGTAGTGTTAATAGCCCCCAAAGCAAATACAATCCTCAATATGGCTGTCATCCTCACAGAAGCTTAGCAAATTCAGAAGTAGAATTCTCATCTACTGATGATGTTTCCAAACATGCCTCAAATAATGGATTGTTAAGAATACTTATCTGAGAAACTTAATTGACAATCAAAGCTATGGTAACTGAATAAGTGAAATTATCTTTTGTTCCTAAAGTGAATAGTTATGACATTATTTGGAATTCCTTTCAGCAGTATGGTTAATACTAATGAAGAAATCCCAAAACCCTTACAAATGACATGCTCAAATAATATCTAGTTTTCTTCCCAATCATACTCATTGACTGCTGATATATTCAGAAATTATTTATTTTTTAAAAAGCATTGATACACCCACCATTCTAATGAGCACCTCAGGACCCAAGGCAAATAACAACAATATCAAAAAATTAAAATAAACATTAAAACAGTACATTCAAAACCATATTAAAAACCCTTCTTAAAAAAAAAAACGTATGCCCCACAAGCAGGATATTATCCTTAGCTCAGGTTCAGGCTTCTCCCAAAGCTCTCCAGTTTTACAGCCTCACTGGAAAGCCGGAAGCCCATTTGACCTCTTCTGGGATGCAGTTCTGCAGACATGGGGTGGCCGCTGACAATACCTGAACTGAGACCATCTCATAATTCGCCTTAAATTAGACAATGGGGGCATTAACAATAGACCTTGCTGGAAAGAATGAAGCTGCCACATGAGAACAGGCAAAGAAGGGCAGACCTTCAGGTATGTGGGCCCCAGGTCATGAATGAAGCAGTATTTTGAGTTTATGTACCCAAGTGTTGCTCTTTAGAATGCTAATCCTAATCCTTTGGTTTATACTCTTCGTTTCAGTTGTTGAGAAGATAATCCCATGGTATCTCTCTCACCTAGGGTTGCCAGGTTCCCCCTCTCCACTGGTGGGAGGTTTTTGGCGCAGGCCTGGGGTGGCGATCCCACATGTGCAGCCACATGCAACGCGATTACATCACTTCCGGGTTTACCCCAGAAGCACTGCATCGTAACGGGACGCTTTAGCGCTATGCGTTTGAGGGATTTGAGTGTGTCCTGTCACGATGCAGTGTTTCTGGGGGTAAACCCGGAAGTGACGTAATCGCATCGCGCATAGCTGTGCACACGTGTGATCACTGCTCCTTGCAGCTGGGTGGATTGGCAGGCAATTGCCTACCGGAACCAGTCACCTGGCAACCCTCCTCTCACCCCAAGCCCAGCACTCTCCAGCTACAGTGCCCAAAACCTAGATCACCTGCCTTAAATCTGGCTGTCTCTACCTGATACAGATACACTTATGAGGGAGCCAAGACTGGCTGTGATTTTCTCCTGAATGTACACTCAGCAGCAAAAGCAGGTTTGCTTCTGTGTAAGGTGTGAAACAGTTCTTAAGTTTGAATGTTTGCAACAAAAAAAAGTATAAAACAAGTAATTTGAGGGGTCCTATACCTTCCTAGGTAAGATAAAAATGATAAAAATGATGGTTTGTTTTATTCAATGTGAAACTGTGTTGAGAAGAGCTCAGTTGATGTACATTTTAATTGGGAACATTAAAGGTGGAAAGCCAAGTATCTTTAGGTAACTTGCCTGGGGCAAACAAAACAAAGTGTCTATTACCTTGATTTTTTTTTTAAGATGAAAAGAATCAGTCATATGAAAGTCTGTTTTCTATCTGGTATAAGTATGTGGAACATTTTGTGTTTTACAATGGCCACGTTTTAAATACTCGCTCTGTCAATTTCTGTAGGTGCCAAAAGGATATGTCTGAGTAACATCTCCTGTCAGATTACACTGTTTTGACAATCACAGATGAACACAGCAGACCTATTCCTGTCAGCTGTGATGCCTTTTGGACATGTTTCATTGAAGCAGCAGGCCCTGCTTTACACTTAAATAATTGTTAAAACAGAACAACATCCCCCCTCCATATGGAAAGCATTGTTTCCTTCAGTGTATGAAGTAAACATTGATACCATTTTGAGATCCTTCACACATCCCAATGTAGGCAACTTTTTTTCTTATACAATATTTTATTAGCTAAAGAGCAAGAAGATCCAGATCTGAATCAAATGAAGTTTGTTAAACCAACAAATGTAGGAAATCTCACATGGAATAGGCATACTTGGAAAGCATCCCTTGAGACATCACGAATTAACCATGCTATTTCAATCCACAGCTTGACCAGACAGGCTCCATGAATAGCCATACCACTTGTCAGCCTGTCATGAGGGGAGGGGCGGGGAGCAGACCTTATCAATAAGGCTGGCTGGGACCAAGTGCCATGGAGCACTTCTCGCCTGTCAAAAGAAAAGGAGAGACAGCTAAGCATTCCCCAGTGGCATGGCTGACATACCCTGACCATTGGTTTGGCCCACTCAGAGTGGATTTCATCAGTGGCCAGTCCGCTTGCTTAATGGGCCTATCTATAGATATTACATAACAGTTTTATACAGTCCTTCCTTCAAGGTGCTCAGGATGATGTATATAATTCCCTATTCTCCATTTTTATCTTCACAACAGCCCTGTGCGGTAGGTTAGGCTGAGACAGAAAGAGAGAGCAACTGGCCCAAGGTCACCCAGCAATGGGGTTGCCAGGTCCCTCTTCTCCACCGGCGGGAGATTGGATTATTTTTTGGTAGGGACTTCAGGGCCATAGAGTCGAATTGCCAAAGCAGCCATTTTCTTCAGGTGAACTGATCTCTATCAGCTGGAGATCAGTTGTAATAGCAGGAGATCTCCAGCTACTACCTGGAGGTTAAGTAATCGAAGATTAACACCTCTGTACTAGTACCTAAGGTTAGAAAATAAGTACAGAACAAATCACTATAGCCAAATACTCAAAAAGTGTAATAAGCATAAGCAAACATCACATATTATACAGTAACTATCAATCCAAGGTAAGTGTCTACAAGAGAGTAACAATCAATCCAAAGGTGAGTGTCTACAAAAGAGTAACAGTCACAGTCCATCCAGCTTGGAAGTCTTCAAAAGAAGAGAAGGTAAACAGGGATACGATCATTTCAAGTCTTCCTCAGTCCCGTTTAGTTTGAGTATTAACAAGTACACTTGTTTCAATGCAAGCTTTCAAAGCCAGTGGTAATAATCTCCCATAGGGATGAAGAAAAGAAGTATACCATGTAGAATTAATATTTCATATCTTATGATTTCCAAACAAGGATATTCATTCTCCAGTACATGGTTGCACAGACAAGTTCAATAATTAACAACGTTCCCAAATAGGAACCTTTCCACCTTTCCACTACCTGGAGGTTGGCAACCTTTCCACTACCTGGTGGTTGGCAACCTTTCCACTACCTGGAGGTTGGCAGCCCTACCCAGCAGGCTTCCATGGCACAGTGAAGATCAGAACCCAGGTCACCCAGATCCAACACTCTAACCACTACATATACTGCCTATCTTCTGAATGATTTTATATATATATAGATATAGATATAGATAGATAGATATAGATAGATAGATATAGATAGATAGATAGATATAGATATATATAGATATATAGATATAAAATACTTTATTATCATATATTATAATATACACTTTAAGTGTTTGTGGTGCTTTACAAAGTTTTACAGGCAAAAATAAAGAGGTCCTTGCCTCAAGGAGTTTACAGCCTAAAGCTGCAATCCTATTCACACTCACTTGAGCAACCTCACTGAATTCAAATGATTTACTTCCAAGTATACACACAACGCATTGTGCTGTGCAACTCACAACAGGGGAGCCAATTTAGGAAAGGAAGGTTATGCTCACCTGCAAACCTGAGCTTATTTTGCTACTTCCTTTTGTGTTATATCCCTTAGATTGGCCAGCATTCTGTCAGGGACCTTCCTGTGTTATTCGTTGCATAGTGTTTAGTTAACTATTAAGCACTTAATAAATAATAATTGGCCATTCTTATATGTCTAGAAAACTGAAGGTAACAAAGAGAAAAGAACAAACACAACATTCCATCTTCACTCACTGTTCAAACGGTGCCTATAAGACAGTATTACCAGAGGGAATGATTTCATTTCTACCTCCAGTGTCAAAATGCAGTGCCTGTCCTTTGTTTCATACTGAAGAATTTTTAAGGAAATCATTGCCATATGTGAATATCCCCCCCCCCAAAAAAAACATATTTCCTATACTTTAGAGTATGAAGGAATGCTGCTTACCTTGACTTACACTTCTGATCAGCTCTTCAAGAGTTGTATTTTTTTCCCCTAGAATTCTGTGTGGATTGAATGTTAACAGTTTCTTTAATGAGCAATGAAAAGTTCCTCAGCAGAGCTGAAAAAACTGCCACCACCACCACCCCACTTGTAACTGAATACTGGATTAAGCACAGTTGTTAATGGGGCCCTTGTGGCTCTTACACAAATATATACTTCCCTGTCTTGCTTGGTGAACAGCAGGGTCAAAGAGCAAGTCACTATTGTACAGAATATGTAAGATAGGGCTGCCAGGTTCTTCTTTGCCACCGGCGGGAGGTTTTTGGGGAGGGCTGAGGAGGGCGTGGTTTGGGGAGGGGAGGGACTTCAATGCCATAGAGTCCAATTGCCAAAGCGGCCATTTTCTCCAGGTGAACTGATCTCTATTGCCTGGAGATCAGTTGTAATAGCGGGAGATATCCAGCCACCACTGGAGGTTGGCAACCCTACTAGTATATTCAAGATCAATTACCTTTTACGATTATGTTCAAAGTTAATTTTTGCCACATTTGTTATAATGACTATATATAATAGTATATAATAACAATACTAAAGCACAGAGCATGGGAAGTTGTTACTTAATGTCCAAATCCACATCAACATTTCTGTAAAGTCTGGAATATTTATCAGATATTTTATCTTCAGATCAAAGTTTTTGTGAATCTACTAACGCTGCCACCCTAAGCACCTTTCTGGGTTCACTGAAGTCTATAGATTCAGAAGGATGTAACTGCTTAGGATCGCACCGTTAGTGTAGTGCTCAGTACCAAGATCAAAATGTTGATATCCATGGAGAAGAATGAGCTATAATTTAACAAATTAGGCAAAAGGACAACATGAAACCTACATGAAAAACTTGGATTAAGGTTAATTTCCTGTCACAAATTTGGTATGCATTTCTGCAGGCTAAGTATTTGTTACCTTTGCAAGGCCTAGCCTATTATATAGCAGTCACATGGAAAAGCAATTAATCTACTGTTTACAATCTTTCCAAGATGAATGGCTAATGAGTTTAACACATTCATTTTTCAGGACAAATTAAACCTGTCAGAGTGACTCATATGCCTACGTATATGGGGGAAGTTTGAAATACATTTAAAGGGAAATGTACCTGTCAAAGCCAGTTAGTTAGTTGCAGTCTGAGCAATCCCATACTTCTTTAGAACATTATAGAGAATGAAATATATAAAAATAAAGCACAAAATAAGGTAACCCTAAAACTCTGAGTGGAGAAAGTATAAAATATATTTCACCCAGATCTGGCTTCTGAGCATGTTAGCATGTCTTGGCATGCTTATCACTGGATAGGGCATGAACTGTTGGCATGACTCTGTGCACACTGGAATGTGCAACCAAGCATTACTGCCATCTATCTAGACTGCATTGTTTTCAGCAAGATGTGCATTTTGATGTGCATTCAAATGTGCATTCCCATCCACATACCTGCACCCCTAGTCACGCATAAATACCTTTACAAAACATGATTAAGCTTGGTCTAGGATAATTTAGCATGGATTTAATTCAATGAATCCAGCATTATTTATTTGGGGCCTTTTATGCAGGTACATTTCCCCAGAGTCACCCCTGTCGACTGCTTCAGGGCTTCTTTTTGATTATGCATGCCTTTTCCACCTGTCATAGGTTACCTCACTCTCCCTGAGCATTTTGCCCGTGTTTTCCAGATGCTGTTTTAGCCAGAATCTGGAAAACACGGGCAAAACACGCAGGGAGAGTGAGGCAACCTCTGATGGGCAGGAAAGGCATGCATAATCAAAAGGAAGCCCCAAAGCAATTGGCGAGGGTGACCGTGGGGAAACGTCTCTGTATAAAAGGCCTGGGTTTGTTATAATGCTTCCTAAGAGTGAAGGTTGATGCATAGATTTATTAAGAACTATTTGGATTCATTTAAACATGTATATTCTCGTCTAGTTTGCTCAAAGCAAAATGATAATAATCAAAACATCAATAAATGAATAGGGAAGGGATAAAAATAATAAAGGCATATAGTTGGCATATAAAAACCAACTCTTCTTCCTGCTGCCTTCGCATGTGTATTGGACTGCCAAGCAGACTGCAAAATGGCATCCAAGATCACATGAAGTAGTCTCATGAGATCTTGGTTTTTTTCCCCACTGTAAGGTAAGGTATTAAAGCTTTTAAAAAATTCCCCTAAGCTTTTTGTTTTCCAGATCAGGTTTGTAGAAATATTCCACCTATCAAAACATGGCCTTGTGGATTTTTCAATATGCATTTTAGGGCCATTGTTTAGAATTAGATATATGGTACTCCAATTACATGGCAAAATAATGTAAAATAACATATCAAAATGCATGCATTCAACATGAGAAATTCAACACAAGGGAACATAAAATGTTGCCCCCAAAATGTTGGCTATTTGATTTGAACACAAAATTAACAAAGTCAAAAAAGGAATTTTCAAGTCAAAGTGATAAGGCTGCAAAATTCAGTAGCGCCTGAATTTGCCTAGTCCTTTACCAAGTTCTTTTTCTTGGTCACCTAGCATGTGACATAACATTGGCTTTTTCTGGCTAGATCCAGCACCAGTCGTATACAAGGCTCACACATAAAAAGGTAGGTTCCCAAGGAGTTGACAACCTAAAGTTTGATCGTGGGAAGAAAGCAAGCAGCAAGGACCAAGGACAATGTCACTTCATGCTATACATACATGTCTTAATTGTGAGGACCTTGTTAGGGTTACTACAAATGCAGCCTCCTTGCTGAGATACACCACCCATTAGCCCAAGTGAGGCGATTCTTCTCATACGAAACAGTGCCATGAATTTTCCAATGAGCCCCGTGCTAATGGTCACTGTCTTTTTTGAGCCACAATCCCCTTTCGATTTTCCTTGTTCTTCCCTTGAGCTATTAAATGCTAAATATAGTGCTATTAAGGGAGATCAAACTGGCATCAATACTGTGTATCGATAATAATGTGCATTTGCAGTTAACTAGATGGAACAGGAATTTCCTGCTGAGAATACCTTGGAGAGAACAAGGAGAAGCATATTAGCTTATCTGGTTCAAGCCTGGTGAGTTACTATGCCAACAACAACAACAACAAAAGATTCTGCTGTGGTTACTCTCACAACACAATGGGTCATTCCACTTTGTTCCACTTAGACGTGTTTTTTTTTCCCCAACTTGGTTTTGCTCTCTTTTTATTAAACTCGTGATGATCTAACATATGAAATGTTAGGCAAGAAAGGGGGGATGACCAAGCACAGGAAATATAGCCCATTCTCTGAAACATACAACAGATGGTAATGTGACATGTTTGGCAAAGCAAGCCTGATTTCTAGGGTTGCCAACCTCCAGGTACTACCAAGTAGACACAGAAACAAGCTCTTATACAAATGTAAGAAATTCTATATCATACTACAACAATTCTAAACATACTACAAGCTTACAAAAATACAAATACAAAATACAATTTTTCAAAATCCAATATGGTATACAACCAACACATGCAATGTTCCTATATCCACAAAGGTATGTATTTTTTCTTTCAGTGCAAACAGGTAAGTATCATCTGTATTTTACATAAGTTTCATTTTATATTTTTTTCTTACATTTGTATAAGAGCTTGTTTCTGTGTCTCCTTGGTTGTAACTATTATATACCCAGAAGTGTCTATTGCTGCTAACCTCCAGGTACTAGCTGGAGATCTCCTGCTATTACAACTGATCTCCAGCCTATAGAGACCTGGTAAGCCTAGAGACACATGACAGGTTTCTTAAAAGCTCTCTTATTACATGTTGCCTATTATGAAGCTAACCTGGTTCAGGGTGTTCCCTTCATTTTTATCACAGCAACTCCCCTCATCATTCTGGGGTTGGTGGCCAGTTTTCAAACATGTAGCATTCTTTTCTGATAAGTTAGGCCTGCCACAGACAGAGACGCTTAGCTGCCCTTACAAATAGCACAAGGGGGTTGTCTCGAGATAACCCAGGCCAGGATACTCCCATGTCTTTCATTTTCGGCCCTAGAACTCCCACCATCATCCTGAAGGTGCCTTGGTCCCTTGCAATACATGCGACATTCTTTGGAATGTACTGCATCTTGGATATATCCTAAGGAAGTTTACAGTTACACCTCAGCCAAGCAGCATAAACTTAGTTTGGAAAATAGCATTTATACCTTCATTGTTAGTGGAACAAAACAGAAATCGTTGTGGTTCCTCATTCAGCATCATTCTTTTGACATTTCACCTTCTTAGCTCAACACAAGATTTTGCACCAAATGAATGGATTCTTTTGGAGGTTATCATAGAACTGTTGCTATGTGTGTACTACAGTTCCTGTCATTTATTTGATTCACCTTCTTTGCTGATCTATTAAAGACTAATGGGCAATGCAGCAATCCAGTTTGTCCCATGAATCAGATGGTGGAGTTGTTATGATCTGCTAGCATGAGGATGGATTTTGTCAACGCCATTCAAAAGGAAAGGACAGGCAGCACCAGAAAATCAATCAAAATACAGAGGTAGAATTGTAAACTGGTGTTTAGAAGTAGTATGTAATCCATGTCCAAAGCTTTTCAGTAACAATATCTTCAAGTGAACTATATTAACCGGTAGGGCAAACTGAAAAAGATGAAGACCGTTTGACCCTAAGACAGTAAATGAAAGCATTAGGCAATTTACAATAAATTAACACATTTGAGGACTAGTCTCAATATGTCCAACTCCAAATTCTATGGTTCCAGGCCTCAATCGTATAAGAAGCTACTTTATGTTGAACCATGGGTCACTTAGGTCTTAACTACATGTTATACAGGCCTTGGATCAGCTCCAGGTCTCTTACCAGTACTGTCATTAAGACATGTGTTTGTGACTTCCCCAGCAAGAAATCAATTCCTAGATGTAGGGCTCCCCAGTTCGGGTTCCCCTGTGTCATGGGCCCTGCCTTGGGAGCTGAGGACTCAGAGGACTCTGAAGCTGAAGTGGAGGAACAGGTTGCCTCTGGGCCCTCAGTACCTCCATTGCAACCAGTAGCACAGGAGCCTGAAACAACTCAGCAGAAACCACAGCTAGGCAGGGAGATGGAACAAGGGCAGACAGAAGCTACTCTTCCCCCAACCCCTGCAGTGGAAGCTGAGAATGGCAGCCCTCCAAGCTCACCTGAACCTGATAGGCGTATCAGGACTCGGCAGGGTGTGGTTCTGCAAGGTAGAAGGAGAAGTGCTTGCTTGGAGAGGCTAAGCAGACAGAGAACTTGATGGGAATTTTACCCTTAATAGAGGAAATGGATCGTTGAATATTAATGGAATCACCGGCAGAAGCTAATTAAGGTTGCACGCACACAAAGAAAGACACGCAGTCATTTCTCTTAGTAAAAATCACCTTTACTTACTAACTTCAGGAAAGGGTAACTTGGATGTAAAATAATAAATCTCTTTCTACATTCTAAGTTTCCTATCACATCCCAAAGTGGGAGTTCTATAGTTTACATCTTCACATGGTCAGATCTAAAGTCTAATTCTAATGGCGGAGGCTTCTTCTAGGTAAGACAAAGAAGAAGCTCCTGGTATGCAAATACCTTTACAACTGTCCTGTTTAGCCAATGGCTATTTGACACATACTGTAGGTCACATCACCTTTGATCTGGTCAGCTTGGTTACAAACAGTTTAACCCTTGAGTGACTGAAATACAATGAAACTCGCTATTCAAAACCCAACAAACCCCTTTTCGAGTTTACATAGTATTCAGGCATACAAACATAAAGCATCACGCAAATATTCAAATTGTTGCTTGTGTAGTGGCTTTGTCAAAATGTCCGCCACCATCTCTTTGCTCTCACAGTACTTCACTTTCAAAAGTCCTCTTTGTTGCTTGTCTCTCACGGAGGCAGTCTTGTATTGAAGAAATCTTCTTCCTTTCCTGGCGCTTTCGCTGCTCAGTATTGCTATGCAAGCTTGATTGTCCTCAAACATTGTTACAGGTGTCAGTCCATCTATTCCGAAGTCACGTAGTAGTTCAAGTATTTCCTCTAGTTCCGCACACGCGCTGCTGGCTGCTTCACATTCAGCATCTGTTGAAGAGGTTACAACATTTTGCTGTTTCTGGCTTGTCCAGGAGATTAGGTTTCCTTCAAAGAAGAATAAATATCCACTTGTGGATTTGCAGTCTGTTCTGTCTCCACCTAAATTAGCGTCCATGTATCCTACGAGTCTTGGTTCATCGCTTGGAGTTATCTTCATTTTCAAGTCGATTGTTTTCTTTAGGTATTTTGTCAGGTGTTTTATCGCGCTCCAATCGTGTTCTGTAGGTGCGTTGGTCTTTCTGCTCAGAATTCCAACTGCAACAGCTATATCTGGTCTACTAACATTACTCAGGTATAGTAGTTTTCCAATTGCTTCTCTGTATTTGTGATTGTCCTTCAATGGTTCACTTCCTTCCAGACTCATATATGATGGGTCAAGTGGAATATTTTTGGTTTTGCACTCCATCATATCCATAAATTGTAGGAATTTCAGTATTTTGCTCCTTTGGCTGATTGAGAATCCATTATCTTGATCTCTTTCAATTTCCATTCCAACATAATTTTTCACTTCTCCAAGTAGTTTGACTTCTACTGATTGGTTCAGTTTGTCTGCTATTTGCTTAGCAGCTGTTTCTGTATCACAACAGATTAGAATGTCGTCTACAAAAATTAAAATATATTGCCATCGATCATCTACTTTCCTGCTGAATAAACATTTCTCTATGTTTCCTTGTTTGAAGCCTTGAGCTTCCAGTAAGGTTGTAAGTTTGTGGTTCCATGCTCTTGCAGATTGTTTAAGTCCATATAAAGTCTTTTCAAGTTTACAAACTTTATTCTCTGTATTACTGTCCATTAGTCCAGGAGGTATTTCCATGTATATCTCCTCTGTTAATTCTCCATTTAGAAATGCTGTCTTGACATCCAGTTGTAAGACAATTTTGTTCTTAGATGCAGCTATACTCAGCAAAGTCTTTATAGCTGTTTGTCCACTAACAGGTGCATACGTTTCTGTGTAGTCAGTCCCATATTTCTGGGTAAATCCTTTTGCGACTAATCTTGCTTTGTACTTGTTGATCTTTCCATCAGCATTTTCCTTCAGTTTGAAAACCCATTTACATCCCACTGCCTTCTTTCCAGGTGGGAGTGTGGTTAATTTCCAAGTTTTATTTTTCTTCAGCGATTCTAGTTCATCTCGAATTGCGTCAAGCCATTTGGTCCGCTCACCATCGGGAAGCTTTTCCAGCTCTTCCCAACTTGAGGGCTCCATCTGACCTTTCACTTCCGCATAGAGATTCAGTTTAGGCGCTGGTATTCCTTTTGTAGTCCTTGTGGATCTTCTTAGGATTGGAGAGGGTGAGGTGGTTCCATCAGCACCGGGGTCATCCCCTTTTGTTCCTGCAGTCTCTGGGTTGTCTGCAGAATCAGGTGGTATGATTTCCCATGCTGTAAACGGAATCCCCTTTTCTTCCTCTTCACTGTCCTCTGGATTAGATGAGTAGCTGGTTTGCTTTCCATTCATGACATCTCTCTCATCTATGTACACTGCATTCAATGCTTGAACTTTGAATGTCTTTGGATTCATTACACGGTATCCTTTTGGGAGGTATCCTACTAAGATTCCAAGTTCTGTTGTAGGACTTAGCTTTCCCCTTTTCTCTTTCGGGATGTAAGTATATACATGACTTCCAAAAGCTTTCAAATGTCTTAGACTGGGCTTTCTGCCATTCCATCTTTCATATGGAGTCATGTTAATGGTACTAGAAATTGACCTATTGTAGAGATAGGCTGCTGTACTAACACATTCTCCCCAGCAGGGGTCAGGCAATCCTGCCTGCAACAACATACATCTCGCACTTTGCATCAGAGTTCTATTAAATCTCTCTGAGAGTCCATTGTGCCGTGGGCTATATGCAACACTGGTCACATGTTCAATTCCTTCAGATTCAACAAATTCCTTCATTTGACTATTAACGTACTCAGTTCCTAGATCTGTGAATAACACTTGAATTCCTTTATTAAATTTGTTCTTCACCATGGCAGCATACATCTTAAACTTATCAACTACTTCAGTCTTTGATTTCAATAAGTAGACATATGCATATCTTGAATAACTGTCTATAAAATGCAGAACATATTTAGATCCTCCAGCAGAATCTTTGATTGGCCCAATAAGATCAGAGTGAACTTCATCAAGAATTTCTGCCTTAACATCTGTGCCTCTCTGCACGTGCTTTGGGGCAGTTCCTTTCCCTCTAATGCAAACGCTGCATCGCTCCTGGCTGGCAAAGCATTCTTTCACTGCTATATCACAATCATTCAGCAGTTGCTTCACAGATTTGAAATTTCTATGCCCTAATTTCACATGATATCCATAAACACAGTCCTTATGATCACATTCCTTAGTTTTCATCTCATTTGATTTTCCATTATATGCAGCTAAATGCTCCGTTTCTGAATCGCAGGCCTCATCCTGCGCTTCCTGCAATGCCTCATCATTGCAATCTGAATCAGAAGTGTCTATTTCATCTGCTATGTTAACCAAACAGTAATGAGATCCTTCTGCTTTAGTTGGATAAATCCGTCCGTTTGGGTCAATTAACCAACATCCATCTTTCTCCATAGTCACTTTAAAATCTGCATTATTCAGTTTCCTTACAGACATCAAACATTCTTTGGCATTAGGCACATGATAAACATCAGTCAAATTCAGTTGCATTACATTTCCACATAGGCTCTCTATATACACAGTCACAGATCCCTTTTCCTTGCAAGTGATTGACTCTCCATTGGCAACTGTAAGTTTCTCATTGCATGCTTCCATATGGTTAAAACATTCCCTGTTAGACCATAAGTGGCAATCCGCTCCTGAATCAAGAATAATGTCTCTAACATGCTTGGATTCAGTTTTAGACTTTAAATCAATACAAGAAGTCTTCTTAACCATAAGCGTGGTCATCTCATTTGGCCTTTTACTTGTACTCTGGTTCCCTCTTGTGGCTGGTTGGCGCGATTGCTGCCTTTCCGGCCTTTGTTTGGATTTCGCGGGCTTTTGGTGAGAAGAAGAAGAGGGGGAGGGGGATGAGGGGCCCCCCTTCGCCATGTTTTCTCGGCATTGAAAACTTCTGTGACCAATTTTCCCACACGTAAAGCATTTAAAAATCTTTCTTTCATGCACATTCATCACTGAGATCCCACTTGATACTTCATTTAAACGTTTCTGATCATTTTCAAACTCTTTCAGTGCACACACAAGATCATTAAGGTTCAGGTCCTTTCTCCCTAGCAGGTTTCTCCTTTCAGACTGAAATCTGGGATGAAGACTGGCTAGGAAAATTGTTATAAAGTCTCTTTCTGACACTGTTTCGCCTGCAATACGAATTTCAGCGGCCAGGGTCTGTAATTGTCTTAGATGCTCAGTCAGAGAAATATTTTCTGGCATCCTGCTTGAGAATAAGTTTCCTTTCATTGCCATGAGCTGATTTGAGGAAGTTACAGAATACTTTGCAGATAGCTCTTTCATTATATCTTTGGCTGTTTCATTATTTAACAGAATATCAGATTCACTTTGGCTTAATGCTCCCATTAAGAGGCAGACTGCTTGTGCATTTGCCCTCTTAAAATCAGGGTACTCTGGGTCATCTCTTCCTGGCTTTTCTTTATCTAAGACCCATTCAATATCCATAGCTTCAAAGGCAAACATTACATTTCTCTTCCATAAAGCAAATGGTGTTTTTGCTATGGGAGGTATAGTCACAGTTTGGGGGCCTTTTGCACTCACGACTTGTGGAGTTGCGTTGGGAGCGGCTGGAGTTCCCGTGCTCGTTGTAGCTCTGTCGTCTGGGTTCGACATCCTCGCAGCTTTCCTCCTCTCAGATTACAGCACGCTGGGTCTGAGTTCCTCAGGTCTCACACGAATAAACCGCTGAGCTTTTGCAGAGAAAAAGATCCCTTCTGGCGTTTTGTAATCCGTTTGGCTTCCCTGGAAAAATCCTAACTCAAGCTGTGCGTGTTTTGGCTTCTCCAAAATCCATTAATAATTCATATTAATATTCCAAACCATCCTCTGCTACCAATTTGATGGGAATTTTACCCTTAATAGAGGAAATGGATCGTTGAATATTAATGGAATCACCGGCAGAAGCTAATTAAGGTTGCACGCACACAAAGAAAGACACGCAGTCATTTCTCTTAGTAAAAATCACCTTTACTTACTAACTTCAGGAAAGGGTAACTTGGATGTAAAATAATAAATCTCTTTCTACATTCTAAGTTTCCTATCACATCCCAAAGTGGGAGTTCTATAGTTTACATCTTCACATGGTCAGATCTAAAGTCTAATTCTAATGGCGGAGGCTTCTTCTAGGTAAGACAAAGAAGAAGCTCCTGGTATGCAAATACCTTTACAACTGTCCTGTTTAGCCAATGGCTATTTGACACATACTGTAGGTCACATCACCTTTGATCTGGTCAGCTTGGTTACAAACAGTTTAACCCTTGAGTGACTGAAATACAATGAAACTCGCTATTCAAAACCCAACAGAACTGGTGCTGAGTCATTTCAGGATGAAGCCTAGCCTGGAAGCGCACTGACTGATAAAGGCAGTGCTGGCGTGCTTTCACTTTGCGGAAGCAACCGTGCAGTTTCTCTGTGTTCCAGCTACCGCTCATGATTAATCTCTCCGGCCGTTGACTCCTGCCTGCTTTGACAACGCCTCCGACTTCTGACCTCGGTAGACAGCATAACCTTCGTCACCTGCTCCAAAAGGGGCTAGATACCTCCCGCACGTCTGAGGACTGCGGACACCGGCCAGCCCTTGGCCTATGCCGGCACAGCCTGCATTATTTCCCCAACCTAAAAAAACCCAGGAGGAATGCTATTTACCCCATTGAGGAAATCTTTGTGTAGATCAACTATACCCATGAATCTATTAACAAGCTGCCTAGTCACCCCTGGGGCCATTTCAGGTTTGGAAAGCAGCCTTGATGGGAAGGCTGAAGACCCTTCTCCTCACAAAGTATGGTTCCAATCTAAATTGGGCCCTGTACACAAGGGAAATGAATTCTCAGCAAGTACACACAAGTCATGCAGACCCAGGCAGGATCTGGGAGGAAACAAATAGGGTTGCCAGCTCTGGGTTGGGAATTACTGGGAGATTTTGGTGGGTGGAACCTGAGGAGGGCGGGGTTTGGAGAGGGGAGGGACTTCAATGCCATAAAGTCTAATAGCCAAAGCGGCCATTTTCTCCAGGGGAACTGATCTCTATCGCCTGGAGATCAGTTGTAATAGCGGGAGATCTCCAGCCACCAACTGGGGGTTGGCAACCCTAAAAACAAAACATATAGCTAGCCTCTTAGTCAACACTGACTCGCAACTATTCCAACATTGTTGTTCAGCCCTGCTGCTACAGCTGAGAATATGTTCCTAGCTCATTCATGTTGGTGCATCCTGCTTATGGTGCTTTGTGCATACACCTTATTGTGGTGTTGTCCTCTTGGAACCACAGTACCCAGCACCAGCCATGGGGAAAAGCTTGGAAATACAACCCCTGCCAATAAAATAAAATAAAAATTAGCATGTCCAACAACAAGACAGAGCTGGATGGGGTACAGCCGCCTCATAAAATGTTTGCAAGAAACAATCAAGAGAATTAGCCTAATTCGAGACAACACTTACCAAACAAAAGGCTGCTTGCTTGGGTGGTCTGATCACAGTCCACAGCAATCAACAAGACTTTCAGTATGAGCAAGAGCTTACTGTTCAGGAACTTTTGCGCCGCCCGCCCCCCAAATGGTCTGCTGGACCCACAGTGCTTGGAATTGTGTTTTACATTCTGTGTCAGAGAAGAACTTTGGGGGAAAATGCTGCTCAATTTGTAATGCAGATGAGCATGAAAAGCCGGACATACTTGTGTGCCAGGCGAAGCAGTTCTGAACTTCGACAACAGCCCTAATTATAAACGGAAAGCATATGCTTTACCAATGTGCGGGGGCCCTTCCCCTAGTTGGCCCCAATCCCATTTAACCTGGACTTACGATCCTGGCTCTTCATTTGTTCCTGGTCACCTTCTAACTATATCAAAGGAACACATGGCAAAATTTGCCACAGTAGTGGTTCAGTAAATGATGGCAGCTGACAAACAGAATCTGTGCAGATACTGTTTAAAGTCTTAAAATGGAAAGAGGGTTGCATAATTCTTGTGCACAGTTTGAAATTATTATAATTATGGAAATGTAAACAGGATGCATGTCATGTGTTTTTACTTAGGTCTTGGACAAGTTATATTTGGCAGGGGAAGGCTTGGAGGCATCTCAAATGTGTAGTCTTGACACAGACTCGTCTTTGTGAATCTGAAGCTCTTCCAGAGATGATCCACACTAACTATCGGTTTGATATCATCTAACAGCGTGAACACTTTTTCTTTACCACTTTAAGATTCCTCTGAATTTTATTATTGATTAAAACAATGGTAGAAAACATGGTCTGAATGAATAATAGGTACTGGTTCCATCTGCCTGAGGCATTAAGTAATTTACAAGTAGTCAGGAACGCAAACAGTGTGGTAATTTAGAAAGATACTTGATGAAAAGGACCACATTCCTGAGTTACACAATATGTTTCTCATTATCTCGCAGTTCCTTGAATGGACTCAATAAAGCTGATATTTGGTTCATGAATAGTGTAGACAGTTTACTGTATTTCACTGCAATAATATGAGCAGAAAGGCCCTCTTGCCAAGAACAGATCGGTCCACGGAAACAAACGCTTGGATCTAATTTGGGTGGGTGGGGGGGAGAGGTAAAAAAATAGAACATGCTTCTTCCCTCCTGCAAATATATTTTCTTAGGAATGTATCAGTATCCTTTGCATATATGCCATGTGGGTGGCCATTAGAAACATAAGCACACGGGTGGGGCTTTGTGCTGAGCACCTCTACAAACTGCCGGAGGGGATTTCAGCTATGCCAACACAACCCCTTGGAAATGAGGGGTTGAGTCAGAATGGCTGAAGCCTGCCCCAATCTTTTTGGGACAATCTTCCTGCAAAATCATTTACTATGCGGTATTTATGAAATTTTAAGAGGAGCCACTCATGCAGGGCTGGATTAAGGCATGTTGAAGCCCCACAGCATTAAACAAAGGGGGAGTCACTCTAACATTGAAATTCTACCATACTTTGTATTTAGAGGCCCTTCATAATCTGAGGACCTAAACTGAAGCTTACTTAGCTTGTGCGCAAATCCAACTCTGCAGTCATGTATCCTCACGAAATACAGAAGAGCTAATCTCTCCTTTCCACCTGCGCAAATGTTGTTTAAATTGTAGTTCTACATGTGTGTGTGTGTGTTAAGTGCCGTCAATTTGCTTCCAACTCATGGCGATCCTATGAATCAAAGTCCTCCAGAATGTCCTATTTTTGACAGCCTTGCTCAGACCTTGCAAATTGAGGGCTGTGGCTTCCTTTATTGAGTCAATCCATCTCTTGTTGGGTCTTCCTCTTTTCCTGCTGCCCTCAACTTTTCCTAGCATGACTGTCTTTTCCAGTGACTCTTGTCTTCTCTTAACGTGACCAAAATACAATAGCCTCAGTTTAGTCATTTTAGCTTCTAGGGTCAGTTCAGGCTTGATTTGATCTATAACCCACTGATTTTCTTTTTTGGAAGTCCATGGTATCCGTAACATGCTCCTCCAACACATTTCAAAGGACCTGATGCTATCTCAGTGGGTGCAAGCTTCCCCCACCCCCTTCATACAGCTTTCCATGATCAGTCTTGAATGGAGTAACCCCAGAGGTTGATTTCATATGGCACCTTCTTATGAGGAAACAAACAGCAATGTGACCATCAGGTCAGATGTTTTATTTTTTAGATTTATATCCCACTCTATCCCTGCCAAAGCAGGGCTCAGAGCAGGTTACATCATCATAAAACAATGTATCACATTATCTATCATCTAATTTAATATATAGGAACCCCGTGGAGCAGAGTGGTAAACTGCAGTACTGCAGTCCAAGCTCTGCTCACGACCTGAGTTCGATCCCAACGGAAGTTAGTTTCAGGTAGCCGGCTCAAGGTTGACTCAGCCTTCCATCCTTCCGAGGTTGGTAAAATGAGTAAAGCTTACTGGGGGTAAAGGGAAGATGACTGGGGAAGGCACTGGCAAACCACCCCGCAAACAAAATCTTCCTAGTAAACTTCGGGATGTGACATCACCCCATGGGTCAGGAATGGCCTGGTGCTTGCACACGGGACCTTTACCTTTAATTTAATATATCCCATCTTGTGCCAACAATGCCTTTCTACTACCTGCATTGGACAAACAAGTCAGTATCTGTGTGAGAGAATCAATGAAGAAGAAGGGTTGGTTTTTATACCCTGATTTTCTCTGCCTTTAAGGAGTCTCAAACCGGCTTACTATTGCCTTCCCTTCCTCTCCCCACAACAGACACCTTGTGAGGTAGGTGGGACTGAGAGAGTTTGGAGAGAACTATGACAGCCCAAGGTTACTCAGCAGGCTTCATGTATAGGAGTGGGGAAACAAACGTGGTTCTCCAGATTAGAGTCCACCACTCTTAACCACTACACCACACATTGCACTCTACCATATTAAATCACTACCCACTAAATACAAGGGGGAAATGGGTATATATGGTTAAAAAAATCCCAGAAGCGAATTGTAGGTTAGGTTTAAGGTCTTAACAAGGTTGACAGTAGCTGCCAGATGGTTCAGGACCAAATCTGTGAGGCAATGTTACAGATTTGATAGTCAACTGCAGAAAAAAACAAGTCAAAGGCAAGGGACCAAGGCACCTAAACTTGAAAGCTGAAGCTTTCTCTCGATTTAAATATTTTTGCAAATGCATGCAAAACCCGTGGCAGTATAATGGGGAGGGACTGTGACTCAGTGGTAGAGCATCTGCTTGGCATCTCCAGTTACACCCAGCATGGTTTAGTGGTTAAGAGAGGTGGGTTGGAGCGGTGGAGAACCGGGTTTGATTCCCCACTCCTCCACATGAGCGGCAGAGGCTACTCTGGTGAACTGGATTTGTTTCCCCACTCCTCCACATGAAGCCAGCTGGGTGACCTTGGGAGAGTTACAGCTCTCTTAGAGCTCTCTCAGCCCCACCTACCTCAAAGGGTGTCTGTTGTGGGGAAGGGAAGGGAAGGTGAGTCTCCCTTAAGTAGTAGAGAAAGTCGGCATATAAAAACCAACTCTTCTTCTTCTTCTTAAAGGGACTAGGCCAATCTCTGGCATCTCCAGTTTAAGGGACTAGGCAAGTAGGTGATGCGAAAGACCTCTGCCTGAGACCCTGGAGAGCCACTGCCCGTCAGAGTAGACAATACTGACTTTGATGGACCAAGGGTCTGATTCAGTATAAGGCAGCTTCATGTATTCATGTATATTATGCAGTGGTGCCTGCCAGAGAAAGCGTTCTCTTTCCATTTTGGAATCAGACCTAGTCAAGTGAACTCCCAGACTCCACAGCAAACCGCTGAACTTGTCTCCATCTAAATAAAGCCCCTGTCATAATTAGCCCTGCTGAAAGAGCCCTGGGTATCACGTGGGGATGCATATGCTTCTTGGTGGCGACGTATCCGGAGGGAACAAAAGCACTAGCCAGAACCACAGGATATTTCAGTTTCTGGCAGGCGGGGGAAGGGAGGAAGAGGGAGGGAAGTGAGCAGGCAGGGCTGTGGAAACTAGCTGGAACCTCTCCAGATTCCCGAGGCCACTCAGTCATGAATATCCTGCCTTGGCCACAGAAGGCCTGTGGAGGAAGCAGCCGAATAACAATTGGGAAAGGTTTATAACCGCAGGAATTGAGTGAATGAAGCCAAGGAGCCACCGAATGATGCAACTCACGAGGGGGGAAAAAATATATCTCCGCTCCTACACAGGAGCATTCATCATTTGCTGTGACCTTCCAGGAATGTGCTGACAGACACAAAGAGTTCTGCATGACATTCTGCCAGTGAACTGGAATGACTGCTGTTTTCGGGACTGTTTCCTAGCAGCAGGGCACCATCTTCTGGAAGCCGCAAAAAAATGGTACAGAACTTACTCCCCCAACACACACGCACGCACACACGCACACACCCTCTGTAGCTGCAGATAAGGTAACAGTAGAAGGAACCATTGGCCATAAACATACACTGGCATTAAAAAATCAAATTTGTCATGTTTGGATGCAAAACCAGAATGGGTACCAGAACCACATTGTAAAAACCACAGTGAGAGCCAAAGTACTGTACAGTAGACAGAGTGTTGGACTAGAATCCAGAAGATCCAGGATTGAATCCCTGCACTGCCATAAAAGCTTTTTAGGTGACACTGGACCAGTCACACTAGGGTTGCCAACCTCCAGGTGGCAGCTGGAGATCTCCTGCTATTACAACTGCTCTCCAGCCGATAAGAGATCAGGAGAAAATGGCCGCTTTGGCCATTGGACTCTATGGCATTGAAGTCCCTCCCCTCCCCAAACCCTGCCTTCCTCAGGCTCCGCCCCAAAAACCTCCCGCCAGTGGCAAAGAGGGACCTGGCAACTGTAAGTCATACACTCTCCGCCTGACCTACATGAAAGGGTTGTTGTGAGCATAAAATGGAGCAGGGGAGAATGATCTTGTAAGCTGCACTGTTCAGGGCCGAATTGGCCATGTGAACAATAGCATATCATTAAAGTAAGATCCTGTAAGCTGCTTTGAGTTTGTTCTAGCGGAAAGCGCATATTGTTGCACGAACCGCAACAGTATTGAGTATGTGGCTGAGCCTGCCCCTGGGAGACTGGGCTTCGAAACCCGGTTCTTCCTTTTGCTTCAGCTCTTGCTGACAGCTGCTTTGAGTCCCGTTGGGGAGGAAAGCACGGTATAAATACTGAAGTTAAAAACTTTGATATTATGGCAAAATAGTCACAATCTTCATAACTGATGGTATATACAGTTTGAGCATGGGTTTTTTGTAACGAGGCCAATGCAATGTGTGACAAGAACCATTGTTGTCCCGCAGGACTCACTTAAAGGGATTGTTTTGAAATCGCTTTCTACCAGGCTTGCTAAACTGGAAAGCAAGGAGCCGAGAGAAGCCCAGAACTTATGCTTTACTACCTATTAATTTGTCAGTTCTTGGAAAGAAGGACAACGGCTATAAAGACAAGTTAGAATAACACACATGTATTACTGTTTAAAATTCTCTCTTTAGTTCCTGTGGGGAAACACAACCCGTCCTGTAGTTCAGTCACAGATTTACTGCCAATAATAATGTTTAGCATCAGTCGGTATTATTTACTGCCCTCATCTTGCAGACTGGAGACAGGAGCAGCTCGTGTCTCAGGCGAGACTCTCGAAGTGGGAATTTCCAAGTCACTCTTAGCTGCCGCTGTACACAGACCCTGATGATAATGAAGAAAAGTAAGAGCAAATGGTAAGTGAAAAGAGCCGGAATAAATACACTATGATGGCATCAGAATAAAAGTTGCTGTTAAACATGGTTGGTATAAATAGAAATTAATCACAGTTAAGGGAACTGAAGTAGTCTCGAAAAGCATTAGTCTTCATACAAAGGATTTTTTTTCCAGAGATACTTGTATATGCTCGCTAAATATCATGGCTTGCCCTGGACAATTTTGGTGCAACCTCTTTTTTTCATTCCGGCCTGAGGAAGGCCAAACAGGCCGAAACGCATCTGGCATGTGGTTATAGATATCAACCTTAGGAAATGCCAGTGTGCTGTTTTAACGTTTTTAAATAATTTTTTTCTTGACATAGCACTTTAAATAAATTATATTTTCATTATCTATATATTTTATCTGTCCCACCCAACCTTGGGTACCCAGCAGCCTCTTTTCTACAGCAAGAGGAACATGATATCCTTTATTTTATTTATCTGCTTAATGCACTTTTATCCCACTCTTTCTCCAAAGAACTCAGGGTAGCCATTTATCGGTCTCCCCTCCTCCATTTTATCCTCACAACAACCTTGTGAGGTAGGTTAGGCTGACAGAGAGAGTAACTGGCTCAAAGTCACCCAGTTGCTTTCCACACAAAGATGGGCTTCTGTGGTTTCCCTGCATTTTCTGTCCCCCTGTTCCTCTCAGTGGCCAGTCCCCCCTGCATCACCATGGGGCTGTTTTGTCTGTGTGTTTGTTTTTAATTGACAACTGTCATATCATTATAGTTTTCTATTGTTGTAACAATCTGCCTGTCAATTTCTCTGTATTCCCAGCTTTCATTTTTTAAAGTAAATCTCTAGCCCCTTTGGATGCTGAGATAAGATCTCTGCAACCCAAAGGGTTAGAAAATTATTTTTTAAAGTCTGGGAATTCAGAGAAGCTGATATACACTGTTGTAACACTATAAGTCAATTGCAGTTTTTTTAATGCCCTCCAGTGGCAGGGGAAAATGGTCACTGCAGGGGACTAAGGCCACTGCAGGGGGCTAAAAAATGCCACCAATATGGGTGGAACTGGGAAAATCTGAACTTTCCTATCCAAATCTTGACTTTGCTGCAAAAAACGTGCAGCAAACCTGGTTTAGGAAACATTGCAGGAAAGACAGGGAAAATCCAGGAAGTGCACAGAAGCACTGTGATGCTGTAGGCAAGTGGAGGAGGGAACCATTTCTCAATACCATCTCAAGCCAGGGCAAACAATCTGTGTGTAACTGACCCCAGTGAGCTTAATGGCACAGTGGGAATTTGAACCTGGATTTCCCCAGCTCCTAGTCCAACATTTTAACCATGACACCAAGCAGGCTCTCACAGGGGAACTGAAAAATTCACCTTGTCTTGAGGATGAGCAAGCAGTTTGTAAAATTATAAGACAAAAGGACAAGTTTAAGTTTGGAGCAATGTCTATTACCGAACACAAACATTACCATGGAATTTGCCCTGGTCCCCTGACTGCTCACAGTTCACCTTTCAACAGTGGATTCAGCCAGAGGTATTGTAAATGATAATCTGGGCACACAGTGGAGAAACCAGCTGGTGGGTCAGCTGGAATCCACGCTTGCCAATCACCAGCAGCTCACCTTGAACCCCAAAACCATCATTCCCTGCCTTTGTTGAAGGAAAGGATGGAACCGAGACAGGCTTCTGGTTTCAGCATGTGTTACACACTGGCACCCAGTGGTCAAATGTACAAACTGCAGATGGCAAATATAAATCAATAGACAAAGGTTAGAAGGAAGATATAAAACTGCCTTATAATGAGTCGGCCAATTGGTCAACCTAGCCCAGTATTGTCTACTCTAACTGGCAGCAATTTCCCAGCATTTCAGGTCAGGGCCTTTCCAACACCTGCAACCTGAAGTCCTTGTAACAAAAGATGCCAGAGACTGATCCTGGCTGTTCTTGCATGTGAAGATTGTGATCCACCACTGAACCATAGCCCCTCTCCTAATATAGGGAAGTTAGTTCCCTCCATACTGAAAACAAAAATAAAATGAGAAAGGGTGAGTATTCAGTGTTAATGTTTTCTGTTTGACACTGATGCCCATGGAGTATTTCTCTGGCTAAATGCACACATTATTGCAGCATGAGAGCTGCTTCAGGTTAGTTTGGCCCACACACTGATAATATCCACAAAGAGGAACCATGTGGTTGGAGAAAATATAATATTATTACTTTCCACACCAGTCTTCCCCCTTCTGTGCAAATGCAACCACACAATTTGCCTGACCCATGTGTTTCTCATGTGTTTATTTTGATATTTATAGCCCAATTTTCCCCCAATGGTATCCCAAAGTGGTTTACAGCATTGTTCTTCCCTCCTCTGTTCTATCCTCACAACAATCCCCCTGTGAGGTAGGTTGGGCTGAGAGCACATGAGTGGCCCATTTTGAGTTGGTCATCATCCCTGGCGTGAGATGACAGGATTCCTTCTTCAGGACAGTCAGAGTACGACCTAATTTCCCCCGTTCCACTTTCCTTCTTTGAACCTTCCCTCAAAGCCTTTCCTCCAATTTCCGATTTTTAGCTTCTGCCCTACCTGATTAGGGTCTCCTTTCTTCCATCCAAATCTCCTTCTCTATCTCCTCTCTGCATCTTTGAGTCCCTCAGGAGACAACTCTACACATTGCTGTGTTCCCAGGTGATTTTTCCTTGGTCTAGCCATCTGGGATGAGCATATTATTTCAGTCTATGAATAATTATAACTGGGCACTAGGATCTTACAAAATCAAGTGTTTTATTGAGTTGCCACAATTCTACTGTATTTTTATTTACTTCATTTTATCTCTACTCTGTATGGTTTCGAATATACTATGCTTGTTCAGATTTCTGTTCTAATACATTGTTTATTGGATGCCTCATCATACTGATTGTATCAACTTACACTGTGCAAACCTCCTTGGAATTTTACATGAGACTGATCAATTGACCATAATAAATATTATACATACATTGTGCAAACCACTTTGAGTCTCAGAGAAAAGGGCAGACTATATAGTTAATATATAATAGATGTATGCCCCACCTTTCTGTCCAAAAGGGACCCAAAGTAGCTTCCATTATTCTCCTCTCCTCCATTGCATACAATGCTGTGAAGTAAGTTAGGGGAAGGGGAAGGGGAAGAAGAAGAAGAAGAGTTGGTTTTTTAATGCAGACTTTCTCTACCTTTTGAGGAGAATCAAACTGGCTTACAATTACCTTCCCTTCTCCTCCCCACAACAGACACCCTGTGAGGTAAGTGGGGCTGAGAGAGCTCTTAATAGAACTGTGACTAGTCCAAAGTCACCCAGCTGGTTTCAAGCGGAGGAGTGGGGAAACCAACCCAGTTCACCAGATTAGAGTCCGCCGCTCATGTGGAGAAGTGGGGAATCAAACCTGGTTCTCCAGATTAGAGTCCACCGCTCTTAACCACTACACCATGCTGGTCAGAGTTTGTGAGTAGCCCAAAAGTACCCACTAAGCTTTCATGGCAGAACGGGGCTTCAAACCTGGGTCCGCTATACCACACTGAATCTTTGATCATTGAACCCCCTAGAAATGCTGTCTTGTTGGTGCACGGGATTGAGTGGCTTGAAAGCTATCCTTTTCCTTTCCTTTTGCTGCTCTGTATCATGGTCAGGTCAAGAAAGTTATGTTCTGTTCAAGCACCTCTCCCTCTCTTTCTCATATCTTCTCTCAAGGCATTACTGAGCCTCACCATAGGTGAATATACAAAGTCAACTTAATAATCCTCTTAGAACCAGTGTTTGGAGTTGACAGGTGCCAGGAAATGTGTCCATTCGGGTAGCAGATTGCAACCATATTTACCCACAGGCCACTTTTGTTTTCAGTTAGCTATTCCTCTTCATGGGAAGCCTGATGGATGAAAAGAAAAAGAAAAACATGGCCTATTTCTCTCTATGGTCATTTACGCATGGGTACTTTCATTCACGTTCACCCCGGGTCTGTCTCAGTTGTTCCCTGGGTCTGTCACCCCGGGTCTGTCTCGGAATTATGCATAACTCATGCATGTCTTCTGTCAATTAGAGATGACCTCGCTGCCAGCCCTCACAAATCCTGGACCTTCCCGTTCCTCTGTTAACCCGATTCTTCCCTCTCCCCAGAGCTCAGCCCAGGTGAAATCCCCATGCATAAGGAAAAGTGTGGGACACGCAAGCTTGGTTTCGCTCACAGCCAATTACAAAGCAGCATGTCCAGAGGCGGGGATTCAAATACTTCCTGCTTCCTCAGAGCTCTTTCTGAGCAGAAGAAAGGCCTTTTAAAACCGATTTCTCCCCCCCTTCACATTGCTCCATTTTTTGTTTTTCCTTCTTAAAATGCTTTTTTTATGTGGCAATTGGATGGGGGGGGCGAAATTTTATCTCACAATAAGCTCGACCAAGTAAACCAATTACAAAGCAGCATTTCAAGGGGCGGGGACTTGATTTGAGCTTGGAGACTGCTGGTGCATAGATTCCCAACAGGAAAGTGTGGGTCCAGTGAGCAGCGAACCTCAGGTAAATGTCCCATGCATAAACGACCTATAGTCAGAGGCACTGGATGGCAAGCACCCTTGGGTGTGGCTCCTCACCTTTTAATTTTCAAAAACCAACCCATGTATCTATAGCTCTCTGCATTGCTGCAGTACAAGCAGGCAAGCTGACTGTCACATGCTCATCCAAGTTCAGAGACAATGTGGTAACACAGGGAATCTGCATTTTCTACTAACACCTGGCACTGCTGCAGACAACCAGATGGCTTTAGCTGGAGGCTCTTGTGATGGATGGGCTCTCTTTTCTCCAGCATGCTATCTTTTGCTTTGGATGCAGATGTTGGATTGGGACAAAAACCCTTTCCTCTTACCTTTATATTTGCCTTGCAAGCTGATAAACTAGTCAATAAATATTAAGAAACCTAAAGCGGTGGACTCAGACCTGAGCACAAATGAGAAGAGTAAGGACAGCTCCAAATGACACTGCTTTGTATTCTTGACATTCCTGAGGCCAGGTCACAGCTGGATGTTGCAACATTTAGCAAATATCTGATTCCTGGCTGAAAGAAAGTACTTGTGGTTCAAATGTCCCATCAGATTTGCGCTTACTCAGCAAAGCAGAATCTTGGCTACAGCTGTACTGACTCTCAAATGCAAAGTCAAGCCAAGCTGTTCTGTTGGATCTGATTTATTTGGCTCTGTTGTTATTATTTCTTGGCAAACTAAACTTATGCTCAGGTGTCAGTGCCATTTTTTCCCAACAATGGCATGATGTGAACTTTTAAACTCATGCCAGCTAACAATCTTGCTGCTGCTGGTAGATAGCTAGAGCATCTTCCAAAGCAGCCCTCCACATCTGCTATGTAGCACATTGCAGTAATCCAACCTGGATGCAATCAGAGCATGGAAACCTATGGCCATATAATGCTTTTCAAGGAAGGACCATGGTTAGTGCCCCAACCAAGGCTAGACTCATGGGAACTTGCAGCATGGACTGAACATCTGGTGCTGATGCACAGAGGAGAGAACTTGGCTGAAGCCATGGCTCCATAGACACCCAGGATCACTGATTCACAGCAGTAATAAATAGTAGCCAATTTGATGATCAAAATCTCCATTGATGCCAGTACATTCAGTTGAGAAGATTGAAAATGGATGGTTATCCTGCCTGTATACATCAAGCAAGTAGCTGGTTCTTGGTTTCCTGTCTCTTCTTGTTAAAAAAATATTTCCATCCCCTTTCTCTGTTTCCTTCTGGGTTTTTTCACCTCTCACTTGTCAAGGAATGGCTCTGTGAGACCCACAAGTATCTCCATCCAAGCACAGCTATGCTGTTGGGAGCAGGTGCTTTGATCAAGCCTTTCTTATCAGGACAGGTTCCTGATGCAATGACAGCTCTTGATGCCATCACAACACAGTGCAGGTCAAAAGAAAGTGCCTGGACTGAATGAGGTGGTTCAATTTTGCCACTGTTTTTATCAATCTCCCTTCCCTGCTCTGACAAATAACCCAAGAGGTAGAAACAACCCAGGGCTATTAGCCATAGATCTATGGGGAGGGGCTGTGGCTCAGTGGTAGAGCACCTGCTTGGCATGCAGAACCTGGCATCCAGGTTCAATCCCCGGCACCTCCAGTTAAAGGGACTAAGCAGGTAGATGATGTGAAAGACCTCTGCCTGAGACCCTGGAGAGTCGCTGCCAGTCTTAGACAGTACTGACTTTGATGGACCACAGGTCTTATTCAGTATAAGGCAGCTTCATGTTTCCATGTGTATATATCCCAAAATAAATCTACCTGTCCCAGTAATGTTTAGCATTTTTTTAAATATGTATTGTTATAACTCAAGATTTATTTTTATTTTTTTACTGATGACTTGCTTCATGAAAAATGGTTTGATGTTTTAAATATTTAAAACTCGGTTATGGAAACAACACATTTTTAAAAAGTTGACCTCACTGCCACTTACTCCGTTCCTTGCTAGCAGTCTTGGAAAACGGATGTTTATACAGTTTGCAAAAGAAACCTGAACAACATTTCCAGCCTGTTTCCATTCCTGTCTGCCAAAGAAAACAGGCTCCCATGTGAAGGGGTTTGGCAGGCCAAACCTCAGCCAAGCAACCAGCGAAACTGAACACCACAGCAGGCTCCTGCTCAGAAAACAAATGAATGAGTAACCGGAAGGGGCCACTCGCTTGCAGACCTCATTAAAAGCAAGACAAGATGGATTTCCTGAATCAATAAATAGACCTTTGTCAGCACAGAGAACACCTGACTTTGCAAGAGATTTTAGAGCTCAAAGAGAGTGGGGGGGAGCAAGCCTTTGGAGTCAAAAATACCCCTGAAGAGAACACTAGAGAGAGTTCCACAGTCAATTATCTCCAATAAGATGTGCCAATGGATTAAGGGAGAATTTTTTTTGTTGTGGTGGTGCGCTAGCAATGCTAATTCAATTAATCATTCTAACAAAAGCCACATCGGTCCATGTGCACATGGGGCTTATTAGAAGCATCTCATTATGTTTCTGGAGTGTTTCTATGAATGGAAAAGCTGATGTGAAAAATAAAATAGAGAGTTTTATGGAACTTTATTCCAGGACAAACTTTTTGGGACAAGGGCTCACTTCTTCAGAAGCTATGAGTGGATCTTCACTATGAAGTTGTTTTATGTAGGTCTGGGGACAGGGAAACCAGCAGGGCCATGAAATGCAGGAAATGCAGAGTGAAATGTAATGGCACAATGCTAAACTCTAGTTAGGAAAAACACAGAGACAGAGACCATATCATAGGGTTGCCAACCCCAGCATAGGAAATTCCTGGAGAACTGGGGGCAATGATGAGGGAAGGTGGGGTTTAGGGTGGGGAGGGAGATCAGCAGGAATGTGATGCCATAGAGTCCCTTCTCTGAAGCTGCCATTTCCTCCAGAGGAACTGATTTCTGTAACCTGGAGATCAGTTTTAATTCCAGGAGAACTTCAACCCCCACCAAGAGTCTGGCAATCCTAAGAGAAAGAGAGAGTTATTCAAAACTAGTTAGCACCTGTGTCATACAGGCTTTAGATATATGCAGGCCAGGGGCTGGCTTCCTTTCAAGGCCAGAGCCTGGCTGCTTCTCAAGGTCTGATTCTCATGCTCATTATTCCTGTGTACAGTTTCGGTTCCTCTGATTATCTCAGATGTATGATGTTATGGCTTCTCTCCCTGGGAATCACTATCTCGAAGTAACTTCACTGTTACGCTTTCCCTGCCTAGAATGCTTTTAACCTGTACCTCGCATACCGAAAGTAATTAGCAGCCTCACCTGCGTGTGAGACAGTCAGCTTCTTTTAATCTGTCTTTTTGCTCCTAATAAAGTAGCATTGCTTAGGATCACCTGCCTGGGCGTGTGTGCTTTTTGAGATGCTAGGGACAGACGCCTGAGTCTGACAACCTGTAAGGGATGGAGAAGTCAAGTTTTGCTAAGATGGTGACAGTTACAGTGAGATAAAAATCCTAAATCCCAGTTTAACCCAGGGTGGAAGGAAATGTGGAAAAACAATGTTAGTTTTTAAGACACCTCAAGATTTTTATTGCATCAGAGTACAGAATCATAGAATCATAGAGTTGGAAGGGACCACCAGGGTCATCTAGTCCAACCTCCTGCACAATGCAGGAAATTCACAACTATCTCCCACACACACACCCAAAAGTAACAGTTACTTTTCTTGAATTACTGACATAAACAGCCTCTCTGGAAAGAATATGTAAGTCAGGTCACTACTGCATATATTCATTCCGGGACACAGCGGAAAGCCAGCTAGGTGCAGAAAAGTAGGTAGTGAGTTTCAAGTTTCCTGAACTGGATAGCCAAGCCAATGTTACAGTTAAAACCCAATTCCCAGAGGGATTTCATGCACTTCTTGACAAGGGCTGGGATTACATATTCAGTAAAACCAGAAGAGTATAATGGGTTTTGAGTGTCTGTATTACTGAAGCCATGTGGCTGACAGAAGTCATGTGGCTGGGAAGAGCTGGGTCAATATAGGGGTTACACCTCCTGGCTCTTGACGGGGTCCAACTATCACTGGTGGACTCCATGAAGACCTTGGGTTTATGGCTTGATGCCTCCCTTTCTCTGGACAAATAGGTGTCCAAAGTGGCAAGGTCTGCATTTTTCTGTCTTCAACAGGCCCATCAGCTGGTCCATCTGCCTCAGTTGCATCTGGCCACAGGGCTGCTCTTGAAGATGCTCCGGAAGCTTCAGGTTATCCAGAATGCAGCTGCGAGGCTTTTGGCCAGTGCATGGTGGTCTACTCACATACATCCAATACTAAGGAAGCTGCACTGGTTGCTGATTGGTTTCCAGATCAAATTCAAGGTACTTAACTTCTAAAGCCCTAAACAGTCTGGGACAATCATACCTGAAGGGACCACCCCTCCCATTATGATTCCCCACATTGCCTGCGTTTGTCATCATGGAATCTTTTGGTGGTGCCCGGCCCTCAAGCAGCTGGTCTCTCTTCTACCAGGGTGAGGACCTTCACTACCAGGGTGAGGACCTTCACCCCCGTCCTGGTGTAATGTTTTATCAGAGGACCCATGCTCTTTGCAGGACCTTGTTAGCTTCCGCAGGGGCTTGCAAGACAGAGCTCTTCCAACAGGCTTTGAATTATTCAGCGTGTATGACTTGCAATTCTTGTATTGTTTCCACCAGATCTTCTTACTATTGCATTGTTGGATGCAGCTATGTTTCAATAGGAGATTCACAGAGTTGGTTTTAGTTTTTTATATGTATATTTATTATGTATTTATTATAATCATTGCTTTTAAGGTTGTCTATTGAATTGTATTTTACTTTGTTGCAAGCCACCTTGAGCCTTGCTTATTGAGGGAGTGATGTGGTATAAATCTGATAAATAAATAAATACATGCATGCGCACTGCACAGCACATTTTTTAAGTACATAACTGATACTCAGAAATGAGAAGCCAACTTGAAGAACACAATTCAGACTCAGATAAGCAGTAGAACACCATCCACTTGATGGCTTTGGCATAAATCCTTCTCACTGAAATCAATAAGATTCTAGAGCAATTTACTTTGAATTCTGCCTTGCATATATGTTGTTTTTTTAAGTCACAACCCACAAGGAGATTTTCACAACATTGTCTTTAATTAGATTGTATTTATTACAATATATATTCTTTGCATTCGGTTCATCATCAAAATGAGATGTTATCCTTCCCCACCCCCCATAATTCATTGCATTAATGCATACATATACAGAGGAAACAAATTGATCAAGTCGTAAAATAATAAAAAAGTAATCCCCCCAATCTTCAAATTTCATCAACATTATTTGATTTTCAACATTATATCCTTTACATAGCACTTGTGAAGCTTAAATGTCCATCAAATGTATGAAAATAAACAAGGATCTACTTTTTGCATATCTGAGTTTAGAAGATGGGAGAAAGTATAAACAAATTATATATTGGTTGTGTCTGTGCATGTAGAAAAAGTACTTTTTCTTTAACCGATAACCACCAATACACTTTTTCTTTAACTGGAAACCACCAATACACTGAAGGCAAAGTCAAGAGGATTTTTTTTCTTTCCTAGAAAGAATAAGAATTTATTTCACCATTTCATGTTTATTTAGTTCTTTGGGAAGTCAAGAGTACAGTTTAAAATGTGGGCAATAAAAGCTGCTCAACCAAAATAAAACAGGATACCTGCAGCTACTTCTCTTTATTTTTTAGAAACTGCAGAACTTAAAAATTCCTGAAGGATCCTTCCCAATGACCATCACTCATAAATATTAGTTGATTGAAATATACCTGCAAGTAGTCTGTTAAAACACATTCAAAGAGCAACACGGTAACATATTTCACAAGGTATATGATGGAAAGTCTTCACATTTCTTTCAATTAGCCACTGAAAGCCAGCTGTAATTACTAAAGCTACACTTAATAACTGTATCTTATGAGGTTTGTGCAAGAAATTTCACACGGACCTGCAGAAATTCACAGATTCATTCCGGGAACACCCCAACACCCTAAGAGCTAGGGGAGATATTTCTGCATTTTTCCCCAAATGCATAATTCTTCTATCTCCTTTAAATTTGATAGATCCCAGGGGTTTCCTGGGCTGCTCAAAGGCACGGAGCTGGGGGAAGGAGCGCCAGGGCAGAGGGGAGGGAGGGGTATGCCGCACACGTGCTGGAGCCAGGTGCTGGTGGCTCCAGGGGCAGAGAGAAATGCACCTGCCTGGCGGCCACCCCCTCAGAAACAAAGTGAGGGAAAGAAGTGGCTGGAAGGAGCTGAGGGTGCAGCGGCATTCCTTCTCCCCATGCCTGTGCTCCCCATGCCCACGCTGGCGCCCTTCCTCTCCTTGCGCCCAGGGCAAGTGCTCCCTGCCAGACCTCCCCAAGATCTGGCCCTGGCTGAAAGGCAATGCAAGAGCCAAATCTCTTCGAAGTATTTATGGGTACACACAAAACACGGCATAAAGATAAAGGCAAGAGCTAACAGCCTCCAAGTTTTAGAATTTCCTTCTGAATTTCCTTACGCAACATTTTTTTGTAGTTCAACAGGTTGTTAATGAGGCATTAACCACATCAAAGAATATATGAACCAAGTTGTAGCTGTCGGCAGTACCAGGAAGTGCTTCTCTAAAATTGGCATCTGTTATCCTTGTGTGTGGCTTTTCCATGCTAATGTTTCTGGCGTATAAATCATTATTCAAGCCACAAATTGTGGCCTAAGATCTGAACATGGACTTCCCCCCAATCCTTTTTTTTTTCTCATGTAGCAATTTTGATAAATAATGTGATGTAATGTTAACACCATATAGAGTGCAATCTCAAGCAGAGCTGACCTTTGCAAGCCCATTGACTTCACCGGACTTAGAAGGGTGTAACTTTGCACACAGTTGTACTGTTTCTGAATCAACGTCTGTTCTTCAGGCAGTAAGGCTGGTTTATTATTGAGTACACAATATTTCCCAAAATACGCTCATGTAAGAATCCGGGTGTTTTCCAAAACAAATTGGGGGCGGGGAATCACACCAATTCCTACAGTGGATGTTGGTGCCTCGAGGCAGAACTATACCATTCTAAGCTCGATGACTCCAGTGGACTTGGATGGATGGAAGCCTACTTAGGATCTCACTGTTTAGCTAGCGCCATCAGGCAACAGAAGCAAGCCCGCATGTATATATCCCCAGATGGATGGGGAACCATATGTGCAAATGGGTCCTGCACATTAGGGTCCTCTTTCTAATTTAATAGCTTGGGGAGGCATACACAGAGTCATCTGAAAAAAAATGCTAACATTCCCCTGGAAGCCGTTCATAAGGGGGAATGGGATTTTCCTTCTCTGCTAAAATGGCTGATTGGTGTCCTACATGCCCACGTTATTCCATTGGCTCTAGGTGCAGGTAACTGGCAGAAAACAATCTTCAGAAAGCAGACATACACATTCATAGGCAATGCAAAACACACACACACACACACACTGAGCATTAAGTGTAAACGTAAACCTGCCGTCTAGTGAGGGCCTCAACTGAATCTGAAACAATACAGTACAGTAGCTGACAAGAACACACAACTACACTAACAGTGCTGTCCTCAGAAGAGTTACAGAAGGCTACAACTTCACAAGAACTTCACAAGAATAAAATCGGAATCTGCCATGACAGGAAAGCTTTGGGATCAATCTCAGGCCATTTGTGCAGGGCTGTTTCCCCACAGCCGCCCCCGCCAACTGCTTTGAGCCTTCCCTTTGATTATGCGTGCCTTTCTGGACCATCACTTTGTACACACACACCCCGCGCATTTCCACGCATTTTTGCCTGCGTTTTCCGGATTCTGGCTAAAACAGCATCCAGAAAACGCAGGCAAAACACGCGGAAACGCGCGGGGAGAGCGAGGCGACCTCTGATGGCCGGGAAAGGCATGCATAATCAAAAGGAAGCCCCAAAGCAGTCGGCGGGGTGACCGTGAGGGAAACAGCCCTGCATAAATGTCCTTTGCTTTGTATCAATCCTGTAACCCCAGACTAGATTTTATAAACATAATGTCAGTACAAACAGTTTATCCACGAGACTTGAATACTGGATGTGGCTTAGGTATCTTTCAAAATTAACCTAAGCATGATCATCATTTGGCAAGACTGGCAGCATTATCCTGAGCATTTACACTCTTCTAAGTCCATTGAAATCAATAGGATCAGAAGGGTGAAATACTGTTCAGGATTGTTCTACGTCATGGAAGAAAAAGGCAAGATAACTCTACTTAGTTTTTTACGTCTTCGAGGGACTGTAAAGAGTTAGCAAATCATGGCATTGATTTGACTCTCACTACCAATGGAGAAGGCACCACTGATGTTAACGGGAAGACAAACTTAGGCCACAGCTCAGCAGGCCTGCTTACATCCATTGTGTTGAATAGGCATAATTAAGCACACCTAATTTTGAGCTGGACCGCAGCCATTGGCTCCAATCTAGCAGAAGTTTATTGTGACTGAGTCACAGTGATATCAGTGGAAGAAAATGCAGTCCTATGCAGCCAACCAGTCCTACTGATATCAATGGAGCTTGGTCACAACTCACTTGGGCCTCAATGATGTCAGTGTCATTATAGGGGAGGATAGAAAATCTGAGACAGCCGTCACAAAGCATGGGATTCTGAGATAGCCACATTATGTCGGTACGTTACATGGGGGGAGGGCCAGAACCAGCCTGCTTCCCATCATCCTGTTTTCTTCTGGGAAAGTTTACTTCCCCCACCAGGAGAAAAGGGCAAGGAAGGAGGAACAGTTGAGGCAGGGTAGGGAGTACAGCTGGGGAAAGAATCTAGCAACCCTCTCCTGCCTATCTCTTTTGCATTTCAAACTGCCTCTCCTCCCCCAGCCTTCTGAGAACATGGCAGTGCTCTGACTCAAAGTCATGGGCTTGGATCCTAAGAAGCACAAGCAGAGCCATGATAGAGAATGGCTACTAGCCCCACACACACACACACACGTAAGTTCCTTACAATATTCTGTGGCCCTCAAAATTGTGCCTCTGCAGGTCAGTGGACCCAACGAACAGAGAGAGGCCCAAACTGAGAATTGGCAGCAGCAAGGAATCAGCAAAAAATCTCCTTCCCCACGGTAGTGAACCGAAAAGCTGCTCTTCTGAAGAAGCTGCTGCTGCTGCTGCTGCTGCACTGATGGGACGGGACCTTACAACCTAAGCCATGATTTGATGCCATCCACCTCATTTGCCTTTCACTGTCTCCCAGTCAATACCTAGACACAAAATCTGAGAAGTCTGCAGCTTGTACCAGCGACAGGATGAAAAAGAGGATCTCCGGTATTGCTCATTAACACATACTGTCGCATCTTAAAGCAGTCAAATATGAGAGGCAACAAAAATCGTATTAATGTAAAAGATAGAAAAATTACAGCACAAGAAATCCAAAGGTCATCCAAAACCAGCAGAAAAGTTCATATTATAGCTACAGAGAGTGCAAAGGAAAGTTCATCAAGCAACTCAAGGCTTCTTCCTGAAGTACCTCTTTTCCCCCCCACTTAGACACAGATCAGCCCGCTTGTCAGATGAGTATAGCGCACTGAACTGCAAGACCGCCATTCTTCTTTGCAAATGCACAGAAGCAGCAACCAGGAAAAAGCCCTTGCCTTGTATATTGAGAGTAGCTAGATTTAAAAGCACCTGTGCTGTTCTCAACTGACTCAGCACATATGCTGTAATCATGTAACCTTTGTATATTTAAAAAAATATATACCATGACACCGATACGACAACGCAAAGCAACCAGCGGGCCTGATTATTCCAGAGGCATTACTCTCTGAGTATGGTGCAACTAAGTATGAAATAAAAGTAGAAGACTCACAGTGAGCAGTGACACCCTTTTAAGCCCACTGACTTCAGTGGACTTAGAAGGGTGTAACTCTGCTTAGCACCGCACCAGCTGTCAGGCGCAATCCTTCCAAATTATGACCATGATTCAGATGAGCCAACGCACACATGTATCAGATGCACAAGTAGATTCATCACTCTTTTGTTCAGGAATAACATCAACAGCTTTTAAAAACATCCTGTGAGACTTGAAAGCAGTTTGGCGGTTCCACATGGTACAGATCTGGGGGATGCTAAGAAGTGAGCCTCAGACTCACCCAATACGCACTAGAACAGCTTTTAAATGACTCTTATTGTACCCTGTAAATGCCAGTCGTCTGAAGACTACACACCAATGGACTTGAGTTCAATCGATTTGATCATTTTGGTTGATCAAATACTTATCTTGGGTTTTGGGGGGCCCAGCAGGTATCTTATAAAAATGCAGTTCAGTCGTGCTAATGGTATTTTGCCCTTCTCTACCCTGAAAATGAGATCATAAAGGCCCTGGTGATGAGTGGCATGACAGTTGGCATGGAAAAAGATGAAGACCACAAGGGACTGGCTTTTCAGAATCCCAGTACCATGGCACTCAGAGATGTCCTTCCACAATAAGACTAGATGGTGTATCTTGAGCATGAAGCTGGAGAAGAGCTGGGAGTGTGCAACTGTCAGAAATGTTACTTTCAAGGACAAAAAGGATTTTCTGAACTGACATTTTTTAAAAAAAGTTCACTACATCCCAAACTCCAGGTGAACCGTTAAGTGGCAAAATCCAGCAGTATCAGTTAAGCATAAAACAGCTGATCCTTTAAACTGTCGACAGGAAAAGCCAGAAGCAGTTATCGTGGGTTAGAATGAATATCCTGATTTTCAAAAGGGGGCAACGGCTCCCTCCAGTAGGTGAATTGACTGTAGGTATCCGAACATGGGAAGTCAGAAGAATGGCTTCTTTTCAGCAAAGGAAACACATGATCTACCACTTCACACAGTCTCACGTACCTGGGAGGGAAAAAATAACAAGACAGAATTGGTGCACTGAACACACTGATAACAAAAATGGCAACAACGTTTTCACTTTGCCCAAATTTAACACAAAATAATTACTAAAAAGTACAACAGAACCACAGAGCCCATTACCCTATTTCTAAATTTGATACGTGTGAATGTTAAGGCATTTACAATGGAATCCTAAACAAAGTCTAAATCCATTGAAATCAACTGGATTAGAAGTAACCCTGTTTAGGATTGCACAGTTAGTAGGGCAGAATAGACTTGGTTCAGGTCTTAAATGCAAAACAAACAACAACAAAAACCAACCTAAAGCCTTCAACAGACATTGTAGATGTGCAGTAAAATGTGCAGGCATAGCCTGCCGCACAGGTTAAAAAAAATCTGCCACAGTTCTTTTATTCGTTTATTTTATTTACAAAATTTGCATGCCACCTTTCTGCCCAATCAGGCCAATCAAGGTGACTAACGGTTAAAACAACACATTATGAAAACGTATCAAAAAACAATTAAAATCAAAACTAAAAGCACATAAAACAGTGATTAAGACATAGGACAGGAAGGACAGATCGTTGAGGAAATGCCAGACAAAACTAAAGTGGAAGACAGTGACAGAACGGGACAGACAGACATCCCTGGGGAGAAAGTTCCATAGTTTTGGTGCCATGGCTGAGAAGGCCATCTCCCGGGTTGCCACTAGCCTAATCTCAGAAGGTGGGAGCTTCTGAAACAGGACCTTGGACTGTGACCTTGTTGAATAGGTCCGTAAGGGAGTAGGCCGTCCTTCAGATATGCTGGCCCCAAGCCATGCTAGCCCTTTAAAGGTCAACAACCAGTACCCTGAATTGGGCCCAGAAACCAATCAGGATCCAGTGTAGATTTGCCAAGGCTGGAGTGATAGGATCCCTACAATCACAGCTTCAGTTTACTGTTTACAGTTTTACAGTTCTACCTTCAGTTTACTGAAATAATTATGTACCTATTCTGAGTATGCCCACTTGAAGCACACCTGGACATTTCTAAAGTGAGGGGAGGGATGATTTACATTGTTGATGGCTTACTTCCACTTATACTAGAAAGATCTTTGTTAGCAGGTCTCCAGAAATTATCCAGAGACAAAAAAGCCCCTATGAGGGAAAATCGTCAAAATAACTGTCAAGTAAATGGACCACTGGTTTGATTTGGCATAAGACAGAGTTCTTATGTTCAGCTGCAGGTTGGGCAGTTTGGGAAAGACAGGGGCAAGTGCATTGGGGAACTTGAGAGGGTAACAGAGTTCTGAGCTATTTCTTTCCCAGGAGTTTTAAACTATACGGTTCTGATTCACATGTAAATGGAACAAAATCTCATGTCAACAGTATCTTTTTTCAAACGTCGGCAAAAGATATGCAAACAAAATAACAAAAATTGATAATGCTGTATTTTAATTAATATCATATTATAAATCAAAGACAGATTACTGAATCAAAGTAAATCTTGGTGATATATTGGTAGTATGGATCACAACTGATTTCGATGCAGTCCAGTTAATTCCTGTTGTGAACTGTGGCAACAAAGGGTTTACGAAGGGTGAACAATATGTCCTGTGATATATCAGGAGGGAGTGGATACTCACGATGAAATGTTGGTCTTTGCATGCTCTTGAATTAGCTCTCCTTTAGGATTCACAGTGAATATTCTGTTGAGTGAGACTCCCACTTGTTTGTACGAATACACGTCCTAAACACAAATTTAAAGAAGGTGGGTTTTTTTCTTATGAAGTTAAACCAAAACTAACAGTGCATTCCTAAAGAGAGTTACTCCAGTCTAAGCCCATTGAAATGAATGGGCTTAGACTGGAGTAACTGTCCTTAGGAATGCACTGTGATTTTCCTAAACTGTTTACTGAACATGGGCACACACATTATAGGCTACTTGCATGGGAGGAGCTTCAGGAATTTTCAGCCATCCAGTGGTGAATAAGAGCTATCATACTGAAGAAGTACTCATTCCTAGGGCTGTCAAAAAAAAAAAAATCGGTACAGTTCGGATTCGGCTGAATTTGACCCTTGTGGGGTAGGTACGTGCCGAAGTCCGAACTCCCCCGCTTCGGATCCCCGGTAATTCGGGGGGATCCGGAGTTCGGGGGGAAATTCGGCCGAAGCGCGCCTTCAGGGATTCAATGACAGCCCGCCTCCCGCCCGGGAGGCGCAGATGAGTTTCAATGACAGCCCGCCCCCCTTCTGCGGGCTACCCTGAAGGGGGGGGGGCTGTCATTGAAACTCATCTGCGCCTCCCGGGCGGGAGGCGCAGATGAGTTTCAATGACAGCCCGCCCCCCTTCTGCGGGCTACCCTGAAGGGGGGGGCTGTCATTGAAACTCATCTGCGCCTCCCGGGCGGGAGGCGCAGATGAGTTTCAATGACAGCCCGCCTCCCTTCTGCGGGCTACCCTGAAGGGGGGGGCTGTCATTGAAACTCATCTGCGCCTCATGGGCGGGAGGCGCAGATGAGTTTCAATGACAGCCCGCCCCCCTTCTGCGGGCTACCCTGAAGGGGGGGGGCTGTCATTGAAACTCATCTGCGCCTCCCGCCCGGGAGGCGCAGATGAGTTTCAATGACAGCCCGCCTCCCTTCTGCGGGCTACCCTGAAGGGGGGGGCTGTCATTGAAACTCATCTGTGCCTCCCGGGCGGGAGGCGCAGATGAGTTTCAATGACAGCCCGCCTCCCTTCTGCGGGCTACCCTGAAGGGGGGGGGCTGTCATTGAAACTCAAGTTTCAATGACAGCCCGCCTCCCTTCAGGGGAGCCCGCTGAAGGGAGGCGGGCTGCCCTTTAAACTGATCTGAGCCTCCCAGCTGGGAGGCGCAGATCAGTTTAAAGGGCAGCCCGCGCCTTTCAGCGGGCTGCCCTGAAGGGGGGGCCGAATTGGCCGAATTTATTCGCGAACTCCCGAACTCGCTGAATTCGGCCCCCCCGGTTGCCCGCCAGATTTCAGTTCGGATCCGTCCGAACTGAAAATCACCGAATCAGGGGAAATTCGGTTGATTTTCAGTTCGGACCGAACCGAATTGACAGCCCTACTCATTCCTCCACATACTCACACTAATTCATTCTCTCTTTTCTCTCTCTCTCACGCACACATTGGGGTACATGTAAGAACATATCCAATTAATTTGATCTTCCGGGGAATGCACACAAAAGAAGCAATCAACCTTATCCCCTCAACTGCTGTTCACACAGAGGTGACTTTTGTCATTGAAAGAAGAAAATTTGGGTAGACAACTAAGATTCACAAAACCATAAAGATGTTTGCGCCTTCAGTAAATAATACCACAAGTGGTACTTACGGCAGGTCTGTTGCCAAATGCAGCATAAAAAGGTTCTGAGTTGGGTTGAAACAAGTTTTTGATGTCCGTTAGACACTGAACTTTAAACTTCTCTGGCTTCTTCTCAATCACCTCTCTATAATACATCATAAAAAAGACAATGTTTTAGAAGTACGCTGTATTTTCCTGGGTTGCATGAAAAAGTACAACGGACAGCACACACCTCCACCCCCAAAGAGAAAGAACATTTACAAGTAATAGCTCCCCTGGCAAGTTTCTTCAAACTTCCATATAAGATGATGGATTTCAGCCAAAACGTTAAAATACATGACATTTTTACTCTTAATATTGTAGAAAACAGATTTTCTATGGCGTTGCTCAGGACTGGCCAGAATACATTTTGGGTACTGGAGGCAGAAAATCCAAATGGCAATATCTTCCTGTCTTCCATTGTACATATATATTTGCCGTCAAGTCACAGCTGACTATGGTGACCCTGTAGGGTTTTCAAGGCAACAGACATTTGGTGGTGGTTTGCCATTGCCTGCCTCTTTGTCATGTTATTGACAACTTAATGCCCTTTATAGATGCCCCCAAACTGCTGTCCATGGTCACTCTGATTGTAGGGCAGCAATAAAGCAATGATCTGAACAACATGAATCCTACTTAGCAACTTATTCCATAGTCCAGGAAGGGGGAGGGTGGTGACAGAGAATGCCTGCTCATAAGTAGCACAAGCCTGATGTTAAATGGCACTAACAGCAGATGATCTCGGGCAGATCTCAATGAGCTGGAAGGAATGTGGTAGGAGAATGTGCTCATCATGTATTTCCTGTCAATGTTATAAGAACATAAGAACATAAGAAAGGCCCTGCTGGATCAGACCAAGGCCCATCAAGTCCAGCAGTCTGTTCACACAGTGGCCAATCAGGTGCCTCCAGGAAACCACAAACAAGACGAGTGCAGCAGCACCATCCTGCCTGTGTTCCACCACACCCAAAATAATAGGCATGCTCCTCTGATACTAGAGAGAATAGGTATGCATCATGACTAGTATCCATTCTAACTAACAGCCATGAATACCCCTCTCCTCCATGAATATGTCCACTCCCCTCTTAAAGCCCTCCAAGCTGGCAGCCATCACCACATCCTGGGGCAGGGAGTTCCACAATTTAACTATGCGTTGTGTGAAAAAATACTTCCTTTTATCTGTTTTGAATCTCTCACCCTCCAGCTTTAGCAGATGACCCCGTGTTCTAGTATTATGGGAGAGGGAGAAAAACTTCTCCCTGTCCACTCTCTCCAAACCATGCATAATTTTATAGACCTCTATCATGTCTCCCCTCAGCCGCCTTCTTTCCAAGCTAAACAGCCCTAAGCATAAAGGACTTTAAAGGTAAACATCAGCATCTTGAGTTTAACTCAGAAGCAACTTGGTGAACAGTTGAGCTCACTTTGAATTGGTATGTCCTCCTCAGCTAACACCAGAAACTAATCCAGTGGATGTGATGTGAACCAATGGTAGGGTTACTCAGTGAGGCCACTACAAAATGGCAGCAAGCCCTATCAGCATCCTGCCTTCTCAGAAGTCCCCCTTGGCCTCAGCCAAGAAGGTAGAGAATCCCAAGTTTCATCCTGGTCATTGACTTCCCTCCTGTCCTTCCAAAACAGCACCTACAGCGCTGGTTTGGAAGGCCTCCTCAGCTCTCAGCTATGAGGGTCTATATACCCCTGTGCTGTCTTCCAGTACACGCCCCCTCCCTGTCAGAGAGGCTGTCTGGCCTCACTCTGCCAATGTTGCCCTGGCGACCAACCCAATGTGCCAGATAGCCACAAAGTCTTCTGTCAGAGTTAAGGTAGCCACCAACCAGCCGTTTACTACCAGAGCCTTTCTACGTGGCTACCTGTATAGCAAGACTCAGCCCAGATCCCCACCACCACCACTGAGCAAGTTGGGCTGAGAACCCTAATTCCAGTGAACGATGATGCCCCTCCCTACATGAAGAAGTCCAGAGCAGCCTCCCAGTCTACTGGTGGTGAACCAATCACCAGGAATGCCATTGGGCCCCACACAAAGTCTTGGGCCCCACACATATCTTCCACAAGACAACTCAGAGCTATCTTGTGGTAAAGCTATCTTAAGCTCAAGACCTTTGGTCAAAGGAGCTAGTAAATAAATGGAATGGAATGGTAAAGCTATAGAAGCTCCATAGGGGGAAATCTTAAAATATTTTGAACTAATCATTAAAGAGAGAGAGAGAACAAGCACCATCACCTTTGGTTTACTATTGCCTTTCTGAGAATATTTTATAGGTTACCAGACATACCTGTGGAAAGCTGAAAACAAGCTGCTGGGGCTCAGTAACACAGGGCCTTGAGGTAGTACCGTTCCCCGTTCATTAACCCAGTGTAAATATCCTCGGGTCATATCTGCCATCCCTATGGCACGAGCTGAGCAGTACAGGAACTTATACCCATTTCTGTTTTAAACAGAGAGAAGAATTTGTCATCCTCTTCACAAACATGTTGAAAACATTTTCATAATAAAACCGCATGAGATTTTAGCCATAATATGGGTGTTATCGGCCATATTAGACCCTTAAGCTGTGCACTAATACTGCCCTTTAATGCTTACCGTGGATCAGATCCTACAAACTATGAGTGGAGACTGTGGAACATTCTTCCCTTCCTCTTCTCCCCAGCAGCCCCCTGAGTCAGCTGAAAAAGCTGTACTGAGGAGGGGGAACAAGGCAAAATCGGCCCCCTCCTCTTCTGCCAATGTCAATCCCACTGATGCAAGAGGATCCGCTGGTGCGAGAGGAAGAGGGGTGACTTCTCCCACATCACCCTCTTCACTGCCGCCCTGCACCATGTGGTATTCTGTCAATGAGTCTCCTGTGACTCCTAACATCAGCTTTCTGGACGTCTCAGGAGCTGCTGGGGGAAGGGGGAGACAAGGAAGAACCTGGGCTGTGAAAAGCACTGGCTGTTTTTGATTTACAGGCTCCAACTCCCTGTTATCAGATGACTTGGGTTACAGATGATAATATTGCTTTCTGTTGTAGGAATGTCTTTAATACTAAAGTTGCAATAGTGACAAATGATTTTGTATGCTGCTTTGTGTCCCTATGGGGGAGGGGGGAAAGTGAGGTATAAATAAATAAACACCATCCATTTATATATGTTCAGGTGTTCAGTGCAGCCACTAGGTCTATTCATGCATGACTGTGCATGTGAGGTTAGCACAGGAAATGGGGCCTGTCCTATCATTAGTCAGGGTGAGGCTGTTGCCTTAGGCAACAGATTTTAAGGTGCCATTAAGAGCCAGCATGGTATAGGGGTTAAGAGTGGTGGATAGGAGTGGTGGACTATAATGTGGAGAACCGGGTTTGATTCCCCACTCCTCCACATGAGTGGTGGACTCATATCTGGTGAACTGGGTTGATTTCCCCACTCCTCCACATGAAGCCAGCTGGGTGACCTTGGGCTAGTCACAGTTCTCTTAGAGCTCTCTCAGCCCTACCTACCTCACAGGGTGTCTGTTGTGGGGAAGGGAAGGTGATTGTAAGCCGGTTTGATTCTTCCTTAAGTGGTAGAGAAAGTCGGCATATAAAAACCAACACTTCTTCTACTATATTAAGTCACTATGGGAGATTGCATGTTTCAGCAGAGAAACTGAAACATCTGCTAATAGGGTAAGGGAAACAGACAGTAGGCTCCTTGTCAACAGCGGGACACCATTCAACTGAATAATCACCTCTGTAACCCACTTGGTCCCTCCCTCAAATGCCTACAGCCAAATTTTAAAACAAAACAAGCTCCTGCATTACATCTCTCCAAAACATTCCCAAGTATTCTTAGCCTGGTTTGAGGCACCGATGCTTATGTCAAACAGTGCTGCGCACTAGAACTTGCAGTCAGAGCAAGCAGAACAGTTTAATGTTCACAACAGATTTGCTAATGTACTCACTGGCTGACTTTATGGTACAATTTGGCAATGCCTTGATGTGTCCAGTCTTTGCCAAGCGTGGGCAAAATGTGGCCTAAAGTATCTGACCTGAAAGACAGAGAAAAGCAATAAAAAGGGATGGGGTATTGAAAGAATTAAACCACTGAGTTGTAATACATCTAACAAGATTTTAAGTGCCTTTTTAGGGATTTTTCTACCATCAAAGTCTCACTCAGTGTCTTCCTGTTCCGTTTCTAAAAGTTCTGTTTACTTAACAACCGTGTTAGAACTGCAAGCTTGATCCTTTAGTTATTCTACAGGAAAGTGTATCCCATGTGACACATAACAATGCAAAAACATGTTGACATGATATGTTATGTTTGTATCTGAAGAAGTGAGCTGTGGCTCACGAAAGCTCCGACCCTGCCAGAAATTTTGGTAGTCTTTAAGGTGCTCTTTTATACTGATATTAACACAATGAAAAAGCATAACACTTTAAAAATAAATTAAAATGTTAAACAACAAAAAAACACAAATCAATTCCAGGGATGTAGACGAGAAAAATAAGGCCCTATGGAATTCCAGGGAACAGTTATCTGCACTTATGACAACATGCAGCCTGCATTATGATCACCCTCCACAACTTCTGCAATTCAAGATGCACAAGAAGGCATGGCGGAACCTGGCACTGTCCTTTCCTGACAGAGCAGCCTTTGTAGGGTACACCTATAACATGATGGGAGCAGGCTCTTTCTCATAATACCCCAAAGTACAATCTATCCCATGATACTAGAACCTGGGGGTGTCCAATGAGCAATTGATTCAGGATGGACCTGCAATGAATAATTAAACTGTGGAATTTGCGGACACTCAATGTCTGAAAGATGCAATAATTTAAAAAGTCCTTCCGACGGTGAGTGCCTTTCATCATTTTGCACACCTTGGCTCTGTTGGCTTCATCAGCAATAAATACATAAAGTTCCCTGAAGGCAACTATGTCTTACCTAGTGATTGTGCCGTCAATGTCAGAAATAATGATCTTGTCATCCCAGTTCCACAAGTAGATGGTGCCTTCACAGCGACAGGTTCCTTGATATTGTGTGGTGACACTAAAAATCACATCATTGGGACCATTCTTAAGATTTAGACTTTTCTGTTAAAGACAAAACAAACCCAGAGTTCAAAGCTATGAGCAGGACAAACCAGGCAGCTCGGAAGAATGTTAAAGCTGAAACCTTAAAGGGCACACAGTAAATTGCTTTACTCACACATGTTTAATCCTCTCTCTGACATCTGAACAAAGAAAACAGAGTTTGACCTGCAGGTCACCTTACCCCTTCTCCCATTTGATGTACAACCCAATGAAAGTAAGAAGGAATTCTACTTTATAATCAATGGCCTGCAATGGTCCGGAATGTACCAGTCAGCAGAAAAAAAAATAAAGCAACTCACATCAACAACAGAATCTTATTGTTGGCTTTAACCCCTGACGGTGTATTGGCTGACTCCCTAAAATAAAGACACTTTCCTGTGTCTTTTTAACCTTTGTTCTCCAATATCACACAATTGCATCTTAACGCAAAGCAACAGATATAAAGACTGCTTGCCCTTTGCAACCAGTGAATGGTTATATTCACTGAGTGACTTCACATTGATAAATAAATATTTATAGATTTATTGCCTTAAAATAGGCATATTTCTTTTTTTTAAAAGTTATCTTTTCATCCATAAATGCCATTCACATTTTATAATCTCCATTGATGACTGTGATCATGCTAACTTCCTCCCCCCGAAAAAAGACATAATTATATTAGAAATTGCCAACTTTAAAAAGTGACATTAGAAAGCAGATCTCTACAAACAAGTAAGTCAAGCTGATGTGTTATTAAGAAAGCCCTGATATCTAAGAGCCAACGTGTTGTAGGAGTTACAGCATCAGACTCGGATATGGGCAATCCAGATTTAAATCCCCACTCGATCATGGAAGCTCCACAGGAGGCTCTGGACCAGGCAAGCTCTCTCAGCCTAACCTATCTCACAGGGTTGTTGTCATGAACATAAAATGTGGAAGGGAAGTTGTAAGCTGCTTTGAGTCTCCTTTGGGGGGAGAAGCGGAGTGTGTTAAGTGCCATCAAATCACTTCCAACTCATGGCGACCCTATAAACCAATGTCCTCCAAAACATCCTATCCTTAACAGCCTTGCTCAGGTCTTGCTAACTGAGGGCCGTGCCTTCCTTTGTAGAGTCAATCCATGTCTTGTTGGGTCTTCCTCTTTTCCTGCTGCCATCAACTTTTCCTAGCATGATTGTCTTTTCCAGTGACTCTTGCCTTCTCATAATGTGACCAAAGTACGACAGCCTCAGTTTAGTCATTTTAGCTTCTAGTTCAGGCTTGATTTGATCTATAACCCAAAAGCGGGGTAAAGCTATCCAAATAAACACACAAAACTGGGTCATTGGGAAAACCAGACTGCGTAGCTCTGAGCATAAAAGTGGAGAAACTAGAGCTCTTGCTGTAACTTCTGTTTATGACTCTGGAAGACTACTTGCAGTGAAGGCAGAAAATACTGGGCTACATGTACCAATGCATAGCTCCTTATAACATGACAGTGGAGGTCTGTAACTTGGTTCAGGAGACCAAATTATTGTCTCCGATGGCCTGAGGCCTAGGGTGAGACTATGAAAATAACTCACCAGCTGTTCTGAAGTGAGCCGGAGAGTCTTTTTGTAACCGACTCCAGTTAACAGCGAGAGGTGACCGATGCTTGAGGATAACGTACTCATGGATTGTTTTGCAGCTCTGAGGTCTTCATCGCTTGAGGAGGACTCATCTTTGATTCTGAAATGGCACAAGCACACACGTACATCAAGACATGCATTCAGTCACCTCTGAAAATTCATTAGGCCGAAACGATAGATTGCATGGCTGAATTTGTGCACAACCTCTGTAAGGAAATCCGGTTCACTGTTACAATTCTTTGAAATGTGCCATTGATTATTTATAACCCCATTTTTCTAGACCTTTGGCTTTGCGATGCCCTAATTACAATTTTTGTGTAAAAATAGAAATAGTGGTGTACCACAACACCACAACTCCTATGAATATGCTGAAGTAACTATGGAAGATATTCAATCTTGGGTGAATTATGTTGTTGGTTTTTTAAGGTGTCCAGTGCGGTAAGGTTTTAAACAATTAGGAAATACTACTACAGTACACCTCTCTAATGCATCAGCTATTTTTCACCTGGACCTGTACTGAAATTAGTGCAGTCCTAAACAGAATTACAACTTTCTGAGTTCTCTAAAGTCAATTTAGTTAATTGACTGGTTCAGCTACAATGTTGCTAACTCAGCTGCTGTACACAATACTCATTTAAATGTGAATTTGACTAACATTTGAATCTGGTCAAAGGGGAAACCTGACTTTTGGCTCACACATTTGTTAGTGCCAAAGGGGGCTCTTAACAGCTCAATGCTAAGACCTGCTGACTTGACAAAATAGTTTTGCAAATGCAACATTTCAGCACCGGTATAGCAATGCTATGCCAGCTGCTTCGGCCATTTTGTCAGCACACATTTTTGGGACCTGCATATAAATCAAACCACTTCTTTCCAGAGATGACCTAGAGGATCCCCTGTAACTTTATTTTCAACTTGGTTTGCAGGGATTTGGGGGGGGGTGTTTTTAAATCCTTCCTAAATGTTGCTCGTGATTTATACTCAATACAGAATGCCACTGACTAACAAACTGGCAAATAATAAATGTGGAGGAGGGACAGTGGAGAAAGATCAACATGGCAAAGCCAGAATGACAGGTGAGTTTTTAATGGACGTTTACACATTAATTCAGGGCAAGCCCATAGATGTGAATGGCTTCCATTCATTCCTTTGCAGAAAGCAGTGTTGTGCTAGGAGATGGTGTCAGTGTGAATAAAACTGACCTTCTATCCTAGACGCTGGAGTCCCTGAAATATACATGCCCGCCCTCCAGAAACATCCTTTCTAGCATGAAAATGGGCATTTTGCTGGTTTTCGGTGTCTGTTAATGCCAATTCTCAGTCAACATTAGATTGCTTGATTATTTATTTACCTGCATAGTGACACATCTCATGATGGGGCTAGTATATTTTCAAACTACACTGAATTTCTCTTGACCATTTAGTTCTTTTCTGTAGAGGAACTTCAAATGTGGACAGGGAGCATATGAGTTACGTTGGTCTCATCGATTGCCACATAGCCCACACACATCACCACAAGACGGATGTCAACACCACAGCAGCTTCAATTAAACCTCTGTCGTCTCCTCAGGCTGACAGAGGGACTTCCAAAATGGTCAACCTGCAGTTTTGGCCTTTACAAGGATTTAGCATCCATTGCAAAAGCAAGAGGCTTGACGACTGTTGGTCTCCTCCCAAGATGCTCACTTAGGGGTACACCCAAATTGGCTTCTGGGCTAAATCAGATCAATGACTTTGTTAAACTACAAAGTTCTGCTATCGTTTGGTTTAAAGTGCTGAAATTGGAAGGGCACAAAAGTGTACAGGTTTCACAATTTTCTTTCTGAAATCTGAGACAGTATTCTCAAATCTTCGAAACTGTAGGATACATTTCCTATTCTGTTTATTATATGAAAATCTGTGTGGATAGAGTTTTGAACTAGGATCCGGTTTGAATCCCAACTCTGCCACAGAAGCTTGCTGGGTGACATTGGGCCAGTCACGTACTCTCAGCTTAATTTACCTCACATAATTGTGAAGATAAAATGGGAGAGGAGAGAAACGTAAGCTGCTTTGGGTCACCATTGGAGAAAAGATAGGGTATAGATGAAGTAAATAATTCAATGTGTTGGTTTTGCTATATAGTTTACTTTCACAATCCCTAACAAATTGTATGTACATACACATCTGTTGATTTTTCCGTTCTTTTTAGGTAACACCACAAAATATGACAAGAGGAAAGGGGAATACCATGAGCAACATCTCTTCATTCCAAATATTCCTCCTTTTACACTGGATTATTTTACCCGTACCACCATCACAATATTCCACTTACATTAATAGTTTTCAGTAATAAGAAAAAAATTCTCAAGACATATTTCTGACTTCAGTTAGCAAGGGGACTGCTTAATATTCTCCCTTTCAGGCCTGTTAAGAGATTTCAAACTTCCTAAGCAGCAATAACCAACACTGCTATGCTTCCAAGCACTAACTCCATTATTTTCAAGTGGCCCGTGTTCTGCCTTCACATTGTAAGAATCACTCCATTGGCTTATAACAGCATCAGAGTCTAATCCTTCAACTGTTTACTCTGCAGCAATCTTATATCACAAAGTAGAAATGCCCTGAAAAGAGGTTGAATTATCCCCTGCAAGAACTACAGCTCCTACTTTACAAATTCCAAAACCGTGGTAGGCATCCCTGAGCTTGTTAAACAGGATGGCTTTTGAGTCCATTTGCATGTTTAAAGAATCACCTTTGCATGCCTGCCAACAGTACATATAAATATATACACTTAAAGCTGACTTACACATTTAGAATCATCGTGAGATGTTGGGTTTCAATGCCCCCTTCCCCAAATAAATAAACAGAATCCCCTACCTCCCCCAAAACATGTCAGGGACAGAGATTCTAACTCTGCCTTTTCTCCGATATTTCCTATTCAAACATCTATTTCTCAAGGATCAATAAACACGCAACTATGAAAATAATGAGACATTCTTCTCTTATTTTGCAGGATTACAAAGAGGACAGTGTTAAGGATCCTTGACGCACTGCATAAATAAATACCTGTCTTCAATATCCACAGATTCTTGCCCACTCAGGCCTGGAACTGGCTTTGTTTCCTGGGGATGAAGAAATGGAACAAATTTTGATAACGATACGTGTGGTTTTGATGGAACTCTCCTGGCACAAGGATAAAGGGGGGAAACTGCAACTATCTACTACTTGCTAATACACAGAACACTAGGCAAAAATGAACAGATCAATGGCATGAGCCAATGGCAAAGACCAGTCTTACTGTTGAGCAACTGGTACTGTGTACTGTCCAGTTGACACTGAAAAACACTGCTGCAGTGTGGAGCATGAGCTGGTTTGGTTAGTGGCCACTGAAAGAACTCTATACAATTCATGGTGGATAGGTTATTAGATAAGACACTTATCTATGTCCAGTGGCAGTATGCTTTTGGATGGTAAAGAGGCCGGCACCATCACTAGGGTTGCCAACCTCGATGTAGTAGCTGGAGATCTCCCGCTATTACAACTGATCTCCAGGTGACAGAGATCAGTTCACCTAGAGAAAATGGCCGCTTTAGCAATTGGACTCTATGGCATTGAAGTCCATCCCCTCCCCAAACCCTGCCTTCCTCAGGCTCTGCCCCAAAAACCTCCTGCCGGTGGCGAAAGAGGACCTGGAAACCCTAACCATCACACATAACTTGCTAGCCTCCCCAAGTATCAGAACTGGCAGCTGCTAGTGACAGAACGCTAGCCTAGAGTGACCTTGTTTTCTGCTAGCGTCCATCAAAACATCTTGAGAAAGTATTTGTTAGGCTGTGTTCCTGCCACGATTCGGGAAGACGGCAAAGTAAGTTCTGAAATGCGGCACTGGATGCAGAGCTGAGTATACTGGGAATCTCAGCTTTCATTATATAATGAAGCAAGTTTCTGGCAACCACGGCTCGCAAGGACAAGCTTGAAAGTATGTAGCAATGTCAAAATCCACAGGGGTGGACAAATAAGGGAATTTGAAGTTGTAGGCAAGGCTTCAACGTCTCTCACAGCTCCTGGACCCTCCCATGAGAAGTAGAAGCAGAAAATTTATGTACCAGTCAACGTTGCTAGGCTAATTATGCAAAAATTGCATTTTTGCATAATTTATATAGGCAGCAGAATTCAGCTGTTCTTTCCATCTAAATTGGATTGTCTCATCACAGGAGTGTTAATTTGTTTTAAAATTATGGATGGCGTCTAATTCAGGAAGTAAAACGCAGTGCATCTACTTTTCCAAACTTACCTCCTTGATAGAGCTATTCCTCCCTCGCCATGAAAACCACCATCTTCCACCTTTTTTGGGCATCTTATCCCTCATTATAGAATCCACAGTGGCCTGTGATAAATGGATGGTAACATAAATAATGCAACTGAACCAAAAAGCACTCCAAACACGTGCAAATGGAACAAAAGAAAAGGAGAAAAACATACACACACATAATTGAAACTCAAGCAAAGAGAGTCAAAGGAAACGTACTGTCTGCTGACCACATATCTTATCAAAGCAAAACCTAATGGTATCCAGAACTACCCTGAAGAAACTCAAACAAGAATACTTAGAGAATTGGAAAAGAAAAAGAAAAGGAAAAAAAATGGCAACAAACCAAAAGGGGAAAAAAGAAAAAAGAAAGCATAGTAAGGCATTAGTATAATGTTTAGGAAAGATAGGGAGAAAGAAGTCGCTACTCCACGGCTACTTAGTAAAAATCATAAGTGGTTTGCTGGTAGGATAGAAAGATGGGCAAGGTAGGAGGCTCTCCTTGCTAAATAATAATGAAACTTTGCAGGATGGTTTAGCGTCTGGATGTGGATGGAGTGGGTGGGGCAAGGAAAACTGGCAGAAACATTATGCATGAGGAAAAAGCCATCTCAAAACCAGCTTCCAGAAAAAGATTGGGGTAAAAGTGCTGTCAAAAGTACCGGGGAAAAAACCCAGATGGAAATTTAAAGAAACCTGAAGTACAACTAAAGGCACCAAAATACATGTGGAAATCAGGGGATAAAATTTAGCATTATGGGCCCAGAACGGACCAAAAAAAACCATGTCGGAAAATCCACTCACAGTAGACCAGCATTATCAAGCGTACAGCTGCTTCCTTTGACAGGTGTTGTTGTTTTTGTTTTTTTTGAAGAACAACAACTTTCTGAAAATGCCTTGCATGGTCAATCTCACCTTTGGCAACGGTTTCTGGAATGCCTGCATCGCCAACAGTAGGGGAGCCGCTGTCGTCCAGTTGTAGTATCTAGAAGATCAGAACAGACGATGAGCCATTATTATGAGCCATTATTAAAACCCACAAAAACCGTCTCATGCCTGAAGACATAGCTACAAAAGTCAATCCTGCCAGTGGGTTTAGTTCAATAGTGTTTAGTCTGGCCAGTAGGTGAAATGCAATCGCATTGAGTCAAAACCCAAGGCTGGGCCTTAATGGTAATGCTAAGATCAAGCCTGACAGAGGGATCTGCTAAAACTGCCACTACAGCAATGGCCTCTGAGATAAGGGGGCTAGAGCAACTGCCCTATGAGGAGCAGCTAGAGCACTTAGGGATGTTTAGCTTGGAAAGAAGGTGGTTAAGGGGAGACATGATAGAGGTTATAAAATTATGTATAGTTTGGAGAGAGTGGACAGGGAGAAGCTTTTCTTCCTCTCTCATAATACTAGAACGCGGGATCATCTGCTGAAGCTGGAGGGTGAGAAATTCAAAACAGATAAAAGGAAGTATTTCTTCACACAACACATAGTTAAATTGTGGAACTCCCTGCCCCAGGATATGGTGATGGCTGCCAACTTGGAAGGCTTTAAGAGGGGAGTGGACATGTTCATGGAGGATAGGGCTATCCATGGCTACTAGTCAAAATGGATACTAGTCATGATGCATACTTATTCTCTCCAGGATCAGAGGAGCATGCCTATTAGGTGCTGTGGAACACAGGCAGGATGGTGCTGCTGCAGTTGTCTTGTTTGTGGGCTTCCTGGAGGCACCTGGTTGGCCACTGTGCGAACAGGCTGCTGGACTGGATGGTCCTTGGTCTGATCCAGCATGGCTTTTCTTATGTTCTTATCAAGATCACCCAATTGTGGTTTTCAGCAAAATACGTACATTTCTTTCTATGGAGAAGTACTTACTTGGTTCCAATCTTCACTACAAGGTTGGGGTCATCAATGATAGCAGGATTGTCCACAAACTGCTGATAGGACACTTCTTGGGCTAAAAACGTTTCTGTGGCAGATACATAAAATGGAGACAGGTATGAACCTACAGGATGGGCCAAGGCAATGCTGAAGTATATGGCGGAGACATATAGTTTCTTCACTCTTACAGAATAGCACGCTACAGATGAACTAGGAAAAAAGAACCCATGTAAAAATAATGCACCCTTTATGGCAGGCTCACGTAACTCCTAGGAACCTACACACCATCACCATTCTGTTCAAGAAAAATGACTCTCTGAAGCCAAGTATTGTGTCTCTTTAGATGCCTAATAACCTTGTTTTGAAAGTTCCAAACAGACAGCTAAAAATGAGAGATTGAGGACACCCATGGAGGGCTTCCAACTATACCTGGGAAGCTATGTGTATCTTGGAGGAGGGACACAAGGTATGCAAATTTGCTTTGTGGATTCAATCCAGAGGGGATACGGAGCTTTCCTACGAAGAAGAAGAAGAGGAAGAAGAGGAAGAAGAGGAAGAAGAGGAAGAAGAAGAAGAAGAAGAAGAAGAAGAAGAAGAAGAAGAAGAGGAAGAAGAGGAAGAAGAAGAAGAAGAAGAAGAAGAAGAAGAGGAGGAGGAGGAGGAGGAGGAGGAGGAGGAGGAGGAGGAGGAGGAGGAGTTGGAGTTGGTTTTTATATGCCGACTTTCTCTACCACTTAAGGCAGAATCAAACCGGCTTACGATCACCTTCCCCTCCCCACAACAGGCACCCTGTGAGGTAGGCAAGGCTGAGAGAGCTCTAAGAGAGCTGTGACTAGCCCACGGTCACCCAGCTGGCTTCATGTGTAGGAGTGGGGAAACCAACCCGGTTCACCAGATTAGTGTCCGCCGCTCGTATGGAGGAGTGGGGAATCAAACCAAGTTCTCCAGATTAGAGTCCAAACCACCACTCTTAACCATTGCACCACGCTTAGGTCAAGCCTTTAATTCTGGAGTGTCACCATCTATGTGAGCATAACAACCAGTTTCAGGTTTTCTGCCGGTTGGAGGACACTCTTTTTTTTCTCAGAGTGAACATAGCTAGTGCATTAAGACATCAGGAGGCCTTTTAGCTCCTAATGAAAGAAATCCCTCAGTTAACTGGGTAAGTGTGGACAGACTGAACAAAGAGATTTTCGCAATCATGTATTTCAACAGAACACAGATCTAGAGAAACTGGTCAAAAAATATATAAGTGTGAATACAGACATACGGTGTTTGTTTGAAGTAGACGAAACCATGCTTACTGTATTGTATACAAATGTACACTCCCCTGTCCAAGGTTGAGTTCAGAGGAAACTAGTTACACCTTTTTTTGGCAAAAGCCAGATGTGCATGGCACTGATGGGCTGCTGCTTGCAACATCACAAACCCATTAACTGCAACCAAGCCACTGCTTTTGCCACTCTTTGGTGATTCTTTGGTGACCAATGGCTCCAGAGCCAAAGATGGCTCCTTAAACAGATATTGACATAATTAAGTTAAGGTATATCAGAGGAGTAGATACAATGACAGGAGGGAAGTTGGCATGGTATAGCCCAATCTCATCAGACCTCAGTAGCTAACAGGGTCAGTACTTGGAAGGGAGACCACCAAGGAAGACTCTGCAGGGGAAGGCAATGGCAACCCCCTCCCTCTGCTTTTCACTTGCCTTGAAACCCCCTTGGTGGGGTTGCCATAAGTCAGCTGAGACTTGAAGGCAGTTGAGAGCCAGCATAGTGTAGTTGTTAAGAGCTGTGGTTTGGAGTAGTGGAGTCTGATCTGGAGAACCGGGTTTGATTCCCCACTCCTCCACATGAGCGGCGGACGCTAATCTGGTGAACTGGGTTGGTTTTCCCACTCCTTCACATGAAGCCAGCTGGGTGACCTTGGGCTAGTCAAACTCTCTCAGCCCCACCTACCTCACAGGGTGTCTGTTGTGGGGAGGGGAAGGGAAGGTGATTGTAAGCCGGTTTGATTCTTCCTTAAGTGGTAGAGAAAGTCAGCATATAAAAACCAACTCTTCTTCTTCTTCTTTACACACACAGAGATAGAATGTTAGAATAGCCAGGATGTGAAAAAATGTCAGGAAAAGATGTTTATGGGCTTTTTAGATATCTTTTACAGCAAAGGAGATGATAGAGATGAACAGTTGTTAGTAATGCAAGTGAGAACCATGTGTAGATGTATGCCAGTGCACTAAAACTATTGTGCCACGAGCTCCTGTGTATATGTATTACTTCCTACGAGACCCTGATTGTGCCACTTCCTAGTAATGGACTCACAACAATCAGTGTTTAGGCTGCAGAAACTATAGGGATGATTAATCAACATGTCGCTCATCAATAATGTTAACTTGTATATTTTCAGTCATAAAGATGAGCTGTCTTGGACTGGCTCCTTGTTTATTTCTTACTCTGAATTTTGATGTGCTTTGGCTCTTTAATTATAAAAGGATGCTGACTCCTGATTTATGAACACTGCTGTGAGCTGCTCCCTAATGCCATAACACATAATAAGCACAAGAGGTCAGTGTGTCGTTTTCCAGAAGAGGATCTCGGCATTCATAAACCTAAAATGGCATACCTTTAGAAATTTCTTTGTTGTCGGTAAGGCCCCCGCAGAGTGAAATGGCAATGGATGGCAAGTCTCGGATCCCATCAGAGGTGCTCTCCACTCCACTATCTACTCCTGAACTTCCGACTGATTGAGGGGACTGGTTTGCTGAGCGAGGTCCGTTTTCACTTGCATTCTTGGAGTGGGCAATAGGATCACCACTGAGGAGGACAGAATTATGAGATGCTTCCGCTACTTTCTGATTCACACCGCTCACAGCTTTTGACAGCTGACAAACTGAATCACCGCAGCACCCCCAGTCACTTGGAATTAACAAGTTGATCCCCGCTAATTTTCCTGGCCCTCTCAGCTGCTTTTGATACCATGGGAGTAGGGGGCATTGTGCTTCCACTGTTACTTGACCAACCAATTCCAGAAAGAAGAAGAAAAGTTGGTTTTTATATGCCGACTTTCTCTACCTTTAAAGAGAATCAAACCAGCTTACAATCCCCTTCTCTTCCTCTCCCCACAACAGACTCTTTGTGAGGTAAGTTGGGGTGAATTTGGAGCGAACTGAGACTAGCCCAAGGTCACCTAGCAGGCTTCATGTGTAGGAGAGGGGGAAACCAATCCGGTTCACCAGGTTAGAGTCCGCCACTACTGTGGAGGAGTGGGGAATCAAACCTGGTTCTCCAGATTAGAGTCCACTGCTCTTAACCACTACACCACGTTGGCTCACATGCAATGCTGGGGACAGCTGCTCAGCCCCGTGGAATTTATGTAATGTTATGGACCTTGGTCTGATCTTATGTTCTTAAGAGTGTACCTCTGTTTAGGATTGCACTCCAGGAATCCTGGCTTTCATAGGGTTGGAGTCAATGGATATGCAAGTGAAAGTAGCCTGCATGGGAGTCTCTGCCTCTTCTAGGGGGGGGGGGGGGCTTGTAATAAACTGCCATGCAGCACCGGGGGGGGGCAACAGTGAGGAGGGGCAATCGAGCAAAATTGTTGCCTGTCCTTGCTCTTGCATGATCATACCAATCTCAGCTCCAGGAAGTCAGGGGAACCTCCAAAATGCCATGGGAATGGTGTCTGCAGTAGAAAAGGGATCAGTAAACATGCTCATCCATTTTGGAAGAGGTACTTTGCATCTAATCTTGCATTAGGGCTGGGGGAAAACTTTTATCTGGAAAGTGAGGCTTGAGCTTTGCTGCTGCTCAATGCTGACAGTATGGGACTAGATTTAAATTACTGGCTGGATATTGGAGGGTGGGGATTACAGCAACAGTGGATTCCTAAGAAGAGTGTCTCCAATCTAAGCCCATTCATTTCAATGGGCTTAGACTGGAGTAACTCTCCTTAGGAATGCACTGTATGAGTTGTTCAGATGTGGAATAGGCTGCCTAGGAAGGTGGTGAGCTCCCCTCACCACCTCCCTAGGCAGTCTCCAAGTAGCGGCAGGGCAATCACTTGTCAGGGATGCTTTAGGCTGATCCTGAATTGAGGAGGGGGTTGGACTAGATGACCTTTATGGTCCCTTCCTATTCTTATGATTCTATGCTGTAACCTGCAACATCTTCACTTCTGCCCATAGTCATTGCACAGTTTATTAATATTAATTTAGTGATCCAGTAAGTGGCAATCTGGGGACAAACGACAGCAGCACAGCCCAGGTCTCAGCAGAGCTACTACCATATCATTTGCACCTTCCCACTTTTCTCTATAGGAGTAAAGGAGTACCTCTGCAGAATCAGGAGAGTCACATCTACAATCCCCACCCCATCCCCACCCCCCAAAAAATACAATGCTGGCATTATTTGTAGAATCAAGTCCCCTGACTTTTTTCAATGTAAAACAGCATAATAAAAAATAAAATCTTCAGAATAAAGTTGTTCGCCTTTAGTAAGCTGCCTTCTGGCATACATGTTTACTGAAGTCTGTGGGATCGAGAACATAAATTATAACAGTTAATTTATATGGTGCATACTTTTTAGGAAAATACAGCGCAGCAACCTCTGGATCCATGTCTGTGAGGTCATCTAAATATACTCCATCCGCACCGAGATGTCGACTCCGCTTATCTGTGAAACACAGAACAAGTATTAATAGAAAGCACTTTATCCAAACACAGTCATTTCTTTCACAGGAAGCCCATGCTTCTCTGCTTGCCTCTATTTTTGTTGAAGTGTACACAGTCGGGCAAGTAGCAAGTACTGCTTCTCAGTATCGCCTAACAATCCGGATCTCCAACAAGGAGAACATGCTGGGGTTCACCCCAGTGTAAGGAGAGTAATGTGTACTCAAACTCTTTCATGCCACAACATGGTATAGCAAGAGGGCAATGCTGAAAGGGAAGTCAGCCCAGGAAGGCCCAAATAATTTAGTTAAGTAAAGCATGTGTCACTAGAAAAGAGCAAGGGCTTGCCTAGATCAGTATTCTGTTTTTAATGGCTGCATGCCAAATTCCTTAGGAAATCTTACAAGTTAGGGTACATATGTAAGGCAAAGCATGGAGGTCAATCAATGACCATTGGCCATAACAACTAAGAATAGAAGAAGAAGAGTTGGTTTTTATATGCCGACTTTCTCTACCACTTAAGGGAGACTCAAACCGGCTTACAATCACCTTCCCCTCCCCACAACAGACACCTTGTGAGGTAGGTGAGGCTGAGAGAATGTGACTTGCCCAAGGTCACCCAGCTGGCTTCATGTGTATGTGTATTCGTAGATGCTGGGGTGTAACAGGGAATGGCTCTCCACAGTGGGGGGTTGGGCTATGGCTCAGTAGTAAGTTCATAAGAACATAAGAAAGGCCATGCTGGATCAGACCAAGGTCCATCAAGTCCAGCAGTCTGTTCACACAGTGGCCAACCAGGTGCCTCCAGGAAGTCCACAAACAAGACAACTGCAGCAGCATTATCCTGCCTGTGTTCCACAACACCTAATATAATAGGCGTGCTCCTCTGATCCTGGAGAGAATAGGTATGCATCATGACTAGTATCCATTTTGACTAGTAGCCATGAATAGCCCTAAACTCCATGAACATGTCCACTCCCCTCTTAAAGCCTTCCAAGTTGGCAGCCATCACCACATCCTGGGGCAGGGAGTTCCACAATTTAACTATGTGTTGTGTGAAGAAATACTTCCTTTTATCTGTTTGTTCCCAGGATCGATCCCCAGCGTCTCCAGCTAAAAAAAGGATCAGAGAGTAGAGGAATGTGAAAGACTTCTACCTGAGTCCCTGGAGAGCCACAGCCAGTCAGAGCAGACAATATTGATGGTATCATTCAGTATTACGCAGCTTCATATGTACCCTGACTTGTAAGATTTCCTAAGGAATTTGGCCTGCAGCCATTAAAAACAGAATGCTGATGTAGGCAAGCCCTTGCTCTTATCTAATGACACATGCTTTACTTAAAAGTGTGAAATACTGCCCTAAAAGGAAATCTAATGTAGTAACATGTGAACTTCCTGCCAACAGAACACCTGGGGAGATGAAGATTTTATGGGCAGGTCAATCAGGCCTTACCCATTCATTTCCTACAGAAGAGCCTTTTTGCTCAAAACATGCTCGTGAGTTACTTTTTCATTACAGACTTCACTAAAAGAGTTTGGTCCCCTTTGCCTTCCGTATCGCTGAGCTACATAATCATAAGGATTCTGTTTGGGGACATAAGGAACTAAAAACTACTATGAAACGCCCATTGATTTCATGAGAGTTACAATTTCTTTCACACGACTTTTTGCATAGAGCAAAAAAGAATGGGCTAAAAAAGAGGAAACTGCTGCATCCTTTGAAGCGTGTGAACAAAAGAAATTCTACAAACGGTGCCGGCAGCTGTTTCACAGCACATGACCACATAAACCAAAAAAGAATGATAGATTCCCGTGATGTGAAAATCTGCACGTTCCTGGAACAGGTCTGCAGACATGATTCTGAGAAGCCTCTTCACTTTCCTTTTGAGATTTCAGGCCACCCTTTTACCTCAGAACTATCCAGCATCTACGTGTGTGTGTGAATGTACATGTAAAAATCTACTACCGCAGCCTTTAACTTATGCTGCTGGATCATACAATTCTATCACAGTGTCATGCCTGTATTCCTGATTAATTGTACTTCAAATTAAATTAGAAGCCAATTTAGACAAAACATCTGAAGAGTTGTGAAGGTAATGAAGGGTTTTGATAAGACTAGAGACATTTCTCACAGGGAAGCGGGTGTTACCTATCTTGAAGGCCACCGATTATCACCAGTAACACAGTCTGGGGACATTGTGGGGAGTCCTGCTCGGACAAAACTTTCAGAGGAATGCCAAAAGATTTTTGTCTGTGAAATTTCTGAGTTAGTTTTGTGTGTTCCCCTAGTCACAACTGCCTGTCCAATATAGGCCAAAGCCCAGGCAGCGCAGTTTCCCCCGAGCAATCCCTTTCACGCAGCTTGCCTCCCTTATTTCTGCAACCTTGGATCAGGCTAACTGAAGACATTTCTGCCTCTTTGTTCCTCAGTGAAAGGCCTCTCTGCCAATGCGACCCCGGTTCCACAGTTTTTTACACACAAGACAAACTGATTTCTTCAGGATCTTGGGAAACATACGAATTAGTTAATCTTCATGACATGAAGATTTATAGTGCCAGGATGCCAAAAGACACACACACACACAAAACTACCTCACAAGTGCTGCAGAGAACAAAGCAACCTCTGTACCTTTTTTCTTGGAGGGAGAGTCCGTTTTGCTCAATGGCTGCATAGAGCAAGTTGGAGTCTGCTTTATTGCTTCGTTGGCAGGGAGTGGCGGTGCAGCGGCCCCTAAAGCGTCTATATCTGGCTCATTTCTCTCAGCTGCTGCCACCTGCAGCTCCGTGTCTTCCAGAGTCACAGCATCCCGCACTCCGAGGACAGGTAAGGGAGACGCGCTACAAAATTCCTCCAAAGCGTTGCTCTGAATCACTCGAAAGTGAGTGTTTTCAGAAGGACTCACATTCACAGGGGTGGGTTCTTTTGGCCTGAGAAGAACAGCAGACTACCGAAGAAAAAGAAAAGATGCCGGTTTTAAAAAAAGAGATTCCCTGAAGCGAAAAAGGAGACACTGAAAGGCGAGAAGCAGCCTTGCTGTCTTCATACCGCACAGTTCTGTTTTCATGATATAAAAATAATACCAAGCTCAAGAGTTTTCTATGAAAGCTATATTCTTAACAGTGAATAAGTGCAAGGTGCTAAAAAACAATAAAGTGACAAATTGAAACTTAAAGCTGTATACAACGAATAAACAAGTCAAAGAGACACTCAATAGCTGTACAAGACGCTACAGTATTCTACAAGGCAGCAATGGCTGCAAGGTAGGTGAATAATGTCCATAATTTTCGTTTTCAGGTTGAAGCAATGTGTAGGAACGAAGAGAAGAACGGACATCCGGACCGCGTTCCGTTCTTCTCTTCGTTCCTACACGCTGCTTCAACCTGAAGTGAAAGGAAAATGAAAATTATGAACATTATTCACCTACCTTGCAAGCCTTGTAGAATAGTGTAGCGTCTTGTACTGCTATTGAGTGTCTCTTTGACTTGTTGTTGTTTATTCGTTGTCTATAGCTTTAAGTTTCAATTTGTCACTTTATTGTTTTTTAGCACTTTGCACTTATTCACTGTTAAGAATATAGCTTTCATAGAAAACTCTTGAGCTTGGTATTATTTTTCTATACAGCTTATCTACTTAATACCTGTGCATTTTTTGGTTTAGCTGTTTTCGGGGCAGGCAACTCAAGCCAGGACCGTTTCAGGTGTAAAAACTAGCCGACTGAGGACTGAATCAGAGGAGACACTGCAAGTTCCATGATCAGAGCACTAAGACTGTCCCGTCCCCCCACATTCAGTTATAAGGTGCTGTAAGCTCCATTTTGAATTGAAACAGTGGAAGGGCCTTCTCCCATGTGATTGACCTGATCTGAAACTTCCTGGGGAGCTGCAATTTGCCCCAGTGGGGAAATATACAGGGCTTGAAATCATTAAGGATCTAACTAGGAACTTATCAACTCTCACTGTGCAATCCAAAGGGGGGGGGGTTGGTTAAGATGCGCTCAGGGATGGCGCAGCCACGCTGGCTCTTGAGCGGCTTGCTGCCATGCGCAGCAAGCCCAAAATGCCTCTTTCAAGAAAACTCTCCATTGAGTTCCACGGAGCTACGCCTGCCTTTTTGCAGGCATAACTTGGCGCCTGTAAAAAGGGGCGCTCCCAGGCTGAAAGGCCTTAGGGAGCTGACACCCCCAGGAACACCCTATTCGGGGCCAGAGTGAGCCCTTGTGCGGGGGAAATGTTGCTGGGGAACCAGCACCACACTGCTGCAGTGCTCCCCGGAGCCCGCATAAGTTGCTCTGCGCTGGTGTTAGTGCCCACTTAGCTGGCGCAGGTGTCCCTAATGTCAGCGCAGGGATCATGCCAGCTTCAAAGGCCATTTCCCCCCCCCCTTGAGGATTGCTCTGCCAGTCACCTAACCACCCTTAAAACTGAGGTAAAAAGTTAAAGATATTTTATCCTAATCGTTTGGAGATAATTGGATTTCTTTTCCAATACCTTTGTGGCTTGAGGTAGTTCTCCCCAGTCCCAATGCATTTGAGGATTAGTCTTCTGAATACCTCTTTCCAATGGTTTACTGACTAATTCAGAATCACTTTTTGGAGTAGGAGGCCGTGAACCTTGCCGACTGTAAAAAAAACAGGGGTAGAGGGAGAGATAGAAAAAGGCATACATGTAAATAGAAATATATGCAGAATTTCATTCCAATCTATTATATGACAAGTGTATCATTCAAACTAATATGCACTGAATGCACCAAGTACACTTCACAGCTCAGCAGGATTTAGCCTGGGCCAAAACATACAATCAAAACTGGAAGTTCAGATAAGGCTACAGCAGATAGCAAGCATCATGGATCTCTACTGCAAAATACTTCAGCTATCCACTTATTCTGATAGCCACACACACACACACAACTCCTGAACGTATGAATATCTTCTCAATATCTTAGAATCATAGAATCATAGAGTTGGAAGGGACCACCAGGGTCATCTAGTCCAACCCCCTGCACAAAGCAGGAAATTCTGAACTACCTCCCCCACACACACACCCAGTGACCCATACTTCATGCCCAGAAGACGGCCAAGGGTTCCCCCCCTCTCATGATCTGCCTAAGGTTATAGAATCAGCATTGTTGACAGATGGCCATCTAGCCTCTTCTTAAAAACATCTAGGGAAAGAGAGCTTACCACTTCCCGAGGAAGCCCGTTCCACTGAGGAACCGCTCTAACCGTTAGAAATTTCTTCCTAATGCCTAGATGGAAACTCTTTTGATTTAATTTCAAAAGAGTTTCCGTCTAGACATTAGGAAGAATCTTGTCTTGTGTAAGGTCCACATTATACCCATAGATGTGCATGCTGGATTGTTATTAGAACCAAGTGCAGAAATAATAAGCTAGAAAAAAGTTGGACTCTATGTACATCAATTAGTCTATCAAAACATAATGAATATGTTCACCCAATGCTAAATACAAACATCCAGTAGGGATTTGTCAGAACATGCCCCCCCGCCCCAATCATTGTAGCTCAATGAAGTCAACAAAGGCAGGTTCATGATCTCTTTTTGAAGACATCGGTGTGAACTACGTAAGGCCTGTGTATGAATGGCCAGACACAAGGACTTCTGATCTTTAGAAAGGAATCTATGATGATGGAAACGGACACAAAACTGCTCAGATCTTTTGATACGTTAGACCCATGTGGTTGAATTCATACAGCATGAGTCTGACTCACAATGATCCGAGCAGTTCTGAGCCCACTGTCTCATGGTCATGCAAAAAACAAGCACCACTCTGCAAAAATGCAGTGCCTGGATGAACCCTAAGCCAAAAAGACACAGGAATCACTAATATAATCAGCATTATGGGCAAAGTTGATTGCCTTGGAAAACAAAGAATGGGGTAAAGTAAATAATGTACTGTAAGCAGCTAAACATTAAACAGCAATACTGATCAGGTGTCGGTGGAACCTGGTGGGGGACTGACATCTGGGTTCTATTCCTTCGTGAACACGCAGAACAAGTACCAGCACTGTCAGAAATGACAACACCAGTAATTCGTTTGGCAGTGTATACATGCAGTATAGGATGCTGCACAGGCAACTCTATACATCCCCACCCCTGCCCCTACACAAATATATCCAGATCCAGAAAAGCAAGCTGTTATTATTCTTCTACAGATGGATTGTCACTTCTGGATTGAGTTAAATATTTTAAATTGAATCCATGGTCATCCTCTCTCAAATTGTTTTAGTCTTTATCAGGAAATAATAAGAACACTGCAACTACTAAAGAAAACTAAACCAGCACCCACTGTTCTCTTGCGGCTGGGGTGGCCCTGGCAGGAGGGGACTCCGGGACTCGGTGGCCCAGTGGGGCAGGGCATCCCCCAGGCCATCAGCCCACCGGAACTCTTCCTGGTGGCCTTAAAAGCCAGTCAGCCCGATGATCTCTCTGCACTGCCAAAGCACTAGATATGTGAACAAGGAATAACCAAGATGGCAGGATCTTTATTCCTAGCACAAATGCACTGATAGATTGCATTACAGAACAAGAAAAAAATATGTCTCTAGGAAAAACCACAGAACATGATTATGTATAATGCAATCCCTGTTTTAGCCAGGATCGAACGCACATTAGGAGAAACACATGCGTTCGATCCTGGCTGAATCCTGGCTGAAACAGGGATTAAAGGAGGATAAAGCAACCATGCGTTTTTGCCCATAATAGTTTCCATGGAGAACATCATCCCATTATTATAAACTGTCCTGGAACAAATGAAGTCCCTGCTTAGAGTTTACAATTTCAATTCAGAAGATAACAGATGGGTAAGACAGTCAACGGAAAGAACAAAAAAACCTGATTTTTTTTAGAGTGAAGAACAATAACTGAACTTCCTTTGTTCTTAGGTGACCTGGACTGACCTGTCACTGCAATAGAACTGAAATATGAAACAAGAGGGGGGAGGGAATGTTCAAAAATTGGCAGTTCATTTTCCTCCTACTTGGAGGGTCCCTTTATTCATAATGGCTAGTGGCGACCCTATGAAAGAAAGTCCTCCAAAATGTCCTATCTTTGACAGCCTTGCTCAGATCTTGCAAATTGAAGGCTGTGGCTTCCTTTATTGAGTCAATCCATCTCTTGTTGGGTCTTCCTCTTTTCAACTTTCTCTACTCTGTGCATAATTTTATGAACTTCTTGTCATGTCCTCCCTTAATCGTCTTGTTTTTTTCTAAACTGAAAAGGCCCACAATAAGCATTTTTTCATAGGAAAGGTCTTCCAGTGCCTTAATCATCTTGGTTGTCCTCTTCAGAAGGTCTTATTTTCTTTTTTATCCATTGAAAACAATAAGCTGCAGCCATCTACGATTACGAGAAATATCTCTCAAATGTCGTCCTTAAAGAGAACTGTCTACTGAATTTCCGGCAGAGTCGAAGTGCCTCAGTCTGCGTCCAGAAGCCTTACAACATCAGAACCAGGAAACATACTGTTATCTTTTAAATCAGAGGCAGTGGAGAACCAAAAGCAAGTAGAATCCTTTGACTGGAAGCTACGAACTTACAAAAGTACAGTACAGCCAGCCCTGCCTAGGAAGCAGATAGCAGGAAATGAACCTGGGATGAACACAAGGCTCTTGGTTTCCTTTCTCCATCGCTACACTTACTACATGATATTCAGTCTAGGCCTGCAATCACCACTGGTGGTGGAAAGAACCGTCAAGTACAGCTGACTTACAGCCACCCTGCAGGGTTTTCAATGCAAGAAACGTTCAGAAGTAGTTTACCATTGCCTGCCTCTGAGTCACGACCCTGGTATTCCTTGGAGGTCCCCCATCCAAATACTAGCCAGAGCTAGGGTTGCCAACTGTCAGGTAGTAGCAGGAGATCTCCTGCTAATACAACTGATCTCCAGCCAATAGAGATCAGATCACCTGGAGAAAAATGGCCGCTTTGGCAATTGAACTCTATGGCACTGAAGTCCCTCCCCTCCCCAAGCCCCACCCTCCTTAGGCTCCGCACCAAAAATCTCCCGCACCAAAAATCTCGGTGGCGAAGAGGGACCTGGCAACCCTAGCCAGAGCCGACCTTGCTTAGCTTTCGAGATCGGCCTAGCCTGGGCTAACCAGGTCGGGGCGCCTTCACCGTTGCCCAACCACATATCATCCAAGTTACTAACATGTAATATTTGTTCCCCGTTTACTTTTTATTTTGCATCACGGGTTGTTCATACCCCAACTATGGGGATTATACCTGAAAGCAATGCACTTCTGGGTGTTCCCCCCCCCAAAAAAAAAAGAAGGAAGGAAGGGATAAGGAAGATGGAATAGGAGGAAATGGAAGATGTCCATGGGCAGATATTGCAAGAAAGGACTGAATTGCACCCAGTAACCAAAACCAGCCAGCCAAATCGTTGGCTAGGTGCATACAGTTTCTATAAAATTAAAATTGTTACCACTTACCCCCATAATCCCCCACTAAATGATACCCCTCCTGTTTCCTTTCAAGTGACTAGATCAGTACTAAGCGCTAGTCTGGTTAGTCTCATAAAGTTTGCATATTGTTAGAAGGGTTAAAAGGGTTAATCACCATTTCAAAAAAACAACATTGGGGAGAGAGTAGCTGTTCTACCTGTCTGTAGCAGGATACTGAGAAGACGGCTGAGGACAAGAACTAGATAACCCTCCCTCTGCTGGAACAGTAAGACGAGAGGACTTCCCTGCGCAAGCTATAGGATTACTGGACACGGCCGCGTACAGCAAAAGAGAGAAAAACGAGGGGTCATTATTCACAATATGCTCCGGTTCACATTGGCTTTGTTGGAATGCTCAGCTGGCCCTCTTGAGAAGTGGGAGGGCATTTTTCACAGCAGAGCTGAGTTTCCAGATGACAGAGCTCAGAACTGTTACAGCAGACGAGCAGAAAGTTCAAAAAGCCACCAACCACCACCACACACAAAAATAACTAACAAGCCTGTGCAAACAGTAGAGATCTCATTCTAATGGGTGAAAAGGTAATCAACCCCAGGAAGCGCATTGGTTTCTTCTGCTGCAATACCTCATAAGTTGAAGGAAAAAATTACAAAGCGAGCAGACAGCTGGCCAGAGGTTATCTAAAAAAGATATGCATGTATGTGTACCCCGCTCCATTTCAGCATTGATTTAACAACAAGAGCATGGTGTTGTAAACATTAAAATCATTAGAACAATACAATTATTTAAAATTACTTTTGAAAATATTTTGAAAATTAAAGAGGTTTCATTTCCTTGGCTCATGCACTAGCCTACCTTTCTACAAATTAACCCTTAGATCAGATCTTTCTGCTAGACTTACAACCACACTAAGGAAAATTACTCTAAACAAATTTGAAGAGCTTCCAAAAACTGACTTCAGGTCACAGGTGGGAGCTCCACAAGTGAAAGAAGCTTCATTTGGGACCTCAGCAGAGTTCCACAACCAAGAAGACTTATCTTCTCTCCCATTACTAATAAACGTTCCACTTGCATTTACATATCTGCCTCCATTGCAGCCAGTATGCATGAATAAAACTGGTCTGCTCCCATCCATGGGACTACACAGAATTGATACAGCCTATTTAAATGAATGGCTTTTCTCCCAGAAGCAGCTATGACAATGGATGTACCACCAGATGTAGCTAAGATGCATATTCATTCCAAGATTTAGCCTAACACGACAGCTCACTTGTCCATTTCGAAGGCGTGGATATAATAAAACCCCTCCAGCATCCTCCTCAAATGCACAGCAGTCTTGGGAGAGGTTGATTTGCAGCGGAGAAGCAGAGAGAGGCAAAAGGGTTGCTTGACCCTTCCACTATCCACTGCGTCTACCTAGAAACACTGCTTTGGACTGCCCCCCTCCAATACGACTTTAAAGTGTCAAAAGGGATTACTGAGGTCTACTTAGATACATGAACATGTTAACCCATAGTTCACAGTTAGCCTGAAAATGGCTGTTTTATTGTTGTTGTTATAATGTAAGTATAAAAACAAAGCTGTGAGAACAGGATAATACACACAGCACACAGATAATATATACCACTGTGTATAGTATGTATTATCCGTTTATGTATTATCCTGTTCTCAAGGCTTCGTTTTTATACTTATGTAATAACATTTTTGCATTTAACATATCTCTAATATTTACGCCTTGTTTTCATACTGTTGTAATCCTAGTCCTATTACATTGCTTATTAGATGTCTCATCCTTTTGACTGAATGGACTTACACTGTGTGATCCACCATGAGTCTCAGTGCGACAGGCAGACTATAAAGAAAGTAATAATAATAAAAGTTAGACTGCCTCCTCAACTCTTGAACGTAATGTGTAAACTGAGCCCTGATACACACCACACTAGAAGTATGACAGAATCACCCAAACTTCAGCTGCTGCTTGAACCTGTTCGTATTGGACAGTTGGGCTGCTACAGGTCAGGTCTGTGGCCACCATAACGTCAGACCCGTTTGGCCTTATATTATTCCAGTAAGATATTCTGTACCTTTGCGTGGGAGACCATTCTCCGTCTGAATGGTATTGAGGAAGTACACTGATTGAAGAAGAATTTATATCAGGCAATTCATCTCTGTTCAGGTCAGGGACAGATGTTCTGTGAGCAAAACAAACAAAACAAACAAATTCAAACCATGTTTTTTAAATGGCCACCACTTCTATCTCACTTCATAGCTAGAACAGTACAGTAACGTTAGAAAAATGACCCCAGCTGACTGCTTTCCTGATGCTACTGCATGAATTGTTAAACAGAATGCCAGGTCAGAGACAAAGTCCAGATTCAAATGCTTCAGAGGAAATTTGGGGGGGGTGTTTAAAAGCTGGACTCCCTTTGCCTGGCAGTCCAAAGTCCTCAGGCTTCCTAGGAATTATGACAGTTACCCTAGTCACCTCAGCAAGGAATTTTCTTCAATGGATCTTGTTACCTTCCCCAAAATTAATTTCACATATTTTCTCCATCTATAAAGTGGCCCAAGGGGAAGTAATGTAAAATTTGGATTTGGGTAATACTCTAACGGAAGTCATGCACTGGTGGTATAAAAAGGGGGTTGGAGGGGGGTGATGGGTTTTTATGTTGTATTTTGTTTTTTCACATTTATGAAATAAAAAAAATGTTAAAAAAAGAAGAGTAACTCTGTTCAGGATGGGACTGTGGCAGTGCCATTCTAAGCAGAGTTACACCCTAGTAAGCCATTCAACTTAATAGGATTGCACTCTGAAAAAATATATATAAAGTGACCTTCAAAATAAGATCCATACAACTGTGTCTGTTGGTATCTATGGATATCCCACAATTAAAGATACAAGTTCACCAGCTGTTATAGTCCTTTGTTCAATAACCTGTCAATTGAAAAGCCCTACCAATTAGAGTGAACACCTCCTAAAAACCGATCAGTCTTCTTAACAGCTCTTGAGCAAAATAAATCAAACCATATGCTGAAGAGCTGGGATATTCTATAATCCAACTGATTCTTTGCTTGGTAGTAGATTCAATTCAAATAGGGATACTAGCAAATTCTGACATGGGGAAGGGAGTTTACCGAAATCCGTTGTCTGGAATGTCCTCCTTTAGGGTTGTTTAGTGCATCATTGATCTGTGCCAGTGTGCCAGATGTGGGCTGTATAGAAAGAATGCCATCATTGGTCCCCCACCCCTGCTCACCCTCACTATTTCAAGGCCAATGTGTGGCAGTCACAGGGAAGCACCAACATGTGTCAATGATGAGCAACCTGTCCAGGAGTGGGGCTGGTCCTTACAAGATGATTTCCTGTCATCCAGAAGGCATCCAGAAACAAATTTTACTGTTTGGACTACTTCCGGAACAGAATTGACACACTGTGATGAGCCTGACTTTTGTCAAACATCAGGTAAGCGGCCTCGCAACGTAGCTGAAGTCCAACCCCATCTACTCATGAAAGACGCTCTGTCTCTTAACAAACCAGTCCATGTGAGATGGGTCAAAGCAGGAAACGCCAGAGGCCCGAAATGCCCCAAAACTACCTGAGCGTTTTAACAAACCTGAAAGAGTCTTCAGATTGAAAGAATATTTCACTAAATCATAGACATTAATTAGCCAAGGAGCATTAGATCTCTTTGTTCAAGCAAGATCTATTTATTTTGTTTGCTTCATTTACACTCTACCTTTCTCCTCAATGGGGATCCAAAGAGGCTTACATCATTCTCTCCTCTATTTTATCCTTACAACAATCCTGAGGTAGGTTAGCCTGAGAGTGATCGATGGGCCCAAGTCACCCAATTGGCTTCCATGGCAGATATTTATTATTTATTTTAATAAATTTCTGACCCGCCCTCCCCAGCCAAGGCTGGGCTCAGGTGGCATTCAAAGCTGGGTCTCCCAGATTCTAGTCCAACACTGTAACTACTATACTATCTATCCAGTACATTTTTAGCCTGTTGTTTCTCTACATGGCTCTCTATTCCCTTTTTTACCTCCACAACAACCCTGTAAGGTAGATTAGTCTGAGAGAGTGACTGCCTAAAGTCACCCATCAAGTTTCATGCCAGAACAGGGATTTGAACCCAGAGCTTCCAGATCCTAGTCCAACTACATTATATATTATAGTCACAATACCTTGCATTATCTAGTAGTTCATTTTCTTCATCTGAACTCAGTTCTATAGGAAACATGTTTTCATCTTCTGTTGTATCTGCATTGGTATCTCTTTTTGCAATGTCTATTCTGTGGGTGGATTTCCTCCTCCTCTTCCTTCTTTTCTTTACAGAAGTAGATTCCATTGCGGGTGGGAAAGCAGAGTTTGATACTTGGGAGGGGCCGGATGAATCCACGTTTCTTATTCGGTCGATGGAATTTCTCTTCAACTGCGATTCCATGAGAGCTGCTCCATCAGACAGAATGGGAGATGTAGCCAGGTGGTATGGAATCGTATCCTAGAGAAAGGAAAAGACAAGACAGAGCCTTACTTTCCAGTCAATGGAAATTTAACATTTGTACAAATTTGACATTTGTGCAATTCTGATTAACAATTCTGTTAATCAACCCAGAAAAGCCTACCATATTTACCTGAAAGGAAGATTAGGGTTGTCTCCGCACACGCTGTCAAGAAATAGAGGGGGCTCTCTCAAATTCACACAGAAATTACGGTAATGTGCAAATCATTAAAAAAAACTTTCATGTATAATCCTTTTTTAGGAAGATTGTCTTACATTCAGGATTGTCTTCCTTTCAGGTAAATGCTGAAGCTCACATAACCACTATGGGTTTTAAACAAGAAATTCTGTTGCAGAACTATGCCTTTCTGGTTTTATAGGACTTCAGGCTGAATATAGACCCATGGGATGTTCCTAATTGTGTTTATGTGGAAGCTGAGTCTCACTGATGACAGTGGATTTATTTCCAAGACTGTGAGTGAAGGCAGTCTAATCCTATATAGAAGTACTCCAGTGTAAGCCCACTGGGATAACTCTCCATAGAACTGCACATCATAACACACTTGCAGGGTGACTGTTCTCTCTACTGCAAGGAGCTGCACTTGTCTTCCTCACATGGCACAGTAGGTATCCCATTATGAATGCTAAATTACTGCCATGTTTCAGGGACCATAATGTCTCATAAATGTTAATGTGCTTACCTGGTCATTAGATGTTTCCTCAACGAAAAAGGCTTCTCCGTTGTCCCCTAATTTCATGTGCAAATCTACGGATTCTCCATTAATTTCTATGTCAACCTTGAGGAACAAAAGACATTTTAAGAAATATATTCATAAATGCATTTACCTGCATAGGACCAGGAGGAAGCGTTGTACATTCATTCGACATAACCATTAGGCACCACTAAACATGCAACTAAAGATTTTAATAAGCAAGAACATTGACCGTGAACTTTTATACACATGCTAATTCATACAACAATGATTATACTTAGCATATATATATGACTTTTAAGCAGTCATAGCATTTCACATATGTTTTCTTAACCAACATACCAGCCTTGTAAGGCAGGTCAGGATTATCATAACCCACCATAACCATAGCGGGTGAGAAAATGGATGCTTGTCTAAGGCCATTCAGTAGATTTGAGCATGAAGCATGATTTGACTTCTCAGCTCATAACTGCATGGGGACATGATCCAACCAAAGTTAATTAAGTAGCAACTCATGAGGGTCAGCCAGTCATAGGTAAGCACTTTGAAATCCCATTATAATCATTGGGAGATTAAATGCATGGTTAATCCTATTATATTCCCATTTAATCCAAGACTCTTGGAAGTGCTTAAAATGGCCACACAACAAATTGCAAAATCCATCTTCAAAGCTGAATACTAGGTTCATATAGTAAAAGATGGACAACAATCATACAACCAACCTGTCACACAGGTTGAATCCACTTGAGCTTTTTCACAGATAGAAAGATTTCCACCCCAGGGAGAGTAATTTTCTCCCATCTCCCCTCCCACTACAGCCTAAAAAAACTCTACAAAATGCTGTTCCTGGAGGTGCATTCTGTCCCCAACAGCAGCCCGGGAGTGGGGGGGGGGGAGCGTTTCAGCAACAGAGAGACAGGAGAAAGGCAGAAATCCTTCTGTCCATGGCAGTTATCACACCGGGTTTTGCTGTTGATGAAAGTTCTCAGAACACTTTATTAAAAATGCAGAACACCTTTTCACAGTACTACAATTCCCAATGATCATTGGTTGGGAACCATAACAGTTAAAGAGGTTTATATACGTGCCCAGTGAGTGTCTACAAAGGAAATGTTCCCGCTTCATTTAATATGGGGAGGGGCTGTGGCTCAGTGATAGAGCATCTGCTTGGCATGCAGAAGGTCCCAGGTTCAATGCCTGGCATCTCCAGTTAAAGGGACTAGGCAGGTAGGTGATGTGAAAGACCTCTGCCTGAGACCCTGGAGAGCCGCTGCCCCTCTGAGTAGACAATACTGATTTGATGGACCAAGGGTCTGGTTCAGTATCAGGCAGCTTCATGTGTTCAAGATCTCGAATTAACAAGCGACGAGTGCAGCAACTTGACAAACAAAAAGTACACGAGGAGACTCCTTACCACTTTTTCCTTTGAACGCAAAACTCCCATCTTTCCAAAGCGTACATGAAAAGGGGAACAGTGAAGATTTCCATCAGGCTGGCGGACGACAATGATGTCTATGCACCCAGACAATGTGGCAGGATTTAATCCTTTATAAAGTTCTTTCACGGTCACAAAGACTTGGCCTGCTAACTGCCCAACGTAATTCATGGTTTGTGCCTGTAGAGCAGCAAAAAGACAGAGAGAAGGACACTTTAGAAGCCAGAAGAAGCCTCCTCCCTTACCTACAGGTCCCTTCAGAACTAAAAGCAGTCTCTCAATAGACTCAGCTCTGTTTGTTCGTGAAATAATTATACAATGAATAGGATTGCCAACCTCCAGGTACTTAGCAAAACCCAAAATAGCAGAAAACATTCACTAGGAAAATGATTCAGTTAGGCATATGTATTTCCAAATAATGTATTCATTAGTGATACCAAAATCATATACATTCTAAATCATATCAATTCACATATGTGCTGTTGAATCACAAGCATTTCAAATCAATAGATTCAGAACTTGTGATTTAACAGCACATATGTGAATTGATATGATTTAGAATTTATATGATTTTGGTATCACTAATGAATACATTATTTGGAAATACATATGCCTAACTGAACCATTTTCCTAGTGAATGTTTTCTGCTATTTTGGGTTTTGCTAACTAACTATATAGCAGGCTAACTGTATATTTATCCAACCTCCAGGTACTAGCTGGAGATCACTTGCTATTACAACTGACCTCCAGCCTATAGCGATCAGCTCACCTGGAGAAAGTGGCTGCTTTGGCAATTGGACTCTATGGCACTGAAGTCCCTCCCCTCTCCAAACCCCGCCCTCCTCAGGCTCCGTCCCAAAAAAACCTCCCGCCGGTGGCAAAGTGGGACCTGGCCTAACAATGAAGAAGAGGGACCTACGGTCTAGAACAAAGCTTCTTAAACTGTGGGCCGCGACCCCATATGGGGCTGCGTAACTGAATGTGGGGGTCACAAAAAAAACTGATGTGTTATAAGTAAATGTTTGATTTGTATACCTATTTTACGGTATATACCTATATACCTGGGGTCGCGTAAAAATTTCTCAGGCGAAAAGGGGTCGCGAGCGGGAAAAGTTTAAGAAGCCCTGGTCTAGAAGACTGCAGGGCATTGGGCCTAATCTGGCCTTTTGAGGAGTATTGCCTGATTTCCCAGATACCATATCAGGGGCAAGAATATCGTGTGAAAGAAAAGGGCATTTGTAGAAACATCATTTACCCTTCAGTAGGCAACTCTGTGGATAAGGAGAAACTCTTCTTGATCACATTATCAAAGTGGCCTGGGTTATTGATTGAGGAAATAGGCCCCACAAACAGCAGGAAATGCACAGGCCCCATTAAAATACGTGAGAGCTCTACAAGATCACTACATTGGTTTTGCACAGCCCCCTTTCATTTCAGTGGGGCAAAGACTGGGGACTGGGGCTGCAAAAGAATATGACGACAGTGTGAAACACAAAAGCACAATGTTGCAGCACTTTAAAAGTCCTGACTTATGTAACCAAATACTTGGCAGAAAGGCAGGCTCACCAAGGACAGGTAATGCACTCAGGAAATAGCGGGGGGAGGATAGGAATATTAAATCCTCACGGCATTTAAGTTAATGACATGACAGTAAGCAGCATCATGAGCCAGGAAAGTCTACTTCACTGCTGCTATTTTAGCATGTGATTTTGGTATTGTTAAATTTCTTTATATTGTTTTAATTGTCGTTAAGCCTCCTCCTGTGCTTTCTCAGAGCAGAGAGATAGGCAGAAACCATGTTAGAAGGCTGCCGTGCCATAACGTTACCTGAATTAAAGTGTCTCCGCTTTAGATGGGGGAATTAGCGCAGAGACAGAGATTTGCGAGAGGTTGGGTAACCAGGATCTTTGCAGCCATTGTACACAGGAATAAGTCCTTATGGAAAACTCCCAATGAACAAGTGGTTTGTTCCAAATAAAATGGAGTTTTATTATAAATTCTAATTTCAAGCACACAGTATTAACGCACACTCACAATTCATACAAGAGCTAAGGAAAGAAAAGGGTGGAGGGGTGGGATTCTAGAGTTAGGGTGATAATTACTGATCTTGAAGAGTGTCGGAGTGAAAGCAGCACTGTAGGTGGGGAAATGAACCACTGTCTCCAGAAAGCAAAGCAAGAGACTTTACACACAAGTAAGGGGTAGTAAGTGTTCGGATCCAAAGACACATAAACACTATGAATGCCATGAGGGCTAATATTTAAACCCCTAAATGAGACCTGGGGCAATATGAGGTAACAAGCAAAAGAAAGCTTTACCAGGAACAAAGAACTTGATTGTTCCTCTGAAGTCTGAACAAAAGAGAGGGGAGAGGTTTAATGTCTCTCAGGAAAGAAGAGGGTGTCTGTGTGATTGTTGATTAATTGCTGGTGATTGCTTGGATATAGATATTAGAATGTGAGGGATGTTGATTACCTGAGATTTAAAAAGGGCAAGAGTCCAGTAGCACCTTAAAGACTAACAAAAATATTTTCTGGTAGGGTATGAGATTTAAAGTTCTCAATGTTGTCCAGGTAGCTGCCAGAAGTGCTTAATTTAATATGTGAGGGGAAGCTTTAGTCATCTCCATTGCCTCTCAGCCTTTCACGCCTCGGGTCAGGAGAAAATGTAAAGTGACCAACTCATACCTCCAACTCCAAAGTTGCAACACATACACAAAGATGGATTCCAGGCCCCTGGAATATTGGTTCATCTCAGTAGAGCAGTGCCCTGCTCTTGTGCCAGCCTTGGTCCTCGTGCACTAATGGCACCCCAGGTAGCTAGTGTGGTCTGGCCAACAATAAACCCAGGGTTGCCAGCTCTGGGTTGGGAATCATCTGGATATTTTGAGGGTGGAGCATGAGGGGGTTGGGGAGGGGAGGGACTTCAGTGGGGTAAATTCCATAGAGTTCACCTTCCAAAGCAGCAATTTTCTCCAGGTGAAATGATCTCTTTTGCCTGGAGGCCATTTGTAACAGCAGGAGATCTCCAACCATCACCTGGAGGCTGACAACCCTACATAAACCCCAAACAAATCTGTCTACACATTGTGAACAGGAACTTTGTAAATGTATAAATGGTTCTCAACCACCTTCCTCCTCAAAAGAAAAAAAAAAGTAGGCCTTGGGCTTACAACTAAAGACATCAGGATTTTAAAAGGTAACCAGGCAGGTGATATCTCAATTGCAGTTTGGGGGTAGATGTTCTGGTTTCCCACAGCCAAGAAAATGTCATGCTTTATTTGAGCTATGTATAAGTTGAGATCAGAAGACAGCCCAGCGACTTTAAGCAGCAAATCCTAGTCAAAAAGCCTTGGCAGATTGCATTCTATGGAAAGTCTGTGTTGGGATTCCAACTTAATTTGACCAGCAACTCAACTGTTTCTAGCCCTTCCACAGTGCTTCATTCTTGAAGATTTGGGGGGGGGGGGACACAAAGAAGAAACTGTACTGTAATCCATCCTGATTCATTTCTAGATAGAAAACTATCAAGCTTTTCCTGACAGGAGAGTATCATTTGGAGAATGCCATAGCATACGTACGGTAACAGTGCTAACCTAAGCAGAGTTACACCCACTGAAGTCAAGTCTGCTTTGGATTTCACTGTTAGTCACGCCCCCAAATCACACATGTCACATGCTGAAATTGCATTTGTGGCTTGCTGAAGAATGTCCAATTTTACATTAGGTCATATCAGTGAAGTCTTAACATCCCCAGCAACATTCCTCAATTCCCAAGGAACAAGGAAACTGTGGTAAGCATGACTCGTTTTGTTCTGGCTGCTCCAAGAAATCTTCCCTGGTTATCTAGAAAGTAGAAGTGCAAATAATAAACAAACCAACTCACTAGGATATAACTATCCTGCTTATATTCTGGTCATACACCACGGAGTCATAGCATGGCATCTGCTATTTGGCACATGATTGTACATCAGAGAATATCTCTTTTTTCAATTCAACAAATATATGTTTCTGATATCAGACATCTGTAGATAACAGACATATCCAGATGGACAGGAAGTAGCTGCTCATGCAATCCTAAATTACACCCTTCTAAACCCATGGACTTCAATGGACTTTGGGGGAAACTAGATGATACACGTGACCAAAGTCATGCCGGGGTTTTCCCAGCCCATACACGCCATTGGGGAGCTAATTTCCTAAGTATGCCAGGGCCTAATTCAGCTCAGGAGCACAACACAGGGCTAGCCCTAACCCTCATCTGAACTCATGGCCAAGAAAGGCAAAAACCTGGAAGCAGGACTCTGGGCATACAATCGCCTCAACTGAAGAATCTTTCCACACATTTACACAGGCAAATCTGGCTTTGCCTACACAGGCAAATCTGGCTTTGCTAGTTGAAATATAAACTCTTTTCAATCATTATGGTCATGTGCACTGGAAGTCTGCCAACTGTGTGTATAGGCACAGTGCGCTATGTGTGATCCTCCCAGTATATGTGATTGTCATTTTGTCTGAAAGGGCCAACATACATTTTCAGCCTCAGTACATGTTAGAGAGCTATAATGTTAAAGGGCTACACTTAACAGGTACACACAGTCAATCCCGATTCCCTAAAGCCTGTAACTCAATTGTGTCCTCCCTTCTTGTTCATACTTCTGGAAAATCATCGGTTTTTACTTTTTTACTTTCTAAAACAGGTTGCCATTGGTCAAAATTTTATTATATTATACTACACTGTACTATAAATAATGTAAATAAATATTCTAGTTTGCCAGTCCCTGGCTCTTGTATTGGAAAGAAGTAATTGTTCAGTGATAAAACACACACTTTGCATGCAGGGAGTCCCAAGTACCGTTCCCAGAATCTCAGGTAGGAGAACTGGGAAATGCCTCAGGAAGTCGCGGCCAGCAAAAGTAGACAATAGCTAGCTTGACGGACCAGTGGTCTGACTCAGTATAAGGCAGCTTCATACGTTTACATGCAAAATGGGAAATTTCCACCAAGTACAGAAGGCTAGCACAAAATCTAAGCAAATCTCCACTGTGAAAACAGATACTGAGCATGCCGGGCTTCTCTATCCCACCTTCATAATATCTGGAACAGGCAAATGTCGATATGAGGAATAGATATTAATATGGCTGTGATGCAGCCACAAACAAATTCAAGCTGAAAGCTGGTACTGTATGGTATGCAAAGCAAATGAGTCACACTCATGTGCCTCTAAAATAGGGTTGCACAATGTGTACATCATGAGCCCTTTATTGCGGCCTGCCAGGTGCTTGAAAACCCTGTTTTTGTAGCCCCAGGCAGGCAGCAAAAGAGCAAATTTGTATTTATTTATATCCTGTTTTTCTCCCCAAGGTGGCTTACAACATCCTTCTCCCTTCTTCTACTCTATCCTCACAACAACAACCCTGTGAAGTAGGTTAGGCCGACGGAGAGTGACTGGCCCAAGGTCGCCCATCAGCTTCCATGGCAGGGTGGGGATTCAAACCTGTGTCTCTCAGATCTGTCCAACACTGTAGCCATGACATCACTATCAAGTCCCTGGTGAACTACCCTATATGGCTGGCAGATCGCTTTCCCCTTGGTGGATCACAGATTGTTCATGCCTGGCCACACTTTACTTTAATCTGGTGATTGCACAGCTGCTCTAGTACCCAGGGCTGGAAAGGCCACAACAGAGTGTATGCTGTTGGAGTGACTCAGCATGCCTGGACATTGGGGGCGGGGGGGGGGACGCTAAATCACTCTAGGTGTGTATAAGTGTTATCTCTTGAATGGGATATTCCTCTCTTTCTCTGAACTTGGAAGCTGCCCTCTGACTAAGGTTGCCTACCTCCAGGTAGTAAACAAACCAAACCAAACTCGAGCTGCACTCGTGAAACTAGCATTCAAATCGCAGCCACTATGGCTAAAGATCCTTGTATATATATACATGTATAACTACATGAGGCTCTAAATTAATTTCAACCACATATATTCAAGCATATATTCATTAACCATATAATTACATATAGAATTAACATATAATTACATATAGAATTGTGATAACATTAATCCTAGCATCTAACTAATCTAAAACACCATATACACTAATCACAATGTGTCAGTTTCACCATCCAATAGAAGAATCCAACTATTCCAGTAAGAGTCTCTTATAATATATAGAAGTCCTCAGCATACAAAGTTATTGAAATATAGGCGAAGAATATAAGGCAATCAGCAATAGGCCTATATTTCAATATATAGGCCTATATTTCAATAACTTTGCATGCTGAGGACTTCTATATATTATAAGAGACTCTTACTGGAATAGTTGGATTCTTGTATTGGATGGTGAAACTGACACATTGTGATTACTGTATATGGTGTTTTAGATTAGTTAGATGCTAGGATTAATGTGTGTTTTTTTGAAAAATTTTATTGGTTTTTATAATATAAATTTTCCATATCAACAAACAACAATGAAAGTAATATGAAAATCTAAATCATAACTAATGTTGTTGTAATTATTTAAGTACTTAATAAAGATAAAAACTAAAGGAAAAATTTTCGACTTCCCCATCACCTCCGTCCGCCTCTTAATAAAGTATTCTATCCCATCGTGATATGATCTGATCTTAATTATTCTTATATCTGTTAAGTTTCATTTACAATAATCTATTAATATAATTAATTACACTTCTTTGTGTTAATAATGTCATCTAATGTCATCTAGATCAGAATAAAAGGTACTCTTCCATTTTCCCCAGTCCTAATTCATATTCACAGTATTTCATCCAAGCCTCCCATTCCCCCATAAATCGTACATTGTCTTTTTGGTTTAAAGTAGCTGTAAATTTTGCCATTTCCACCAGTTCAAACATTTTCATAATCCAGTCTTTTTTCCTAGGGATATCTGCCCCTTTCCATTTTGATGCTAGGATTAATGTTATCACAATTCTATGTGTAACCTCCAGGCAGTGGCTGGAGATCTCCCGCTATTACAACTGATCTCCAGGTGATAGAAATTAGTTCCCATGGAGAACATGGCTGCTTTGGCAATTGGACTCTAGGGCATTGAAGTCCCTCCCTTCCCCAAACCCTGCCCTCCTCAGGCTCCTCCCCTAAAATCTCCAGGTATTTCCCAACCCAGAGCTGGCAACCCTACCTCTGACCCCTCCTCCTTCTCTCTCAGTAGCCATTTTTCTTTGCCTCTTTTCTACATGGACTGCAATGGAGGCTGGAGGCAGACGCTTCTGCAGGTCTCTCCTGTAGAAATAAATACTTCATATTTGTGCACAAATGATGCTGGACCAGCCAGCCATTTGTGTTAGGGAAATGTTTCTATCTTTCTATCTGCTGCAACAAAAATGTGAACAGAATCTACTTGAATAAATGTTTTACTTTTTGCAAGTTACCTCTTGGGAGGACTGATTTACTGCACACAATATCATGCTTCCATGGCTGGCCAAACTCTGCTATACTAACCAACTATATACCCAATATATGCAACCTTGCAGAATAGAGAATAGACAGCCACTGTAGTGTAGTGGTTAAACCAGGGGTCCCAAACATGGTCCCATGGCACCCTCCAACACTTTCCCTGGTGTCTGCCAAGTGTTTTTAGAAACTGGGAGGGGCTCCTGCCCAGCAGGGCTTCTAATTGGCCATTGGAGATCTGATTGGCTGTGCAGATTAAAATAATGCTAGTACAGTGCCGGTTTTATTCCCTCTCTCTTACTCACTGCTCTTTCCCAGTATTTTTTAAAATTACTGCTCTTGTCCCATGCACTTGGGCTTCTGTTGTGTGTGGCTCCACCTCTCACTGTCGCTATTTTGTAGTTGCATAGTAGAGTTGCCAGGTCCCTCTTTGCCACGGGCCGGAGATTTTGGGGGCAGAGTCTGAGGAGGGCGGGGTTTGGGGAGGGGAGGGGCTTCAATGCCATAGAGTCCAATTGCCAAAGCGGCCGTTTTCTCCAGGTGAACTGATCTCTGTCGGCTGGAGATCAGTTGTAATAGCAGATCTCCAGCTAGAACCTGGAGGTTAGCAACCCTATTGCATGGCATCCCTTTGTGTTAGAATTCAAGAGGTACCCACGGGCTCAAAATGGTTGGGCACACCTGGGTTAGAGTGTCAAAGTACAAAGAGAGTTTAATACGGTCCAAGACCAGCATAAAAACATACCAGATATACATACATAATATAACACATAAGGGTTAGAGTGTCAGAGTATCATACATTGGTCCCAACACGAGCGTCCCTCTCTAAAACCAGTTTGCTCATCTGCAAGGCAGCCCTCCTGTTCTAGCCAATCTTTAAACTTCTACCAAAGGTGTCTAGTGTACAACTTACTCATTGTACTAAGTAAACTGATTGGTCTATAATTAGATGGTTCTTGCTTATTCCCTTTCTTCTAGATGGGCACTATTATCGCCACCCCCCAGTCATTAGGTATTTTACCCCATCTGTCAATTGCCGTAAATAAGGATGCCAGGACAGGAACCCACCAACCCATATTCCTTTTTATTAAATCCGTGGGGATAAGTCAATTCCAGGAGCCTTACCACCCCTTAAGGTCTCAATAAGATTCCTCACCTCTACAGGCACAACTAGAGGCCAGTCTGGCACGTTTTCTATGCTCCAGTAGACAGAGGCTAACCTCTCAGAACTGGTGTAAACTGCCTCTCAGCCTAACCTACCTCATAGGGTTGTTGCAAACATTAAAAGCATTGGTGTGGAGAACAAAGTATGCTGCTCTGAGTACCTTGGAGGAAGGGTGAGATAAAAATGTAGAAAATAAATAAATATACTCCCAGAAGAAGGGGGGAAACCCAGCTTGACCCTGGTCTGTGCCCACTATCTGCTTGCTGTGCTTTCTTTCCATATAATCAATTTTACATGCATTATTAAACAGAAGCTCTTCTACAAGTCTACTCAATGGTACTTTACTTTATGTACTTTTATTGTCAAAGGAAGCCTTAGCTGATTCAGCATTCTTGATAGATTTATGTGTCAAAGTGGTGTTAATGGGAAGGAAACGCTTTATTTGAAAGTTCCCTGGATGAATATTTTCAAAATGATGATTAAACACTGTATGTCTGGATGGAATCTGCCATCTATAGCTGGATCATTTCTCTTCCAAGAGTTTATATTCTTCATTATTAGATATGGTTTATAAATCCCTGGTCATTATTATCCAGTTCCAGTGCAAAATTTGCCTGTATGCAAATAAGCATTTAGGCATAACTTGATTATAAATTTTGGCATATCTTCAAGGCAGCCGTTAAATAATAAACTACGAATAGGGTAACAGCCTTATCTTTACCAGACAGCAGATAAATTAAATGATAGTCGTAAGAACGTACAGGAAAGTGTGCAATCAATGGTGTAATAAAGGAAGATCTTATAGAAGAATATAAATCCCAACTGAATTTAAAAAAAAGCATAATTGTTGCTATCAAAAGCAGTGAATGAAACTATCACTTCAGATGTCTTAGAACTGCAGGTTGTGATGTCCGAGAATGTCTGAGAATGGGCAAGAAGAGAGGATCTCAGGACAGCGGCTGGATCCTCCCATTACACTCGCCTAAGGGCAGATCCAACCCGCTTCTCCAGCATAAGGAGTCCTCCACCAAGCCAAGTGGTAGAATCCAACCCCGTAATGGATAGTGCTTTGTCAATGTGACCAATAAAAAGCTCATCCAAGAAGTAAAATACAGTTTCCTTGTTTACAGCCAGCGTGATGTAGTGGTTAAGAGCGATAGTTTGGAGCAGTGGACTCTGATCTGGAGAAGCGGGTTTGATTCCCCACTCCTCCACCTAGGGTTGCCAGGTCCCTCTTTGCAACAGGCGGGAGGTTTTTGTGGCGGCGTCTGATGAGGGTGGGGTTTGGGAGGGGAGGGACTTCAATGCCATAGAGTCCAATTGCCAAAGCGGCCTTTTTCTCCAGGTGAACTGATCTCTATCAGCTGGAGATCAGTTGTAATAGCAGGAGATCTCCAGCTAGTACCTGGAGGTTGGCTAATCTCCTGTTCAAGAATAAATATCTCAACACGCAGCCACTTACCGGTATAATTCTTTTGTTATTTTTATGCTTTTCTCATGCCTTCATTTATAAACAGTACCAGTTAGTAATGTTATCATAACACGGTCTACAAATCATAAACAATCTTATACAATAAACAAGACAGTATTGAAATACTGTCTTATTTATTGTGTGTAAGATTGTTTATGATTTGTAGACCGTGTTATGATAACATTACTAACTGGTACTGTTTATAAATGAAGGCATGAGAAAAGCATAAAAATAACAAAAGAATTATAAGTGGCTGCGTGTTGAGATATTTATTCTTGAACAGGAGATTAGCCAGCATTTATATACAACACGCACTTATTAATAGTACCTGGAGGTTGGCAACCCTACCTCCACCTGAGTGGCGGAGACTAATCAGGTGAACTGTATTTGTTTCCCCACTCCGACAATGAAGCCAGCTGGGTGGCCTTGGGCTAGTCACTCTCTCTCAGCCCCACCTACCTCACAGGTTGTCTGTTGAGGGGAGGGGAAGGGAAGGTGATTGTAAGCCGGTTTGATTCTTCCTTAAGTGGGAGAGAAAGTCAGCATATAAAAACCAACTCTTCTTCTTAACATTATGACAATTAGTGTGGGAAAGTCATAGGAGAGCCACTTCAAAGAGACCACAATCCACAGAAAGCTCCTCAGATTATGGCATCCAGTGGCTTCATTTGCAGTGTTTAAGTTTTCATGTGTCAATGCTTTGTAATGTGAAAGCACCCAGGGCTTTTCCATATGACACAGTCAAAAATCAAAGTTTGTGAGTGAATGTAACCGATAAGGAACTTCAGCTAACCACGGCCCTACAGTCAGTGTAGCTGTATGATACCAGAATTTCCAAACTTGTGTTTCTCTCATTCACATGTTCTATTTTTCAATGTAAAGTTAAATAAATTAGGTATATACCTCAAAAACTGTAACATATGAACCATCCTTAAATGCCTCTTGTAGAGAATAGTAGGTTGAAGTGAGGAACAAATCACCAGGTACTTTTATGTATTTTTTTAACTCCATTAAAAACTCGTGTTTCAAATTTGTCTTACAAATTGTAATTAGCATCCAGATTCATCAATTTATTGAAAGTCTTCATGCCCCGTTTATTTTATTGATACATGTTACTAAAAAACGGAAATTGCATTCAGGGCAACATACAAACCATAAAATAAAGCTATAGCAGCATAACAGGAATATGAACCAACGGGTTGAAATTAAATCGAAAGAGTTTCCGTTTAGACGTTAGGACGAATTTTCTAACAGCTACTACCTGGAGGTTGGCAAGGGCACTTAACAGAACTGCCCCAGCAACCACTCGGGAAGTGCCAAGGAGCACCCAGCACGAGCTCTTGGCTCCAAGAAGTAGTATCTAAGGAGACAGAATCTCTTAGCCCAATTCTTCTCCATCTCAGTGCTTTACACCAAAGCTTCTTAAACTGTGGGTCGCGTAACTGAATGAGGGGGTCGCGAAAGCTTCTTAAACATATGGGGTCGCGTAACTGAATGTGGGGGGCCGCGAAAAATTTGGCAACAGTAAATGGTAAAATTATATGTATACCAAAGAATTGTTTTAAAATAACTTTCTTCATGATTTATTATCAGTAAATGTTTGATTTATATACCTATTTTATAAAATAAATAAAAATTTCCCGTCAAAAAGGGGTCGCGAGTGGGAAAACTAAGAAGCCCCGCTTTACGCTACAAGCTGGCCACTTGGTAAACAGATCCCCAACTCAGCACTCCCCCTTTTGCTGGGTAAAGGACTGTGAGGAGAGTGATTGGGCTCAGTAGAGGATGGACACGGCATGTATCCTCACAGGCGTGTACCGTCACAGCCGAATTCTCTCCTACACTTCTTTGAAAGACACACGTTGAAGTAAAGTGATTGAAATAATCAGAGCAATACAGTTACGCAGCTCAAATCCTGGGAAAGCTTCCAGGTTATTTCTGCAGTGCCCCATTTCTAAAGCCAAAGCATGTTCAAGTACCTATGTTTGTTTACTGAACATGATAGAACAAATACAAAAAACATTCGCGGACACACTTGGAATTGCTACCATTTTCAAAACGACTAACATTCTAAAAGAGCTCCCTGTAGGTTATTTGATCATATGCAGTTGCACCAAGAATGCCGTCACTTTAAAACCAAAGTGCTTTTAAAACTCATCAAAGTGATACATAATTGTAGAATGAAAAGTATGAGCAGCCCTCAACATGGCACAGTTTCCATATCAAAGCTAGGATTTCCAATGCATCTTGGGAAGAAGCAACAGCTGTCAAATTCCACCCTGGTGGTCCGCCAATGCAAAACACGGCGTGCAACACAAATTCACACAGAAAGATTCGGAAATACTTTGGCAACATTGCAAAAAGCATAGTCTCCAGTTCTATGGCCTGACCAATACTATTATGCTGATTCCAGTGATGTCATCTGATGTGTCAATCATTGCATAATCATGTCCAGTCACTCAAGGACAGGGTCATAATCATCACTCAACTGGAATTTTTCTTTTTGGATTAGAGTCCATTTCCAGCAGACACCACTCTATACGAGAACTAGGGTTGCCAGCTCCGGGTTGGGAAATACCTGGAGATTTTGGGGGCGGAGCCTGAGGAAGGTGAGGTTTGGAGGGGGGACTTCAATGCCATTGAGTCCACTTGCCAAAGCAGCCATTTTCTCCAGGGGAACTGATCTCTATTGACTGGAGATCAGTTGTAATAGCAGCAGATCTCCAGCCACCACCTGGAGGTTGGCAACTCTAACGTGTGCCCATATTTTGTATTGTTTAGTCTGTCAGACTAAGATCTGGGAGACCTAGGTTCAAATCCCCACTCTGCCATGGAGTATGCTGGTTAATCTTGGGTGAGTCACATACATTCAGACTAACCTACCTCACAGGTTTGTTGTGAGGATAAAATGGAGAAGATCTATGTAAGCCCCTCTGGATCTCCATTTGGGAGAAAGGCTGGGCATAAATGAAGTAAATAAATAAATAAATATGAGAGGAAACCTGAATGGGGAGTGGCCGTGGCTCAGTGGTACAGCATCTGCTTGACATGCAGAAGGTCCCAGGTTCAATCCCCGGCATCTCCAGTTAAAGGGGACAAGGCAAGTGTGTGTGTGTGTGTGTGTTAAGTGCTGTCAAGTCGTTCCGACTCATGGTGACCCTATAAATCAATGTCCTCCAAAATGTGAAAGGCCTCTGCCTGAGACCCTGTTTATCTCAGGACATACTTATCATTGAATTGTCCTGAGTGAGGCAGTGAATGTGATTTTAAAAATTTTCAATGCAAAAGAAGAAATGAAATCTCAGGAACAACAGAAAATATCTTTTTTTTTTTAATTGACTCCTCTCACTGAGAAAGAACCAGCTTGTTAGCAAAGCAGTCCATTTCTCAGATTCAATTCTCTTCTGGTTCAAGGTCCATTTTTCCAAAAGAGGTCAACGTTAAGCACTTTTAAGGTCCATTGATTCCAGCAGTACAATCAGGCACGTGCTTAACTTTCTGACTGAACTCCGTTGCACAACTTTAGCTCTATCTTGCCCCCAAATCCTTGTTAATGTTACAGTAGAAACAGTGACACCATACAAATGCTTAAAAGTGCTCGGATTACATTGCCTTCTGTGGCACTGAAAATGTTTTAAAGTGATCCACAATTAAAGGCCCATGAAGCCCAACAAACAAGCTTAAAAGATCTGACAAATGTTGCTCTGGATTCTGAACACACAGATGGGCCCCAACCAAATCTCAAATGGTCTCTGTGGCCCGTGTATTTATACCTATTATATAATTCCACGATCAAACAGAGCCCACTAAGCACAGATTCTTCAGAGGACATTCACAGAAATCAGCAGCAGGGTCAACAATTCCAGCTCAGCCTCAAAAATCAAACGACAACTGCTGTTAACATCTTATTTCAAACTTCAAAATGGTCATGTAACCCTCTACTAGCCAGGCCAAAAGAGTCTTGCCTCCTTCCTACACCAAAAACAGCTCGCTAGATGCAGGAAAACAAGAGATGATGTCTGGATTTACATGTAACCATTTTCTTCCCATAAGAACATAAGAAAGGCCCTGCTGGATCAGACCAAGGCCCATCAAGTCCAGCAGTCTGTTCACACACTGGTCAACCAGGTGCCTCTAGGAAGCCACTAACAAGATATTCACACATGTAGGATATAGACAAGGAATGAAGCATCTGGAAAACGTTTACCCATTGCACACTGCCCTATACATAGTTTCTCACATTTTTCCTATGCAGTATAAAAACATAAAACATAAAAACATAAGAAAGGCCCTGCTGGATCAGACCAAGGCCCATCAAGTCCAGCAGTCTGTTCACACAGTGGCCAACCAGGTGCCTCTAGGAAGCCCCCAAACAAGACGACTGCAGCAGCACCATCCTGCCTGTGTTCCACCGCACCCAAAATAATAGGCATGCTCCTCTGATACTAGAGAGAATAGGTATGCAGCATGACCAGTATCCATTCTAACTAATAACCATGAATACCATGAATTATCACAATTGAAACTCTACTGAGGCCTCAATTCTATGCCAGGCCCACAAACCTTTCCCTTTCCATATCACCAAAACCTTTAAAAGGATGTTGGAGGGGGATCTCCCATTATGGGTATCTTTGCTAGCCCTGCCCCACGTTATACCTGCCAAAGAACAGGCAGGAACAGGTTATTCAAACACCATGACATTTTAGTATATGAGTTGCTCTTGAAATGCAAAAGAATACCCAATCCTGGGTGATGGATGGGGAAAGGAATCCACCAAAAGATGTACTTTTCCAGAAGATAGCACTTGAGAAGCCAGTGAGGGGGGAAATAGGCAAAACACAAGAACTACGCCTAGATCTTAGCTTAAATATTAAAATAGCTTAAGGAAAGAAGCCCGCCTTGCTGTGAAAATCCATCAGCTGCCAATATGGAGACCTTCTTTTCTCCCTCCAATCCCACCCGCTTAGTAGACCCCCCCCCAAAAAAAAAAAACAGCCTTCGTCTACGTCTATTGTATACCTCTCCCTGCTCCTTCTGTCAACTGCCAGAAACATCAGCAAGTTTCTTCCGAGGGAAGCAAAACAACAGCTGTTTCTACCATGGATGTCCTCCGGGGCACAGAAGGCTGTTTGCGAGGCTGAGCGAAGGAAAGCCACTCTCCGGACTGGGCACTGCTTTTGTGTGCAAACAGGCTGCCGCAAGGATGTCAATTCATCCCACACCGCAGCCTGGTCCCCGCCCTGGAGGAGGGATCTAGAGAAAGCAGACAGAATGGCAGAGGGGGAAACTAGGGGAAATCAGGCTAGTATCAGAACCACTGCAGCTGGGACTATTCACTCTAGCTACAGATATTGGATCTGTCTGGGATCCACCTTTACACGTCCTCCAAGATTCTCCTACTCCATATATTTCTTGGTTTGCTTTTTTAAGTTCTTTTGCTGTATGCGTGTGTGGGTGTGCTACCCACCGAAACCAGGCACGCGTAATTTGAGAACGTTACCAGGACTGTCACTAGCCAATTATTCAGAAAGTGGAGAAATGCCGATCCTTGAAGGTGCCCCAAAATATGGGTGGTGGGGGTTCTCAAAGAAAAAGTTAGAGGAATTGTTTTGCAAACATATGTCGATGCCCTGGATTTCATTTATTTACACTGATATGACATGTCCAGAACAGAAGATACCACACCAATGACACTTTTGATTCATTTGCTCTCTCTTCTACAATTTCTCACTTTTATTCTGGATGCTTGAAATCTTACAAGGGGACAATTGTTGTTGGCTATTTTCCCTCTCTTTTTTTGCTGTTATTCAGACACTTTTAAATGGAAAGTAAAAGGCAAGCCTGATTAACGCACACAATCATCAGCTGGAGTTGCCTGTCTCACTTCCTCCCTATCACCGTATCAAGATGGATGAACTGTTCTTGGGAACAATCTGACACGCAATTGGGCATTAGATGGAAACTTACCAGACCAACAGGTGCCAAATCAGCTGGAACAGTCACGTCAGCTTCAGTGAATAAAAAAGGTTACAGTTGTAGATTTTTTTTAAAAAAGATTATATTTTGGATCTGCTGTACACTGCAAAAAAGTGGAAGAGGATCAGATGCCATGAGACCCTGGATGAGCATAACCTCACACATCACGCAGTGCAATAAAACAGTCACATGACCACCAGCATACTTCAGGAACAGAGTGACTCAGGTGGCAGACCTCCCAAGTGCATAACCTTGGACAAGGTAGATGATGGCACCAGAAAGGGACAGAACCACTTAACAATCTGATCCAAATTAACAGGGCCAGCCACACACACAGGCTGCCAAACACAAATAGCGATTCAAACATGGCACATTCAGATGCTAAAACAATCTTCTTAGAGAGCAGGATATATATCACAAGTGATGCGACAGCGCACAGCTGCACACCAACTATGTTACTCATTAATAAGATATGGAGCACTGGTTAATGATCCCATCCCCTCAGCATTGCCATAGGAAAGGAGACAAGGAAAAGCCAGGGTACAAGAGCATCACCAAAGAAGGGCTTCCTACCACAGCAAAACCAGGTCATCATAGGTATGAGGACCACCAACCTGTTTATATGTATGTAACCAATGATGGGAAACAGGCCTCGCTAGGCACCCACAGGATCTAGCTGCAACTGACAGAATTTTGAGTAGAATAGTTTCCCTACTAAATGTGTACTACAGGTCCTTTGCAGAAGGACATTTTATCTATTTTTAATTTTTATTTACTTCATTTATTGACCACCTTTCTCCCCAATGGGGATCCAAAGCAGCCTACCTTATTCTCCTCCCCTCCACCTTATCACATTCTCTAGCTGAAAGTGTGTGATTGGCCCAAGGCCACCAAGCAAGTTTCCATGGCAGAGAGTGGAGATTCAAACCTGGGTCTCCCAGATCCTAATCTGACGCTCTAACCACCACAAGACAAACTAATTATTCTGCATGCTGGTAACTGCAGCTTCAGCAACACTGTCAGTACTGAATATTTTTTAAATTAAACAAATTATGAGAGTGTATATATTTTTTCTGTAACAAAACAATTCAATAGTGCAAGAAAACATGTCATTTCACCCACAAGATCACCTCAAGAAACACTAAGGTTGGAGCTTCAAGGGAAGAAGGTAATATCTGCATTCTGCTGATGCCAAGATAATATGTGGCAGCAGCCCTCTCTTTCACTCCCCTGCTGCACCTGTGACCTGGCCCATAAAATATAGGGCTGCCCTTAGCAAGGAATCAGTGGTAGAGTTCCACAAGCCAATTACACACATTTGGGGTTTTTCATACATGAAGGAAGATCCAGTGGTTCAGCACCCCTTGTTTTCCTTGGAGAGTATACTCTCGTCTCCTAAAGCAGGAAGAAGGAAAAACGGCTATACTCCAGTCATTAGAGAGTGTCATGCCCTGTGGAAACCTTGTCAGAGCCATTCTACATATTATTCATAGCTTCCATCCATATTTATTATTTATTTATACAACAACAAACCATGGTTTGCCTTTACAAAAACAAACCTGGGAATCCTTGGGCAGACATGTCCCTTTCTCATCCTTCCCTCTACCTACAGTGAAAATAAAACACACTTTGGGGGAAATCGTAACTGTTGCTACATCTCAGCCACAACCTGTGGTTTATTTTCTGTTCCCCAAACCAAGATTCCAAACCATGGCTTAATATTGGATACCCTAATAACTAACCATTCTGTTGCCATTATGTCTCATCTATGCACCATGCAGTCTGAAAGCAACGTCTCGATGGTAGATGGGAATTCCATGAGAGAAAGAGGGGATGTATGAAATAAATTTTAAAAGGATGAAAAATTCTGGACTGGACTGCTACAGAGTTCAGGTGCGTGTGTGTGTGGGGAGTAATATTTTCAAATGCTTCCTAGTGTAAAAAGTTTCCCACAAGCTCATGCTCAGTCTTTCTCCCTGGTGGGATAGCTACATGGAAGAAATGTTTTTATAAGGAGAACATTAAAATATACATACCCCACACCCTTTTTGAAGTGGCTCCATACAAAATTGTAGCATTTTGTTGCGCACTATGCAAAGATTGTGTCTCATACTTTATTGCAGCCATGGCTTTATTTCTTTGAGTAGCCCTTTCTCACATGGTTTTTATCATTTCTTCTGTTTAATGTTTGGGAGCAAGCCTACCATTATAGTTTGGGTATCAGACATGGAGAGATTTACACCTGTGACACTCAGTATATAGTAATCAGAGTGACCAGTATCTAAGAGACTCAGAAGAAGAAGAGTTGGTTTTTATATGCCGACTTTCTCTACCACTTATGGGAGACTCAAACCGGCTTACAATCACCTTCCATTCCCCTCCTCACAACAGACACCCTGTGAGGTAGGTGGGGCTGAGAGAGCTCTAACAGAGCTGTGACTTGCCCAAGGTCACCCAGCTGGCTTCGTGTGTAGGAGTGGGGAAACAAATCCAGTTCACCAGATTAGCCTCCGCCGCTTATATGTAGGAGTGGGGAATCAAACCCGGTTCTCCAGATCAGGGCCCACTGCTCCAAACCACCGCTCTTAACCACTACACCACGCTGGCTCCCTCAAACTCAGGTTTGAATCCCCACTCTGCCATGGAAGCTTGCTGGGTAATCTTGAGCCAGTCACTGTCTCTCAGCCTAACCTACCTCAAAGGGTTGTTGTGAGGATACAATGGACATGAAGAGAACAATGTAAGCCTCTTTGGTTTCCCATTAGGGAGAAAGGTAGAGTATAAATGAAGTTATACTATATTAATTATTAATTAATTAATAAAACTAACATCACTGTTTTGGACAGAAAAAAATTCCAAATTGCCAGAAGTGGACTAGGGGAGAGTTGTCTGTATAACATATGAATAATGCACCCACAGGTATGCAATGCATCCCACCAAGCGCATTAGGCAAGTCTGTGGGCCTCATCTGCTTGATCTGCAAAATGGGAATAACATCACCATGTTGGAAACGGATCTAAAATGATCAGTAATAAAATTCTTGGGAGCAACATTAATGAACATATGAATGCTGCTTGAACTGATTGATGTTTTTGGATATGAGATCAGTGTAATCGGATTGTAACTTACTTAAGCATCTAGGCATGCCTTTAAATATTTCTCCCAATTGATGTTACTGGTCTTCCAGAGAATGGTTTTCCAGAATCCAGCGTTGCCAGCTATTCTTTCTAGCATTCATGTCTCATGCTCCAGAAGCTATTTATATTAAGCACTCCAGCTATCAGAAGTGAGCGGGGTGTTTAATTACAGTTCCAGTTTGAATTTGGCTTACCCTTCAGTATACATAGTGAACATGCAAAACAAAAAGGTACTATTACCTTTTCGCATCATACATGACACACTGAAGCAGGCTGTTGCCAAATGCCACAATAAACCAACACGAAATCTCTCAAGTGGTGCAAAGAACATGTTAGTCTAATCACATGGCTAACGCATATTGTTAATGCAATGTAAAATGTGGGGAGCTTAAATCAAATGTACACTGCAATTAATGTAACTTCTTCATTTGATTACTAGGCACAACAAAGTGTAAACAGAGTCAAAATTAAGTTTCCTTTATGAGAACGACTTGCAATTCAAAAGGCTCACACTAACAACGTTCATAAATGATGCATCGCAGTCTAAAAGGTGTCACTTGCAAATGCCTTTGATCTTCAATAAGCCAGTTTAAATGGACAGTCCATGATAATATTTTGTTTTCTTTATCAAAACAAAAAAATCTAGTTCTTATTGAAGAACTTCTCCATATAAAATATAATAATCAATTGAATTTTTTTCCTACCTAGAAAGGGCAAGCTTCCCCCCCACACACACACAACAGTGTCTTTGCCACAATATGTAAATTTCTATCCAAGGATCTTCTTGAGATCAAGTCTGACTGCAAGCTGCACCATAGAAGATATTTTCACTTCCATATAAGGCTGAGATACATTCGTGGCCAGGTTATGGCGGGCATCACTTTTCTAACCCTTATTCCTACCAGGGGCTGTGGCTCAGTGGTAGAGCATCTGCTTGGCCTGCATTTGGTCCCAGGTTCAATCCCCGGCATCTCCAGTTAAAGGGACTAGGCAAGTAGGTGATGTGAAAGACCTCTGCCTGAGACCCTGGAGAGCAGCTGCCAGTCTAAGTAGACAATACTGATTTTGATGGACCAAGGGTCTGATTCAGTATAAGGCAGCTTCAGGTGTTCATGTGTTCTGCACTGCACATCCATTGATGGTCTAATGGTGGGGTCCTTTTTGAGACTGGGCCCTCCAGCCCTTATACTAGATTAGTGGGAGAAAAGGGCAAGAGTCCAGTAGCACCTTAAAGACTAACAAAAATATTTTCTGGTAGGATATGAGCTTAAAGACTAACAAAAGACTAACCTTAAAGACTAACAAAAATATTTTCTGGTAGGGTATGAGCTTTCGTGAGCCACAGCTCACTTCTTCAGATGGTATCTCAAGAGTCCAGTAGCACCTTAAAGACTAACAAAAATATTTACTGGTAGGGTATGAGCTTAAAGACTAACAAAAGACTAACAAAAGACTAACCTTAAAGACTAACAAAAATATTTACTGGTAGGGTATGAGCTTTCGAGAGCCACAGCTCACTTCTTCAGATGGTATCTGAAGAAGTGATTTGTGGCTCACGAAAGCTCATACCCTACCAGAAAATATTTTTGTTAGTCTTTAAGGTGCTACCGGACTCTTGCCCTTTTCTACTACTGCAGACAGACTACCACGGCTACCCACTGTGAATTAGATTAGTGGGGTTTAGGTTATGGCTACTCAGCCTTGAAACAAAAAAAGCACTCTGCCCATGCTCCAAACCACAGCCTCCTGTATTACTTCCCAGAGCTCTAGCACGGACACGCGGCATTTGGGCACAGCCTTTCCTATCCCAGACTGAGGCTGCAAAGGGACGAGAGGTGAGTGGAGCAGCGAAAAGCGCCCAGCGAAGTTCGTCCTGCTTGGCCGTCGGGATCCCCCCTCGGCAGGGCCCTTCCTTCCTTCCCATGTCTGCACGTCCCGTGCTTGGCTGTTGCATTGTGACTCAGCGCTAGGAGGAGGAGAACTGGGGCGATCCCGAGGGCCAATCAGGGCGCCGCTCGGCCTCGGCCGAACGCAGCAGGCAGGGAAAAGGTGGACCCAGGGTGGCGCGTTGCAATGCTGTTTGCACGAGTTTTTCGGGCACGTGTCGTGTCAACACCGTTGTCCTTCCGGCAGGCATTAAAAAGTGCGGCGCAGTCGTTGGAACGGAGCCCGGAGGCGCGGCGGTCAGCAGCGAAGATGGGCTTACCCTTCAGCGTACATAGTGAGCATGCAAAACCAAAAGGTACTCTTACCTTTTCGCATCATACATGACCCACTGAAGCAGGCTGTTGCCAAATGCCACAATAAAACCAACACGAAATCTCTCAAGCGGTGCAAAGAACACGTTAGTCTAATCGCATGGCAATATGCATAGTGTGAATGCATATTGAAGATGCATCCCATGGGGGGGGGGGAATCCCGTGCTGATCTCGTCTGCCGTAGAAGGGAGGAGGGCTTGAATGAGAGTTGGAAGGGACCACCAAGGTCATCCAGTCCAACCCCCTGCACAATGCAGAAAATTAACAACTATGTCCTTCACGCGTTGGTATGTCCCAGAGAGCCATAGACAGCATTTTGTTTTGGTAAAAGAGTGTGCTGTAGGAGTTACGTTGGGCAACTGGGAGACTCGGGACCCGCCACACGCGGTCTCACCTACCTTGCAGGTAAAATTCCCAGTGGGTCGCCGTGTTAGTCTGTCTGCAGTATTAGAAAAGAGCAAGAGTCCAGGAGCACCTTAAAGACTAACAAAAATATTTTCTGGCAGGGGATGAGCTTTCGTGAGCCACAGCTCACTTCTTCAGATACTGAAGACTAACAAAAATATATTCTTCAGATCTGAAGAAGCGAGCTGTGGCTCACGAAAACTCATACCGTGCCAGAAAATATTTTTGTTAGTCTTTAAGGTGCTACTGGACTCTTGCTCTTTTCTACTACTACCTTGCAGGGTTGTTGTTTTTTAAAGGAGCGAGTCCCGAAGGAGTAAACGTGGTAGACTTTTTTGTTGTTGTTGTTGTTTTTAAGTCGCAGGGAAGTGGGAGTTTTGACAGTCGTGATTAACGGCAACACGGGGGGACGGGTCGGGTCCAAAGAGGAGCCCTTGTTTATGGGTTGTTTCAAGAACTTTTACCGGATGAGGGATTCTTGCAACACCTCGGCACTCTTTACAAACAGGTCAGAGTCAGGTTGGGTAACAAGGACTGGTCTGTTCTTGTACCTTTTTTGAGTTCCTAAAACCGTACTGAACGACGCAACATATTGTTTACGTTGGCATCCCATGAATTCAAAAGTAAACTGAAAAGTGGTGGAGTATCTGTTGTAAATAATGATTGCTTTTTACATTTACAGTAACTATAGTTCTACAATCAACACAGCAGTCACACACTCAGAGGTATACATGTTTTTTCACTGGAGCAAGAGCATTTGTCTCTCTGAGATTTCAGAGACCTTTGTTCAACCTCCCCCCATGGAAGCTCACAGAGTGACCTTGGGACAGTTGCTTTCTCTCAGTCTAACTGGCTAACCTACCTCACAAGGTTGTTGTGAGGGTAAAATGAAGGAGAAGAAAACAATGTACATCACACTGGGTCCCCATTGGGAAGAAAAGTGGAGTATAAAAGTGTGGTGTGAGTGGTTAGAGTGTCGGATTAGGGCCTGGGAGGGCCAGGTTTGAATCCCTACTCTGCCCATGGAAGCTTGCTGGGTGACCTCAGTCCAGCCACACTGTATAACCCACCTCACAAGGTTGTTGTGAAGATAAAATGGAGAAGAAGAGAATGATGTGAGCTGCTTTGGGTCCCCACCGGGAAGAAAGGCAGAATATAAATGAAATGAATAATAAATAATTAAATAGTAAAAACATAAATGGCTGGGGACATAGAGCGGGATACAAATAAACAAAATTGTTGATGCATTGAGCCTTCTACAAGTATGCTACCTGGATAAACCAAGTCATTTTTCTTAGTCAGATGTTGGCATTGAAATGGCACTCTATGGACCAGCTCGTTGCTTACAGAAGTTACTCTGTTACACTTGTTACTCTGGAAATCCAATGTCTGGGAATCTTATCAAAGGTTTATGTCAAGATTCTGAAGCTAGCTCTTCTATTACCATTTTCTATCATCATTCTTATACATAAAGATAATTTCAGAGAGTAGTCATGTTGATATGCAGGAGAAGCGTTAGGCTCGAGTCCAGTAGCCCCTTGGAGACCAATAAGATTTTGGGGTATCCGCTTTCAAGAGTCAAAGCTCTCTTACTTGATGGAGAAAGCTTTGATTCTGTAAGATTTATACCCCCAAAATCTTGTTGATCTCTGAGTGCTTACTGGACTCGAATCTAGCATTCTTATACTCATTTACAGAGAGAAGTCCGGGTTACATTCAAACACTATCATCAGACATTTCTGGCAAGAAGGTCAAAAACATGAACCAAAAACCTCTTTCTGGCAAATGAGCTTTTTGATCTAAATTATAATCAGTCACTGCTGGCTTTAAAACCCAGATCACATCCACAAGGATCCAATATGACTACATTTAAGTAAGAGACAACCTTATATCAAGTCAGACCACTGGTCCGTCTAAACCAGTACTGTTATTCAGATTAGGAGCATATCTCTAAGGTCTCAGGTCAAGCACTTTCCCAGCCCCCTTTATAAAGAAATTCCAGGGTGTAAACAAGGTACCTTCTGCTTCCAAGTACACAAGGAGCAGATATAACATTTCTTACCACTACCATCTCAGGGGGCTCAAAGCAAAAGACAAATGGTACTTGGCTACTTCCTTACAGGTCCTTTATACCAGTATGTACTGGCTTACTTTCAGCCCTGAGCTACACTTAACCCAATGGGTATGTTTCTCTTTTCATTTACTAATCATTTTCAGTACTTGGACCTGTGACACTAAGGGCCCATGCGCTAATTCAGTGAGTATACTGAACACGTCGTTGCCATCATGTCCATATATTCCGCATGATATCCAGATGGGGTATGCTTTTCGTCGAGAGGTAAATTTTCCATGTCTTCCAATCATTGTACGTTGGGGATGCGTAGCCAATTTAGACTACTTGGCCCTGAACTCATGGAGGCAGATTAGGCCGAGAACCTGCACATGGCCCACACCCACAGCACTCTTTGCTGTACATCTGTATGTGCAAAGAGCCAGCATTGCGTGGTGGTGAGAGTGTCAGACTAGGACCTGGGAGAGCGAGTTTCAACTCCCCATTCGGTCATGGACACTTGTTGGGAGACTTCAGCTAGTCAATCTAAAGGTAAAGCTCCCCTGTGCAAGCACTGGGTCATTCCTGACCCATGGGGTGACGTCACATCCCGACGTTTTCTAGGCAGACTTTGTATACGGGGTGGTTTGCCAGTGCCTTCCCCAGTCATCTTCCCTTTATCCCCAGCAAGCTGGGCACTCATTTTACCAACCTCTGAAAGATTGAAGGCTGAGTCAACCTTGAGCCAGCTACCTGAAACTGACTTCCATCAGGATCAAACTCAGGTCGTGAGCAGAGCTTTTGACTGCAGTGCTGCAGCTTAGCACTCTGTGCCACGGGGCTCTTCAGTCGATCTATCTCAGCCTAAACTACCTCACAAATCAGATGATGTGAGGATAAAATGAAGGAGGAGAGAATGATGTTGTCAGCCACTTTGGGTTCTCCAACTTCTCAGCACACACGTTTAGGATTGTGGTCTTGTGTATGCTTTGCCCAGGTCTGTAGCGCTACGGTACACTCTTAGACAAATACAAGGCCAAGATACAAACAGATGGGCCAAACAAATTCCGTCCATGTATCCTTTCAGGCATATTTCCTGCTTTCTGCTATTGCTACTATGTCAGGCAGAGAGATTACAAGAACGTTTCTAGAAATTGTTTGTCTGGTTGCTCAAGAACTGCAGTACAGGAAACCGGAGTGAGGCACAGACAGCTACTGTTAGCACATAGCTTGAAGACATAAACAGAAGGCACCAATGTGCCTTCATGGAGGAGAAGGTGAGCTTCACTAGAAACAAATATTGTTGCCATAAGCATGCTCAGTTCCTAGTGTGCTCACAGTTCCAAGGATCTCATTTTCCTGTAGCATGACATTCTTATTAACAATCTTATGCCCCATGACAATTGTGGGATAGCAGATTGCATCTTTCTGGTATCTTCAATGTATAAGCAAAAGTTGTGTTGGTTTGGCATTAGGGTTGCCAGCTCCGGGTTGGGAAATACCTGGAGATTTTGGGGGTGGAGCCTGAGGAGGGCGGGTTTTGGATTGGGGCGGGACTTCTATGCTATAGAGTCCAATTGCCTATGCGGCCATTTTCTCCAGGTGAATTGTCGCCTGGAGATCAATTGTAATAGCGGGAGATCTCCAGCCACCACCTGGAGGTTGGCAACCCTATTTGGCATAGACACCAATCTTGGCAACCCCATACTAATACTACAGCCCTTTCACAATTGATCTATTCATGTTTCTCAATTTCACTTCCACATAAAATGCCTACAGTCCCAAAGACATAAACAAAACAAAAGGTGCACAAAAAATATTCAAATATGTAAACAGTATTTATTTGATGATCCCGACGCGTTTCACATCAAAACGCTTCTTCAGAGGTTCAAACCTTGCTTTTAACAGCTCAAAAGGTTTCTCAAACAGCAATCAGAGCTGAAGATTTTTTTGTGCACCTTTTGATTTGGTTTGTCTCGTTTACACCTTTGCTGGCGCAGCCCATCTGTGCAGTTCTTCAGGAAAGTCCCAAAGAAATTATTTTTTGAAAGAAACCAACCAGCTGGCTTGTTTGAAAAGCAAAAAAACCCAGGATATACTTCAAAGAGCAAAAAAACCCAGGATATACTTCAAAGAGCATTCTCACCTGATTCCTTAGGTATTCCATGCTGTGTCTAAGTCAATGAGTCTACCTGATACTGTTGGAGACTGAAAAACTAGTTGGATTAGTCTCTACGTGAGTCCTGCTTAGCGTCTGATTCCATGTAGTCTACGTTCTTGGGGACTCTCCATTTGAATGAGTCCACTGTAACACTCCTCATTGGCGGCACATTGTTTCTTTTTCAGTTTTTTACAATCTCTTTACTTCCTCTTTTTCTCCATGAACTCTATAAAACTCACATCCCTCCCCTCCTAGCTGCCTGTATCTTATGAAAACTCTATTGTTAAAAGGTACCATTGTGGCATCATCCTTCAGAAGACTATGACATTTTCAGAATGACTTTCAATCAGAGTGGCAAGAGGGGAGGAAATTCCAGCAGTGGGAGAGACTAAATGAAGGGGAAATGAGAAGACAGGTCCTCGATTTTAATTCCTGCCCTTGTTAGAGATTGCAAGTACCTCCTAAGAGAATGGTTAAAGTGGGAATTAGCCTTAAGATCAGACTAAGTAAATAATGATTATGCTTTTATATGCTAATAGGGGACAGGAATGCTTCTGGCCCTAGATCCTATGGATGAGGGGACACCAAAGACTTCTGGGGTCTTCAGGCATGGACTGGAGGCCAAAATGGCCCTGGGAAAAGAGCCCCACGGAAGTCAGCAAACAGAGCCGAGCAGCAGACAAGATTGAAGGTTCTGCCTTCTCAGAGGACTCCTGAGGTATGCAGGAATCTGTCAATTTTTAAAAACCTAGCAAAACCCTTCTCGTCCACATTTGCCTGATGAGGACTGAGTGTGCGCATTGCACTCAGAATACTGAGAGCAGCTGCAAGTCAGGTAAAGCAGAAGCAAAGAGGGTAGTGGAGACATGAGCCTGCTGACGATCTCAGCTTGTTACTTACCTCTCAAATCGCAGCTCAAGAGTTGCAGAAAAAACCATGCTGCTTCATCCTATGCCTGTTTACCAAGTAATTGTCCCGCTGAGACATACACACGCGCGCACACACAAGTGCATAGGATTGCAGCCAAAATCTTGTTTTGCTATCCCACAAGCAAAGCGTACCAACCATGGACCTCACGGAGTCGGACAGAGAGCAGCTGTATGCAGAGTATATTTCTTTTATTGTTCCCATAGCTCTCCCATGCAAGCAGATGACTTAAAGGCCTAATTCCAGACTTGAATGTGAGCATTTCTCTGGTGCTCACATTTTTGCAAGGCAGATGTGGTTCTGACACCAACTAATCCTAACCAGAGGGTTCTAATATTTTGTAGTTCAGTGAACTGCCATTGTGTCATTGTGAACGGTCACTTTCTGGCACTTGCATGTGATGTTTGTTCTCTGGCTTGCTAAATCCTCATTATGCAAAGCAGAGCCCTTTTTAAAGCACTGTGCAGTAGGGTGTTTTGTTTTTTTTAAAGGTAGTATCAAATGTTATCCAAGAAATGAGAATGGAAGTTATGTGGGCATCTTCCCCCCCCCCATAATGTCATATAATAGAATAGGCTCCATATTTCTAAGGACCTTGGTTCTTCCATTATAAAATATCAGTTATTGTAAATATGGCAAGATCTAATGTGTTCTCCCTTAGGTTAGATTCATTTGCACGAGTAATTGGAATTTTGAGTGTCCCACTGAACTGAGTTGGACTTAATAAACACGAAAGGGATCAAGCCATTATCTTAAAAAGCACTCCCAATCCATTTCCCTGTATCATAGAGTAAAAGGTTCCACAGAGATTAAATGTGTGTCTTTCTAAACTAGGGTTGCCAGGTCCGTCTTCGCCACTGGTGGGAGGTTTGGGGGGCAGAATCTGAGGGGGGGGTTGGGGAAGGGAGGGATAGGGTTGCCAACCTCCAGGTAATAGCTGGAGATATCCTGCTATTACAACTGATCTCTAGCCGATAGATCATCTGGAGAAAATGGCCACTTTGGCCATTGGACTCTATGGCATTGAAGTCCTTCCCTTCTCCAAACCCCACCCTCCTCAGGCTCTGCCCCAAAAACCTCCTGCTGGTGGCGAAGAGGGTCCTGGCAACCCTAGGGAGGGACTTCAATGCCATAGAGTCCAATTGCCAAAGCAGCCATTTTCTCCAGGGGAACTAATCTCTATTGGCTGGTAAAAGGTAAAGGTAGTCCCCTGTGCAAGCACCAGGTCATGTCAGCTGGAGATCAATTGTAATAGCAGGAGATCTCCAGCTAGTACCTGGAGGTTGGCAACCGTATTCTACACTGTCAGTCTCAATAAGAAAAATGTAAATGAATCAAATAATTGGTTTTAAATTATATGTTGAGATTTTATACTATATGTTTTGTTTAAAATTGTTGTTAACCGCCCCAAGCCTCCTCTTGAGTGGGGTAGGATATAAGTCGAAAATTTAAACAAATAATTAAATATTTTTTCTGGGTCCGGACTAAAGGAAGGAGGCCCATCCCCTGCCAGTGGCCAGGGTGGACCTGGCAACTCTATGGCTTAAAACAACTCTAATACACAGATACACTCCAATGGGGGGGGTGGGGAGCAGGAAATGTAAAAATCAACTTTGATTACAGCAGTCTCTGGCATTTACTTTGATTACAGCAGTCTCTGGCATTTTCTGGACCAGCAAACTAAGGTCATGTGAGTTTAGGGCAAGTCAACAAATCACTAGTTCCTTTGTAAAATATAAGGGAGTGTCTCTAAACTTGAACGGAACTTGAGATGGGTAATTTAAGGACTACTTTATACATTATATTGAGAAAATGGGTTTATCATATAGGCATCTACTGCAGGGAGCTGCAGCCAGTCAAGAATTCCCTTAAGCCTGGACTTCCGGTGCTGACGCTGGGCTGATTGCCACGTCCTCCCAGGGGCTCCTGGGGAGAATCCAAGTTTGCGTGTAATTTGGGGTGTTTTACCGCACCCCAATCCAGCCCTTGCAAGTGGGCTGAGAAGCAGGATTTCCCTGCAGCCATATATGCGGTTTGATCTGAATACTCCGAGGAAGCTTTATTAAGTCCCCCGGAGTTTCAGACGTTTGATCCCGTGGGCACGAAGGGATTGAAATCGCCAGCGCGCAACTTCGGCTTTAGAATCTACCCTCCAGCACCTTATAAACATCATAAGGACTACATCAAGATTAAAACCTCACCTCCAGACGCCCAAGTGAGTAGATAAGAATCCTTCGCTTTTCACTGGCGTTATCGAATAACAGGGGGTTGAAGAAAACATTCCTGGTAACCGTTTCCCTCCCTTAATTGAACTGGATGATTTTGCTGCATGAGATCCATCAGACAAAGCAGCAGGAGCCTTATCAAACTGATCAACTTAAACTAAAACAACGAGCTTGAATGATTGACGTAAGATCTGCCAATCCGACGCGTTCTTAAAGGAAGGGGAGGGAGAAACCTTTGAGAATTTGCTTGGGGTAAAAAAGGTCCTCCAGCCACGTTTTACAACAAAGAGGATTTCTTGACCGGAAGACTCTGTGCTTCATTCAATATCCCTCTCTATTGTTCTACAAGCAAATCAACAGGAAGAAGGTCGTAGGACTGGAAATTCGTCTTACTCGTGTTACACCAAAACCATTCCTGAAGGTAACAACCATAGAGAAGAGACGATAGAAGGTCCGTGATGAGGCAACTCCTGGAATACTTCCTGGTTCTGCCGATCTAGGGCGTCTGGTGGAGCTCGTTGGTATTTTCAACTTTAAAAAGTTATTTTAAGCTTAAATACTCACTTCAACCCGAAAAAGATATTAAGCTGGTCAATGAAATATTCTCTATCAACTACATGTAATGGACTCCTGCTAGATGACCATCAATTTTTTAACTAAGTTACATATGTAAATGTCTGGACCCTCTCCCTGATCTGGCTAAATTCATAGCCCTGCCCTTATGAAATTAAAGGAAACTTTACAGAATTTAACCATGGAAAAAAAAGTACAGGACATGCTTGCTAACATTCTGAGGCGACAATTAAACAAGTAAAACATATCAACACAGATGGCTCAACTGATTTCAATGATGATGACTCTTGACCAATCATCACAGGTATGTAATCAGAAGTTGGATCTGGTTACAGAAGATATAAAAGTCATGAAAATTCAAATGATGGCCACAAATACAGACATACAAGTAATGGATTCTTCTGTCCAAAAAGTCATGGAAGAATACAAGGATACAAAGAAGAAGACAGAAGTCCAAGAAGGTAACCAGCTGGTGACAAAAAGATCAGACATACAAGAAATGGACTTTTCATCTAAAAAAGTCATGGAAGGACGTGTGGATATAAGGAAGAAGAGAGCAGGTCAAGGAACACAGATTGAAGCCATGATGGAAATGAAGCCCAGAAAGAATTATTTTTGGACACGCACCCTGTCTGAGGAAATGAGAGAGCATAAAGAAATCCTGTTCCCATACCTGACTGACTTATTTCAGTTGCAGAAGGAAGTATTAGACCATGGTTAAAGGACTGATTTAAATATGATTGCTGGATTGGAAGGCTTTGACAGTGTGGATGGGTGGCATGCTATTAACAATGTAGTGGAATTAAGATTTAGACATCATTTTGGGATTATGTAAACAAGTCCTCCTTATATAGACTATCAATTGATATAAAAGTATACTGGAATACGTGATTATTACTTTAAGGAAAATGTTGGAATGTACTAAGGATATTGGTTTTTTCTCCTTTTTTTTATAAGGGGTGGACTTGTGATATGGATCTGGGATATGATTTACACTGAAATAAGATCGATTAAACAGGAAATGTCCCTAAAATATTGGAGAGGATGTTGTTTAATATGATTAAATTTATGTTATACGGGCTGCAATCTTACGCAGCCAAATGGAAAGGGACAAAGGTTTCAGAATAAAGGGATTAAATCATTTAAATGTTAGAACTGGTGGAGTTGGAGAAACTAGGGAAAAGGGGAGAATTGAAGGAATCATTGTGATAATGTATAAGATCTGGGAAAAATGGAAGGTTACTTTTTACTCTGATCCAGAATGTAAAATTTTATATAACATGAAACTTTAGAATGAGATTAATACTAGGATCAGAATATGTTAACGAAGGATAATAACACTTCATTAAGAGGTAGATGGAGGTGATGGGGAAGTCGATTTATTTTTTATGTTTAATGGTATTCAAGACAACAATTAATGTAATTGTGATTGTGATATTATTTTTACATTGTTGTTAAAATTATGAAGAATTTATAGTTTTAAAAAACCAATAAAAATTTATTAAAAAAAGAAGAATTCCCTTAAGCCTGCACCATGTGGTACATATGTTTTAAACGACCCATTCCTGAATAAAGATTCCATATTTTTAGAATGTACAAAATGAGCATATGCTAAAACAAAAAACAATTAGCAACTAAGAATTAGATTCCAGTCGATCACTGCGCTCAAGCACACACACCATTAATATCATTTCTACAAGATGTACATATGGTCAGATGTTCAATTTTGGCATGCCAACCATGCATAATGGGAGCATGTGTATTACGTGTGGTCCTCCTGATATGCATAGTCACTATGTTGTGTGAAAAGGCGCACCAGCCATATTTTCCCTGTGCATTCATCTTTGGTATGCACAAATGGAACATCAGATTTTTCAACTGACATATCGCACATACTGAAGCTGTATACACAGGGGAAATAAATGTGTTGTCCCCTTCCATATATTATTGTGACTGTTAAGGTTGCCAGCTCTGGGTTGGGAAATACCTGGAGATTTTTGGGGGCAGAGCCTGAGGAGGGTGGGGTTTGAGGAGGGGAGGGACTTCAATGCCATAGAGTCCAATGGCCAAAGTGGCCATTTTCTCCAGGGGAACTGATTTATATCGCCCAGAGATCAGTTGTAATAGCAGGAGTTCTCCAGCCACCACCTCGAGGTTGGTAACCCTAGTGACTGTGAATATTGGTAGGAATACAAGTAACATATGCTCCTGTTACTGTTAGTTGCAATGTCAAAATCAAATCTGAACAGAGCTATTGTGATTTTGGGATCGGGTGTGTACTTGAAAAGGGTCATGCAGCTTGATCCCAGGTCAACTTAACAGTCATTGTGTTACTCCCAATAAGCATGCCAAGAATTGTTGCCTTTGTCTATATCCTGATCATAAGTCAATGACAGTTGATGGTAATGCCATCTTCCCATCTATCAGTCAACCTCAAGTGCCACAGGGACATCTATAAGTGTATCAAACCTTGCACTGATTCTTGTCTACAGTGTTAATACTGCAGCCACATTGTGAGAATATTTCCACAGCCAAGAGGACTGGAAATTCATTCCATCTAATTGTCTGTACTTCCTGGGGCATTCCAAATTTATTGGTTCTTGTCCCTGGTAAATTACAATTCCTGTTTTGTCTTTTGGAGAGAATTTAGAGATCCCTTTTTAAATCAATGTGCACACACACATTGGAATTTCCATTCCTAGGATTTCAAACTTGTATGTTCAAGCAAAGAAAAGATGGTCGTACCAAACCAAAAGAAGACAAAATCCGGCAATTGGAGCAAGGGAAAAAATATTTAATCATTAAATTGCCCCTACACGTTTTGCATACGCTTCCTCAGAGGGAACTTTCTTAATGAAACAATCACAAAAACCCCTGATTGTTTCATTTATTTATTTTTTTAAAAAGCAAAAGCAAAACAGATTCATTTTTTTAAAATGAATAAATAATAGCAATTCTAGCCTAAACCAGTATGGAATTTTTGTGTCACTTATGAATACTGGATGTAGAAGAGAATTCAAAATAGAAATTGAAATGTATCCCACATGATTTTAAGTTTTTATTCATGTTAAAACCAATGCAAAATAATATTGTTTTAAACCTCACGTTTAAAAATACCCATAAGAATGCATTTGTTCTATTGTGTCTTTCTGACAGGCCACATTTTAAAAGATGTTTATTTTTTAAGTGATGTTGTTCTGTACTCACAGCAGAAGTTTTGGCACCTGTCAGATAAACATCCAAATGGATCCTCAGTTGGCTCCAGATCCTCACAGGAAATAT